>NW_027411605.1:3931391-4592462 GCF_049639745.1 Rhodnius prolixus | reverse complement strand
AACGTGGTATTTCCGGTCGATTAATTATTTTCAAATTTTGTATTTTAATTTACATAGTTAATTTTTTTAATTTAACAGGTTTGCCAACAAACTAAAAACAATTTTAGGGTAAAGTTTGGCCCTTAATTTTCCCTTAAAAAGTGCCCTTAAGTGGGTTTTCGTGGGAAAAATGTTTCAAATAAAAGTCACAAAACTGCACTATTAGGGCTCGAAGATTAATAAAGAATTACGTAGCATCCGTTTTCGAGAATACCTCAAAATAAAATAAAAAAATTATAAAAAATACAACAGGAAAGTAACGCTGAACAATTTATGATAAAAAGTCACTTCCTGTAAAAAAAAAAAAATAGTCAATTTCAAAGATTTGGACGCCTTCATTGTACTTCCTCTTTCCTCTCGTCACAGAACGTCACCGTTTACATTCATCTGAAACTTCGTACCTTGCTAAAAACCGCTGGAGGTGGTTTCGCATAAATTGAACTAATTTGCATATTAGTCCCTCTAGTTTAGTAATCACTTAATAAATTTGTTAGTGTGTTAACAAGATTAATTGCATCCTTAAACTGCCGGCCGTACATAATTAATACATCTAATTAAAAAAAGAAAAGAAAAAGGAAGTTAAAAATAATTCGAAAGAAGTTATTAAAATTAGCCCAGACAGGATGTGAAATCAATCTCTTTCTCCATAATTTTGACAGTTTGTGGTAGGTCAGTTTTTTTAAGGACATCAGCTGATTGAGAGCTCGATCATCTGGTTGAAATGCCATTTGTTTAGAATCTAAATTACTGTAAAAACATCTGGCTTTGATCCCACATATTTTAACTAACGTCCTTTGTGTTGTGACTTTTATTTTATAGTTATCCTTTTCTTTTAACAGCATTTTTATTCATTTATTATGTCGGTTAGTTTTATTGAAAGAAATGTCTCCTGTATCCGGTTGAAATGAGACTACAGGAAGTATACCAATTTTCGGAATTTTCATTTCCGTTTACTACATCTTTTAAGAGGAAGTGAATCAGGTGTTTTTTTTTTAACTTTATACAGTTACAACCTCGATTAACCGGCTCTCGATTAACCGGGATTCGGATTAACCGGGATCATGTTGAGTCATCATAAGAACACCACAGATCGGCGCCGAAACAAAAGTTAATTTTCGGTGGTGACAAGGAAAATATTTTGTCTTCCGATGTACCATAATTGTAGACGTGGCAGCAACTCTTGTATTCCCTGATTTTCTTGAAGGGTCATTATGTATGTTTGTATGTATGTATGTATGTGAAAAAAAGGATTGCCGTCTGAGATAGGAGTTGATCTCTGGGACGAAATAGTAATGTATTACTATGTAATACTGTGTATTCGGTTTAACCGGGATTTCAGTTTTCCGGGATGGGTATAGCCGGAGGTCAACCCGGTTAATCCAGGTTATACTGTATTCCTAAATAATCATGCAATAATTTGGGCTTCAAGTTTTCTAATCATCATTTCAAGGTTATTTCTTGTGGTACTGTCAGCTGTTAACAGTTCTTAGTTTAATTCCAGGACGAAATATTGATGTTGATGTAGTTTACAATGAAACATATGTTGTGTGACTCGATCTACCGTGTATTAACTATTAGTTGTCCATCACCCGTCTGTCGATCTTAGTTTGCATACTTAATTAGACGATCCATATCTAGCTGGCCATTAACAACAACATTGTTTATTCCCTCATGGAGAACATTTATTTTAGCATACGTCATCAATGTAAGCTCGAGCTCATTTATTTCGCGTGATCTATGCTGTTAAATTATTCATAGTTTAACTGGTTGAACAACTGGTCGGCTTCAAATTTTGTGCTCTTATACTTTGTAGTGGGGGATTGAAGATTCGTTTTCTGAGGTTTTGGAATCAAACAGGGAATGCCAGTTTTAAGGTTCCCTGACAATGAACAAGTGGTTTTTACAAGCGGATCTGTGTGCTGGTTTGTCTCTTCCTTATTAACACTAAAACGAATCTTTGTAGTATGTTGAAATTTTGATATTTCCCTTGGGTGCCACCAGCAGGAAGTCGCCACAATAAGGTTTCGTTCTAAATTTGTCCACCGGAAGAACCTCTTTGTTGATCCACTTTAAAAGTAAAGTAATCGCCTACTTTTTCAGGCGGGGCTTAACGTCCAACTACCAATTAGGTGTCGTGGACGGAGGCGACTAGCAAACATACTTCACTGTAAATTTCTCATATTAAGCATTAAATAAAATCTAAAGCCTGATGGGAAGATGGGAATCGAACCCACCAAACCAACAATACATCTTAGCTTTGCGGGTCTAGCCTATAACCGCCTAACATACTTTACTATAAAGTTCCCATATTAACCATTGGGAATATTGACTAATACCGCAATACATCTTAGCTTTGCGGGTCTAGCCTATAACCGCCTAACATATTTTACTATAAAGTTCCCATATTAACCATTAGGAATATTGACTAATACCGCAATACATCTTAGCTTTGCGGGTCTAACCTATAACCGCCTAACATACTTTACTATAAAGTTCCCATATTAACCACTGGGAATATAGACTAGTACCGCAATATATATTAGCTTTGAGGGTCTAGCCTATAACCGCCTTACATACTTTACTATAAATTTCTCATATTAATCATTGGGAATATAGACTAGTACCGCAATACATCTTAGCTTTGCGGGTCTAGCCTATAACCGCCTAACATACTTTACTATAAATTTCTCATATTAACCATGGGGAGTATAGACTAGTACCGAAATACATATTAGCTTTACAGGTCTAGTCTCTTAACCGCTCGGCCATCGTGGTGCCTTTTTCCCCTGTACTTTAGGATTTTTCCAAAAAAAGGGGCTCTCATAATGTTTCTTGGAGACCTTTTGCGCCAATATGTAGACCGATTACTTTTATGGTTAGTGTCTCTAAGTTTATACGAGGAGCTAGCTAAAGTTTAGAAAAGTGAAATATCATATTTAGTTTATTCGAAAGAATTGAGGATCTGGCGGTAATACGTCATCCGGAAGTGTGACTCTTCATAATCAATAAAAATTCTAAGTTTTAAGGAAATTACTTTTCTTTTTTTTATTTTAAACTCACTTCTATTTCTCTGAGTTAGAGGTGCCTACTTTTTTCCAACCTAACCACTCTTTACCAAGGGAAGGATAAATTGTATTTTAACCTCTTCCTAAAGAGATTAATGATGCACATGCTGTGAGGACTTTCCCAGTCGGCTCTGATTACACCCGTACGAGAGGATTACAGGCTTCTCCTATCCCCTTTTTTTTTTTTAGTTTAATATCCCGGCAGATTTGTATTTAATGATATAAATGGTCCAGGCGTTGCGGGAGAAAGAAAGCGAAAAAAGATAAAAGCATATTCTGTCTCTTACTTCAATTTTTCTATTTTCTAATTTGAAACTTTTAATTATTATGGATTTAATTAGGTGTTGGTCTAGTGGTCAAGAGCGTGGCTTTGTAAGTGAGAGGATCCCCAGTTCGTGTCCCGCGTATGGCTACTTTTTATTTGGTAGAAAAATTGTTTATAGTAAAGTAATGAGCTTCCGCCCCCAATCCTAATTGGTAGTTGGACGTTATAATCTTCGAATGAACTTTGCAAGACCTTTGGCCACCAGTCTTCAGTGTTGCTGCGAATCTAAAGACCTAACTATTTCGTCACTTCCATAGTTTTGGGTCTTTTGAGCCTTCTTGAAACTAGTTCTGTCCACAGTCTCCTGGCATCTTGGATAGTTAAGCCATGAAAACTATATTTTAGATTTGCTTTTAATTTTACTCTTAAGGGTATGGACTAGTCATAATAATCCCCTAGGATATATGACTTCTTCTTCTTCCTCGGCGCTACAGTCTTGCAAGGACCAGGCTCTCCTCAATCAAGGCTCTCCACTAAAGTCTATCAAGAGCCTTTAATCTCCACCTTTGCAAACTTATTTTCCTCTAATCCTTCTTGACGTCATTAAGCCATCTCAGTCTTGGCCTATCTCTTCTTCTTCTTCCTCGGCACTACAGTCCTGCAAGGACCAGACCCTCCTCAATCAAGGCTCTCCCCTAAAGTCTATCAAGAGCCTTTAATCTCCACCTTTGCAAACTTATTTTCCTCTAATCCTCCTTGACGTCATTAAGCCGTCTCAGTCTTGGCCTATCTCTTCTTCTTCTTCTTCTTCTTCTTCTTCTTCTTCGTAGGCGCTACAGTCCTGCAAGGACAGGGCCTCCTCAATCAAGACTCTCCACTGAAGTCTATCAAGAGCCTCTTCAATCTCCACCTTCGCACATCCATTTTCCTCAAATCCTCTTCAATGTCATCAAGCCATCTCATTCTTGGCCTACCTCTTATTCTCACGCCTCCGGGGCTTTCCATATAAAAGGCGTTTAGAGATTCTTTTCTCCAACATCCTCTCCACATGTCCTAACCAATTCAACGCGAGATGCAAGACTATTATTATTTGAATTTACAAAAAAAATGTCGGAACCGAGAAACACCTGTACCTAGATATTCCCTCATAACCCTTTTAATTGTACATCTGCTTTTAACAGCTCCATATTTCTACGGCTACTATATGGCTACAAAAGAACCCCATTGATTAAATATTCAACAGTGATAAAACCTCATAAACCCGCTGCTTACATTAGTAAAACCTGGTGCAACTTATTCAAGATGGCAGTGGTAACACTTCTTATAACCTTCCCACCTTTTAGAAGAAAAACCTCTTTTACATGTTTTCTACTGCCAAGTACGTACATCTGCTTCTCTAATTCATGGTTTACACAGAGAGAGAGAGATACACAGACAGCATCTGTGTAGTTTCAACATCCCGGCTCTCTGGCCTCTAATATCTCTTAGCAGATGTGGGTTGTGTGGAGCAAAAAAAAATAGTATCTGGCCTTGACACTCGCATGACTTGCTCTTAATGCCATCCCCAAGGTCAATCTTGTGATATGAATTAAACTTCAGTGTTGGTAGGTTCGCCCTATGAGAGATACTGTTCTATTGAAGGATACTTAATTTGCCAGTTTCAAAGGGTGTGCATGAAGTAATTATGTCTGTGTATGAATTATGTTATGAGTAGCTGGAAATAATCGAGCATAGCAATCGATATGAATGAGATTCTTTCGATTGAAATACCTCTTATAGCCTTTGTACTCTGGTTTCCTGTATTTCCTTGACAGTGTGTCAGTTCGCTCGCCCTATTTCCTGTTCAAACCCTTTATCTCCCATAACCGTGACTGTTTCTCTCACAATCGTAAGAATATTTTAAGGCTAACTTCAAGGTTACTTTGAAAGTAGTAGCGACAAACTGGTGCCTGAAGTGTAAAGTATTACCAATATTTAAATTCATTCATACTGAGACTTCCGTTTGTAGTTTCGTGTTGCATAGACTGCTAAAAGATAAAGAAAGAGACATTAAAAATATGTCACTGTTAATCCACGTCTATATGATGTAATTAAGGAAACTGGAGACGACTTAAACACAACTTTCTAAGCCAAAAGTTGGCTCCCGCTTCCGGTTCTCTAGTCTCAGTCAACATTAGCCAAACCGGAAATCTCTACGTCAACAATAACTTAGCGAATCATAGTTAGCAGGAAGTTACCCCGAAAGGGAGGGCATACAATATTTCACATCAGCATCTATATAGTATTATATATTTTTAATCAAGGCTTTGATAAATTAATTTATTTTACTGAGGTCACAGTAGCGTTACGCTACCAAAAAACTTAATTACATAAGATTGTCTACTACTACGTATAGAGACAAAGTTGTTTGAAGTAGCTGATGCTTGCCGAGGCCAGGGCTAGAGGCGAATAATAATCTCAGTTCAATTGTTGTTTTGGCCATTGTTGTTGGCGCGGTCCTTAATTGACATGAGCCGAACTACAGGTAGTGGGGGAGAGTTGTTGAAAAGGAAAAAATAAATTCTACCGGAGAGGTTATTTTTAACAACGGCGGCTCAGGCCTACAGGCTAAGTACAGGCCGTTGTTCTCAACAACAGCACACACAACTGGCGCACTCTTAAGTTTCGATCGTGTGTCTGTGAAGATGCCTTGGTCTTATTTCTGTTGCTTTGATTATAAAGCCTGCATACTAATGCTGATTATTACCACTGGCGTCGCTGTCTTCATGGTATTGTTTCGTTCGGCGGGAAGAGAGCCGAGTATTGCTTATTATGCAAGTGTCGTGCAACTGTGGGTAATTTACGAGTTCGAAAAAGATGTTCGTTCCTTTCCACCTTCTTGTCAGTAATCGGGACAGGATCTTGCTGGATACTGTCAATTCTTACTTTAGTTTATAGAAATTCCATTGGAATAGATTTCGATCTGGAAAAAAATCTGTTAAGTCTTTCTCTATCCGCAGCTTACTTAATCAAACTTTAAATTTAATCTTAGCATTTTGTGGACCAAAATGACCTAAAGCACGCAAACGAATTTTTTAACCAATTTTTCACTTGCGAAATTTAAGTTTTCTTAAATTTTCAAGTACATCAATTATATCAGCTTGACCATGGATTGGTAACAAGGTATTTTCATGTTTCGACGATTTCCCGGAGTTCTAAACTACAATCAGTTACCAAACATAGGTCTCAGTAAGGATGAATTTAATGTTGATACTAAGTGACAGGATAATAAAACTGATATTTCACATAACAGATACTCGTGCGTTGCAGCGACATTTCAGGTGGCAAAACAGCTCATCTCAAGTCAACGCAACTTATTATATATTACATTAAAAAGTAAAGTAAAGTAAAATACCTATTTTTTCAGGCAGGCTTTACTACCAAATTAGGTGTCGTGGACGGAGGGCGACTAGCAAACATACTTTGCTGTAAATTTCTCATATTAATCATTGGGAATATAGACTAGTACCGCAATACATCTTAGCTTTGCGGGTCTAGCCTATAACCGCCTAACATACTTGACTATAAATTTCTCATATTAACCATTGGGAATATGGACTATTACCGCAATACATCTTAGCTTTGCGGGTCTAGCCTATAACCGCCCGGCTACCGTGGCGCCTTATATATTATATTATATACAGAAAATTTGGAGCGCGTTATTCAAATTTTCGAGTTAATAGTGACTACAATATTCTACATGTTCACTTTAGTGCAGTAATTTGCTGATATAAGCTTGACTTTTACAGCTTTTTTAAATAACAACACAAGATGGCTAATTGAATAAACTAATGATTTTGGGCGAAAACAACATAAAGCCAGCTCGTTTAAGAGTACAATGGATTTGTTATTTAATAGAGCTAGCTATAGTTAACAACCTTTCTGAATAAGAGTTCATCTCCCCTTTATCCGGAACCGGAAGGAACGCTACTTCCAGAAGATTCCGGTCCTCTTTCGTTCCAGAGTGGCGGAAGATAGGTCAATAGACACCCCGCATCTACAACTGAAAGAGCTCTACCCGTTCGCTCTGGGAACGTCGTTTTTTTTTTTGTTTTTTTTGAACAACAATATCACTGACATTGAGGGTTCTTCAAGAGCGAGGCGACCTTTCTTCGTGCTAACCGGGTAAGGGATCTTCCCTTTAGGGTGGTTAGGAAAAAAAAAGAAAAGAAGATATAATTTATTGTGTACGTAGCCTATTGTAGTGCCTGGTACTTCAGCCAGCCCTTCCTTTACCATAGTTTAGAATGGAGTACCTTCCCAATAATATGAACTTAATGGATGAACTACCATAGTTCGTAATGCCTAAGACTCACTCACGCGACTTCCGGTTAACGTTGATCTCCATTCTTTGAACTTAGAGTTTTGCAAACTTCTATTACTGACATCTGCAGTTAAACGAAAATCATGAGGGACATTTGGGTCTATCCAGTAATGTACTCAAGTGCTTCAGTTATTTCGGCACTTCCGGACCATATTATTCTCAAATTTGGGATATTTAATTCTAATTTACATTTTATATACGTGATGCGACCATAAATTCCATTCAAAGGGCACTTTAAAGCCGGGGGATCTCTGTACCTTCTTTTGTTCTGCGAACTCCTTTGACAGAATTGTAAATGGTTCTTGCAGTAATTAATTATTAAACACATAAAGCATATACCAGAAACTGAAATTAGTTTGCGTGTTCTAGTTTAATCGAATTGAACTTTTTTTTGCGAGTAAAAGCTACATCTTTGAAGACGTTTTTATCTAAGGTAGCACATAAAGTATTCTGCTAGTTTTGTTAGCCTCATACTTCCGTTTCAGTGAAATGTGACTTCCCGTAGATGTAGTACTGCTGGATGAATTTGGCTCGCTAAATTATTGTCAGCGTTCATGAGGGTTCCTTCTAATGCAATATATCGTTTCTGCAACCTGGGATGCTGGATATATAGCTTAAAGTTTTTCTTCACACCTTTATTTCTCAGTCCTTAAAACGTGTATTCCCTGTGGTAACTGAATATTTAGAAAATTTGTCGTGTCTGCTTACCTGTTCCCAAGAAGTGAAGCTAAGTAAATAATCCTGGGGGAAGAAAAAACTAAAGAAACAGTTTGAAAGAGTTGAAGGGAACCCTTCCTTAATATTTACTAAACTTCCAGACGAATACAAATATACTTTACATTCCACAGTCTACCTGAGGCCTCTAACAATAGATAAAAGAAGTACTTTTGTCTGACAAGGGTTGGGGCGTGTCTTAAGGATTCCATGAAAAGAAAGATAAGCACCTGGAGGACAAGAAAAAAAAAAAAAAATTAGGGCAGGAAAATTTAATAAAGGAGGAAAACGTACAGGTGATTTGCAGAAGAACCCTTCGCTGGACTTAGTAGGGCTCGCATCTTATCTTGTTCTCTCAGTACTGGAGACCTGCAGGCAGTTGAGTCCATCATTCTTGCCTTATTAAGATGCAAGATATGATAAAATAAGAACTCGCCCAGTACGTCATAATGATCTAGTGTGCACACCCACACAACTTCCTCTTACGTCATTAGATTTTGAGGGAAGCTAAAGGTGCCACTCTTTCCCTTTTCAAATTACCTTAATAATGCATTGAATTTCTTGATTTCAAATCCAAACTTATCCGATTTTACCCACTTGGCTGTTTAGCTCTATTTATCAAAGTTTAAAATAATGTTTTAAACATTAGAACAACTACTTTGAATCTAATAAAATTTAAAACAAAACAATGCTTAATTTTAATTTCAATTGTTTGTAAAGAAGGCTTCGGTGTTTTGTTACCAACCAGCTGTCGGGAGGTTTATTGTGTATCCACGGAAACAAATAAACTACTTTAATAAAAGTACCAGACGCCAGCACTGCCAAGTGTTCAAGCAACAAAGTAAAAATCAGTCTGATGTTTTTTGTGGCATTCAACAAATATTTTGTCTAGAACGCTTTCACAAAATGAATTAGATAGAAATAGACACGCTCACGTCTATTGTTGATCTCTTCTTCTCCATTGGACAATTTAAAGGTTTAGCTAATTATAAGCAAAGATTCAGAGCATAGAATTGCCGTGATTCAGTCGCCAGAGCGCTGTCTCTCCACTTGCAGTAATTTAATGGCACCACGTTAGCCGAGCGGTTATAGGCAAGACCCGCAAAGCTAAGATGTATTGCGGTACTAGTCTATCGTATATTCCCAATGGTTAATATGAGAAATTTATAGTAAAGTATGTAAGGCGGTTATAGGCTAGACCCGCAAAGCTAAGATGTATTGCGGTGCTAGTCTATATTCCCAATGGTGTAATGTGAGTTTATAGTAAAGTATGTTCGTTAGTCGCCTCCGTCCATGACACCTAATTTGGTTGTAAAGCTGTCCTGAAAAAATAGGCATTATTTTACTTTTTCGTTCACATATAATACACTGATCAGGCGCTTTAACTATTAATATATTCTAGGAAATAGGAAGTTAATCAGGCAGGAAGGCTGTGTTCCTCCTCTCACGAATTGACCTTTATGTTTGGCGTGTTTGTCGGTCTGTTGATTGAGTGATGGAAAAACGCAGGAAATTAATACTTGATTTTGGTGTCACTTAAACTTTTTGGCCAAAATCAGCTAACCGGAAGTGACACATTAATGAACTTAATTTGGAAAGTATCCAAATCGATCGCAGTACTTCCTTTTATTTTGAGTAAGAGGAAGTGAAAAAAAAGAAAAAAGAAAAATTGGCCAATCTAAAATTCCAGACGTTCAAGTGGGGGAGGTTTCGTGATGGTTATTAGCCTCGGAAGACGGCCCTTGAATGTTTAATAAAAACTTTTACCAAACTGTCATTGTAATTCAACATAAGTGGTGAGAGGCCATTCGGCAATACTTGGAAATGAACGCTCTAAACGAAGCTTCGGGGTTTTTAGACGCTTTGTTCCGACTAAACACGTAATTACTTTTTGTATGGAAAATTTTCGTAATTACTTGTGAATGGTAAAAGGAAGTACTGTCTAATTTTTGAAGTCAAGTTGGTACAGGAAGTGCAAACTTTTGAATAAAATATTTTAACGGATTTTTATTTTGTGATTAAAACAATGGGATGCAGTTTACGGGCAATGATTAAACAGCTTGCAAGGAAGTCCTGTAAGGAAGTCGAGCGGAAGTGAAAGTTCAGATTTTTTTTTAAGAGATAAAAACTGCACATCTTTGAACAGACTTCCGTTCACTTACATTTGGTCGTATTTCTTTGGATTTATTTAATCCAATAATAAATAATTATTTAATGAAAGTTATACATATATTTTGATGATATTATAAGTAAATAACTCATCTTGAAGTTATTTAAAGGAATTTTCGTCCAACCATTTCAGCATCAACGATTCTCAGATCTTGAACTAAAACTTCCGGCCGTCGACCAAGTCACGATGACTGGCAAAAAAAGAGAGATACGAGAACGTTTTGCTACAGCCAGTAAAGTCCAACAAGGTTTATTCACCCACCCAGCTGGGCGGCTTGTAAACCAATCAGAGTATGTCTAGTTGATCTTAGCTGTGTTGGTGTGTGTGTGTGTGTGTGAGAGAGAGAGAGAGAGAGAGAGAAAGAGAGAGGGAGAAAGAGAATCTCATTAATTTTTTTTTTTTTAATTAAAGATTTACATTATGGTTTTGGTCCAGTAATTCACGTCAGGTTTTTTTAACACTGATGGTTGCTGGGGCCGGCCCCCCTCTGCAGTATTGTTAATTTTTCAAGGCGATGATCACAGTCTTTGGAGTTTGTTCCTTATTTTCTTTGTAAGATGGATTCAAACAGTTTGTAGTTTTATCAGTCCTGTAGTTGAATGAGTAAAATAAGAATAATAAAATCTTAAGTACTTTTTATGAAACTTCGGTGTTCGTGTTATTGGCGATTCTAGTTCTTAAGAATCACTTGTAAATGCCCATCATTGAACTGTCCCTCAACAAAATCGCCTGTTTTGGCCGTTTTATCTCCCACTCTAAGTTGTAAAACAACCTTTTACGGGAGAGGAACTTACTGTTTATCCCTTGGGAACAACATATTCTTTCGGTGGTTAGCTTGCCGTTTGAAAATCCCTAAAGAAACTCTTATCTATTCCGATCTACAGCTCACTCTCAATATTCCTCCACTTGCCATCAGAAGAATTTATTATGATCTCTCTTTCCTCTGCAATTCTTCTCCATTCTCAAACAGACTGTCCTTACTTTTTTTTTTTAATAATTTAAGGCGCATCAACATCTAAGGTTATTGGCGCCCGGAGCTTCTTGCAGCTCACTGTCCGGTGATGGACAGTGTTCTCTCGTTACAGACAACACTGGACCATCACCGGACAGTGTTGTCTGTAAGAAGCTCCTAGGAAGAGAAAATCTAAGGGTCAGCAGCTGGATTCGAACCCGGGACCTCTGCGTGGGAGTCCTTTCCTTCTTTCTCTAATTTCTTTTAATATCTCATCCCATACTACACGACATTCTTCTCCGTTCAGTGTACCGTACTGCAAACATAATTACGTTTTTTACTCCCCTATCTTTCGTATGATGCGGTCAGCCAATCATTTTAACTTAGATTTCTTTGGCACAGTTATACAAAATTTTCTAAATAAAGCCAGATGACGACCATTTCTTTGAACTATTTGTATTGTATAAATCTATAATAATATAATAACCTCTAAAATGTAAAATAAAATGCTAAAGCCTAATTATAAACCTAAATTATAAATACCTAAATTTGTATTATTTATGTTATTAATATTGATGTTTCTGTAAATTGGATATTGATCCGTTTTTTATTTAAAAATAAAATAAAATCTTCTGCATTGTTGATTTTATCCTGTTGAAACATGCATGTTTATTGTATCCCTCCCTCCTGTTTTATGACTTTTATCCATCATCAGAGGTGTCGAGATTTCCGCTTCGTTTATGTTTCCGTCTACACCAAACCGATTAATCTACCTTGTTTAAACTGATGGATGAAATTCTGTGAAACCGATGAGGAAACCAAATGCTACGGCGGATATAAAATTAAAGCATATTCTGAAGTTCGTCATTTCCGGCTATTTTTGATAGGAACCTTAAATGGTATCACTTAAACACAGATGTCAGCCAAGAATAAGTACACAAAATTGCACACATTAACCAATTTCGTAATGAACACAACTTGAGAATTTGTCTGCTGTCTATTCTCCACTTGCTGTTTGTACGTTTGTATGTGCGTGTTCAAGGTCGCCTGAGTCACCTCATCATTCTTCTCCATTATGACCGTCATCAACCCCCTCCAGTGTAAAGTATGAAAAAGGAAAAAAAAAAAAAAAAAAAGATAAAGCCAAAGTGTAAACTAGTTTAAGGACGAACTAGAATAGCCGCAAGGGGCGCCACTCTATACTAACCTGTACGAATGTAACCTCTCGTACTCTTTGTTTAGACATTGTAGATTGGGTTGTAGCTTCTTCCGTCGATACGATATTCCGGGAGGGGGTATGTACAGCTTAAATCATTCTCCCATAGAGAACAAAAAAAAATAAAGTGACGTACCCACGTTAGGGATCGATTAAAAACCACTTGTTGCTAGTAGGCGTAACGCACCTCTATTGTGTATCCATTCACTGACACGATACAATGCAACGGATTTGATTCGTTGATTTGACTCCTAACCGGGAACAAAATGACGATTTTCTGGCTTTTCACCTAAAATGATTTCTTTAAGCTCCTTTAACAGCGATAAAGTGGTTTCATCGTAATTCATTGGCATTCCTCCGTGGGGCAGTGAGCTCTGACTCCCCTTCCTGAGTTGTGTGCGGATGTTGTCTACTTACATTTTTGAGACACATCTAGACATAAGACTTTTATTTTTGAAACGCTTATGTACAAAAATTTGGTCCAAGTGGAGTGTTTCAAATCACAAAATTTAAAGTCCTTATTTCTTGGGGATACTCTGGCGTAAATACAACTGGTTCACTCCCTTCCGCTCATTAAGATCAACTGAGCACAGTTGATGAAGTCAAAAATTCAACGTTAAGTATTCGCCTATTTTTTTCAGGCGGGGCTTTACGTCCAACTACCAATTAGGTGTCGTGGACGGAGGCGACTAGCAAACGTACTTTACTATAAATTTCTCATATTAACCATTGGGAATATAGACTAGTACCGCAATACACCTTAGCTTTGCGGGTCTAGCCTCTAACCGCCTAACATACTTTAGTATAAATCTCTCATATTAACCATTGGGAATATAGACTAGTACCGCAATACATCTTAGTTTTGTGGGTCTAGCCTATAACCGCCTAACATAGTTTACTATAAGTTTCTCATATTAACCATTGGGAATATAGACTAGTACCGCAATACATCTTAGCTTTGCGGGTCTAGCCTCTAACCGCTCGGCTACCGTGGCGCCTTAATTCAACGTTAATTTACTCATTAAATTGCAAAATGAGTAAAAACAAAGCCGTGTGAGTATGCAGCCAGATGTTTCTACCCAAATTTGAGTTAAAATCAACTCAAAGTTACTAATTCCGATCTTTTGGAAGTAATTCCTGTCAAGTACCTAATGAATACTGAGTACTTAAAAAAAGTAGAATTGCCCTAATCCAGGCAATAAACTACCAAGTATTTATGTGCTTTAACTGGGTTCTTTAAAGTGATGCTGGGTGAATCACTTGTTACTAAGTTCACATCTGTTTACAATTATCACATGTTGTTTATAAAAGTGTTTTTTTTTTTTTTTAAATTCTCTTTACTCTTCTTTTAAAGTTTTGTTTAAAAAGTAGAGAGAGAGAGAGTTCCTTCCTTTTTGTGCATTTGTTGATCATTTATTCTTCCTGGCCGGAAGTAGTAACAGTGATCGTATCCAAAAAAGTTGCCTTTTGGGAGTATTACAGAATATCTAACTATTGAACTTTTTTGATACGTTGTTATTGGCTGAAATTCGTCAACCGGATGAACGATGTGGCTAATTTCTTGCTCGTGAGTTACGTCTTCAACGACTTATTCAAACTTCTATGCTCATCCATAACTTTCATCTGAAGAAATTGGTCATTCTTGAAGCTTAAAAGCATTCATGGGTGGAGAGATGGTGATTAACTCCCAGTTAAGTATCAATGAAGTACAAGAATACAACCTAATTACATCATTAATATTGCTGCATAATATTATTATGTTATCAAAAATACGTAGGTGTAATTCCAAGTTATAGAAATCGATTAAGCAGAAATTTCACCTATATTTTTGTGCTTATTGTCGATTTTACGTACAATTTCCGTTACGTCATTGTTGAGTTAGAGGAAGTCGTGTGTATGTATGTTCACATTGGATTTTCTCTTCAGGGCTACCCCCTCCACCACTCACTGTCAACCGGATGTGCGCACCACTTGTTTAAACAATAAATTCTTTCAATAAACTTCATCCAGGTGTTCCATAAAAACAAAACCAAAAAAAGTTATAAAACTTGAATGAAAAGGAAAAAAGCCAATAAAATATGCAGCAACAATTCCCTGAAATTGAGGCCAACAT
Source organism: Rhodnius prolixus (assembly GCF_049639745.1). Lineage (NCBI taxonomy): Eukaryota > Metazoa > Arthropoda > Insecta > Hemiptera > Reduviidae > Rhodnius > Rhodnius prolixus. Next base: position 4,577,565 of record NW_027411605.1, on the reverse strand, counting down.
TATGGATTTGATAATAAAAATATAACAACCAATGTGACCTCTGCCGGAGAGAAAGTGAATGAGTGATGATCATATGTTTTTATAACCTTCCCAAAGTGTTAACCGCTTTTGGCGCTAAATAAACTTATCCTATAAGAGTTGGTCAATTTCTCCTAAATAATTACTCAATTTTAATGGTCCATTACCTCTACTGAACACAATGAGATACTGTACCCAACTCATTTGATCCTAAGTTCACCATTTTTACTGGCCCATTCTTCTGAGACTTTAACATGCTAATCAGATTTTCTTCTGGCAGGGGTTATGTAACATGTAGGAGACATTTCCTGAATCGATTGTAACCTTCCCCTTCTGGTGCAGGAAGTTCCAACATCCCTTCCTAGTTGATATAAGAATGCTAGAATCCTGATGCTTTAGATGAGAGCCATGACCTCTCTCAACATCTGGTATCTCCTTCCAGATTTCCAAATCGTCCTTCGATGGTTTGGCATTGTAGTCACTTCCTAGAAGAAAGAAAACCTAATATACCGGAAGTGCAATTTTAAAGAAAGGCTTTTTCACGTTCTCAGTAATTTACTATGAATTTGCCAAACGGATTCATTTGAAGCTGATCTAATGGTGTACTTAAGCCTTAAATGCCAGTTTGGCTTGTGATTATTACTCAATTAATAGTTTGGTTCAGAGGGAATGTGTCGCAATCTATCAACATTATTTTTTAATTGATCTTTTTCTTTTTATTATGCAATCCTAAGTTACAATAAAATTCAATTATATTCATAAATTATGGTAAGAAAAAGTCATGTGAGTGTTCATAGGAGATTCTTTTCATGAGAAAGTGAAGTGAAACTGTTGAATATTGGCGAAAACTATTCCAAAACGATCTTAACTTAATAAAAAATTTCTTGAAAACTGAGAATGATATATTTTCCCAAATAATTTGTTACCATTATTTCTCAATATCTACGTAACATTAATATTATTTCTAAAATAACAGAAATAGTTAATAAAATATGAGAAAATAATAAAGATTTAACAGAATGAGTGAAAGGTGTTGACGCACCATTGTTATAGTTCGCTTTGACCAGCCCATAACTGGTTTCCATTGGACGGGGCGTGACTACAGTAGAGGTGGGCGTGACCCGCCCACAGACTGCAACCCTACTACGCTGTGATTGGCCAATACTTTAAACGTAATAATTTCAATGAAATAATTAATTTAAAATTTTTTACCAACATTTCTCCCATAGGTATTTGATAAACTTTCGATTTAAGCAAGAAAAAAAAAATCTCCTTAAAAATACGATAAATAATATTTCTTTTGGTATGATACCTCATGTTTTACACAATTATCGTTAACAGAAACAAAAAACTTCAGAATTTGTATTGTTTAATCGTGAAATAGATAAAAGAGAAATAGGCACATTGTAGACTTGTAAGCCGCCATTAAATAAGGCTGTAACCTTACTTTACACTCCATACGGTAGAGAACCCTAGCGGCAGTTTCTGTAAACATAAATGCAGTTTCTACATTCACATTTAATCAAGTTAACGACTCTCTAGACTTATATAGGTCTGTCTTACACTCACATTTAACAATGTTGGTGACTCCTTATACTAGACTTATATAGGACTATCTTACACTCACATTTAATCATGTTGTCAATCACTAGACCTATATAGGACTATCTTACACTTAAATTTAACCATGTTGGTCACTCACTAGACCTATATAGGACTGCCTTACCCTCACATTTAACAATGTTGGTGACTCATTATACTAGACTTATATAGGACTATCTTACACTCACATTTAATCATGTTGTCACTCACTAGACCTATATAGGACTATCTTACACTCACATTTAACTGCGTTGGTCACTCACTAGACCTATATAGGACTATCTTACACTCACATTTAATCATGTTGTCACTCACTAGACCTATAAAGGACTATCTTACACTCACATTTAACTGCGTTGGTCACTCACTAGACCTATATAAGACTATCATACACTCACATTTAATCATGTTGACGACTCTCTTCTATACTTATATAGGACTATCTTACACTCACATTTAATCATGTTGCCACTCACTAGACCTATATAGGACTATCTTACACTCACATTTAACTGCGTTGGTCACTCACTAGACCTATATAGGACTATCATACACTCACATTTAATCATGTTGACGACTCTCTTCTATACTTATATAGGACTATCTTACACTCACATTTAATCATGTTGTCAATCACTAGACCTATATAGGACTATCTTACACTTAAATTTAACCATGTTGGTCACTCACTAGACCTATATAGGACTGCCTTACCCTCACATTTAACAATGTTGGTGACTCATTATTCTAGACTTATATAGGACTATCTTACACTCACATTTAATCATGTTGTCACTCACTAGACCTATATAGGACTATCTTACACTCACATTTAACTGCGTTGGTCACTCACTAGACCTATATAGGACTATCTTACACTCACATTTAATCATGTTGTCACTCACTAGACCTATAAAGGACTGTCTTACACTCACATTTAACTGCATTGGTCACTCACTAGACCTATATAGGACTATCATACACTCACATTTAATCATGTTGACGACTCTCTTCTATACTTATATAGGACTATCTTACACTCACATTTAATCATGTTGTCAATCACTAGACCTATATAGGACTATCTTACACTCACATTTAACTGCGTTGGTCACTCACTAGACCTATATAGGACTATCATACACTCACATTTAATCATGTTGACGACTCTCTTCTATACTTATATAGGACTATCTTACACTCACATTTAATCATGTTGTCAATCACTAGACCTATATAGGACTATCTTACACTTAAATTTAACCATGTTGGTCACTCACTAGACCTATATAGGACTGCCTTACCCTCACATTTAACAATGTTGGTGACTCATTATACTAGACTTATATAGGACTATCTTACACTCACATTTAATCATGTTGTCACTCACTAGACCTATATAGGACTATCTTACACTCACATTTAACTGCGTTGGTCACTCACTAGACCTATATAGGACTATCTTACACTCACATTTAATCATGTTGTCACTCACTAGACCTATAAAGGACTATCTTACACTCACATTTAACTGCGTTGGTCACTCACTAGACCTATATAGGACTATCATACACTCACATTTAATCATGTTGACGACTCTCTTCTATACTTATATAGGACTATCTTACACTCACATTTAATCATGTTGTCACTCACTAGACCTATATAGGACTATCTTACACTCACATTTAACTGCGTTGGTCACTCACTAGACCTATATAGGACTATCATACACTCACATTTAATCATGTTGACGACTCTCTTCTATACTTATACAGGACTATCTTACTCTTAAATTTAACCAAGTTGGTCACTCACTAGACTGCCTTACAATCACAATTGATTAGATTATGATAATCTCTAAATCACTCTCCTGAACAACATATTGAGATGTTGACAAACGGAATCAACCTCAGAATTTTTGGTCTTAGGGACAACTTTGGGAATAAAAAAGGAACAATATAGAGTGAAGTTATTTCAAAAGTTTTTCTTAATTCTACAAGCATTTTCTTCAATAGATGGCACTCGTATTCGGTAGAATGAAGGTACCGAGTTTCAGAAAAGTGATATTTAAAGTGATGGAGATGAGGCACCAGCTAGACAGAATGAAAGTGCATTGGCCCTTTCATTAAATTGGCCTTAGATTAAATTTTAATTTTTCTCATGATTAAAAGGAAATTTTGCTTTCTGGTTTAATTGGAATTTAATTCATTAAATTTTTGCCTATTGTTGAATGAAACTATCCATCCCCAACGGTTTCATTTCATGTAAAACTAGTCCGGACATACAGACAGTCAGACAAACTGTCTCAGCAGAGCCTGGAGCCGTTTCTTTAACCGGTTTTAAGTGGTCTCTTATTCATAAAAACAGAGTATTGTTTCTTATTTTTTTGGTTTTTTTTCCCCTTTGTTCCATTTGGTTGTCGTCAGAATTATATTTAAATTTATAATCTCGTCTGGTTCTGTGCGCCATCCCCACTCTTCTCCTTTACTTCCGTTCCGCTCGTTTACTTGGTTTTTATTGTCTTTATTCGCTTCCTGCGACAAGTACTATAAAATGACGTCTGGGTATTGTTGAATTAGTACTAATGAATCAGTAGCTTAGAGTGGATAACTTAATCTTGGTTATATTGTTGGACAGGCAGACTTAGACCCCAATTATTTTAAACTTAACCCTATAGTGCATCGTGTTGCATATCTGCTACATAATCTTTAGCTTTGTGCCGGAGAACTCTCTTGGTTTTCATTTGAATTAAAATATGATGAATATATGCCACAACATGTCTAGTGTCAGTTTATATAAGGTTTATGTCGGTTCTAGAAGGTAATGAGCTAATATAAAGCCAAAAGTGAAAAAAAAAGTCAACACGACCGTAGACTGTAGTAGAGACCGCGCAGAAATTACCGTTCTTGTGCCTATTTTATTGAAAATTAACATTTTTAAAAATTTTACGTGCTTGGGAAAGTTAGTATTTATCTATTATTACTTTATAAATTTGATAACAATTTTTGCTTAGACCTAAAATTGAAAATAATTTGTGTTGCATATATGCAACATCATGTTATAAGAAAATATGTCTTCTAACTTTGTACACTGATGTCTGATAATTTCAATTCCGTAATTTTGCTTAAAGTTAGTACTATATTAGTACATCTTTTGTCCACAATTTATAGCATAGAACCGAAAGATAAAATTAGACGATTTGACAGGCTAAGCAAGGAAGTTGATTGCCCGAACGCAATGTATGTCGCAAAAAGAGTACAGAAAGGAACTTGGTGAGACCTTGTGTAAAATAGGTAAATCCATGGCCCCTAAAAGAGAAAGGCCATCTCCTTCACTGGACGATACTTTGAGGAGAAAAAAATCTGCATCAGCGAGACCACCAGCTAGCGTCAGAAAAGATGAATTAGATCATTGGCCCTTATGGGATGTGAAACGAAATATATGTAAATTAATTGGTTGCACGGGTTATTCTTATGCAAAGTGCAAGAAATGCAATTTAAATTTTTGTTTCAACAAAGACAAAAACTGTTTTTATAATTATCATAACCAATAAACTTTTTTTCCCATAAATTTTACATTTGATAATCCCATCTTCATTTTACAACAAAATCAATTTTTTAACATGATGTTGCATATATGATACATAACATAAATTTCACTTTCCTGAAAATTACAAGCGACTAATATTTTTTTAAATATTTTTTCGTTGTTTTATATCAAAATATAATATTAAAAAAAATAAATTTGAAAGAAATAAAAAAATCATGCATTAGAGGGTTAAAACTCTTCCAGAGTAGACTTGAAGAACATTTTGTAAGTTCCTGTCAGGAGCATACAGGTAAAAAGTTTCCTTTTTGGAAATGACTTGTAAATTTTTCCATCAAACTTTCCTAAATCTCATTGACAATTAATTTTTTTTTGGGTATTCAGAATGTTTAGGGTGACTATTCAGTAAAACATAACGGAATACAACTCTACGGAAGTGCTAAAAAAAAAATTGGGACATCAACCGACTTCAAACCTTTGCAGCCTAAAATTGTAAGAGCAATAGTTAACACTTCCTTCTACGTCTCCAATCACACAATACGCTCTGATCAAAATATTCCTCTCGTTTCTGGGAATAGCCCAATCTCGGATTGCCCAAAAACTCCACTCAAATCTAGACACAGTCATTACAACTTCTCTGATCCGCAACATGTCCACAACAACACTTCCTTGCAAATCCACAGCGGCGGTAGCGACCATATCAACATATAACGCCCGATCTCCTAGGATGGTTGCTGTGTAAGCTTGCCAACATGACGGAACTAACGGCTTCCAACACTCGATGGTCGTCGTTCATTCCACTCATGTCTCTTCGTGCACAGCATGTGTATTTGCGCTGTCCTGAACTCTCATCTCTTTTGCTTATTGTACATCGACTACAGTTGCAAAATAAATAAAAAAAATAAAAACCTTCCTTAAGGAAGATTAGGGATCCTTTTTACTATTTTAGTTACAGATGGCATTGTTTGAGCGCAGATTTTGTATTTTAAGGTTTTTCCGTTTTAAAATTTATTGCAATACAGCACTTAACGATTTCCTTTAAACTTCCTTCCTGTACAGTTTTACTGGAGTTCCACCCCTCATTTTACTTCCCTCTTCACTTTTTAACTGCATCATCAATATTACGGTTTACGGATGTGAACAAAACGTTTCTGCCCTAGAATACAGTGTCACACCTGCCCTACTATGGGGCGCACATGTCCTTTAAAGCCGAACAAACAGCCTGGGGGGCAGTGAGCATGCACAATAGTGCCCTAATCAGAACCCTGTGTAGTTGCGATCCGGGTACGCTCTGGGTAACAGGCTCTGTAGAACTCCTGCTGATCCCTGGCTGTAACTAATTCTATTCTTCGAACACCACAATTGGATTTTTCTATTAGCTTCAGAATTTTGTATTCCTCTTTATGAACTTAAAGGAAGTTATAGTAATGTGGGAAGAGAATAGCGCATTGATTAGCGTCCTGGATTCTTATGTCGGGATTCCGGGATAGAATCCTGCTGGGGTCTCTTAGATTTTCTCTTTCTAGCAGCTCCTTACTGCTCACGGTCCACTGATGGGAGTACCAGAGAAAGTAGATTGGTGCATTCTGATTCACTTTCTGAGGAAGTTAACATCCTCCCAAGTCCGCGTTATTAGCGTTAAAGGCTACGTACTTAACCCAGTCAATCCATGTGCCATCCATAAAAAAAATCATCCTAACTAGTCGCATTTCCTGGGCATCAATAGATTGACTTTTAAAACAGGAATTGTACTTACCAATTAGAGACGTGGCAAGTAGCTTCAATTATCTTCTTGTAAAACAGTTTGTACTCACAACCAAATATCTGTGAAGACTAGATATTCTTGGAAACCAAGGAATAAAGTAATAAAGTCCATTGAGTGGCGGGGGGGGGGGGTATTACTGGGAAGGAAGTAGCTGATGTTACAAGTTTTTGCGATACAAATAGAGCTAAATTTTAGCATGCATGTTTTTTTTTTTTTTTTTTTTTTTTCACTTCTAACCAGTTTCGAATTTACTTCCATCATGAGAGGCTGATTAATCCAGTTTGGTATAGTGATGTTCAAGAGCTGAGCTGTAAGCAGAGTTGGGCAAAAATTTAATCAATTAAAAAACAATTGAATTAAACCGAAATTTAATTTTAATCATGATTAAAATTAAATTCACTTTTAATTTAATCGGAATTTAATCAATTAAAATTTTTAATCATAACTAAAAATTAAGATTAAAATTAAAATTAAATAATCATAATTTTAATTGATTGAATTAAATTCCAGATTTAGTTTTAATCACTTTGGACGATTAAATTTTTAATTTAATCAAAATTTGAGAGATTAAATTTTTAAAACCAAACATTGCCAATGGTTAAACCAGAATCGGACCAATGCATCTTTATTCCGCCTAGCTGGTGCCTCTTCTCTATCAATATTATCACCTTTTCCAAACTTGGCACCTTCATTCTACCAGTCTGGTGTCTCATATATACCATGTTGGTGACTCTGAAGACTTACATAGGACCACCTTACACTCGCATTTAACCATGTTGGCGGCTCACTAGACTAAGATAGGACCACCTTAACTCTTACATTTAACCATGTTTACCACTCACTAGACTTAGATAGGACCACTTTACAGTCACATTTAACCATGTTTACCACTCATTATACTTAGATAGGACCACCTTACTCTCACATTTAACCAAGTTTACCACTCACTATACTTAGATAGGACTACCTTACACTCACATTTAACCATGTTGGCGACTCACTAGACTAAGATAGGACCACCTTACTCTCACATTTAACCAAGTTTACCACTCACTATACTTAGATAGGACTACCTTACACTCACATTTAACCTAATTAGCGACTCAATAGACTTATGAACAGGGTGACCAGAGTTATGTGTTCCACCCACTTTTTTTTTTAAACGGCGGGAAATTTCAAAAAATAGAAAACACGTATTTAATCAAATCTAGTTTTTTTCAGTAATTGACCCATTTTTTAAACCCCAATTTCCCCAGATACAGTATCGTAAGTATTTTTCAAATGGAACAAACCAGATCTAGGCAGGCTAGAGCTATTCGATATTCCGGATCTTCGATTGAAGCCAAGGGATTAAGGTTACTGTACACTTTATTTTTTAGATATCCCCTCTGAAAATAGTCTATTGGGGTTAAATCCGTAGTCCGAGGTCAAAATCGAGCTCTTCTTGAACCGGATGATAACTGGAGATGAAAAGTAGATTACCTACGAAAACATCGTAAGGAAAAGGACATATTGTGAACCCGGAAAACCTAGCCCTTCCACCTGTAAACCTAATTTCACTCTGAATAAGAGAATGTTGTGTATATAGTGGGACATTCGAGGACCTACACATTATGAGCTCTTAAAACCGAACGAACGGCTAAATTCGGAGAAGTATTGTTAGCAAATGCATAATTTAAAGACAGCAGTCCAAGCAAAAAGGCCGGCGATGTTCAATAGGAAGAACATCATAGTGCATCATGATAATGCCAGGCCAAATGCTGCTTTAAAGACTCGTCTAAAAATTGCAGAACAAGGCTGGAAAATTCTGTCGCATCCACCATATCCCCCAAACATAGCACCCTCCGACTATCATTTGTTTTTGTCCTTACAAAATTTGCTGAAGGGCGAAACATTTAAAAATGAAGTAGATATCAAACAAGTACTGGTTCAATTTCTCGCATCAAAAAAATAATACATTTTTCAAAAATGAAATACATAAATTGCGCTCACGCTGGCGAGATATGGCAATTATATTGTTTAATAAAGTTTATTTATAAAGTTTATTGGTAAGAAAAATTTGTATTTTCTTTTATTCCAAAAACGGACAGAACTTTCCTGTAGACCGTATATAAGTCTAGTGAGTGGTAAACATGGTTAAATGTGAGTGTAAGGTGGTCCTATATAAGACTATTTTTTTTTCTTGTACACTTTGTTCTTCTCAATTATAAACTATAGTTATTTTGTGCACAGATCTAAAAAGGTAGAAGATCTAAAGGGTTGAAAATTTTTTGGGTCATAAAATTCTGTAAATTTATGGCTGTTCTATATCTCCAACTGTGAACCATGTATTGGTATGGAATTTTGTTCTCTTGTACACTTTGTTTTTCTCAATTATAAACTATAGTTATTTTGTGCACAGATCTAAAAAGGTAGAAGATATAATGGGTTGAAATTTTTTTGGGTCATGAAATTCTGTAAAACTGTGCCCGTTCTATATCTCCCACTGTGAACCACGTATTGATATGGAATTTTGTTCTCTTATACACTTTGTTTTTCTCAATTATAAACTATAGTTATTTTGTGCACAGATCTATAAATGTAGAAGATATAAAGGGTTGAAATTTTTTTGGGTCATGAAATTCTGTAAATTTATGGCCGTTCTATATCTCCCACTGTGAACCACGAATTCGTATGAAATTTTGTTCTCTTGTACACTTTGTTTTTCTCAATTATAAAATATAGTTATTTTGTGCACAGATCTAAAAAGGTAGAAGATATAAAGGGTTAAAAAAATTTTGGGTCATGAAATTCTGTAAAATTGTGGCCGTTCTATATCTCCCACTGTGAACCATGTATTGGTATGGAATTATTTTCTCTTGTACACTTTGTTTTTCTCAATTATAAAGTATAGTTATTTTGTGCACAGATCTATAAATGTAGAAGATATAAAGGGTTGAAAATTTTTTGGGTCATGAAATTCTGTAAAATTGTGGCCGTTCTATATCTCCCACTGTAAACCACGTATTGGTATGGAATTTTGTTCTCTTGTACACTTTGTTTTTCTCAATTATAAACTATAGTTATTTTGTGCACAGATCTAAAAAAGTAGAAGATATAAAGGGTTGAAATTTTTTTGGGTCATGAAATTCTGTAAAACTGTGCCCGTTCTATATCACTCACTGTGAACTACGTATTGATATGGAATTTTGTTCTCTTGTACACTTTGTTTTTCTCAATTATAAACTATAGTTATTTTGTGCATAGATCTAAAAAGGTAGAAGATATAAAGGGTTGAAATTTTTTTGGATCATGAAATTCTGTAAAACTGTGCCCGTTCTATATCTCTCACTGTGAACCTTGTATTGATATGGAATTTTGTTCTCTTATACACTTTGTTTTTCTCAATTATAAACTATAGTTATTTTGTGCACAGTTCTAAAAAGGTAGATGATATAAAGGGTTGAAATTTTTTTGGGTCATGAAATTCTGTAAATTTATGGCCGTTCTATATCTCCCACTGTGAACCATGTATTGGTATGGAATTTTGTTCTCTGGTACACTTTGTTTTTCTCAATTATAAACTATAGTTATTTTGTGCACAGATCTAAAAAGGTAGAAGATATAAAGGGTTGAAACTTTTTTGGGTCATGAAATTCTGTAAAACTGTGCCCGTTCTATATCTCTCACTGTGAACCACGTATTGATATGGAATTTTGTTCTCTTATACACTTTGTTTTTCTCAATTATAAACTGTAGTTATTTTGTGCACAGATCTATAAATGTAGAAGATATAAAGCGTTGAAAATTTTTTGGGTCATGAAATTCTGTAAAATTGTGGCCGTTCTATATCTCCCACTGTGAACCACGAATTCGTATGAAATTTTGTTCTCTTGTACACTTTGTTTTTCTCAATTATAAACTATAGTTATTTTGTGCACAGATCTAAAAAGGTAGAAGATATAAAGGGTTAAAAAAATTTTGGGTCATGAAATTCTGTAAAATTGTGGCCGTTCTATATCTCCCACTGTGAACCATGTATTGGTATGGAATTATTTTCTCTTGTACACTTTGTTTTTCTCAATTATAAAGTATAGTTATTTTGTGCACAGATCTATAAATGTAGAAGATATAAAGGGTTGAAAATTTTTTGGGTCATAAAATTCTGTAAAATTGTGGCCGATCTATATCTCCCACTGTAAACCACGTATTGGTATGGAATTTTGTTCTCTTGTACACTTTGTTTTTCTCAATTATAAACTATAGTTATTTTGTGCACAGATCTAAAAAGGTAGAAGATATAAAGGGTTGAAATTTTTTTGGGTCATGAAATTCTGTAAAACTGTGCCCGTTCTATATCACTCACTGTGAACCACGTATTGATATGGAATTTTGTTCTCTTGTACACTTTGTTTTTCTCAATTATAAACTATAGTTATTTTGTGCACAGATCTAAAAAAGTAGAAGATATAAAGGGTTGAAATTTTTTTGGGTCATGAAATTCTGTAAAACTGTGCCCGTTCTATATCTCTCACTGTGAACCACGTATTGATATGGAATTTTGTTCTCTTATACACTTTGTTTTTCTCAATTATAAACTATAGTTATTTTGTGCACAGATCTATAAATGTAGAAGATATAAAGGGTTGAAAATTTTTTGGGTCATGAAATTCTGTAAAATTATGACCGTTCTATATCTCCCACTGTGAACCACGAATTCGTATGAAATTTTGTTCTCTTGTACACTCTGTTTTTCTCAATTATAAACTATAGTTATTTTGTGCACAGATCTAAAAAGGTAGAAGATATAAAGGGTTGAAAAAATTTTGGGTCATGAAATTCTGTAAAATTGTGGCCGTTCTATATCTCCCACTGTGAACCATGTATTGGTATGGAATTATTTTCTCTTGTACACTTTGTTTTTCTCAATTATAAAGTATAGTTATTTTGTGCACAGATCTATAAATGTAGAAGATATAAAGGGTTGAAAATTTTTTGGGTCATGAAATTCTGTAAAATTGTGGCCGTTCTATATCTCCCACTGTAAACCACGTATTGGTATGGAATTTTGTTCTCTTGTACACTTTGTTTTTCTCAATTATAAACTATAGTTATTTTGTGCACAGATCTAAAAAAGTAGAAGATATAAAGGGTTGAAATTTTTTTGGGTCATGAAATTCTGTAAAACTGTGCCCGTTCTATATCACTCACTGTGAACTATGTATTGATATGGAATTTTGTTCTCTTGTACACTTTGTTTTTCTCAATTATAAACTATAGTTATTTTGTGCATAGATCTAAAAAGGTAGAAGATATAAAGGGTTGAAATTTTTTTGGATCATGAAATTCTGTAAAACTGTGCCCGTTCTATATCTCTCACTGTGAACCTTGTATTGATATGGAATTTTGTTCTCTTATACACTTTGTTTTTCTCAATTATAAACTATAGTTATTTTGTGCACAGTTCTAAAAAGGTAGAAGATATAAAGGGTTGAAACTTTTTTGGGTCATGAAATTCTGTAAAACTGTGCCCGTTCTATATCTCTCACTGTGAACCACGTATTGATATGGAATTTTGTTCTCTTATACACTTTGTTTTTCTCAATTATAAACTGTAGTTATTTTGTGCACAGATCTATAAATGTAGAAGATATAAAGCGTTGAAAATTTTTTGGGTCATGAAATTCTGTAAAATTGTGGCCGTTCTATATCTCCCACTGTGAACCACGTATTGATATGGAATTTTGTTCTCTTATACACTTTGTTTTTCTCAATTATAAACTATAGTTATTTTGTGCACAGATCTATAAATGTAGAAGATATAAAGGGTTGAAAATTTTTTGGGTCATGAAATTCTGTAAAATTATGACCGTTCTATATCTCCCACTGTGAACCACGAATTCGTATGAAATTTTGTTCTCTTGTACACTCTGTTTTTCTCAATTATAAACTATAGTTATTTTGTGCACAGATCTAAAAAGGTAGAAGATATAAAGGGTTGAAAAAATTTTGGGTCATGAAATTCTGTAAAATTGTGGCCGTTCTATATCTCCCACTGTGAACCATGTATTGGTATGGAATTATTTTCTCTTGTACACTTTGTTTTTCTCAATTATAAAGTATAGTTATTTTGTGCACAGATCTATAAATGTAGAAGATATAAAGGGTTGAAAATTTTTTGGGTCATGAAATTCTGTAAAATTGTGGCCGTTCTATATCTCCCACTGTAAACCACGTATTGGTATGGAATTTTGTTCTCTTCTACACTTTGTTTTTCTCAATTATAAACTATAGTTATTTTGTGCACAGATCTAAAAAAGTAGAAGATATAAAGGGTTGAAATTTTTTTGGGTCATGAAATTCTGTAAAACTGTGCCCGTTCTATATCACTCACTGTGAACTACGTATTGATATGGAATTTTGTTCTCTTGTACACTTTGTTTTTCTCAATTATAAACTATAGTTATTTTGTGCATAGATCTAAAAAGGTAGAAGATATAAAGGGTTGAAATTTTTTTGGATCATGAAATTCTGTAAAACTGTGCCCGTTCTATATCTCTCACTGTGAACCTTGTATTGATATGGAATTTTGTTCTCTTATACACTTTGTTTTTCTCAATTATAAACTATAGTTATTTTGTGCACAGTTCTAAAAAGGTAGATGATATAAAGGGTTGAAATTTTTTTGGGTCATGAAATTCTGTAAATTTATGGCCGTTCTATATCTCCCACTGTGAACCATGTATTGGTATGGAATTTTGTTCTCTGGTACACTTTGTTTTTCTCAATTATAAACTATAGTTATTTTGTGCACAGATCTAAAAAGGTAGAAGATCTAAAGGGTTGAAAATTTTTTGGGTCATAAAATTCTGTAAATTTATGGCTGTTCTATATCTCCAACTGTGAACCATGTATTGGTATGGAATTTTGTTCTCTTGTACACTTTGTTTTTCTCAATTATAAACTATAGTTATTTTGTGCACAGATCTAAAAAGGTAGAAGATATAATGGGTTGAAATTTTTTTGCGTCATGAAATTCTGTAAAACTGTGCCCGTTCTATATCTCCCACTGTGAACCACGTATTGATATGGAATTTTGTTCTCTTATACACTTTGTTTTTCTCAATTATAAACTATAGTTATTTTGTGCACAGATCTAAAAAAGTAGAAGATATAAAGGGTTGAAATTTTTTTGGGTCATGAAATTCTGTAAAACTGTGCCCGTTCTATATCACTCACTGTGAACTACGTATTGATATGGAATTTTGTTCTCTTGTACACTTTGTTTTTCTCAATTATAAACTATAGTTATTTTGTGCATAGATCTAAAAAGGTAGAAGATATAAAGGGTTGAAATTTTTTTGGATCATGAAATTCTGTAAAACTGTGCCCGTTCTATATCTCTCACTGTGAACCTTGTATTGATATGGAATTTTGTTCTCTTATACACTTTGTTTTTCTCAATTATAAACTATAGTTATTTTGTGCACAGTTCTAAAAAGGTAGATGATATAAAGGGTTGAAATTTTTTTGGGTCATGAAATTCTGTAAATTTATGGCCGTTCTATATCTCCCACTGTGAACCATGTATTGGTATGGAATTTTGTTCTCTGGTACACTTTGTTGTTCTCAATTATAAACTATAGTTATTTTGTGCACAGATCTAAAAAGGTAGAAGATATAAAGGGTTGAAACTTTTTTGGGTCATGAAATTCTGTAAAACTGTGCCCGTTCTATATCTCTCACTGTGAACCACGTATTGATATGGAATTTTGTTCTCTTATACACTTTGTTTTTCTCAATTATAAACTGTAGTTATTTTGTGCACAGATCTATAAATGTAGAAGATATAAAGCGTTGAAAATTTTTTGGGTCATGAAATTCTGTAAAATTGTGGCCGTTCTATATCTCCCACTGTGAACCACGAATTCGTATGAAATTTTGTTCTCTTGTACACTTTGTTTTTCTCAATTATAAACTATAGTTATTTTGTGCACAGATCTAAAAAGGTAGAAGATATAAAGGGTTAAAAAAATTTTGGGTCATGAAATTCTGTAAAATTGTGGCCGTTCTATATCTCCCACTGTGAACCATGTATTGGTATGGAATTATTTTCTCTTGTACACTTTGTTTTTCTCAATTATAAAGTATAGTTATTTTGTGCACAGATCTATAAATGTAGAAGATATAAAGGGTTGAAAATTTTTTGGGTCATGAAATTCTGTAAAATTGTGGCCGATCTATATCTCCCACTGTAAACCACGTATTGGTATGGAATTTTGTTCTCTTGTACACTTTGTTTTTCTCAATTATAAACTATAGTTATTTTGTGCACAGATCTAAAAAGGTAGAAGATATAAAGGGTTGAAATTTTTTTGGGTCATGAAATTCTGTAAAACTGTGCCCGTTCTATATCACTCACTGTGAACCACGTATTGATATGGAATTTTGTTCTCTTGTACACTTTGTTTTTCTCAATTATAAACTATAGTTATTTTGTGCACAGATCTAAAAAGGTAGAAGATATAAAGGGTTGAAATTTTTTTTGGTCATGAAATTCTGTAAAACTGTGCCCGTTCTATATCTCTCACTGCGAACCACGTATTGATATGGAATTTTGTTCTCTTATACACTTTGTTTTTCTCAATTATAAACTATAGTTATTTTGTGCACAGATCTATAAATGTAGAAGATATAAAGGGTTGAAAATTTTTTGGGTCATGAAATTCTGTAAAATTATGACCGTTCTATATCTCCCACTGTGAACCACGAATTCGTATGAAATTTTGTTCTCTTGTACACTCTGTTTTTCTCAATTATAAACTATAGTTATTTTGTGCACAGATCTAAAAAGGTAGAAGATATAAAGGGTTGAAAATTTTTTGGGTCATGAAATTCTGTAAAATTTTGGCCGTTCTATATCTCTCACTGTGAACCACGTATTGATATGGAATTTTGTTCTCTTATACACTTTGTTTTTCTCAATTATAAACTGTAGTTATTTTGTGCACAGATCTATAAATGTAGAAGATAATAAAGGGTTAAAAAAAATTTGGGTCATGAAATTCTGTGAAATTGTGGCCGTTCTATATCTCCCACTGTGAACCATGTATTGGTATGGAATTATTTTCTCTTGTACACTTTGTTTTTCTCAATTATAAACTATAGTTATTTTGTGCACAGATCTATAAATGTAGAAGATATAAAGGGTTGAAAATTTTTTGGGTCATGAAATTCTGTAAAATGGTGGCCGGTCTATATCACCCACTGTGAACCACGTATTGATATGGAATTTTGTTCTCTTATACACTTTGTTTTTCTCAATTATAAACTATAGTTATTTTATGCACAGATCTATAAATGTAGAAGATATAAAGGGTTGAAAATTTTTTGGGTCATGAAATTCTGTAAAATTATGACCGTTCTATATCTCCCACTGTGAACCATGTATTGGTATGGAATTTTTTTCTCTTGTACACTTTGTTTTTCTTAATTATAAACTGTAGTTATTTTGAGCACAGTTCTAAAAAGGTAGAAGATATAAAGGGTTGAAATTTTTTTGGGTCATGAAATTCTGTAAATTTATGGCCGTTCTATATCTCCCACTGTGAACCATGTATTAGTATGGAATTTTGTTCTCTGGTACACTTTGTTTTTCTCAATTATAAACTATAGTTATTTTGTGCACAGATCTAAAAAGGTAGAAGATATAAAGGGTTGAAACTTTTTTGGGTCATGAAATTCTGTAAAACTGTGCCCGTTCTATATCTCTCACTGTGAACCACGTATTGATATGGAATTTTGTTCTCTTATACACTTTGTTTTTCTCAATTATAAACTGTAGTTATTTTGTGCACAGATCTATAAATGTAGAAGATATAAAGCGTTGAAAATTTTTTGGGTCATGAAATTCTGTAAAATTGTGGCCGTTCTATATCTCCCACTGTGAACCACGAATTCGTATGAAATTTTTTTCTCTTGTACACTTTGTTTTTCTCAATTATAAACTATAGTTATTTTGTGCACAGATCTAAAAAGGTAGAAGATATAAAGGGTGAAAAAAATTTTGGGTCATGAAATTCTGTAAAATTGTGGCCGTTCTATATCTCCCACTGTGAACCATGTATTGGTATGGAATTATTTTCTCTTGTACACTTTGTTTTTCTCAATTATAAAGTATAGTTATTTTGTGCACAGATCTATAAATGTAGAAGATATAAAGGGTTGAAAATTTTTTGGGTCATGAAATTCTGTAAAATTGTGGCCGTTCTATATCTCCCACTGTAAACCACGTATTGGTATGGAATTTTGTTCTCTTGTACACTTTGTTTTTCTCAATTATAAACTATAGTTATTTTGTGCACAGATCTAAAAAGGTAGAAGATATAAAGGGTTGAAATTTTTTTGGGTCATGTAATTCTGTAAAACTGTGCCCGTTCTATATCTCTCACTGTGAACCACGTATTGATATGGAATTTTGTTCTCTTATACACTTTGTTTTTCTCAATTATAAACTATAGTTATTTTGTGCACAGATCTAAAAAGGTAGAAGATATAAAGGGTTGAAAATTTTTTGGGTCATTAAATTCTGTAAAATTATGACCGTTCTATATCTCCCACTGTGAACCACGAATTCGTATGAAATTTTGTTCTCTTGTACACTCTGTTTTTCTCAATTATAAACTATAGTTATTTTGTGCACAGATCTAAAAAGGTAGAAGATATAAAGGGTTGAAAATTTTTTGGGTCATGAAATTCTGTAAAATTGTGGCCGTTCTATATCTCTCACTGTGAACCACGTATTGATATGGAATTTTGTTCTCTTGTCCACTTTGTTTTTCTCAATTATAAACTATAGTTATTTTGTGCACAGATCTAAAAAGGTAGAAGATATAAAGGGTTAAAAAAATTTTGGGTCATGAAATTCTGTGAAATTGTGGCCGTTCTATATCTCCCACTGTGAACCATGTATTGGTATGGAATTATTTTCTCTTGTACAGTTTGTTTTTCTCAATTATAAACTATAGTTATTTTGTGCACAGATCTAAAAAGGTAGAAGATATAAAGGGTTGAAATTTTTTTGGGTCATGAAATTCTGTAAAACTGTGCCCGTTCTATATCTCTCACTGTGAACCACGTATTGATATGGAATTTTGTTCTCTTATACACTTTGTTTTTCTCAATTATAAACTATAGGTATTTTGTGCACAGATCTAAAAGATACGAAAACCAAAAATTGTTCCTTTTTTTTTATTTGAATTTAATTTTAAGTTCTTGCTAAATACCGAATTTCAAATTATTTAATGTTAGTTTTCCGCGAGGAAAATATTTACATATAATTGTGTTCCGCGTCTATGAATAGGGTAAGAACCACTGGTCTAGAGACTCGTGAAGAACTACAAAAATTAACCGAAAAGTATTTATTGAAGACGCTTAGAAAAAGGGCCTCGCCAAAACGTGGTTCGAACCATTGGTTGAAAAGCCATAAAAGTGGATGATTAAATTAGTTTGATTAACGATTGAAATTGAACTAATTCGGTGATTAAAATCAATGTTCAATTTAATTCTCAGATTTAATCATGATTTTTTTAGTTTGATTAAATTAGTTTGATTAACGATTAAATCTGAAATTTAATTGATTAAATGTCATATGATTAAAATTACGATTAAATTCGCTGATTAAATTCTGATTAAAATTAAAAATAAATTTAATCAATTAAATTTAGAATTTAATTGTTTTTTTAATCAGTGCCCAACTTTGGCTGTAAGGGTATAAAGGTTCGAGCCTTAAGCGCTCGAGCTTTCAGGACTCAGTGGGTGGCTCGAGCTCAAAAGGCTCGAGCTTTTTTTTGTTTTTATATGAAGCATTTTATTTGCACTATTAATAAATTCATTTCTTAAAATAAAATCAAGTTATAGCAGCAGCTAATGAATATTTCAAACATATTTTTTGTATAAATGAATCCAATAATTTCTAAAATGGTCGTTGCTCATTGAAATTGATTAATCGTCATTCCTTAAGAATTTTAAAAGGCTCGCAATTGGTGACTGCCTTCAACTCCAGGTTTATGAGCCTCCAACTTCACAGCTTCACGGCTCCAGCTTCGAGGGCTATAAGGCTCGAGCTCTGAAGGCTCGAGTCAAAGCTCGACTCTGTTGAGCCTTCAGCTCGAACCTCAACTGAACAATTTGGTATAACCATATTTTGAAATAACCAATAGGGTTAGATTGGAGTTAACAACAAACAGCTTTGACGTTTCGCTTCCCTGAAGATTACTGCATTCTTGCCTTGAGAGATACTCTATTGCCCAAAATGTTGAATGTCTTGATCTACTCCTGAGTATTCTCCTCGACAGGGCACAGTAGTAGCGAGGAAACTGCGGTTTATTTAACATTTAAACTGCAGCTAGTCACTTTTACATTTCGGTTATTTTTTTGGTTTGTTTTCCGTTTAGAAAAATTTGGAAAAACCGCAAGAACTTTGTTCTTTCTTCATGAATAAAACAACCTGCTCAATTATAACCTAACCGCTTCCTGCTATAAAACAATTGAATTTTCCTGTTTTATGTCTGCGGTGCGAACCGACATGTTCTATTTCACACAGTCTTTTATTTATATACTCGTATGTACATATATATATACATCATAACATAATAAAGATTTATTTACTCACTTGTTGATCGGAAATGACTTACGTAACCATAACGATTATTATGAATTAGATTATAATTTGATAAGATCCTGTATAACAAGAAAAGATTATATCAGTATCAGTTTGAATAGACTTCATTGGTCAGATAATTGTGACAGAAAAGAGGGCTCCACTCATTCTGTTATAATTTGATGAAACATTTTCTTTCTCTTTTTGATTTAATCGATTTGTTTTATTAATATCGAAATGTTTTATCATATTATAAGAATCGCCCCCCCCCAGATAACAGCTAGAACATCGAATTTTATCATCTTAAAAGCAAACAATAGCTTTGTTGTCTTTAATATCATGTATAACAATATGGCGTTAAAAAAAAGATTGCTTCTTTTAGTGATTTATTAATGATTTAAGGTGCACTGCCATCCTCCGGTACAGTGTTCTCTCGTTACTGTCCATCAGCTGTTTTGTAAGCTTCTAGGAAGAGAAAAATCTAAGGACCAGCAGCTGGGTCCTTATAATTACGTTTTTATTTTTTCTTAACTACCTCTTATGGTAATTAAAAGAATGTTTTTAATAATCAGCTGATCTAATTAATCAGCTGTTTTTAATTTTATTTTTTATTCAACTTAGTTTTTTGTGTTCCTTTAGTTTTATTCGATCTCTTTCTGTTGTGGTTTGTTTCCTGTTTGAACAGTATCTCTCTTTCTTTCTTTCTTCGCTAGACTTCCTTTCTGGGCTCCAACTCTCCGAACTGAATTGGAGTCCAACCGTGCGCAGAGAGCTGTTTGGTGGCATCCATCTTGTCTAATGTGGACGGAATTAGCGCAGGTGTGGCCGTGTAGACTATTTCCTGTTCTGTGTATATCTGTCTGCCACTGTGTTGTTGTTGTCTAAATAAATTACTAATACTAACAGAATTGGCCTGACAGATTGACTTGATTTGCCTTTTTTATTTTTAATGCTTATTATTTACGCGTTGTTTTTTGTTTAGCTTCTGAAATTGTTCAAATGTATTATGTTGAATTGTTTGTAATTATTAGTTTACCTATTAAGTGTGCTATTTTCTTTGTTACAGGTAAGTAACCAGTTTATACGTTACTTCTTTCCGTTTGTACGTAAGTACTAGATAGATGTTAATTTTATATTAAAGTAATTTGCTTGTTGCAACAACTGTTGCAGTGGTAAATGACAATAAACGAAACCAAAATTTAACTCTAAATATCTCGTTTCCTGCTCGATAGATTTTTACGAAATTTTATACAATTATAGACAAAAGTTGTCTCCACATAGAAGTAAAATATAAACAAAATCTATCGAGTAGTTTACGAGATATTTGAAGTTAAAAGTTTCACTGTTTTAAAAGAAACCAAAATTTAACTCTAAATATCTCGTTTCCTACTTGACAGATTTTTACGAAATTTTATACAATTATAGACAAAAGTTGTCTCCATAAGGAGGTAAAATATAAACAAAATCTATCGAGTAGTTTACGGGATATTTGAAGTTAAAAGTTTCGCTGTTTTAAACGAAACGAAAATTTAACTCTAAATATCTCGTTTCCTACTCAACAGATTTTTACGAAATTTTGTACAATTATAGACAAAAGTTGTCTCCACATAGAGGTAAAATATAAACAAAATCTATCGAGTAGTTTACGAGATATTTGAAGTTAAAAGTTTTTACTGTTTTAAACGAAACGAAAATTTAACTCTAAATATCTCGTTTCCTACTTGACAGATTTTTACGAAATTTGATACAATTATAGACAAAAGTTTTCTCCATAAGGAGGTAAAATATAAACAAAATCTATCGTGTAGTTTACGAGATATTTGAAGTTAAAAGTTTCACTGTTTTAAACGAAACGAAAATTTAACTCTAAATATCTCGTTTCCTACTCGACAGATTTTTACGAAATTTTATACAATTATAGACAAAAGTTGTCTCCATAAGGAAGTAAAATATAAACAAAATCTATCTTGTAGTTTACGAGATATTTGAAGTTAAAGAATTCAATGTTTTAAAAGAAACAAAAATTTAACGCTAAATATCTCGTGTCCTCTAATTGCAGCATCCTCTAATTTAGCACAATGAAAATTCGAACTCCAGGTACCTCGAAGCGGGGTATTTTCTATGAAAACTTGAAAATCGTAAAAAAAAAAATCGACTTTTATTTTTTTTTAGTCAGACTGAGATCTGAATTTTCCATTTTAAACAATAAAACTGACGACTAATAACTCTGGCTGAAATCAGACTGCGAAGCGAATCTAATTTCTATTGGACGCCTTAGATGTTCAATGAGAGGGCAAAATTGATGGTTTGCGATTCTGGTGCAAGACAAGCATCGCCACAATGAGTAACGGTTTGAATGAGTTCGTATCGGCTGATTGAATTTTATTGTTTTATCATCTGTGAATGACTTCCTTTCATTTAGAAATTCCCTCCATTTTATATATCCGGTGCACAAATGTTTTTAACTGTTTGTCGAACACAAAATTTGAACAGAAATCAGATTGGTCGATTTCTCATCTATTTCGATCTAATATTTATTCTACGAATTTGCTTTCTGTGTTAATATGCTAGATGTAAGCATATGCTGTGCTTATCTGCACGTGTTTGTGTGATAGAAGTAGGCCTATAGCAACTTTCGATTTCATCAATGCATTATGCATAACAGCAACGCGCTCTTTCTGCATACTAAAAATCATGATATAATTTTTTGTATGGCATCTGTGCCACCATACAGATCACCATTACTGTATTTTTTTTTATTATTATTACATATTTATATAAAATATTACCAAAAATGGAGAAAAAATCTCAGTAAGTAAGCTTGCTGATTACGTGGTGGTTACCATGGTTACTGATTGTTTGTTTTTTTTTGCGCATCAACAGCTGAGGTCATTAGCGCCCGGAGCTTTTTCCAGTGCACTGCCGGCCTCCGGACAGTGTTCTCTCGTTACAGACAACACTGTCCATCACCGGACAGTGAGCTGTAAGAAGCTCCTAGGAAGAGAAAATCTAAGGGGTCAGCAGCTGGATTCGAACCCGGGACCTCCGCGTGGGAGTCCAGTATGCTAACCTCATAGCTAATCCCAGGTTACTGATTGTTTGATTTTAAACGAAAATCGCTAGCCGGAAGTAAGATTCTCTTAAAGCTTTTGGAAAATTGTGCCCTAGAAAATAACTAAGGTGACGTCCCCTCCTCCAAAACTAATTTTAACACTTTTTTGTAACTACGATTCTCAAGATCCTAACATTTTGTTTAAATTCTGATTTTTTTTTAAAAAAACATGTAATTCTTACTAACACGTTCAACTGAAATTACTCGTATAAAACTTCTTAAATCGTAATAGCCATTTACGAAAAAAATGAAATGAAAAAAATGTTTTAAGTTATCATTTCCGGTTGTAGAATATATCTTCAAAACATGGTAATTTTATCAATTCACTGGATTCCACTTTACAAGACGCAGAACCATGCAATATTCTAAAATTGTACAGTAGAGGATTCTGGGGCTAACGCTAAACATTGACTTCCGTTACAATTCATTCACGTAAGTTTTTTGAAAGTATTTTGTGATGAAAATTTGCTGAAAACCAAAAAAGTTCTGCTCAGTGAAGTAGCACTTCCGGTAAGCCTTTTTTCCCCTTAAGGCTCTGAATCGCAGCAATCAAATTTGGGCTTAACGCTATGTTCTGTTTTTGAATATACAAAGAGAAATGGACAATCAAAAAATCAGCACTAACGTAATCAATACTTCTTTCACTCCACGATAAGTATTACTTTAAACTTAGGCGCCACGGTAGCCGAGCAGTTAGAGGCGAGACCTGCGAAGCTAATATGTATTGTGGTACTGGGTTCGATTCCCGGTCTTTAGGCCTTGGATTTTATTTAATGGTTAATAAAAGAAATTTACAGTAAAGTATGTTTGCTAGTCGCCTCCGTCCACGACACCTAATTGGTAGTTGGACGTTAAGCCCCGCCTGAAAAAATAGGCGATTACTTTACTTTTACTTTACTTCTTACTTTAAACTTAGTATAAGAAGTAATTAAAAGTATTGAAAGGAAAAGAAGTTAAAGTCTATCGTCCCCATTCCTGTGTAGCGCCTCTTTGTGTAGACGTGAGCTTATATAAGTGATATCTGTTTACAAAGAGATAGCTGGCTGTTTTTATTGAGAGCACACAGGTAATATGATCCCAAATAAAAGGTGCTGGGCAGTAACCGAGAGATATGAACGGTTAGCCGTTTTGCTGCTATGTCCAGCTAGACGAGACAATTCCCCTACCACATCTAGTCTAGTAGGGTATATGATCCCCACATACTGCTCGAAGCACTCGGTGGCCATTGTTTGTGTAAAACTTACAACTTTGTATCTCTTGAAAGCTATAAAATGAAGAAAACCGTCAATGTAGCAATCATATTGTTTTTAGACGTAACTTCAAAGGTGAAAAACTAAATTGTAAAGTTGATGACATCGTAATACTTCCTGTTTACTCGAGATGAGAGACTGCAATAATGATTCTCTCAATTAAAAGAAAAAAAAAAAAAAAAAAGAGTAAAGTAATTGCCTACTTTTTCAGGCGGGGCTTAACGTCCAACTACCAATTAGGTGTCGTGGAGGAGGCAACTAGCAAACATCCTTTACTGTAAATTCCTCATATTAACCATTGGGAATATAGACTAGTACCTCAATACATCTTAGCTTTGCGGGTCTAGCCTATTACCGCCTAACATACTTTACTATAAATTTCTCATATTAACCATTGGGAATATAGACTAGTACCTCAATACATCTTAGCTTTGCGGGTCTAGCCTATAACCGCCTAACATACTTTACTATAAATTTCTCATATTAACCGTTGGGAATATAGACTAGTACCGCAATATATTAGCTTTGCGGGTCTAGTCTATATCCGACTAACATACTTTACTGTAAATTTCTCATATTAACCATTGGGAATATAGACTAGTACCGCAACACATCTTAGCTTTGCAGGTCTCGCCTCTTAACCGCTCGGCTACCGTGGCGCCTAATTCTCTCAATTTAAGAAATAGTTTGCTGATTCTTTTCACAAGAACATCAAATACCTACTTCCAGTATTTCCGAAAAATTCAACTGCGCAATTGATCATAATATTACCCACTTTAAAGATGTAACAGGATGAGAAAATAAATAACCTAACCTAACCTAATCTAACCTAACCTAACCTAATCTAGATGAGAAAAGGTTTATAATGTTCGCTTTGTGAAGAGAATTTCTTTTCTTTTCTTTTTCTATCGCCTGGAAACTGTTATCTTCATGGAAGGTTAAAGAACGGAAATGATACAGCATTATTTCTTTTTAGCACGGTGAGTTCCGCCGCTGTGAAGTGTACTGCCCTGTGAGAGTTTTTTTCTTGCCATAGCCTCTATAATTTCTGTTGCATTGTATTGTACAACTTTGTACAAAATATAAAAGTTTATGTTAAAAAGAAATAAATAAATAAAATAACAAAAAGGTTACGAAGATAAAGTGTTATCGTAGATAGTATTTCATGTAAGCAGAGCTTTTTCCAGTTACATAACTTATTTAAAGTATATTTTTCCCTTAAAGACATATTTCTTAGACAGTATGAACATTCTTTTTATGTAAGGTTTTATGTAACAAAGAAGCCATTTTGGGGAAAAGGAAATACGTAAAAATTCCGGTGTGTGAAACTCAATCCTGAACCCTTACTTACTTCCGGTGTTCACATGCTCAGCCATATTTCTGGATATTTTTCTTTAATTGTGGCCATCGGAAAAACTGGTTTAAAACAACGTTAATCATTTAATTATTAATAGAGTAATAAAGAAAATTGGTCCAGCTGTTTAACGTCGAGCGGAAATAGAAAATAAAAAAAAATGGCGGTTCAAGGTCGTTGACTTCATTATAATACGTCTTTACTTCGTAAAAAAAGGTTAGGTTAGGTTTTATGGGTTATTTGGAATAAAGTTAATGCAGTAATTACTGATCATTATTTTTGGCGACTGAATCATAGTTTCAATAGGATGAAAAAAATAAATGCCAGTTTCAGTCATGATAAACTTTATTATGCCGAGCTTTCTCGACCTAGGGTGATTAGGTTACATCTTCAGGGCTGTGGAACATATTTACAGTATGTTAACAATAATTATATAACAATGAATATGTATAACGAAATTTTACAAAAATATTTACCTAATTTACAATATACTGTTTTTACATCATTAGAGAGTTGGTATGTCTTCTGTCTTGTCTATGTTCGTGGACTGAATGTGATCGGTCTGTGTATGATTGTGTTTGGTTGTAAGGAAGTCTGTGTTGCCAATTGTCACAAGTATTTTGTAGTAAGTTGGCGTATGTGTTTTTTAAATTGTTCTTGTCAGTTTTGAAATTTAGACTGTTTTCTGCCTTAGATATGTATAATATATCATTTCTAGCACTTTCCCTTTTTCATGTGTTGGTTTCTGATTTAAGTATCTTTGTGTGTTTTGGGAAATCGAAAGTGTGATGATTTTCTGTGCTATGTAAGGAAAAATGCAGTAAAATTACTTAAATGATATCATGAAGTTATAATGAAAAGTTAGGTACCAGCTGATTTGTGTACCTATTATCGTTTAATCAACTCTTATTCTTAAAAATGTAAGCTTTTGTTAAGAAGATTACATAAACAAAGTGGAGTCCTGTGAAATTCAAGGCGTTGCCCGCACTCCAGGGCGGTCAGACCTCTGGAGGGTTGCAGATGAAATGACTGTGTGTTTATTGCATTGGAGTGTGTCTAGTGCAATGCAGGCTCTCCACGCCCCCCGGGGCCATCGACTCCTAGTTAGTGTACTCGTCGGGAAAATTGGTCGGCTCGTTTCTTTTTTTTCCCATCTTTACTCCGCTCTTTCCCCCTAGCAATTCGTTTTCCTATTTCAAGGGAACATCTCTTAGGGGAGAGTGGCAAAGATGGACTCTCTCCCCCTGGAGAGAGAGAATGACTCACACATAAGACGGTAGGACACAACTCCGTCTCTTAACTTGATCATCTTATCTCCCACATGAAGAAGTAAGTAGCAGCCACCAAAAACAACCATTATACACCATGTTTCCTTCTCTGTAATTCAGTTAGCAGGTACTTCCGTTATAGAAGGAGAGTTGAGATCGTATATAATTTTCTATTTCCAGTTTTTACCGGAAACGTTCAGTTTTAAAGTCCCCGAGCCCTCCTCAAAATTATATTTTATATACGCAGAAACTCCTAATTTAAGGGGCGCCACGGTAGCCGAGCGGTTAAAGGCGAGACCGGCAAAGCTAATATGTATTGTGGTACTGGGTTCAATTCCAGGTCTTAGGCCTTGGATTTTATTATTGGTTAATCAAAGAAATTTACAGTAAAGTATGTTTGCTAGGCGCCATGATAGCCGAGCGGTTATAGGCTAGACCCGCAAAGCTAAGATGTATTGCGGTGCTAGTCTATATTCCCAATGGTTAATATGAGAAATTTATAGTAAAGTATGTTTGCTAGTCGCCTCTGTCCACGACACCTAATTTGGTAGTTGGACCTTAAGCACCGCCTGAAAAAATAGGCAATTACTTTACTTAACTCCTTATTTAAATAAAGGAAGGGATTAGCTCAGTCGTCAGCCAATCTGCTGGAGCTAATTGGCTAGTAATACTGGAGATCCCAGGTTCGAATCCAACCGCTAACTCTTTTAGGTTTTCTCTTTCCGAGGAAACACTGTCTCGGAAGCCGGCAGTGCAACAAAAAAAAAAAATAATAGAGCTCCAAGCGCCAATGACCTTAAAAATGTTGACGCGCCTTTAAAAAAAAGAATTCTTCAGAAATTTAAGTGCTTTAGAATAACGTTGTGGAAAAAAAGGGGTTAACAAAGTGACTCTACCTTCGGCCCTTTACATTTCGGTCCCTTTATTGATAGCCTCAAGCATGGGATGGATATAGCAATGCTAAGTGCTGGAAACCCAATAAAATAAACTCCAGTTCCTGTAAAAATGAAGATTAGGTTGTTTACCCCGTTTCTCTTGTATTATTTTGAAAGTTATTGTGTGTATCTCTCGCATTGTTCTTCTCTCTTCTACTCTTTTTTTTGTTTATTATTTTTACAATCTCTTTTTACATCATTCTTTTAGAAAGTATTAACTGCTTTTGTTTTGTTTACAATTTATTTGTATATTTATTTTTGGAGCTGTAATAAATAAATGTATTTACTTATTAATTTATTACAGAAAGCTATGCTTAAAGCTAGTAAATCTAAATCCCATCTAAATAGAAAGCATTTTCTTTAGGGTTCACCCAGAATCCCTATCAGTACATTAAGATCTACCACATTTACCTGCATAGTGCAGTTAACATTTCTGAATAGCCTAACATTACCTACTTGTTTTTACTCTAATTACGTGGGTAGTAGAGGTTACAATGTTTAAGGTTATTTCTATGCCTTGTGGGAAAGTGCCTTTAATTACTTAGCTGGGAATTTAATTAGATCTGAACTTCACAATATTAGAGAAAACTTATCTTTGAAGGGTAGTAGTGGGAGCAAAACAAGTCCCCCTTTGGGGTTTAAGATGCATTTAAACTGAGTGAGTTAAAAAACTTTATCATCGATAATATTGTAGCTTTTCTATAAATCTACATATTTATGGGGAAAGAGGATGAAAAAATATATAAAAATGACCTATCACGTGCTCTTCTTTCTCTTTGATAACAAGTTAAAAAAATTGAAATATGATTCAATTAATATCCAGATTTTGAAATGGTCTAGCACCTTTAATTTTAAAGATATCGAATTGTGGTTTCCGGTTTCTTTCATAACTTTTTATACTCTTTAAAACTGTGTATAAGAAAATGGGGGTCAACTGCGGAACCCTCACTTTTGGACGCGCGTCTGCCGTGTATGCGGGCAGAAATCAAAAAATCAAGTCACATATTCTGAAACTAGAGGTGACGGGCAACAAATTTTTCCTCTACCATTTTTTTTGGCTCAGATTAACCGTTTAAGTATGAAATGAATTTGAGCCGTCTTAAAATGGGACACCCTGTATATTCAAACTTCTCCGTGAGTTACTTCAGTTGATGAAAAAATAGTTATTTATTTAACAAGTGTGGAAAGTAGTGAGGAAAATACTTTACACTAGAGTTAAATATTATATTTTTTCTGCAACCATTTATTAACTAAAAAAATTAAAAATTTCATTTTTACAGTCTACAAAAAGTAATTTATTTATTATAAACATTTATTGTTATATTACAATTATTTACATTACTTACGTATTTACATTACTTATTACATTTTCTGCTGTTTCTTTTATTGATGGAGGAGTGTTTTCTAAACAGGCATCACTAGAATCCATTTTAAATTTCTATAAGGTAACACTATAACCTTTTTAACTGTTATAATTAAAAATATCTAATTATTTATTAAAATATTATTTTTATTTCTATATTCCTTTCAATTTTTATTTTATTTTTTAATATTCGTTTTTTAATTATTTAAATAAAATAAATTTAAATAAGCTTATTAGAGTTTTACAGAAAATATTTAATAACAAAACTTCTTATATCAAGGAAGCACAATAAAGTTTTTTCACTCACTAGTGAGGAAAGTGACACTAATGGGAATTTTTCCCCACTAGTGAGGTAAAGTTGGGCATTACACAGCTGATTTTAATTGAGTAATGAGAACATTCCTACACGGTTGCAGAAAATAGTATATTAAATGTTTGTTTTTTTTTAAATGTTCTTCAACTTTTATTTATAAGACTTCCATGTTCCATGGCATTAATATCTCCTTCCGGAAAATTAAAATAAAAATTATAATCTCCTACAAGAATTAGTACTCGTATAAATAGGTAACCAAATTTTAAGAAATATCAACGAGAAAAATTTTCGAGAGCAAAAAAAAAGAAAAACTTTCTGGGAAATTCATTCCCAAGTCACGTCATTTTCATCGGCCTCACTTAATTTTTTTTTTGAGAACCGGAAATACATCCTAAATTTACACCAAATTAAATAATTTTTACTTCCGCTTTTCTCTTCAGTAATTATATAATTCTGGTGCAGATTTCCGATTCTGCGTTTTTCACCGGAAATACCCGTTTTTGTTTTTTTTTTAAGCTCGTAAGGGGATACCAGGAAACGGAAGTTAGCTGAATCTTCGCAATTTTAGCAATATTCAAGCTTACAAATACCATTTTAAGAATTAACAGTTTTTCTGCATGCTTCACTTCGTTCCATGTTGCTGACTAATGTGTTCAGAAAAACTGCCAGCTCAAATTTCCTTTTTTTATTTTCTATACGATTTATATATACGTGGGAAAGTGTTATTTGATGTTGCATTTTTCAAGGTGTTGGTATTTATATTTTTTAAAAAGTGCAAATAATATAATCGATCGATATATTTACAAATAACCTTGATTTAAGCAACAGTAATTTTTTTAATGAACTTTTAAGTTGTTCATTTAATTTTTGATTATGCTTTCTCCTATTTCCTGTGCTTTTAACTTTATCCTAAAGTAATCAAGTTAGTGACTTTTCTAATTTAAATTGCAAAAAAAAAAAAATTTGTACCAGCTGGAAACATTCTCTGCCCACTTTGCTGAGGAAACGAGTTGATCGCAACTCTTGTATTTCCACGTCTGATATCCGTTCGTTCGTGTATTATGATTTTTAACCAGATAAGCGGTGGAATTTAGTTTGAACCCCCCCCCCTCCCACACAGTCTGCGCGGAATTAAACTCAGACAATGACGTGTATACACGACGTCGAACGCAGGGGGCAAAACAACCAAAAGTTTACAACGTCACTGCAAGCGACTTTTTCTGCAATCTCTCTGGACAGGGGTGGGCAACCTATTTTAAGTAGAGAGCCATTTCTCCTTAAATAATTTTAATAAATCTTACCAAGAGCCGCAAGGATGATTGTGTAGAAACCTCTGAAGATCATTTGTATTCGCAAATTATAATTTTATGATTTTCAATAACATTTAAATGTTTTATATATTTATTTTCATGTATTGCAAAGTAAATAAACAAATAAATAATAACTTAAGGAATGAAAAGGCGGCAGTCTTACAATATAAATCAAGTACTTTATTTTGATATTGTGAAATTCCATTCAATTTCGAACCTATCGCATTTAAAATTATTTTTGAAAAAATACCTTTAATAAATGGAATTTTCATTCGTTTCAATAAAATTAAAATATACAATATATTTTGGACAGGCTGAAGAGCCACACAATTGGAATAAAAGAGCCGCATGCGGCTCGCGAGCCGCGGGTTGCCGACCCCTGTCTCTGGAGCTTACAGATTACCAGAGCATTCTGTGCTCATTCAAAAAATCTTGCACCGTCTTCACGTATGCATTGATTGCTCTAGTTAAATAGGGACGCAAGTTGCTTTTACTAGGTAGAAAAGAGCTTTGAATTCTGTGCAAAATGAAATCATGCTCGTACTGTGAGGTCTGAATCTCTACCTAAAAGGTAAAAAACGGGCATTGCACAAGGGTTGAGAGCTTCTATTTGTGTGCGTAATTCCCCAGTCTCTAATGCGGAGACCAAACATGTACCAACCACTTATCATTTGGCTGACTCCCACCAACCCCCTCCGTATAAAATACTTGGCAGTTCTATTGAGTAAGATAAAGGAAACATCCCACCAAATAATATTCTTATTGTATTTAATTAAAATTTCGAGTTTTTATAGTTAATAGTAATTTTATATTTCTTCACAACGAGTATACACGTCGAACGTACCGTAATAGAGATTTGTGGTTTGACGAGTATACTCGTCATACACGCTTAACTGGTTAATTGCGGAACTTACTTGATAGGAAATAAGTCACAGATAAATAAACTGCTTTAGATACTAAGATTTTGGGCTGAAAAGCTTCAACCGGAAGTGCGCCTTTACTGAGGCGGATTAGTCAGTAGATTAACTGTTACTCTGTTCGAATCTAAACGGAATCGGAACTTCCTTTTATTTTTCCATCTTTTAAAAGTCACTTTTGTCAACGGGGGGCCTTCAAAGGCTCTCAAAATGGTTACTTCCGGTTTGAAAACTGTAAAAAAAGACTCTACACGATTCCACAGAGTGCAGTAGATTTAATAAAACTCTCCCAAAGGATGGACGGGGTAAAAAAAATTACTTTACCAACATTCCAAATAATTGTCGTCAATCTTCCACCGGAAACTGAAATTTAGTTATAGAGTATCATTCTCATATAGCGTCACATTTCTCATGGCAGTGGCAGACAAGTTGCTATGGAGACAGACAGACTGTTGTGAAGACTGTTAGTGACAACTTTGCACAATATTATATTAAACCAGTTAACAGATACGGCTTCAAGTACAATGCGCGCTTAAATGCCTTCAGCACAGCTATTACGTCATTCATCACATTTTAATATCTGGTGCAGAAATTCGCCCCCCCCCCCCCACACACACACATTTTGGTAAGCTCTGACGTAGATTAAGTAATTACTTTTTCTTGTACTTATTTTTTTTTATTGCTTTTTTCACCGAAACTCTGGGGCAACAGGAAGTTGTGTAAATATTTACGTTAATTTTTTCGACTTTCCGCTTTTCACCGGAAATACATGTTTTGAGGCCTTCTTCTGGTTTCGAAACAACGTTTATTTTAGAAAATCTGTTTTGGAACAGAATATTCTTCTTAAAAAAAAAAAAAACTTTAAAAGAGAAAGTGATTCTTACAACATTTTCGGTGGTTTTCGAGTTTGGACTGCATAACTCAGGGACACGAGAAGTTAGATTTTTTATTTGATTTTATTGAGTGTCTCCTTTGGGGACGCATCAAATATCAGCTAACTGAAAAGGTCAATTCAGTTTTTACCCATTTTGGGGCCATTCAGTACTTATCTATATTCTACGGTTCTAACATTGCCATTAATATGAGTGTGAAATTTCTTAATATCAGTTCTACCGGAACAGAAAGCAGTCCAGAAAGAAAAGCGTTTTTTTTTTTTCCTGTTTTCTGGTGTTCGTTTTCTCTTACTCTCTGAAAGAAGAACCGTATTGGTTTCACTCTGGACATCATCATTATCTGCATCGAATTGGATTGCAGGGAGTATCAACCTGACTTCTTCACTCACCAGGTGTTTTGTAGCCTCTATCAAAGACGTCTGGTCTTTGTTAAGATTTTTGTTGGATGCTGTTAAGCTAAACAAAAATGGTTTTTTGAGAAATGTTTATGTTGGAAACATTCTGAGGTTTATCCTGTACGGTTACCCCGGATGTTCAAGTTTATCAATTTTGTCTGTAAGTTTGTTGAATTTTTGTTTATCAACTGCAGTGGAGTCTCGGTTATCCGTCATGTCCAAGACCGGATAGTCGAATAGACGGATAATGGAAAAAAACAGGAAAATTTCCAGATTCTTTTGTTTAACGTGTATAAAACTTTGTATTAACTGGTATACATATTTTATACGTCTATACGCTTAAGCCTTAAAGGTCAGCTATCTTTCATTATTCAATTCATTCTATTGTGTATTAAAATTAATGAATACAATGTCTGCGACATCTAATCGGTTTTGTGGGCGGTTTTGTTTGTGGTTGATCTTTTCAGGAAAAAAACCCACAAACTGTCGAATGATGGACAATTTTTTTTTTAAATTTATAAATACTGAGTACAGTGACGGCTAATTGGAATAGACGGATAAATGGGTGACGGATAACCGAGACTCCACTGTATTTCACACTTCTAGCTATAATGAACATTGATTGGTTCGTAGTGTGGTTACGAATGATCACCAGTTCGAATCTCGCATGTACCTACTTTTTATTTGTTAGCAATAGTAAAGTATGTGCTTCCGCCCCCCATCCACGACATCTAATTGGTAGTTGGACTTTAAAAACTAGACATTTTCTGTACTTTAATTTATTCTTCACTCGTGATTGGCCAACAAAAGAAGAAGCCGAGTATAATTGCCATTGCGGTGGCTGAAAATACAAAGTTAGGGTTCCGCAAGGATGGCTTCCTTCAGCTTTTGGCGGAGGGTACTAAAGCAGTAGTCTTGCCTCAAAAGTGGGAAAATTGGGCCAATTATTATCCCGTCAGATGGTTTCGTCCCCAAAACCACTATGGAAGAATACAGGGACTTCCTCGCACAGTGAGCATCACTTTTATTATTAGTATTATTACTTTTTTTTTAATGATTTAAGGCGCGTCAACATTTAAGGTTATTGGCGCCCGGATTTTTTTTTCAGTGCACTGCCGGCCTTTGGACAGTGATTTCTCTCGTTACAGACAACACTGTCCATCACCGGACAGTGAGTTGTAAGAAGCTCCTAGGAAGAGAAAATATAAGGGTCAGCAGCTGGATTCGAACCCGGGACCTCCGCGTGGAAACTAACCGCATAGCTAATCCCTTCCCTTAATAATAATAATTATTATTATTATTTCATTTCTAACTTCTTATTAGGGAAATCACTTAGGGGGGGGTGGACTTTGCCACAACCCCTTATCTAAATTACTATCTATCTCTCGGAGTTAAATACTAGATCCAAATAATAACGGGCTGCACGCGGCGATTGGCTGTATTGATCTGCTTAATGGGCAGCACTCAGGAACTTTCGGACGATACGTACCGTATCTAGGAGGACTGCCTTCTGCGCCTCTAAAACCAGATCAGTGGATAGGCCCAACTCATTGTCAGCAGTCACCGTTGTTCTGGGCACGAGGCCACTCGTGGAAAGTATTATAGGCGCAATCGTTGTTTTGTCCAGGTTGTACGTTTCTCTTAGTTGGAAACTAAGGTCCTGGTACTTCCGGATCTTTTCGCCCCGGCTTTTCTGCATGTTATCAACATTGGGTATGGCGATATCGACGATATGTGCCACTCTACCCTTCCTATCCATAACTAGTATTTCCGGCTTGTTGTTAGCAACACTCCTATCCGTTACTATCTGAGTGTCCCAATATACTTTTGTGTGCGCATTCTGCAGCAGCGTCGGCGGGTTATATTTTTATAATATGGCACTTCGGTCTTCAGCAGCCCAAACTTTGAGCAAAGTGCTTTATGGATAATTTTAGCCACATTATTGTGCCTGAAAAGGTACTCCTTCGGCGCAAGTACTGAACATCCTGAAACTATGTGCTGTACGTATGCTTTCCGAAGTGGAGTTGCACATTCTGCATTTATCGTGCACTAGACTTTCCCCTAGAACCCATCTTCGGTACGCCTTCGTACCTATCACCTGGTCCTGCATCGCCATTACGAACCCTTCCATATAATAATATAATAATAATAATAATTATTATTATTATTATTTATTTATTTATTCATTTATTCATACTTAATGAATGTGAAACCACTATTTCGCTGTTTAAGTTGTTAAATTGGTAGTCTTATTAGAGTACCTGTTATCAGTGAAGTATGTTCAATGTCGCAACAATGTATAACCAAATGTGATAAGAAATTCAGGTTATGTATCGAGCCAATTGGGATAGAACGCTTTCCATATTTTGTAATTTACTTTTTTGTTAATCGGTTTAATTTTCTCCTATTTCTTGTAAGGAGAAGGGGAAAGCCCCAACATTAAGTTGGGAATGTGCAAAGCCACGTGCAAAAACGTTGGGAGGGTGAACGCGTTCATTGTTGCGGTCATTCGCGGACGATTATCTGTTGCACTTCCTGCTTCAATGGCCACCCTCCCGATCTAGGGTCTCCCTTCTCAGCTTTTTGGGAGGGGGTGCTTCAAAATTCCAGCATTTTGTAGCTAACTTCTGACAAACTGAAGAAATAATGCCATAGAAGTTTTATTAAGTAACTGATATCTGGACGAATATTGTTTACAATTTTTGGTGTCGAAAGTTATTGTTACTGAATTCAGTAAAGTAGAATTTGGTATACCAAAGACAATTTTGGACTTAGCGAGCGAGCTTCGTTCTTAATTTATTTTGTTTTTCAATTTTCCGGTTTAAAACAGAAAAAGTTGCTTAACCACTAATAGAGCGATAACTTAGTTATAACTCGCCTTGATTGGATGGTAACGTCTTCCTTCAAGAAAATTTGACGTCTAAAGGAAAAATAGGCGCCATGAGAAGAAGTGACGGAAGTGTACAGAATCGATTTTTGTTTTTAAATTATATTGAGTCACCAATGGTTGCCGATAAACTTTCCGCTAATTACTATTCTCATCATTATGTTAATGAACCGGAAGTGATCAGTCATATTGACGTCATTATTATCATTGAAAAATTTTCTTGCGTTCTTTTTCCCGTAATTCTAATACTTCACTTTTTTAAAAAAATAAAATTATGTTACCCTACCATTATTTCTCTAAAGTTGGGTTTAGTTTACACGATATTGTTGTGTCAAGAAGGATGTGAGGTTAATGAAATGCAATAGAATATAGCGGGGAAAGATTGTTGCTGCTGTTACAGGGTTGGCGGGATTGTTCGCGTGTCGCTCGTGAATGTCCCTCTAAGTTCGCCAACCCAATTAAAAGCCTCCTCTTTCTCCATACGTGCGCTTGGCTTTGCACGACTTTAGTGTTTGCCTCTGACTATCCTCTCTTTCTAACGGGGCAAGCGGGGGCGGTGGGGAGGTTAGGGAAGGAAGTAGTCTGGTACAGACCCACGATTTTACTCTTAATACAAATCTCTAAAGATTTCTACAGACTTGGAATGTTTACTAAAGCTTGAGATTTTTTTGTTAACTACTGTTATGAAACTTCCCAGGCCAAAAAAAAATTCCTTCAGGTTTTCCATTTCCTTCAAATTCAATTTTTGAACAAATCTTTTAAAATTTAAATTTCTAGCAACACAATCCTCTTAAATGGAACGATAAAGTGGTACGTCCATACTTTTTACTCATAAGACGCACTTTAGAGGGGGGGATCTTAGCCCATATTCTTGAAGGGCTTGATGAATCTAATTTTTGAAAACCATTTCATTTGTTCGTTCCCCTAAATCAGTGATGGGGAACATATGACCCGCGGGTCAGACACTGACCCGCGCAAGCTTTTTCACTGATCCACAATTGCTAGGCAACCGTTTGTTTGTTTACGCGGGTTGATTTAGCCTTTTCTAATTGTTGTGGATAATTTATATTCTAACTGTATTTTTTTTTTCAATCACACATTGACACAAAAGCAATTTAAATGCTATCTAAAAAACCTTTAGTTTGATCATTACAGTTCTAAAACGCAGATGGCGACAAATGCTTTTGTAGTATTTTGAAATAAAGCAAAAGTGTTCACAAAATATCAAATAAAATGAATAATTTTACTCATATTTTGTTTGTTACAAAAAAAAAAATCGACAACCCAAAGCAAATAACCATATTTAGATTTTTCTTCAGATAAAACACACTTTTGTTCAGGTTTTGTTCAGTTATGTTTGTAAAAAAGAGACTTCCATAGCCACTTGTTTCGTCCCGTTTTACCCAGTTAAGCCAAACTGAATTTTAAAGATGTTTAGTTATGAAAATATTCAGTTTAAAATTTTTAAACTTAACTCTTGTGCAAATGGGCATTAGTGACCCAAGAGCTAGTACTAAAAAAAATGAACAAAATTTGACCCACGTCTCAAAAAGGTTCGCCATCCCTGCCCTAAATCTTTAGTGACTATAATTAGAATTAATACTTTTTTTTTAGTAATGGCGGAAAAAAAATTAGTTCCATTTATAAGTGCAAAGAAAACTCCAATAACAGAAAATTTGTTTAATCAGAACTTTTTACTGGCAGTTTTCATTTGAAAAGCGCAAAGCGTAAGAAAAGTTTTTTAGCTAATAAAATTTCATTTCCTTTTACGTAATATAGTAATCAAGTTGGCCGTTATTGTTTTTAATATTTCTTCTTTTTTCTTTTATTAACGAGATCATCTGTGTACGAAGTTAGTGGCGAAAGCTGTGTGGCTCAGATGGTAAGAGGGAAGACGACGATACAGTAGTTCTCTGCGCGGAGTGTAGCAGATGTTCTTCAGCCTGGTTGTGTGTGTCGCTCTTGCAAAGACTTCCTGCAGGTGTATATAGAGCCCTGCTTAGTTCGGCCAGCACGTGCTACTTAAAACATCTTCCTCCTCCTCCTCCACCACCTCCGCCTCGTACTGTCTTTGTCTCAATATTAATATATTATTTTTAAGTAGGAAATTCAGGTTTTCAGCATTAGGGTGTACTAGATGGAGGGAAGTTATTTTGAATAAAGCTTTTTCCCTCCTTTTTGTTTACTTCCTTTTTACTTTCGTCTTGAGAAGTAAATTGTAATTGGGCAGATTTCCTGTTTTTTGGAGCTTTTAACCACATATAATCGTTTTGAGAGAAAAAAAATAATAATTTTACCCAATCAGATTGTTTAATTTATGTAAACAAAATTCCAAATTTTGACCGGAAGTTGTTAGTGAGTCGACTTTTAGTAGATTTGCCGAGTCGATCTTTTGAATCAATTCTCTGTCTCCAATTTACATCTAACTTCTATTTCCTTCCTTTCTTAGTACCGAAGATTGTGGCACTTCTACTCCTTCACCCATCTCGCCGTTCTGAAGACACCTTCTCCTTGAAACCACCTGTTATTTACTCGTTTTTCGTTGATGTTAATAATATTTAGTGATTATACATTATGGAATGCTACAGTCCAAGGTTGAAATAAATCAATATTAACTCAAGCACCTACAAGTATTAAGCCGGAAGTGGTAAAGTATTAAAAAAAAAAAAAAAAAAAAAAAAACTTTAGCGGAAGCATTCTTAAATAAGGATAATAATCCTGTTACTCTGTTATTCTACTTGAACACCATGATGTACATGAGGTAAAGAACAAAAGGCCCTTGCTTTTACTGTTGAAGAGCCCTTTAGAACACTCTAAATTAGGGTTTTTTGTATTTTGTCACGCACTCCCGGTATTAATACAATTTTACATATCCCCTTTTTTCTTCTGTTCCCACTAACTCATATTAAAAGAATTATTGCTACGCCAAGACTAAGATATTGAATTCAAGCCGGGAATGTTTTAGAAGATTTCAGTCCCACTACTACGTTCTAATTCAATGGTGCCGTTTTGTTGTCCTACAGTAAGCTTACTTTCTTAAAGTTCATTCTAAAAAGTTCGCCTAAAGGTGCTTCAAAGAAATAAGTACAGTAAAGTAAAGTAATGGCCTATTTTTCCAGGCGGGTTTATGTCCAACTCCCAATTAGGTGTCGCGAACTGAGGCAATTAACAAACATACTTTACTGAAAATTTCTCTTATTTACCATTGAGAATATAAACTAGTACTGCAATATTGTGTAAATTTTAGTAAAAATCTATCGAGCAGAAAACGAGATATTTATAGTTAAAGTTTGTATCTGTCCATAAAGTGAAAACTTTAACTTCAAATATCTCGAAAACTACTCCATAGATTTTGTTTGTATTCTACATATATATGGAGACTACTATTTTATATAAATGTATAAATTTTAGTAAAAACCTATGCAGTAAAAAACGAGATATTTAGAGTTAAAATTTTTTCTGTTCTATAAAGTGAAAATATTATCTCGAAAACTACTCGATAGATTTAGTTTATATTTTACCTGTATATGAAGACTACTATTGTCTATAATTGTGTAAATTTTAGTAAAAATCTATCGAGCAGGAAAGATAGATTTTGTTTATATTTTACCTGTATATGGAGACCACTATTGTCTATAATTTTGTAAATTTCAGTAAAAACCTATCGAGCAGAAAACGAGATATGTAGAGCTAAAGTTTGTTTCTGTTCTATAAAGTGAAAACATTAACTTCAAATATCTCGAATACTACTTGATAGATTTTGTTTATACATCACCTGTATATGGAGACCACTATTGTCTATAATTTTGTAAATTTCAGTAAAAACCTATCGAGCAGAAAACGAGATATGTAGAGCTAAAGTTTGTTTCTGTTCTATAAAGTGAAAACATTAACTTCAAATATCTCGAATACTACTTGATAGATTTTGTTTATACATCACCTGTATATGGAGACTACTATTGTCTATAATTGTGTAAAATTCAGTAAAAATCTATCGAGCAGAAAACGAGATATTTATAGTTAAAATTTGTTTCTGTTCTATAAAGTGAAAACATTAACTTGAAATATCTCGAAAACTACTTGTTAGATTTTGTTTATATTTCACTTGTATATGGAGGCATCTTTTGTCTATAATTGTACAAGATTTAGTAAAAATCTGTGGAGTAGAAAACGAGATATTAAGAGTTAAGATTTTGGTTTCGTTTGAAACAGTGAAATCTTTAACTTCAAATCTCTCGAAAACTACTCAATAGATTTTGTTTATATTTGAGAACAGAATTTAGCATCGTTGGAGTTAACAAATATCATCCATCGTTAAGTGCTCAGTACTGAGGATCATGGATCCAAATGGCACAGCCCTGCAGTTTTAGAGTATTGATCTAGTTCTTTAACTATAGTGCGAAAAAAATTGGCCTCATTTGATTTTCCTTCATTTCTGGGCGTCAATATGATTCACACCACTTGCAGGAAGAACTGTGAAAAACTTAATACAGGAAATCAGTTAACAATTTTATATGCAAAGACTTTTCTTTAGAATAAATTTTCTTCAAATACTGCCACCTTGATTAGTTTCCGTGATTCCAAAAGTAGCCGGTTGGTGGCACTCTGCTGCGTTTTTAAGGAAAATTACTGATTTAGTAATATAATTGTCCCGCTCATTGTTTTAAAATCGGTAGTTTATCAGCATTTTCTTTAGCGCTTTTAATGTTAGCGTACGTTTGATAAAAAGCGCTATGCTTATGAATTCACCGCAGCTCCAGAGCACGTAACGTGACGTTGAATTTTGATCCTAATCAAAATATCTGGGCTATTTTCTGCAAATTGTGAACGTTGCGCAATGCTCGTCGAATAAACTTGTCAGCAAAATTATCACTTAGTTACATATCAGCAGTATTCATTATTTGCCTGCACACAATTAGTTTCGACAAAAAATTAATAAAAATAAATTATTAAATAAATATAAGACCCGCATTTCATTCATGGTGAATACTGCACGATTTGTTGTTTTGTTTAAACTTGCATGAAAATCGTTGGCCATGTTTGGGGCATCACGTTCTCACGTTTAAACCTAGCGACCGCGTTCGCCATACTGCCTATGATTACATTAATTTGTTTTTTCTTTCTCTTTCTTTTTAGTAAGAGGAAGTATTTAAAATTGAGTTGACACCGGAAATAAATGTTCTTTTTGCCCACTTTCTGTTCGTGGCGCTTCAGATAGTAAAGTTTTCAGTTTTCCTGAGTTTAGAATGAGATAGATACAATTTGAAAACATACAGGTGGCTTCCGGTTTTTTGTGGGAGATATGTAGCTCCTGATACACTTCCTTTTATTTTTATGACAGTTTCCAACGTTACCAGATAAATAAACAACGCGTCCACCAAAATGTAATATTAATATCTAATTGTAAAAATTATAAGTAGGATTGTTTAGTTGGATTAAGAGGAAGTCGTGAGAGTACCTACATCCTTTTTTCCCCCCTATTTTTCGCAATAAAATAATACAAGATTGTTATGTATATTCTAAGATCTACGTGTTAGGCGCCACGGTATCCGAGCGGTTATAGGCTAGACCCGCAAAGCTAGGATGTATTGCGGTACTAGTCTATATTCCCAATGGTTAATATCAGAACTTTATAGCAAAGTATGTTAGGCAGTTATAGGCTAGACCCGCAAAGCTAAGATGTATTGCTGGTTTAGTAGGTTCGATTCCCGGTCTAGCCCTTTAGATTTTATGTAATGGTTAATAAAAGAAATTTATAGTAAAGTATGTTTGCTAGTGGCCTCCGACCACGACAACCTAATTGGTAGTTGGACGTAAAACATGCCTGAAAAAATAGGCAATTACTTTACTAAGATCTGTGTGACATTTAAAATAAACAATTTTAGCCGTGGCCGAAATCGGAAGTGATTAGAAATCAATCAAAATTGAATGAATAAAAAATTTCTAGAATCCAGAGTAAATTGGATACGTCACTCACAATGGCCTTATAAATCAATACACTCTTCGATTATAGATTTGGGTGAATAACTAAATTATTATGAACAGTGAATAGCAAAGATAACGACCATTCAGGACAGATATCAGCGAACTGCAAGTCACACTTTAGTGAATCGATTTTCTGCAGCTTTTCCTACAATCGATTTTTTGGGGGTTTTCATGAAAGTAGCTCCTGTGATTTTTAATATTTAAAACCACTTTTTGTACTAATCGCTTACGTATGATCTATAAGTTTGGTACGAACAGGTTTTCTAGGAAAAAGTCATGTGAGTGGCACTTTTGAGAGGGAAGGGAAATCGTGTTAGTTTTTCTCATCATGTATTGAGTGAAAACTTAGGCGCCACGGTAGCTGAGTGGTTAAGAGACTAGATCCGCAAAGCTAAGATGTATTATTTTTATTTATTTTATTTATTTATTTCCAAGCTTATAGGTAAATACCTTTAGCAGGGAGTTGTAACAGTAATATACAAATAGTAAAAAATAAAAGTAAATAAATGAAAAATACAAAATACAATAAT
Source organism: Rhodnius prolixus (assembly GCF_049639745.1). NCBI lineage: Eukaryota > Metazoa > Arthropoda > Insecta > Hemiptera > Reduviidae > Rhodnius > Rhodnius prolixus. The sequence continues at coordinate 4,535,479 of NW_027411605.1, read as the reverse complement.
AAAATAAAATAAAGTAAAATAGTTAAATCAAATAACATTTCAATAATATAGTAATAAAATAAAGAAAACTATTGCTTGTGAGGTAAAAAAGTGGAAAAACTAAAACATAATCATTGACATATGTACATAAGTGAAAAATATCTTAATTATTTAGGCATAGATTACTCAACAGTTATCACTCTAAGAGCAAAGAACTTCTGAGCTTCAGAGCTTGGTGCATAAAACTATAAATGTCATTAATTTGGTGTACACTATTTATATTTAACAATTTGAGAAGGTTATCATTTTTAGATGCATTTAAAGAATAGTATGAGTTGAGAAAATGACTTCTGATGGGTAATAGTGAGGTACATTCAAAGAGGAAATGAAGAACTGAATCTGGAGAAAAAGAGTTACAGATGAGACAAAGATTGTTTTCGTCAAATTCATAATAGGTGTCATTAATACAGAATCTTGCCTTGGATAAATTGCACAGCCTTAATTGCACTACCACTCTCACTTTTTTAATATTTACTTTCCAATCCAGATATGGCTCTGGTAATCCGAGTGTAGCTAAGGATCTATATAAACAGTTGTATCTGGAGCTGAGTATGCAATCAATATCCTCACTGACACATTTATTTTTAAATTTGTTAATGAGATTGTGAAATTCTTTCCTCAGTACAGCAGCACTTTGACAGTGAAAGAGATCCAACGAACCCACAGAGATAAATATATTTTTCAAATTGGAGACCCAGTTGTTATCCTTACTAGAAAAAGAATTACCTAAATTAAAGAGAGCGTTATAAGAGGTTCTGAGCAAACGAAAGTGAGGCATATCTAAAATTTTAATAAGTAATGAAAGCATAGACTGAAATACAATTACTTTAACTGGGAGAAGATTGAATTCAGAACGTACATACGTGTTAGGAGTGTTTCTATTAAGTAAATAAATTTGTTTAAATAATTGAAGTTGAACAGTTTCTAGCTGATTAGTGTAATTATAGGCCCATATCCCACCGGCATATAATAAGGTGGTTTTAACTAAGCTATCCGTAAGTTTGATTCTAACTTGGTTCGAATTTGCTCCAGAATTAATTAAAATATTTTTGACTTTAGATGCCGCGGCTTTCCCTTTAGAAATAAAGTAGTGACAAGTTTGGTAAAATTTGCCAGATGAGCAAAAAAGAACACCTAAATAAATAATAGAATTCACAATTTCAACTGTTCTGTTGTTAATTACCAATCTTCTAAATCTCTTAGCACGAGTACTTTTTGAAAAATGAACCACCTTAGTTTTGCTTACATTTACAGTTAGCGAGTTAATTTTGCAGTATTCTTCTAAGACAGAAAGTTTCTCTTGCACATCAATAATTGAATTAGCAAAAATCACCACATCATCAGCAAAACACAGCAACAAAATCTTATTATTATTATCTATTGTCACTAAAGAGGCATTTCTGGACTTGAAGAAATCAACCAGATCTGAGAGGTAGAGACTAAAAAGCAAGGGTGACAGGGGTTCCCCTTGCAAAACCCCTGAGGAAACGCTAATATCATCGGTTTGGTCGTCAGAAGTAACCACAGACATTTTAGCATTATTATACAGGCTTATCAGGATATTAGTAATTTTAGAACCTACTCCCAATTTAATAAGTTTCTCCCATAATAACCCATGGTCTACATTGTCAAATGCTCTCTGAAAATCGACAAAGATGGCAAACAGAGGCACATTTTTTGATAACTTTATTGAAATTAAGGAAGATAAGATAAATAAATTATCGTTGCAACCTCTCTTCGCTCTGAAGCCATTTTGTTCATCAGGCAAAAGTGCGCAATTTTCCACCCATGTTGAAAGACGATTCAGTATGACTGATGTAAAAATTTTTGACAATGAATTCAAAAGAGCAATGCCTCTGTAGTTTCGTGGATCACTCACATCACCTTTTTTATAGAGCATTTTCATATTAATGTGAGACCAACTAACCGGAACTTTCTCTTTTTCCATTATTAAATTAAATAAACTTAGAATGTACTGCTCCCAAACCTCTGGCAGATTACGATAGAATTCATAGGGGATCGAATCTCTTCCGGGGCACTTATTATTTTTACATTTCTTCAAAACCCATTTAACTTCATCCATGGAGATAGCACAATCAAGAACTTCATTAGAATACAGCGGAAATGGTTCGTAAAGTATTTTAGGTGGGAATTGTTCTTGATAAAACTGGAACCAAATATTTATGTCAGAAATTGATTTTTCATATTTTATGGGAGAAGTCCGACGTACAACAGACCAAAATTCTTTGGAATTTTTCACATTTCCTATTTGCTCAATCGTCATTTTAAATAATTCCTTCTTTTTAAATTTAATAAGATTTCTATAAAAATTACGTGAATTAATATAAATTTGCAGCAAAACATTATTATCTTTAGAATGTTTCCAATTCTTATAAGTTAATTTTAGTGTTTGTTTAGCTTGAGAACACTCAACATCAAACCAAACATTATTTTTAAAATAATTATTTGTCGTCTTAACTTTGTAATGTTTAACCAAACCTAAGGAGATAGCAGAGTTAGTTATTGCAGAGTTAATGTTAAAGTTCAACATATCACAATCATCTGAACAAAAACAAAGCTCATGTGAATTAGACAACTGTTTACAAAATCTGGACCTTAACTCTTCATTCCAAGAATATTTCAGCCTGTATTTTTCATTTATTGGTTTTATAACAAAATTTTTAGATAACTTAAAATTTAGTGCACAAGTAAAATGTTGAAGTGTAAGAAACAGATTCTGAATTTCAAAATTAGTAATGAAGTCTATAGCCGTTACATTAATCCATAAATGATCAATTATACTAGAACCAATACTTGAGGCAAATGTAAATTGGGCCGGAAAATCAAGAGGAACACGGCCGTTAATAATAAAGAACCCATTATCTTCCATACATTCTACTAATAATCGTCCCCTTTTATTAATATGAACATCGGACGTTTCACGAATTGGTATTAGAATTGAACCATTGAAAATATCTTCGTCCAGATAATTTAAAGAACCGATTCGCGAATTGAAATCGCCTCCTATAAGAACTGGCAAGTTAGAATATTTAGTAGTAATCTCCTGGAGAAGCTCAGCTAATGTAGAGATATATAAATCATTTATTTTAATTGGCCTCCAGTATATCACTCCCAAAATAAACGAAAATGAATTTGTTCTTAACTTTAGCAAAACAATAGTATCATCTTTATAAATTAAATTAGAATTAAAAGAACATCTTCTATTTAACAAAACCATTATGCCGCCACTAGCTCTACCCAGAGATTTCTCTTTAACTGCCTCACTCAAAATTATATCAAAATTATTCTTTAGAAAATTTGGAACTCTAAATGCTTTCTTATAAATCCAAGTTTCAGTAAAACACAAAATATCAAAGTTAGAAACTATTGATTGCAAAGAGTTATCAAGATGATATATAGTATTCCAACCATTAATATTTTGAAAAATAATTGACGGGAAAGTAAATTTATTTGAATCAAAACCAGTATTAGGGGAATTATTTACCTCAATTACCTCAGAGAAACAATTGGACGTAGAGTTAACATTTTGTAAAGGAACTGTTGCAATATGTTTCCTGTTATTGATCTTATAATTACTTAAATTTTTACACACTGCTACACTTGAAGGTCCGGGGTTTTCTGCTGTTTCCTTAAAAAAGGGTGTAGAGAGCCAGATCCAGATGATTTACTGGTTTTTATCTTCCTCTTCTTTTTAATCTGAGCCTTATTCGGAGACAATGGAAGAGATGAGTCAGTTTCCGGTTCGTCAAATTCGGAAGTAAGTTCCATTTGTGAATCAGAAAACCTGAAGAAGTCATCCTTACATCTGATTCTGATAGCAGGCGATTTATCATCAATACGTACTAAAAGTCTGTTGTTTCTGAACCACACGTATTTTAGTTTATTAATACGCTGATATTGCTTGGCTTCCTTCAGTAGAGTGTAGAAATACGGGGACAGTAATTCATTAATATATATCCTTGAACTGTCGCCACTAGTAAATAAACGAGAAACTAGTTTTTCCCTATTCAATTTCTCCTTCTCTAAAAATTCACTCCTATCTCTCTCATTGATAAATTTCAAGATAATAGTTGGAGGAAAATTTGTATTCATTTTATTAAATCTAGAAATCAGTCTAAAACAATTAGCGAATTTATTCGTTTTAAAATCAAATTCTATAACATCGCAAATAATTTTAAGTTTGGCATATAAATCTTCATCAGCAGAATAAGGAATATTAGAAATTTTCACACCACTGAAACGTGAATACTGTAAATTTTCTTGTAGCATTACGTTAAGATTAATAATATCTTTTTCAAGTTGGCTTGTTTTTTTCTTTAAAGAAGCATTTTCTGAGCGGAATTTCTCTAAATTAGCCTCTAAATTAGTAGTAACCTGCTTAAAGTCATCTTTTATTTCTTTAATTTCCTTTTTAATATCAAATGTTTTAAGTTCTAAATCTTTTGTAATCAAATCTAATTTTGACATTATGGCACTGATACCGCTGCAGTCGACAGTTAAACTGTCACCACAATTTGATTGGCTAGATTCTTTAGCCCCACCACTATTCATGATAACTATAACGACTTACCAGTTTCTCAAAAAGTAATTTATTTTCGATAAATAATCCAAACAAAGTTTCTAAATCCAGTTTATTTCGTCACCTTGATAACCACTGAATCAAAGCTAAGATGTATTGCTGGTTTAGTAGGTTCGATTCCCGGTCTAGCCCTTTAGATTTTATGTAATGGTTAATAAAAGAAATTTATAGTAAAGTATGTTTGCTAGTGGCCTCCGACCACGACAACCTAATTGGTAGTTGGACGTAAAACATGCCTGAAAAAATAGGCAATTACTTTACTAAGATCTGTGTGACATTTAAAATAAACAATTTTAGCCGTGGCCGAAATCGGAAGTGATTAGAAATCAATCAAAATTGAATGAATAAAAAATTTCTAGAATCCAGAGTAAATTGGATACGTCACTCACAATGGCCTTATAAATCAATACACTCTTCGATTATAGATTTGGGTGAATAACTAAATTATTATGAACAGTGAATAGCAAAGATAACGACCATTCAGGACAGATATCAGCGAACTGCAAGTCACACTTTAGTGAATCGATTTTCTGCAGCTTTTCCTACAATCGATTTTTTGGGGGTTTTCATGAAAGTAGCTCCTGTGATTTTTAATATTTAAAACCACTTTTTGTACTAATCGCTTACGTATGATCTATAAGTTTGGTACGAACAGGTTTTCTAGGAAAAAGTCATGTGAGTGGCACTTTTGAGAGGGAAGGGAAATCGTGTTAGTTTTTCTCATCATGTATTGAGTGAAAACTTAGGCGCCACGGTAGCTGAGTGGTTAAGAGACTAGATCCGCAAAGCTAAGATGTATTGCGGTACTAGTCTATATTCCCAATGGTTAATAAGAGAAAATTACAGTAAAGTATGTTTGCTAGTCGCCTCCGTCCACGACACCTATTTTAGTAGTAGGACGTAAAGTCGGCCTGAAAAAGTAGGCATTACTTACTTCTTTACTTAATGTCAGAAATTTGTCACGATCGCAAAGCATTATTATACATTCAATGCAAGAATATCATCTCCCATTTTTTAAAGTTTGTATATTTTGTTTCTCCTAAATGTGGAAAATATATATTTAGCAGAACATCCCTTTAAAACAGGAAGTGAACCATGGCTATGGAGCTGACGGCGGAGGTGTGGTACAAGTCTGTGGCCGTAAGGGGCGGCTGAATCTCCACTTTTCTTCTGGTGGGGGCTCCGATGTTTACGTTGACAATGGGGCCCCCGGCGCTGTAACATTCGTATTATACGGCCACTTTTATAACCGTGGGCTTTTTTCTCTTTTTTATCTACAAGCCTACAGTACTGGGTGAGCTCCATGTTTTCGTATGCAGAACGCCAACCTAAAATAGACCTGGGTATGCAAAAAAAGGAGCACAATCTAGCTTAAATATTTTCTTTCAACCACAAAAATATATGTTGGTTTTGGCGAAAATAAAAAAGATCTACCACAGGGCTGTTGTTCCTTTTGAGTTATGTTAATTTAGTGAAATAATATAAAGAGAGATGATTTGTGTTTTGAGAATGTTATCTTTCACTGTTTTTCTCTCATCCTGTCTTCTTTGGTTATGATTCTCCTAACCTACTTCTCACCCACTAGGTAACCCACTTTTTCTTTACTAGGTAAGAAAAGTGTTGCAAACAGGAAAAGAACGAAGAAATTCAGGAGACTTCCCACTTTTTAATGAGTCAGTTTTCCGGTGTTTTTTTGCAGATTTTCTTTAAAAAAAAAACGACTCCAACGATTTTCCTTAAACTTTTATTTAAAAACAGTTTTCCCTGGGAAATTCTATTCAAGGGACTTTTCTAGGAGAGGAAATCGGTTAGGTTTCCCCCCCCTCTTAAAGTGCCGTTGCCATTACTGTTCATTGTGCCGGCTTACCACCTGTATAATATTAGTACGAATCAAATGTACTGAATTTCCACACTTTAGGAAAATTAGCTGACCGGAATGAGTCAGTTTTCCCAGTTCTTTGAAGATTTTCTTTTTAAAAAACCGGCTCCAAAGATTTTTCTTCGAACTCGATGTTCTAGTTGCACCGTGACATAAGATCGATAACTTCTATTCCAAACAGTTTTTCCAGGGCAATTTCCCAAGAGTTTTCCGCTTTTCACCAAAGTGCTAATACTGTCTTAGCACCTGTTTAGTATTAATACGAAATTAAATTTGGTTCTGAATATCGAAATTTGAGGAAAATTGGTTGACCACTTTTTAAGGGCCACTTTTCATTGAGTAGAATTTACCGTATTTATAGATTTCCTCGCTAATCGCTTTACTTTAAACTTTCTACAGTGATCACAAACACATAAATCTACAAACGTTTTATTCTGAGACTTTTCCCATTAAAATTCGAGTAAGGGGGTATTTCTTTTCAGAATGGGGCGAAGTAGTAGATTCCTTCGAAAGTGATAAGAATTGAATATCAAACGTTCGAAGTTTAACACGTTGACTGCCGACTCGAGATATCTCGCAGTACTAAAATTAAAGTTATTGGTAATATACGAGTACAAGGTGGGGCTATTAAATAACGAGACTTGCTGTAAAACATTTTATTTTATAAATTTATACATACGAGGTGTGTTCAAAAAGTAACGGGAATTTTTAAATTTCGCGGGTTTGGAGAGTCTGATTGTAAATATTTTTTTTTTATTATGTTGGTACACATGCCCCTGAAGTACGATAAAATTTTCAGTAATATTCATTGTTTACTTCTTAAGTGGCAGCCGTTAAGGTTAGACGTGTTTTTCGAGCTTGGCGATTTTTGTTTGTTAAAAAAAATGGATCAAAGAATTTGTATTAAATTTTGCGTAAAAAATGAAATAAAGTGTGTGAAATGTTAATAAAGGCATATGGTGAGTCTGCTATGAGTAAAACAAGGATTTACGAGTGGTATAAGCGTTTCCAAGATGGCCGCGAAAACGTTGAAGATGACGAACGACCTGGACGTCCAAGCACATCAACAACCGATGAAAACGTGAAAAAAGTGAAAGAAATGGTTATGAACGATCGCCGAATCACAATCAGAGAAGTCGCTGATGATGTTGCCATATCAATTGGCTCATGCCATGAAATTTTTTCGGATGTTTTGGGTATGAAACGTGTGGCAGCAAAATTTGTTCCAAAATTGTTGAATTTCGAACAAAAACAGCGGAGAATGGAAGTTGCTCAAGAGTCACTCAATGAAGTCGACAACGATGCGGATCTACTGAAACGTGTTATAACAGGTGACGAAACATGGGTTTACGGATATGATGTCGAAACTAAGGCTCAATCGTCCCAGTGGAGGCATTCTGGATCGCCAAGACCGAAAAAGGCTCGACAAGTGCGGTCGAATGTGAAGGTTATGCTCACTGTGTTCTTCGATTTTAATGGCATAGTGCATCATGAATTCTTGCCACAAGGTCAAACAATCAATAAGGAGTACTACCTACAAGTTCAACGCCGTTTGCGTGAAGCAATCCGAAAAAAACGCCCGGATTTGTGGCAAAACAATTCATGGATTTTGCACCACGATAATGCTCCTGCTCACACTTCATTGCTTGTTCGTGAATTTTTGGCCAAAAACAAAACTTTAACGATGCCCCAGCCTCCATATTCGCCAGACATGGCTCCATGTGACTTTTTTCTATTTCCAAACATAAAGAGAACATTAAAAGGCCGTCGTTTTACAAGCATAGATGACATTAAAAGCGAATCGCTGAAAGAGCTGAAAGCTATCACTAAGATCGAGTTTCAGAAGTGTTTCGAGGATTGGAAAAAGCGCTGGCACAAGTGTATTGTATGCGAAGGGGACTACTTTGAAGGCGACAATATTAATGTAGATGAATAAATAAATATTTTTTTCAAAAAACGAAAATTCCCGTTACTTTTTGAACACACCTCGTATTTAGTTATTATCCCCTTCAATATACACCCCTCCCCTATCCCTAACAACGCTCCACAGCGAATTTACCATTGTTCCCAAACAGTGCCGGAAGTCTTTTTTCTGTGAACTCCTGCATGACGCGTGCCGCTTTTTCTTTCACAGCTTCAACTGGATTGAAGAAATCGTGTTCCTTTTAATGCAGACTTTGACTTTGGGGAACAGAGTTCTAAAGTCACTTGGGGCCGCCAGGTCAGGCGGCGAATAAGGAGGATTGGCCTAAAACTGGGATGTTGTACTTGGCTAGAAACGTCGTCTTGACAGACACAATGCAGTGTGAGCCGGCGCCGGTTTGTCTTGATGGAGAACCCCGTGACTTGTTCTTCCACAAATCGGGTCGTTTTTTTATGCTTACTCTTTCACGGAGTTGAGCAAGCTGCTCACAGTAGTAATGTTGATTAATTACTCGTAATATGATTAAATAAAATTAGCTTCTTAGACCGGAATCCTGTAAAGTTCCGTGGCAGTCAACGTGTTAAAGATTAATTGGTGAATTAGAACTCTGAGAAAAAGTCGTGTGAGTGTGCTCACAAGATTTATTTTTGTTTTTTTCCTTTTTGTTTTATATTTCCTCAGAACAAAGATTTTGATGTCGTATATTTTGATGGGAAATTTCTATTATAAGTTAGTTGAAGGCGGTAGATAGGTTTTCCTTTAACGTACCATAATTAGTAGAATTTATGGTCGTAACACATAGTTTGGCAACCAGGAAGGGTTACCATTTTTGGCTAAAATTTAGGAAAGTTGCTCTACCGGAAGTTCCGATAGTGGCGTCTAAGAATTAAAGGGAAAAAAAGACAGCATCTTTGAATGCACATACGAGTATATCTGTAGCTGATCTTTATTTAATATTTCTGGTATACTTGTATACTGCGATTGAATGCACTTCGCTCTAAAGTGCCAAATGCTACTGCACAGAATCATTTTCTTTCTCTTCTTGCAATTGTAATATGTTAGTTTAAAATTATTATATTGAGAGGATGTCTGCTTGAATGCAGTTTAAAGTGCACATTATATTAATAAGAATAACCATAAAAGATAAAAACCATTGTGAGTTACTTTTTAACAATTGGCAGTAATTTGCCTAAGCTATAATGTCCACTTGATCTTTTAAGGTCAAATGAAAGGAAACAAAGATCAGAAGAGGCAGTCGTCATTCTTTTAACGTTTAAAAAGAAGAAGAAGAAAAAGAAGTCATGCGCACGCGCATTCACTTCATACAGACACGCACAAAACCATGTAAGAACATGTAAAGTGAATCATTATAATTGAGATCACGTGCGCTGCTGAACCGTCGTCATAACATATGCTCTCATTCTGCTCTGAAATCTTTTCAGATCGTGCTGAAAAGCCACAAAAAAGAAAAGAATGTTCAGAAAACTTTCAGGCTGTGTTTTCAAATTTTAAAGGTTTTCAGCTCTCTGTCTCATCTTGAAGCGATGCTTATCATCTCTTAATGCACTGTCAGAGTGCTCTTGAACTTACCCAGAAAATTAAAAGTTTCATTTACCATCCGTCTGAATTCGTTTCCTTTTTTTGAACTCCCCTCCAACTCAGTTTAGATTATAAATTAAGTAACTTTTCAATATGATTGTTGGGAGTTTTCCATTTTCAACAGCCAGTAAGACCCATTTTCCACTTCTTATTGAATCATTCCAGCATCACTTTTAGTTGGAAGTAAATAATATACTTATATTCAGCTGCTAGCCCTTAGATTTTCTCTTCCCTAGCAGCTTCTCTTCAGCATTTGACTGAAACGAGAGAACACTATGTCCGGGTTCTGTTTAAAAGTTATTCACACAGTATCCTCTTGGTAAGAACCAAGGACAGGTTCTGGACCATGTTCTCGAGGTGACTGGAGAAGGTGGCGTAACTCTTCCGGAAGGCTAAACAACCATCCTGCCCCTCCCCCACACACAATAGACCATGGGGACTCTACCCAATATCATTGCAATACCTCGACCACCGCGAAACCTTTCCTCAACTATGGTGAGCGTGGAGACAGAACTTCAGCAGGCTGTGGTTCACGATCCTGTGGAGTCTATGTCTCCTATACTTAAAGGCCTAGAATGGTCACTGGTCCACTCATGGATAACATGACTTACGGTTTCTCCTCATCCTGGTGTCAGCTTGGACTTACTACACCATTCCAGGTGAAGTTGGTATTCCGTACGGGGCGTCCCCTATTAGTCGCCTCTTACGACAGGCAGAGGATACCTAGGGGACTATTCTTTCCCCGCCCCCAAACGGAGAAGGTTCTGGGACCAGTGATAGATTTCTGGACTGATGATCCTCAACTTCGAAAACACCATTATGTCCCTTACCCAGGTACCCCGTATTCAAGGAAAAAATCTCTCAGCGCCGGGAAAGCCACCTCCAGGAACTTCCTTACATTCCCAAACGGGGGACAAGAATGATCACTACGTTGAAACCAAGTACTGCAGGGCACGCTATTCACGGTCATCATATATTCAGATAATTAGCTGTAATTAAAGTGAAAATAAGGACCATCCCCTAAGACAATCATCAACGAATTTAAGACTAACTCCAATATATTTGAAATTAGCCTATCACATACAAAGTGGGGGTATCCAAAAGATAAAAAATAGAATTTATTGATCGAGCCGATATATTAATTATTTCCTCTCATCTTATATTCATTTTTTGCATCATCCGTCAATGCGCTGAATCTAATTAGGTAGTATTGTGTGAACATGGTGTCAGCTTCCCTCGCTGCAACTTGAAACGGATAAATTAACGAATTAAAAAAGGGGCGATTTTTCATCCCTCTCACATCCCTCCTCTTTTTCATTCTAAGCTCATCCTCGGCGAACCGGAATACGCCTCGGGTTCAGCTTTTCGAAGATCTGTTATTCAAAAGAACTACGCCCGGCCTCTCGGTGTAAAAACACTTTCCACTATCTAGGTACATCGTACTGGTATTTCCGGAGAAAACGTGAAGTCGAAAATATGCCTAAAGTGCACTACTTCCGCTTTCGAGAAGGGAAATAAAGTAAAAAAACAAGAAAAATATGAAGAAATCAATAGAAATAATCAGGTTTTAATAAGAATTCCAATGGTTTTTGTGTTTGAAAAGTTAGACAACGACCGGTAAAAGATAAAATGAACTGACAAAATAAACCTTGAAACGTTGAATATCTTATTGTAGTTTTTTATTCCTTTTAAGATTCCTTTGTGGGCATGGGTTAAGGTCAAAGCGAACAAGCCTCTGGTCCGGTCCTTCGGGGCTCGACGGCGGGACGCTCGGGACGGTAGAGCTAGCTGGTCCACACAGCTGTACATTAACACTGGCCCAGGGCAACACTGCAAAGAAATTGGCGCCAAATTCTTTGGAGAGGTTTTTTTATTGTTATCTCTCTTCCCGCCCCCATGTTTTTTGTGTGTTGGCTCATTAAGTTTGTTCATTTCTTTTTCTGCACTTTAGTCTTTCGGCTATCTTGGCTCACTTAATGAGCTTTACCTGTCTTGGAGACTAAAGCCGTTGAATTCTGTACTAGCTGTTTTTTTTTTTAAGGAACGCCTATAGCTAATCAGAAGAGGTTTTGCAATCGTGCCAAATTTCTGGAAATGAAAAATCAAGTGTACAGGACTTCCTGTGATTCCTCAAGCTTCGAATTTTAATCTAGATTTACTAAAGCTAAAGCAACTACCAAAAATCAGTTTCCTTTAATCGTAAACTTTCAAAGCCAAATCCTAAAGGACTTTTTTCTGATCTCCGGAATATGCATAAGAGTATTGACTCTTATGTAAGAAAAATCCTTCAAGAGAATCACACTTCCTGTCAAAACAAAACAAAAATCCTTCAAAATATAGTTAGTTCCGCCTTGCTGGATAAGTAAAGAGTAAAGTAATGTAATCGTCTATTTTTTTCAGGCTGGGCTTTACGTCCAACTACCAATTAGGTATCGTGCTTTACAAACCAAACATGCTTTGCTACAATATAAATATCTTATATTAACCATTGGGAATATAGACTAGTACCGCAATACATCTTAGCTTTGCGGGTCTAGCCTATAACTGCCTAACATACTTTACTATAAATTTCTCTTATTAAACATTTAAACTTTGGGAATATAGACTAGTACCGCAATACACCTTAGCTTTGCGGGTCTAGCCTATAACCGCCTAACATACTTTACTATAAATTTCTCATATTAACCATTGGGAATATAGACTAGAACCGCAATACATATTAGCTTCGCAGGTATCGCCTCTAACCGTTCGGCTACCGTGGCGCCTACCTTTCTGGATAATAAACTAATCTCTTCCCTTGCTAAAATTTCTAACCTTCTTAGTTTCTTTCTAAGTTTTTGTTTAAACTTAAGGAAAAATTCTATTATCAACTTATCAAAATAAATCATCTACTCCTTACGATCGAAATTCTAATCGGAAGTCTTCCAAAAGCAGATTTTCCTCGATAAGAGACACAATTTAGAGAAATTATGCCACGATCTCAGTACTTCCCTCTTGACCTTGGAACAACATTCCGACATAACACAGACAGCCGTCTATAATTCCCCCCTCAATCACCAACCACCTGTTGTAGTGGATGGAGTTTCAAAGAAGGCTCCTCCTTTGCTATGTTTTAATTGTAAACACATGTTTTCCCTTTTTTTGCTGTGTTAGTTTTTCCCGTTGAGTGTGTGTGTGGTTATTTCCAGGAATCTTTTAACTAAAAAGGAAAATGACTAATCATACGTCACTATACTATGTGACGCTAGTTTTATAAAACTTACCACCAACTTGGTCAATGTTTTCAGTATGATGAGTACACGCAACAGAAGGGTCTGAATTGAATACGAAATTAAACTTTGAGCTCTAAAAACAAGAAAAAAACCTTTGTAAATGTTCTTTTGAGTAATAATAACTTTATTTGAGTCATACATTTCACATCCGGTCCTACTAAAACATCACTGTCCTATACTTCGTCCGTAAAACATTTTTTTACACACGGTGTAATTGTAAACGTATGGGGTTTGTTTAGAGGTAAGTTTTGTATAGATTAAGTGACGTAGTGAGTTCAACGGTATTAATCTTTTTTTGAAATTTGCGACTGCAACGATTGTTGCAACAAGCAAATGTGATATAATATAACAATGTCGTGAAAGAAGATAGGAGAAGGCACCCAGTGGCGACACTCCATTAACGTGAACAGATGCACTATACTGCTCTTATGAGGAGAGTAGATCGCGGGGCCATCTTCTCTTCAATCTCCTTGGAGGATTAACTGGCGTAATATGGAGGAAGATAGGTGTTCTATTAGAGGGTTAGGATGAGCTACTGGTAGAGTGGGATGAAATTTTAAGAAACAAGTTTTAGCAAGATCTTTAACGAAAGGGATTTTGAGATCATTATGGGTTGGTGAGGTATAGAATGGAACGTTAAGTAGTTTTCGTAGTATTTTTGGACTGTAAAGTCTGGATGCGTAGAGAATTGGAACGCTTAGTCGATCCCCATACTTCTGATGCCGTAGGACCAAATAGGTCATCGCAGTAACAAGAGTCTTCTGTTACGTAGGTTAAGTTTAGATGGTTTGTCAAGTAGTCTGGCGAGAAGTTTTGTAACGTTGGTTAGTTTCTTGTCTTTTCCAGTCTAGTCTAGGGGATTCCATGTCAACCGTTTGGTCTAGGTGCAGTCCAAGGTAGCTTGTCCACAGTTAGTATAGGAGTTTGGTTCAAGATGATGGGAGGAGGGATTTTCCGTCGTAAGAGTATATACTATATATTTTTGATTTCATAACGTTAGTTCTGATTCGCCATTTGAAAAGCCAGTCCTGAAAGTGGTTGATGTGTGTTTGTAGAGCTCGTGTAGCGATAAGAGGATCGGAATGAGGAGATAAGGTAGCAGTATCGTCAGCAAAGGTAGAAAGAATGGTATTTGGATGTTGAGGTATATCTACTGTATAAAGAAGTAAAGAAGAGGACCTAGGACACTGCCCTGAGGAACACCAGCTCTAGCTAGATGGATATCAGAGCCTGCTGCTCCACAGTTGACTCTGAAATATCGATCTTTTAGGTAGTATTGATTTTAGGTTAATAATTAAAATTAATTAGAAATTAGGTAAATCATTAAAATTAGCACCAATTCTTAGTCATTTAAAATCACTTTAAACTTCCGTACCATTTTTTCATAAAAAAGCTTACCACCATTTTTGTTTGACATTTTTTTATATTTTGTTTTGACGATTAATCGTTATTGAACGATATCAACTTCTCAGCAAACAAAATTTAGCAACAAAATCAATAAATAAAAATATTAACGCCTAATGTAACAATATTGCACAAGAAATAAACGATATCATTTCTAGTTCGATAATTTAATTTGATTTGGTGATTAAATAAATCGATATGCTTTTATAACTACACAATGTACGGAAATATTAAATAAAAGCCCGAAATATTAATAATAACTATACATTATATTATACTAAAAGTAATCATTCGTATTATTTGGAACCAATAAGGAATTTCTGTTCAAAATAAACCAGTCATAACATTACGGTCACCAACAAATACATGGTAACTTCCGATCTGGATTGGTGTAAGCGGAAGTTTTATTTTCTATTTCTACAGACATACAGGAAGCGCTGGGTATTTTCTATGTCCAACCCTATTTCCGGAATGTCCATCATGTTATGAATGCAGGCCAACGGTCAGATGTACTTTTTGTCGCTTCTATAGATCACTATTTAATTTATTAGGCATTATTATTAATATTATTATTTTTATTAGAAATTCCTTTCTTACTGCACAGGATATCTTCTTTAATATATGAAACTAGAATTATAATATTTCTCTCAATTGTTAAGGTGGTTATTCTCTATAATTGTGCCAAACTACATAGAATTCCGTGCGATAGAAATCGAGATATAAGGACTCAAAGTTTAAGGAAAACGAAAGGTTACAAAACTTTACCTTACTATATTTCATTTACTATTACATCTAGATTCATCATATTTCTCTCAATTGTTAAGGTAGTTATTCTCTATAATTGTGCCAAACTACATAGAATTCCGTGCAGTAGAAATCGAGATATTAGGTCTCAAAGTTTAAGGAAAACGAAAGGTTACAAAACTTTACCTTACTATATTTCATTTACTATTACATCTAGATTCATCATATTTCTCTCAATTGTTAAGGTGGTTATTCTCTATAATTGTGCCAAACTACATAGAATTCCGTGCGATAGAAATCGAGATATAAGGACTCAAAGTTTAAGGAAAACGAAAGGTTACAAAACTTTACCTTACTATAATTCATTTACTATTACATCTAGATTCATCATATTTCTCTCAATTGTTAAGGTGGTTATTCTCTATAATTGTGCCAAACTACATAGAATTCCGTGCAGTAGAAATCGAGATATTAGGTCTCAAAGTTTAAGGAAAACGAACGGTTACAAAACTTTACCTTACTATATTTCATTTACTATTACATCTAGATTCATCATATTTCTCTCAATTGTTATGGTGGTTATTCTCTATAATTGTGCCAAACTACATAGAATTCCGTGCGATAGAAATCGAGATATAAGGACTCAAAGTTTAAGGAAAACGAAAGGTTACAAAACTTTACCTTACTATATTTCATTTACTATTACATCTAGATTCATCATATTTCTCTCAATTGTTAAGGTGGTTATTCTCTGTAATTGTGCCAAACTACATAGAATTCCGTGCGATAGAAATCGAGATATAAGGACTCAAAGTTTAAGGAAAACGAAAGGTTACAAAACTTTACCTTACTATATTTCATTTACTATTACATCTAGATTCATCATATTTCTCTCAATTGTTAAGGTAGTTATTCTCTATAATTGTGCTAAAATACTTAGTATTCCGTGCAGTAGAAATCGAGATATTAGGTCTCAAAGTTTAAGGAAAACGAAAGGTTACAAAACTTTACCTTACTATATTTCATTTACTATTACATCTAGATTCATCTTCTTTCTCTCAATTGTTAAGGTGGTTATTCTCTATAATTGTGCCAAACTACATAGAATTCCGTGCGATAGAAATCGAGATATAAGGACTCAAAGTTTAAGGAAAACGAAAGGTTACAAAACTTTACCTTACTATATTTCATTTACTATTACATCTAGATTCATCATATTTCTCTCAATTGTTAAGGTAGTTATTCTCTATAATTGTGCTAAAATACTTAGTATTCCGTGCAGTAGAAATCGAGATATTAGGTCTCAAAGTTTAAGGAAAACGAAAGGTTACAAAACTTTACCTTACTATATTTCATTTACTATTACATCTAGATTCATCATATTTCTCTCAATTGTTAAGGTGGTTATTCTCTATAATTGTGCCAAACTACATAGAATTCCGTGCGATAGAAATCGAGATATAAGGACTCAAAGTTTAAGGAAAACGAAAGGTTACAAAACTTTACCTTACTATATTTCATTTACTATTACATCTAGATTCATCATATTTCTCTCAATTGTTAAGGTAGTTATTCTCTATAATTGTGCTAAAATACTTAGTATTCCGTGCAGTAGAAATCGAGATATTAGGTCTCAAAGTTTAAGGAAAACGAAAGGTTACAAAACTTTACCTTACTATATTTCATTTACTATTACATCTAGATTCATCATATTTCTCTCAATTGTTAAGGTAGTTATTCTCTATAATTGTGCTAAAATACTTAGTATTCCGTGCAGTAGAAATCGAGATATTAGGTCTCAAAGTTTAAGGAAAACGAAAGGTTACAAAACTTTACCTTACTATATTTCATTTACTATTACATCTAGATTCATCATATTTCTCTCAATTGTTAAGGTAGTTATTCTCTATAATTGTGCTAAAATACTTAGTATTCCGTGCAGTAGAAATCGAGATATTAGGTCTCAAAGTTTAAGGAAAACGAAAGGTTACAAAACTTTACCTTACTATATTTCATTTACTATTACATCTAGATTCATCATATTTCTCTCAATTGTTAAGGTAGTTATTCTCTATAATTGTGCTAAAATACTTAGTATTCCGTGCAGTAGAAATCGAGATATTAGGTCTCAAAGTTTAAGGAAAACGAAAGGTTACAAAACTTTACCTTACTATATTTCATTTACTATTACATCTAGATTCATCATATTTCTCTCAATTGTTAAGGTAGTTATTCTCTATAATTGTGCTAAAATACTTAGTATTCCGTGCAGTAGAAATCGAGATATTAGGTCTCAAAGTTTAAGGAAAACGAAAGGTTACAAAACTTTACCTTACTATATTTCATTTACTATTACATCTAGATTCATCATATTTCTCTCAATTGTTAAGGTGGTTATTCTCTATAATTGTGCCAAACTACATAGAATTCCGTGCGATAGAAATCGAGATATAAGGACTCAAAGTTTAAGGAAAACGAAAGGTTACAAAACTTTACCTTACTATATTTCATTTACTATTACATCTAGATTCATCATATTTCTCTCAATTGTTAAGGTAGTTATTCTCTATAATTGTGCTAAAATACTTAGTATTCCGTGCAGTAGAAATCGAGATATTAGGTCTCAAAGTTTAAGGAAAACGAAAGGTTACAAAACTTTACCTTACTATATTTCATTTACTATTACATCTAGATTCATCATATTTCTCTCAATTGTTAAGGTAGTTATTCTCTATAATTGTGCCAAACTACATAGAATTCCGTGCGATAGAAATCGAGATATAAGGACTCAAAGTTTAAGGAAAACGAAAGGTTACAAAACTTTACCTTACTATATTTCATTTACTATTACATCTAGAATCATCATATTTCTCTCAATTGTTAAGGTAGTTATCCTCTATAATTGTGCTAAAATACTTAGTATTCCGTGCAGTAGAAATCGAGATATTAGGTCTCAAAGTTTAAGGAAAACGAAAGGTTACAAAACTTTACCTTACTATATTTCATTTACTATTACATCTAGATTCATCATATTTCTCTCAATTGTTAAGGTAGTTATTCTCTATAATTGTGCCAAACTACATAGAATTCCGTGCGATAGAAATCGAGATATAAGGACTCAAAGTTTAAGGAAAACGAAAGGTTACAAAACTTTACCTTACTATATTTCATTTACTATTACATCTAGATTCATCATATTTCTCTCAATTGTTAAGGTAGTTATTCTCTATAATTGTGCTAAAATACTTAGTATTCCGTGCAGTAGAAATCGAGATATTAGGTCTCAAAGTTTAAGGAAAACGAAAGGTTACAAAACTTTAACTTACTATATTTCATTTACTATTACATCTAGATTCATCATATTTCTCTCAATTGTTAAGGTGGTTATTCTCTATAATTGTGCCAAACTACATAGAATTCCGTGCGATAGAAATCGAGATATAAGGACTCAAAGTTTAAGGAAAACGAAAGGTTACAAAACTTTACCTTACTATATTTCATTTACTATTACATCTAGATTCATCATATTTCTCTCAATTGTTAAGGTAGTTATTCTCTATAATTGTGCCAAAATACTTAGTATTCCGTGCGATAGAAATCGAGATATTAGGTCTCAAAGTTTAAGGAAAACGAAAGGTTACAAAACTTTACCTTACTATATTTCATTTACTATTACATCTAGATTCATCATATTTCTCTCAATTGTTAAGGTAGTTATTCTCTATAATTGTGCCAAACTACATAGAATTCCGTGCGATAGAAATCGAGATATAAGGACTCAAAGTTTAAGGAAAACGAAAGGTTACAAAACTTTACCTTACTATATTTCATTTACTATTACATCTAGATTCATCATATTTCTCTCAATTGTTAAGGTAGTTATTCTCTATAATTGTGCCAAAATACTTAGTATTCCGTGCGATAGAAATCGAGATATTAGAGCTCAATGTTTAAGGAAAACGAAAGGTTACAAAACTTTACCTTACTATATTTCATTTACTATTACATCTAGATTCATCATATTTCTCTCAATTGTTAAGGTAGTTATTCTCTATAATTGTGCCAAAATACTTAGTATTCCGTGCAGTAGAAATCGAGATATTAGGTCTCAAAGTTTAAGGAAAACGAAAGGTTACAAAACTTTACCTTACTATATTTCATTTACTATTACATCTAGATTCATCATATTTCTCTCAATTGTTAAGGTAGTTATTCTCTATAATTGTGCCAAACTACATAGAATTCCGTGCGATAGAAATCGAGATATAAGGACTCAAAGTTTAAGGAAAACGAAAGGTTACAAAACTTTACCTTACTATATTTCATTTACTATTACATCTAGATTCATCATATTTCTCTCAATTGTTAAGGTAGTTATTCTCTATAATTGTGCCAAAATACTTAGTATTCCGTGCGATAGAAATCGAGATATTAGAGCTCAATGTTTAAGGAAAACGAAAGGTTACAAAACTTTACCTTACTATATTTCATTTACTATTACATCTAGATTCATCATATTTCTCTCAATTGTTAAGGTAGTTATTCTCTATAATTGTGCTAAAATACTTAGTATTCCGTGCAGTAGAAATCGAGATATTAGGTCTCAAAGTTTAAGGAAAACGAAAGGTTACAAAACTTTACCTTACTATATTTCATTTACTATTACATCTAGATTCATCATATTTCTCTCAATTGTTAAGGTGGTTATTCTCTATAATTGTGCCAAACTACATAGAATTCCGTGCGATAGAAATCGAGATATAAGGACTCAAAGTTTAAGGAAAACGAAAGGTTACAAAACTTTACCTTACTATATTTCATTTACTATTACATCTAGATTCATCATATTTCTCTCAATTGTTAAGGTAGTTATTCTCTATAATTGTGCCAAACTACATAGAATTCCGTGCGATAGAAATCGAGATATAAGGACTCAAAGTTTAAGGAAAACGAAAGGTTACAAAACTTTACCTTACTATATTTCATTTACTATTACATCTAGATTCATCATATTTCTCTCAATTGTTAAGGTAGTTATTCTCTATAATTGTGCCAAACTACATAGAATTCCGTGCGATAGAAATCGAGATATAAGGACTCAAAGTTTAAGGAAAACGAAAGGTTACAAAACTTTACCTTACTATATTTCATTTACTATTGCATCTAGAATCATCATATTTCTCTCAATTGTTAAGGTAGTTATTCTCTATAATTGTGCCAAACTACATAGAATTCCGTGCGATAGAAATCGAGATATAAGGACTCAAAGTTTAAGGAAAACGAAAGGTTACAAAACTTTACCTTACTATATTTCATTTACTATTACATCTAGAATCATCATATTTCTCTCAATTGTTAAGGTAGTTATTCTCTATAATTGTGCCAAAATACTCAGTATTCCGTGCGATAGAAATCGAGATATTAGGTCTCGAAGTTACGGAAAACGGAAGGTTACTAAACTTTACCTTACTATATTTCATTTACTATTCAATCTAGAATAATGATATTTCTGTCAATTTTTAAGGTAGTTAATGAGAATACATTCCAGTAATATTAATTAGTGGTTATAATTTTTATAATTAGAATAAAGGTTAACCTTTTCGAACCTTGTTTTTGTGAATGGCTGAAACTAAGAGCAGATTTATTAATGAAATATTTTGTACTTGGTTATATCTTCTTTTAGCGTTTAATCAACTGCTTAAACTTTTAAGCTTTCATATTTCTTAATTTATTTACTTGATGTAAAAACCCTTTATAAAAGTTCTTGATGTATTGGTTGGGCCTTGTTTAAGTTAGCATCTTTGTCACGTCTATATTTGCTGACTTGATAAATGGGCTAA
Organism: Rhodnius prolixus; assembly: GCF_049639745.1. Lineage (NCBI taxonomy): Eukaryota > Metazoa > Arthropoda > Insecta > Hemiptera > Reduviidae > Rhodnius > Rhodnius prolixus. The sequence continues at coordinate 4,514,178 of NW_027411605.1, read as the reverse complement.
CTTTTCTCTTTATGTGGGTTAAGTTTTGCTGCAATCTGCGGCTACTAAGTTTTAGGTAAGCTTATTTTGTTTTTACAGGGGTTTTCCTTTTTTGTCAACTAATTTCCGGTTTTACAAATTTCTGAAATTTATTTGTTGATATCGATAATTGGTCGTTTTGAGAGTTTCTTTGAGCGCTAAGTCTCGTGAGTTATTTACGTTCCCAAGTTAGTTTTTTTCCCCCTCCCTAATAAGAAAATCTGTGACCAGTGGTTTAGTTTCACCTTGACGTGTTGCGTCATAGTTTTCTTTTCACTTTCGATTTCCATTTTCCCCATTATTACGTAATATAGATTCTTCTGTTATTTTATCTGTTACCAGACAGTAAAATTTTTAGGTTACGTATATTGGGTTTCTTGTAAAACTTCAGTCAGTTACGAAGTTCTATGGACAAGAGGCTATCTCAGGATTTATTGGTTGTCTGACAAGCTTGATATAACATATGAGAGGAGTTACGTAGTGGTAACGCGATCGTATGTTTCTATATACCTTCCAGATTGGGCTATATTTTTACCTTCTCTCACTTACGATAAGAAAAACTTTTGCTATCAGTAGGAATTTCTCTTATCATTGTGATAATAATGAAGCAAAAATTAACTAAACCTCTAGCACTTGTTTTAAGGACTCTTGTACGTTTAATTACGGTTACAGATTATCCTAACATAAATAGGAAACCCTTAAGATTGGTATTCCGGTACGTTTATCGCTTCGGATTCTAAGATTTAGGCCTAAAATTGCGTCAATCTTCCGATTGGCGAATTTATTGATAAGGTTTTCAGTTATTTATCGATTTTCTCAAAAATTACCCCGTCGTTTTTCTTTACACTTGCGACTTTAGCCTTTCACTTTTTCCTATGGAAATTGATTTTACTGAGCTTTCTCATCATATTGGCATCCCTCTAAAGGGAAGGAAATATCCGAACAGTGTACAGTTTTATCAGCTATAATGTTTAATAGACTAAAACATTACAATTAATATCAAATATGGAGAAAAATCTGTACCGCCGGAAGTGCAGTAACTTTACAGATTAGATTCATGGGTTCTATATTTTCCAAAATGACTCCTGACGATGAATGTATTTTTATTTGGAATAGAAAAAAGCTCAACTGTGGCTGTGTCATGGACACAGCCGTGTGTTGTACGTGAATACAATCTCTACATTTGGTTTTGGCTTTACGACGCGTAAAGGCCGACATTATATATTTTTGATAATATTTTTTTATTCTGACACCTTATTATATTCACTGTCACTATTTTACACTAATGTTTTATGTACAATCGATAGATTGTGACGACAGCTGACGATTAAAACTTAAACGAACATCGTAGCTTCTCCGAGTCAAAAGTTATACTAATTGCAAATCTCGATATGCAGCAAAATGATCTCAAAATGGCGGCGCTTCCCTCTCCACCGCGCGTGATGTGTCTCAGTCCTCGCTTATCGTAATGAATTCTTTGACCCTTTAGCTATCCAGTGGTCTAATTTAATTTTGGATGTAGACGATAGATTCGAAACTATAATACCAAACTGTATCCCCAGATTTTGTTATCATTAGATTTTTTGGATTGCCACCATATGATTCAAATTTAAAGACGTATTCACGTCAAAAAAAAAAAAAAATTAGTTCAAGATTCTGGAACAAACAGGAAATCCAGAAATTTAAAGTATTCTCCCTGCTGGTGTCGCTCCCTATGTCGTGAGAGTGTAACTAATTTCCTCTATACTCGAAGGCACCCCCCCTAATCGATCCAACAGAACTTCAGTAAAATTAAATGAAATAATGTGTCAATTGTAATCACTTGAGAAAGAAGCCTTGTTATTGTACGTTCGATATTTAGATAACAAAGAATTAAGTGGTTAATTAAAAAGGAATGAACACCCTTATATGACAAGCTTACCAACCCATTTTCATTAAAAACAAAATCCCTCAATTACAGGGCGATCCCGCCCCCCCCTCCTGCTACTAAACATATTTCCTACCAAATCTTATTTTATATATTACGAGTACATATACATATATAAATCAAATAAAAAATAGATATCCATTCCAGATAAATCAAGTGTTACGAATTTAAATGGAGAAAGGTGGTTTTCGTGTGGCCCAGAATCTCTATGCGACGCACAAGGACATATGCGACATCTGCTGCTACAAAACTTACTTTTACTAAAATCCTTTCGCTGCGGCCTATTTGTATATAAAATGCCACCGCTGCCACAATTCATGTAGACTTCATTTATCATAACCAGAGTTCTATTTATTTTACGTATATATTTATATATTTGCTATTTAACTTGGTTCATAAATAATCTTCCTTGATAATGTTAAATGATATTATTTAAATGATTTTCCTCCAACGTTTTCCTTACGCTCGTAAGAGGAAGTAATGCATTTGGGTTCGGACACCGGAAGTTCTATATGGTTTTCCATGCTGAGATCATTAGTAAATGACTTTTGATAAAGGAAAGTTATTGGAAATTCGATTTTTTTGTCTGTTCTCTAGGGAAATTCTGATTTCTTGTAGGGGTTTTTCAAGGAACTAGACCAGTGATGGCGAACCTTTTGAGCTCGGTGTGTCAAAATTTTGAAAAATCGAAACATACTAATTTTCGTGGCGTGTCATCACACATCACAAAAGTAAAGACTAAAAATATTTATAATTTTTTTAAAGTTAATTATTTGTTTAATGCCATTTAAAATACAAAAAACCAAAAAATTATGAAACCAATGATTTACAATATTTGAATAATGAAATTTTTTAATTTTTGAAGATGCGCGTCACCAAAAATGAGCTCGCGTCATCACTGAACATAGAACATATTAGGCATTCCTCTTGACTAGAGTCCTAGAAAAAAAAAAAGACAAAAAGCAATCTTGAGTACGATTTCTCTTGAGTACAAAGTTTGTCCTAATATATCCCGAATTCTAAGAATTAGTACCTGGAGGAAAACTTCCTCATTAGAAGGTTTGGCAGGACTCATGGAATCATAACGGTACTTGCATTCTCGTATTTCCGCCTCGAAGAAGTAAGCAGAGTTTGTGTCCCGCTGATGGCTTTCCAAGAGCAGAGTTGGTCGCTACTATGGTTACAGCATCCAGCTTCTCGATTTCTCCCATTAACCAGTTAGCTCAGATTTTCTTGCAGCCGGCAATTATGCCTTCTTCTTTTTCTTATTCTTCTTTCCTGGCTCTACAACCCAGTGATGTGGGTCTTGGCCTCCTCAATATGTTTCCGCCAGTCGTCTCCTATCTCTAGCGGCCACCATCCAGTTACGCAGTCCGAGGATATTCCAACGCAGTCTAGGTCTCCCTAACCTCCGTCTCCGGGGTCTCGCGCAGCAGTTTGGAGGGAATCTCATCGGCACTCAGCCTCGCCACATGGCCTGCCCATCTCTGCCGGTTCAGTTTAATCCAGGCTACTTACTGGGGGTTCCTTCATTAGATCATATAACTCTCTATTCTTCCTACGTCGCCAGGTCGTGCCTTCTTCGGCAATTATGCCAAAAAGTTGAAATAGACCTAGAGGTTTACTCTTCTACTCCAAAGTTTTAATCTGCTGGAGAAGAACTCCAGTGTTCTGGACTCTGGATAGCTGTTTTTTTTTCCTCTAAATTCTCCATCTTGGGTGATATTTGGAGCCCATTTTTTTTTTTTGCCATTAAAGTGATCACTTCCGGGATCATAACGTTACGTAATGCCTAATAAAACTACTCCATCCCTCCTGCCTGATTACGCCGGAAAAGCTATACAAGAATAGTTTTTATTACTACTTCCTTTTTTTTTTTGCCTTTTAACGCAAACTTCGCTCTTCTTCAGCTGTTTTTAAAATTAAAATTACCTAGAAATTTTATTTAGCTACCTGTTCAAAATTGATTTTCTCCTACAATGCGTTCAAATTACTGACGAAATTCCAAAGTAGGCGAAGTTGGTTGCCCGGAAATGTGACTTTAAAATTTAAAAAAAAATGAGGCCGCTGAAGATTTCCAACTTTATGCGTAAATAGCTTACTTGGACTTCCTCATTTATGTGTAAATAGCTAACTGGGACTTCCTCACATTTCTCCAAGCAGAACAGAAGTACAGTTGTTTATAGTTGAAAAAAAAGGTTTTATAATAATGAGAGTTCATTAATTCTAAAAATACCACGAACAAAAATGTTAAGTTGATCTAATTTTATAATGACAAATATAGAAGGCAGTGCAACAGAATTAAAAGCACGCGCTAACCCTAACACACACACACACACACGATCAGCTGGAATGCATGCACATGTTCCTGTCTCTTGTCCAGCTGTTTTAATAATATTCTTTTCCTTTTTAAGAACATATGTCCCTTTGGTCCCTAATCTGGAAGAAGTTTAAGTTTTCTCTCTTTTATAGACGTCAGAATGACACGAGGAAGTAGAGAGCTTTAGAACCAGCTTTCAAGTTGGGTATTTTTAGGTACACAGAAGTAATCGAATTTTTAGATCTTTGTATAAGCTGAGTGTGTAGTCAGATCCTCTGTAAGCTGTACACAGACAGATAAATTGATCTCTAGTAAGCTATTTAAATTCTCTTTTATTTATAGTGTGATAAGAACTGTCTTTTCTTATCTGCGCGTTCTGCTTCAAGCCACCACATCTTATCTGCCTTTTCTTTAGTTTACTTTCAAGATCAAAAGCTAGCATTTTCTCTACAGGAGATAATTTATAATTTCAAAGGTCTTTATTTTAAACGATTTCCATCGAAATTTTATTAATTCATCAAAGCTCATTCAACCGTAAATGTAGATCTACTCTTATTTAAGGAATACCCTTTATAAGGCAGTTCCCGCTGCTGAGATAGAGTAAGTTTCCCTCTAACGTGTCGCCAAAGTGAAATAAGCAACCTCTTCACCTGTATAATATTAATAGCAAATTAATATAAAAGGAAAATTCCAAATTTTAGAAAAAAACGGTTGAGCGGAGAAGACACTTTACTGAATAAATTTTATAGTATTTATCAATTTTCCGGGGCCAAATAATTTCATGAAAATTTGGGAAAAGTTATGTGATTTTCATGTCAAGAGATCTAATTTAATTTGTTTTTTTTTTGTTTTTAGGTAAGTGTACCTTTTCCAATTCTGGTTCACTCTTATGACGTAAGTAAGCCTATGGATACGTAATAACACAGCAGCCACAGGAAGTACGTGATAAAGGGTTCCCCCCAAATAAAATCTAATAATTACATGATAGTGGGGGAATATTAATGTTAAACTTAAATTCATTCAGTCACAAGTCGACTTAAATAATAAAGTAAAGTAATTGCCTTTTTTTCAGGCGGGGCTTAACGTCCAACTACCAATTAGGTGTCGTGGACGGAGGCCCATTGGGATTATAGACAAGTACCACAATGCATCGTAGTTTTTTGGGTCTAGCCTATAACCACCTAAAATACGTTACTATAAATTCCTCATATAAACCATTGGGAATACAGACTAGTACCGCAATACATCTTAGCTTTGCGGGTCTAGCCTATAACCGCCTAACATACTTTACTATCAATTCCTCATATAAACCATTGGGAATATAGACTAGTACCGCAATACATCTTAGCTTTGCGGGTCTAGCCTATAACCGCCTAACATACTTTACTATAAATTTCTCATATAAACCATTGGGAATATAGACTAGTACCGCAATACATCTTAGCTTTGCGGGTCTAGCCTATAACCGCCTAACATACTTTACTATAAATTCCTCATATAAACCATTGGGAATATAGACTAGTACCGCAATACATCCTAGCTTTGCGGGTCTAGCCTATAAAAGCCTAACATACTTTACTATAAATTCCTCATATAAACCATTGGGAATATAGACTAGTACCGCAATACATCTTAGCTTTGCGGGTCTAGCCTATAACCGCCTAACATACTTTACTATCAATTCCTCATATAAACCATTGGGAATATAGACTAGTACCGCAATACATCTTAGCTTTGCGGGTCTAGCCTATAACCGCCTAACATACTTTACTATAAATTTCTCATATAAACCATTGGGAATATAGACTAGTACCGCAATACATCTTAGCTTTGCGGGTCTAGCCTATAACCGCCTAACATACTTTACTATAAATTCCTCATATAAACCATTGGGAATATAGACTAGTACCGCAATACATCCTAGCTTTGCGGGTCTAGCCTATAAAAGCCTAACATACTTTACTATAAATTCCTCATATAAACCATTGGGAATATAGACTAGTACCGCAATACATCTTAGCATTGCGGGTCTAGCCTATAACCGCCTAACATACTTTACTATAAATTCCTCATATAAACCATTGGGAATATAGACTAGTACCGCAATACATCCTAGCTTTGCGGGTCTAGCCTATAAAAGCCTAACATACTTTACTGTAAATTTCTTTTATTAACCATTGGGAATATAGACTAGTACCGCAATACACATTAGCTTTGCGGGTCTAGCTTATGACCGCCTAACATGCTTTACTGTAAATTTCTTTTATTAATCATTAAATAAAATTCAAGGCCTATGACCGGAGAATCGAACTCAGTACCACAAAACATTTTAGCTCTACAGGTCTCGCCTCTAACCGCTCGCCTGACCGTGACGCCTGACTTAAATAATAATAGGTTAAAGTACTGGACATAGAATGATTTCTATTGGTTCGAGTTGGTGGGTAACCTGTAAACAAAACTTAAAAAACAAAATATTGTAACCCAATAATAACCCAAATATTGTAGACATACAAATACAAAACCCTTTTTATTAACCTGTAGTAAACCATTCACTCATGGTTGTCGCTTTTTCATTGGATAAATTGGTCGGCTTAGTTAATACTCTGTGAACTTTTATTCGATGCCGTATTATATACACAGTTTATGATTGGTTCTCCTATCAACCATCATTCTATTGTCGTCAGAATCGTATTTGGGTTTTTGTGGTAACAGCAATATGATTGGTCTTTTTGCGTATATCTGTCTGTACCCAATCGTACGTTTTTGTTTGGTTAGTTAGGATGATTCTCATCTGTTCTTTATTCAGGGGACATCAAACACTTTTTACAGGATTAAAGGGATAATGCTTCAACCGACGACAGGCCATTATTCTGATTATACCCAATTGTTGCCAACACTTCTTGTTCAAATTATCGTACGTACACTTTTCTCCCTCTACAGTTTTTCATACTATTTCACGCATGATTATAGATAGACAATTTTGTGATGTTTATGCTATTTGATTTAAACAACTTTATCATAATACAGCATCAGTAAAAGAACTTCCGAATTTTTAATGTCGTCACATCTGTTTATTTTCTTTTGATGTTTCCTTTTATGCGATCCCTTTTTGTTTGACTCGAATGTATACATATTTTTGAACAGATTTTAGTAGAATAACAGCTCTGTTAAAGAAATAAATAACACGATTACAGCTGTAAACGACGACATCAACACTTCCGGTTTTATTAGTTGTAACAGAACGTAAAAGAACTTACTTCCTGCAGTAGAAAAAAAAAGTAATTATTCGATAGCCCCTCCCCCTAAATTGGGGGCCATTGAAGTGCATTAAATCAGTGCGCAAGATTAATGCATAAATCAACGCCGCTGCAAAGCGCCACCATTCGTCATCGACTTAATTTAAATCGATTTGTTCTTAACAATTATCTCAATTTCTGCTTTGCTTTAGCAAGCCCATATTTCATTCATTAATTTTAATCAATTACATTACTCTTTCATTCATCACTAAAAACAATTATTCTTCGTGAATGAAAAAAAAAGAAGGAGTTTCGATATGATTAACTCCAATCAGGCTACATTAAGATCGATTATGACTATCATCCAGTAGCATTTAAAATCACAAAAAAAAAAATCAATGACTTATTATTTTTATTTATTATTTCTAAATTCATCAGCTGTATCAGTCTCATAAATTATTCTAATTGCGAACAGGACGTATAGAAATTAGCGTGATTTTTATTTGATCTATCAGCTGATTTATAGTTTTTAATTATGAAGGCATTTGTGTGCATCGAAGTGCGTGTTTATTTTAACAGATGGTGAACAGAAGATTTTTGGTGTATCCGCAAAAAGGATTCTTTCTTTTTGGTAACAGGATGTACATCGATGAATTATGGTTCAAATTACGTGTAGCATGCCGGAAGTGCGGCTTTACTAAAACGGTTTTTCAAAGTTCTTCTCTTTATATTTAAATATTTTCCACTTTTATTTGAAACTTAGTTTTTTTGATGGAGTGGGCAGCCAACTGTAGCTACCCATCTAAAGATTCCTTTAAGAATAAAGTAGGCCTATTTTTTCAGGCGGGGCTTAACGTCCAACTTCCAAATTAGGTATCGTGGACGGAGGCTACTAGCAAACAAACATACTTTACTGTAAATTTCTTTTATTAACCATTAAATAAAAAATCCAAAGTCTAGAGACCGGGAATCGAACCTACTAAACCAGCAATACATCTTAGCTTTGCGGGTCTAGGTCTTTTAACCGCTCGGCTATCGTGGCGCATAGTAATAAAAGACAAATATTGCTTGTAAACTAGAAACTTTTCCCCGCAAAACGTAAGAGATATACCAAATCAGCTGCTACATAGTTTGTTAAAATAACCTGTACCAATTAAAAGAAGATAAACAGATGAGAGGTTTGCTATTAATGAAATAACACGCAGCGTCTATTTAAACAGCAGTAAACATATAATAAGAGCGGCAATAATAAAGTGGCACAGCTTGCTAACAGATGTTTTTATTTTTATTTTGACCGTGTATAGCGATTATGTAAGCATTGGTTTCTTTCACCTGGTCGCCGCTGTTAATTTGTGTCCTTTATTTTTAATGTTACCCCTTTTAGAAAAGATTACCAGAAATGATTACATAAATATATATTCCTCATATGGTAATAGTTGACCTATTTATTGGTTAGTGTAGGTGGGAGATGGTATTTACTGAGTCTTGCTTTACGGATGTTGAAATCTCCATTGAAGTACGATCATTTGTGCATAATGTAAATTCCTTGTGGCGTTGTATTCTTGTATTTATTGAAGGAACTAGGTAATAAAAATTGTCTTAGGATTTTATTATTTTTTAGTGATTACACAGTAGACCGGAAACTTTTTTAGTGATTACACGAAGTGGTTTACTTCTTTATAGAATAGAATCCATAATGTTATCCAGAAAACCTTCTTTATCCAGCAAAATGGTGAACTCTTATCAGACACTCTATTCACTCTGGAAAGGAGTTCTTGAGGCCACTATCTTGTAAGACGACGCCTTCCTCTTCTTTAAGGAAGAGTTCTAGAAGTTTTTCTGAGCTGATTACACCTAATTCCTCCAAACTGAATCGATTACTATCGAAAACCTTCATCAATCTACTCAATTTAATTTTCATTATTTTAATTTTACTGGAATTTACAGGGTGTTCATTTTAAGACAGCTCCATGCTTAAACGGTTGATCTTAGCCAAAAAATGGTAGAGGAAAAATTTGTTGCCCGTCACCTCTAGTTTCAGAATATGTGACTTGATTTTAGATTCCTGCCCGCATACGCGGCAGATGCGCGTCTAAAAGTGAGGGTTCCATAGATGACCCCCATTTTCATATACACAGTTTTAAAGAGCATAAAAAGTTATGAAGAAACCGGAAACCGCAATTCGATGTCTTTAAAATTAAAGGTGCTAGGCCATTTCAAAATCTGGATATTTCTAAATCATATTTCAATTTTTTTAACTTGTTATCAAAGAGAAAGAAGAGGTCATTTTTATGTATTTTTTCATCCCCTTTCTACTAAAAATATTGCCAAGGCAGTAAAGCTAGTATTTTTCCTAATATCGGGCAATAAGTCGTTTTCCGAGTGATTTTTCTAAGAAAAATCAAATGTTAAGAACTTTAGATGTTCTCAAGCATACACAAAATGACTAAAAAATAATTTTCCTTCCATCTGTTACAAACAAGAAGGTTTAATAATTATTTAGTAAGTTTGGGAGAGTTGCGTTTAATTACCGAAAAAATTGGAAACCTCCTGCCACATATTTGAGTGATCAATATCTTTCATGTAAATAATCAAACTTATTCCTTAATTTATCAAATAATGCACTTTACTCAACTTGTGCAGCATATACGTACTATGCCTTTAAAGGTGCCTCTTCTGGCTTGCTAGGAGGTTATCAACTGCTCTCTGTATCTGAGGAGGCATATTCTGAAACTAGAGGTGACGGGCAACAAATTTTACCTCTACCATTTTTTGCTCAGATTAACCGTTTAAGCATGAAATGCATTTGAGCCGGTCTTAAAATGAACACCCTGTATTTATTTTTTTAAAATATTTGTTTTAGCCAATTACCAGAAAAATTTGTAAATTGTTCTTTTAATGTAGTTTAATTTCTTTAAAAATGCTTTTAATTTTATTTTCAAATTGAAATAAAATAAAAACAAATGCGCATCTATTTTTTTTTTTTTTTTGCTTGCATATTTAATTTTTTGCAAAGTAAGTTTGGCAACACTGATTGATATATTAGTCAGCTGTTTTTATGTAGAATATCTTCATGTTTTCTCTTTAAATAGAGGGTCGTTTGAAAAGTCCGTGCAAAGTCAGAGAGATAGCACTACTGGCGCGTATCGAGGTTATGTTTAGTTAGTAGCATCTCTTGGAAGAACACACACCAAGTTTCAGCCAGATCGGTCTATTTCTTTGTGTTTGGCATTCGTTTGAATCGAGGAAGTCGAGTGATTTTCAAAAAATGGACGAAAAAGAATTTCGTGTGTTGATTAAACACTACTTTATGAAAGGCAAAACGCCTGAGGAGACTAAAGAGAAGCTTGATAAACATTATGGTGACTCTGCACCTTCGATTAGAACAGTTTATAAGTGGTTTCAAAATTTTCGGAGTGGCCATATGGGCACAAGCGACGCTGAACGTATTCTGGACGCCCTGTTGAGGTTACTACTCCAGAAATCATTGATAAAATCCATGATATGGTGATGGATGACAGAAGGTGCGTGAGATTGCTAGTGCTGTGGGCATCTCGAATGAACGGGTACATAATATTTTGCATCAACATTTGGACATGACAAAGCTATCCACAAGATGGGTGCCGCGATTGCTCACGCTTGACCAAAAACGAAATCGTGTGAAGTGTTGCAAGGACGGTTTGCAGCTGTTCCAGAAGAATCCGCAGGACTTTAAGCGTCGTTTCGTCACTGTGGATGAAACATGGATACATCACTACACTCCTGAGACCAAAGAACAATCTAAACAATGGGTTACCAAGGGGGAATCTGCGCCAAAACAGGCGAAGACCGTTCCTTCGGCCGGAAAGATTATGGCGACTGTCTTTTGGGATTCGCAAGGAATAATCCTCATCGACTATCTGGAAAAGGGTAAAACTTATTACAGGTGCATATTATTCATCGTTATTGGACCGTTTGAAAACCGAGCTGCAAGAAAAACGCCCACGATTGGCCCACAAAAAAGTCCTTTTCCATCACGACAACGCACCAGCTCACACCTCAGCAGTTGTGGTCGCAAAATTAATGGAAATAGGGTTCCAACTCGTTTCACATCCCCCCTATTCTCCAGACTTGGCTCCCTCGGACTACTATTTGTTCCCCAATATGAAGAAATGGCTGGCGGCAAAAAGATTTTATTCAAACGAGGAGGTGATTGCAGAAACGAATGGCTATTTTTCAGACTTGGACAAATCCTATTATTCGGAAGGGATCAACAAACTAGAGCAGCGTTGGACGAAGTGTATAAGCCTAAAAGGAGACTATGTTGAAAAATAAAAAAGGTTTACCCCCAAAAATTAAGTAGTTTTTATTTTTGCACGGACTTTTCAAACGACCCTCGTATATAAGGTTATGGATTACGTGTAGATAATATGTTTTTTTATGTTACCTTTGCGTAGGTTATAAAATGCAAAATTTTAAGTGGGTACAGCATTATGTAGGTTGGTTTTATATTTTGCTTTTGTTACTACAAATAAACTTGTATTACAAGTCCTTTTTTGTTTTGTACTTGTAATTGTTTTTATTTGTATTTTGTTTCATTGTGTTGGAGTTTGTTTCACATCCTGTGTTTAAATTTAACACCTGTTCCATAGTTTAATTTACATTTAGGATTTCTATTTTTAATTTTTTCTAATTTTGTCGTAATAAAGAATGTCTACTTTGAAACTGAATTTTTACATTTTCGTTTAAAAGGTTATGATCAAAAAGTTTAAGGTCAGGAACCGGTTTTTGTTAAACCACATTGGTAATTTTTCAGACTGCATATGTCAGAACTATTTTTTAAACCTATTATTTGACTATTCCAAAAAAAGAGTCTATTTTTTATTATTATTATTTAAGGTGCGTACATCCGGAGCCTTTTTTTCAGTACACTGCCAGCCTCCGGACAGTGTTCTCTCGTTACAGACAACACTGTACCATCACCAGACAGTGAGCTGTAAGAGAAGCTCCTAGAAAGAGAAAAAAATAAAAAAATCTAAGGGTCAGCAGCTGGATTTGAACCCGCGACCGACCTCCGCGTTGGAATCCAATAAAATGAGCAATATTGTTTGCAAGTTTTATGACTTAAAAAATCAATATTTTTTTATTACGTAATTGAATTTAACTTAAAAGGATTTACGAAGTAAGGATACCATAAAACATTTTCAAGGATTACTTAGAAAGTGCTTACTCCTAACCGAGGAGGATAATCTTACGGTATAGAATAGCCACAAATGATGTGGTCACCGGTTACAGGAGGAAACCATATTCAGTCTTGGAAACCATACATTGCTTTTCGCTGAGGTAAGCGCTGGTGAGTTTAGTAACTTATCTCAATGGGGAGGGGGGACTTTTAAAAACAACGGAAAATTTGGTTAAGTGAATAGACGTACTTATTTGCGGATTGTGCCTTTAGACAACTTTCTGATTTCATAATTTTATATTAAGGCATCAGGGCGCCACGGTAGCCGAGCGAGACCTGCGAAGCTAATATGTATTGTTAGTTAGTAGGTTCGATTCCCGGTCTTAGGCATTGGATTTTATTTAATGGTTAATAAAAGAAATTTACAGTAAAGTATGTTAGGCGGTTATAGACTAGATCCGCAAAGCTAAGATGTATTGCGGTACTAGTCTTTATTCCCAATGGTTAATATGAGAAATTTACAGTAAAGTATGTTAGGCGGTTATAGACTAGACCCGCAAAGCTGAGATGTATTGCGGTACTAGTCTATATTCCCAATGTTAATTATGAGAAATTTACAATAAAGTAAGTTTGCTACTCACCTACATCCACGACACCTAAATAGGTAGTTGGACGTTAAGCCCCGCCTGAAAAAAATAGGCGATTACTTTACTTTTTACTTTTATAAGGCATCAACTACGCATCCGAACCTAACAAAGTATAACTTATAAGAAAAGTTTTCAATTGAAAGGACCGCTTGGTTATGATAGAGCATCATTTTTATGGCCATGTAGCTCGTTCTTGGGCGTCCTTGCGGGCATCTCAGACTAACAACATGACTGCGATACGATCGTAGTACATCCCAATACGAATTAAAAGTCACCAAGTTCGTAAGCACAACGTTTTGTAGTGGACGATAGTAAATTGAAGGCCATTTGGCAAAATTCAGAACAAATTCACTGCTTTTAGGTCTCTATAAATTCGAATTTATACCCACTTCCTGTTCAGTGAGTCTTCAGCCGGAAGCGAGACGAAAGAATCCAAATGTTGCCACAGTTTTTATTTAATAATTTTTTGCTTCTTTTCATCATTTTCGTTTTTTACCTCCCATCATATTCTTTAATTCCCTCCTCCCTCGTAAAGATGTTCATCCGGCGGAAGCACGAATACTTCTTTATGAATGAACCGTTAATATTTAATGAATTAGGTGAAAGGGATGCTGTAATAAACGTATCGAACAAATTTTATCCACGTCAAAGAAACAAGATCTTTCTAATTAATATCGCAAAGCTAAAAGAAAATTAAACGTGTAACCCTTTTAGTAGAAAAATAAGTAAGTGGTGGGGGGTTAAATTAAATTTCAGCGCCCTCTTGATTTAATTTCCAGAAGCATGTTGTATCTCCATTAGGACTGCTTACAGCGCATTCTGCCCCAGCTTGATCCAACTCTAATCACTTTACACTTTCCCCCCTCCCGCTCTAGCCAGTTTAATCTGCAGATTTATTGCCGTCATCTATTTTTTACTACGTCATCATTTATTTTGCAGTTCTTGTTTTACCCCGTTCACACCGCTGATATCTTGGTTTATATTAATTTTAAAATAATAAAAAACATCTCTTCTTTAATAAATTCGAGAATTTTCTTGCCTCAAGACGGTCCAAAAAAAAAGTGGATTCAAAAAATTAAGAAAATTGCGAAAACTAAAGATTTGATTAAAGTGCCATCAAGGGACGCGACAGAAAAGTTTTTTTTTGCCTTTTCTTTGGCATCGACTTCCGCCATACAGCCAGCATCGTCTAGGTGCTTATCACTAAAATATCACTCACTCTCCATTCTTACTTATAAATACATTCGCTTCACACGTTCATCCCTCTACTATATACAACTATTTACATACAAACTTACAGCTAATGGATGGATCAGTACTCTATATTCCTGCCATCCTTATAGCTTAACCTGAATTAAAATCACCGTAATCCTTCTCCAATCATTTTCTTCCATTCATTCTAATCGGCTATAACTTTTAAATACATTCATATTTCATTGCCACCTCTGCTATAGATTTAAGCACATAGATGTTGGTGGAGAATATTATGTCTTCGTAGCGAAATGGTGCATCTAAATACCTGTATATGTCGTCAAACATTCGTTTCCTTTCCACCACATAACGTGGACATATTATTATATTGTCCTGAAATCCTCCTCCTCATTGCAATCTACGCAAAGAGGAGAGAGGACCTGACCGGAAGTCCCATTTCGCTGAATTCGTTTTTTAATTGTTTTAGTTTTCCCAGTCTTGGTATATTGCACACACACATAGATGGAAACGTTTTCCCGGAAAACCCCTTAAGATAATAGTTCGAGAGGCAGGTGGGGACTAGATTAGATTGATACGTAGATTAAAAACAGGAAGTGAATAATATATAAGTAAAATTAAATGAACAACCTAAATTCAATGGAGCCCAAAGCTTTTTTCGGTTCACTGCCAGCTTCCGGACTCTGTTCATCGTTATAGCTACACTGTTCATTACCTGACAGTAAACCATAAGAAGCTCGGCTGACCGCAGAATTAATCCGTCAAGGCCGCGTGGGGCTATAAGGATAATTGTTATTGCCTATTAACTGGGCCACTGCAGGCTCAGAAAACACATGCATTGCACGGGGCCTGGCAGATGATAGCCTCTGTAGGTTCTGTCAGGAGGAGGGGCTCGTTTGGCTAAGGATGTTACTTCTCGGGGAGAGGAAAAAACCAAGGTCTGTGAGCTTTACCCAGGGAGTCGCTCTCCAGCATTAAGAGTCTGATCAAATAGGACAGGTCTGGAGGGTGAGCTTTAGAGTGAGGGGAGCCACAATAGATCCAAAGCGGTCGCAGTGGCGTAGGCCTTAAGACCGCCCTAGTCTAATCTAATAAGAAGCTCCTTTTGGAATTGAGTATCTAAGGCATGGGGTCGCCAAACTGTTTTGATCATGGACCCCCCCTATATAATTTTCCGAAATCTCCATCGACCCCCCCCATAAAAATAATTCTCAGTTAATTAAAAATAAAACAATCTATTAGGTACTGTGTTTGTACATTCATTTTATGATTTTAAACATTTTGTTAAAGTAATTTTACATTGTGTAACAAATAGTTTTATGAAAAATATCTTCATGTTGAAATTTAAACACATTTAATACTTTTTAAATAATAAGTAATTATAAATAAGACCCCCTGGCTCAGATCGACCCTTACTTTTGTTAAGTAGACCCCTGGGGGTCTATATAGTCCACTTTGGCGACCTCTGATCTAAGGGTTGGATTCGAACCCGGGGACTTCTCCTGAGAATCCAGTAAGCTCATACAAGTTAATTAAAAACTCCTTTTTCGCTGCATTACCAAGTTTTATCAGCAATAATAATTGTAATAAAAAGATTTAGAACTTATTTATGGCAAAAGGATTGCATCTTTTTACCCTTAACCTGGCTGGGCTCCCAGAATTCAAACGAGATCCTACCCTAATCTCTGTCCTAAACTGAGAGAGAATTTTTTCATCCCTAATCCCTATCATATACTGTTCACAATGTCTATTTTATACGAAACCACTAAGACGTTCATACCTTTTGCTTGAGCTCCGCCTATTCGATTTCAGAACATGTATGAAACAACAGCCCCTTCCTACTTCGATTATCCTACACCCAGGTGATAGTGCTTGACATCGATTTTGTTTCTTCTTATTTCTTTTGCCCAATCATCTATTTTTCTTTTTCTCCCACCTTCCAAGGCAAGTTACTTGGCAGGAATTCTTATTGACTGAAATAAGCTTTCCCCAAACTTCATTAGTTTTCAGAGCTTAATGTTTAGGGTTTTTTTTCTAATTAAGGGAAATTGTCGTAAGGATTTACAATTTAGACGGGTGTACAGTTGTTTCTAGAATCTCTAATCAGCCTGCAGTAAATTTGTTTATATCGTTTAAATATCCTCGCTAAGCGGAAATAAAATCTGAGTCTTTATTGAAGGGGAAGTCGCAAGGACATGCTTCCGGGATGCTTATTAAAACTCAAGCTGGGGGAACTATGACTTCCTTCAACGTTGTTTTCTTCGTTAGAATTGCCCCCACTCTTAACAAACCCAATTTTTTTTTTTTTACCCAGGCGTTGTGAGACACTTAACTCCATTTTCTTTTACACCATTTTGTGCGTCTGTCTGTGCGTAAAAAAACAAAAAAAAAGTTATGGTTAGGCAAAGCCTCAAGATGATTGATAGTTTGATATCTAAGGCTATGTTCATAATAACGACAATGTCAGCCATTTTGTGTTCAGCTTCTTTCAGAAAACTTTCTTCGTACCCATAGTTTCAGGCCATTCAGTGCCCATTTTTGCAAATGCAAAAGTAGGTAGATATACTAAGTTTTCTTTTTTTTTTTTAAAAAAAAACCAGAAAAGTCACGACTCTTTCCCGCCCCCGCCCCCACAGTCCCTGGAAAAACCATTTTCATGTCCTGGACAGCCTTTTTATCACCCATATACAGTGTTAATGGGAATGGTGCCAAAAATCTGTCTTTCTAAAAAAAAAAGAAAGCATAGAGAATTTATTATTTCGCCTAGAGTATAAATGTAGTAGAAATAAAGTCGTGTGAGTGTGCAGGCCACCTATTTATTATTTATTTCTTTAAATTTATTTATTTATTATCCATTCTCAACGGCGCCTCCCTCTGAAAATTCTTCTTTTATTCAATGAATACACACGCAACAAAAAAGTAAAATCTTACCTATTAATGGCTGTTTAATACGAAGCTAGGATACAGCCTAGACACGATCTAGTCTCCCTAGGATTCCAGTCTTGCCTCGGCTCCTAAGCCCACAGTTCCTGTCCGCCTACGTAAAAATCCTCTCATGAACACATTCTCCGGAGACAACTTACAGATTGTAAAAGAAATCTTCTCAGTTTTAATATCATCTTTGTTTTTAATCGTAATATTTCTTTTTGTCCATCTTTTATTTTTGTATTAATTCGAAATTTATTCTGATTTTAATAATTTATACATACGCTACATGAGCGTGCTTGGGCTACGTCATAAATGTTTATTTATTTATTATTTTTTCAAAAAAAATAAAATACCCGAACGCTGTTAATACGTGACTTTATCACCGGTTATAATTTTAACTATTTGTGGATGTTAGGACGTCATAAATTTGTTAACTTTATTAGTTTTCATGTTAACTGGCTGCGTTTTAATGTTTTGAAGAAGTATTACGCAATGAAGTTTCTTTTACTACAAGTTACGTCATTAAATTTTTTTTCTGTTTCTTACAATTGAATTTAGAATTTCTGAGATTTACTCTCGAAAATAGCGCCTACATTGTCTTAAAAAAATTTCGAATACATCTTATCAATTCATTGCTTTCTAATTTTTAATTTAATAATTCTAGAAAAATTAGTTTTGGGATAGTTTCCCCGGGGGAAGTGACGTATTAAGATAATTTCTGTATGGCGTGTAATACGAGGGTCGTTTAAAAAGTCCGTGCAAAGTCAGAGAGATAGCACCACTGGCGCGTATCGAGGTTATGTTTAGTTAGTAGCATCTCTTGGAAGAACACACACCAAGTTTCAGCCAGATCGGTCTATTTCTTTGTGTTTGGCATTCGTTTGAATCGAGGAAGTCGAGTGATTTTCAAAAAATGGACGAAAAAGAATTTCGTGTGTTGATTAAACACTACTTTATGAAAGGCAAAACGCCTGAGGAGCCTAAAGAGAAGCGTGATAAACATTATGGTGACTCTACACCTTCGATTAGAACAGTTTATAAGTGGTTTCAAAATTTTCGGAGTGGCCATATGGGCACAAGTGACGCTGAACGTTCTGGACGCCCTGTTGAGGTTACTACTCCAGAAATCAAAGATAAAATCCATGATATGGTGATGGATGACAGAAGAGTGAAGGTGCGTGTGATTGCTAGTGCTGTGGGCATCTCGAATGAACGGGTACATAATATTTTGCATCAACATTTGGACATGACAAAGCTATCCGCAAGATGGGTGCCGCGATTCCTCACGCTTGACCAAAAACGAAATCGTGTAAGGACGGTTTGCAGCTGTTCCAGAAGAATCCGCAGGACTTTAGGCGTCGTTTCGTCACTGTGGATGAAACATGGATACATCACTACACTCCTGAGACCAAAGAACAATCTAAACAATGGGTTACCAACGGGGAATCTGCGCCAAAAAAGGCGAAGACCGTTCCTTCGGCCGGAAAGATTATGGCGACTGTCTTTTGGGATTCGCAAGGAATAATCCTCATCGACTATCTGGAAAAGGGTAAAACTATTACAGGTGCATATTATTCATCTTTATTTGACCGTTTGAAAACCGGGCTGCAAGAAAAACGCCCATGATTAGCCCACAAAAAAGTCCTTTTCCATCACGACAACGCACCAGCTCACACCTCAGCAGTTGTGGTCGCAAAATTAATGGAAATAGGGTTCCAACTCGTTTCACATCCCCCCTATTCTCCAGACTTGGCTCCCTCGGACTACTATTTGTTCCCCAATAAGAAGAAATGGCTGGCGGGAAAAAGATTTTATTCAAACGAGGAGGTGATTGCAGAAACGAATGGCTATTTTTCAGACTTGGACAAATCCTATTATTCGGAAGGGATCAACAAACTAGAGCAGCGTTGGACGAAGTGTATAAGCCTAAAAGGAGACTATGTTGAAAAATAAAAAAGGTTTACCCCCAAAAATTAAGTAGTTTTTATTTTTGCACGGACTTTTCAAACGACCCTCGTATTAGAGACTGTTTAACCAGTTAAGCGTGTTTGACATGTTCATACACGTCAAACGAAATTTCTGTTACGGTGCGTTTGACGTGTATATACTCGTTATGAAAAATATAAAATTGCCACGAACTATAAAAACTCGAAATTTTAATAAAATACAATAAGAATATTATTTGGTGGGATGTTTCCTTTATCTTACCAACAGAACTGCCAAGTATTTTATACGGAGGGGGATGGTGGGAGTCAGCCAAATGATAAGTGCTTGGTACATGTTTGGTCTCCGCGTTAGAGATTGGGGAATTACGCACACAAATAGAAGCTCTCAACCCTTGGGCAATGCCCGTTTTTACCTTTTAGATAGAGATTCAGACCTCACAGTACGAGCATGATTTCATTTTGCACAAGAATTCAAAGCTCTTTTCTTCCTTGTAAAAAAAGCTCTTGCGTCCCTAGTTAACTAGGCGCAATGCATAACGTGAAGCGGTGTAAAATTTTTTGAATGAGCACAGAATGCTCTGGTAATCTGTAAGCCCCCAGAGCTTGCAGTGATTATTACGACTATTGTAAACTTTTTTGGTTGTTTTGCCCTGCGTTCGTCGTGTATACACGTCATTGTCTGATTTTAATTCCCCACACTGTGGGGGGTTCTTTAAAACTAAATTCCACACTTAATTGGTTGTTGGGAAGTAAAACGCAGAGTAAAGTAATCGCCGCCTATTTTTTACAAGCGGTGCTTAACGTCTAACTACCAAATTAGGTGCCGTGGGTGGGGACGACGGAAGCTCATACTTTATTATAAACAATTTTTTCTAAAAAATAAAAAGTAGTACACTCGCGGAATTCGATCTGGCGATCTCCTACACATGAAGCCATGCTCTTGACCACTGGACCAGCTAGGAAGTATTTAATGGGCATGAAACAAATATAGAATTTCTTTTTAACCTTGACCTTTACAGTAAGAGAAAAGGTCATGTGTATGAGCAACCCCAGATTTTGGTATTACTTAATTCTCGTCACCCATTAAACGTCAAAACGTGTATTTCCGGCGTTAACTAAAAATAGAAACAATTGCACGTCACAAAAAAAAAAGAAGAAGCCCAATTGGATTATTCGATTATTCATTAAATCGATAGATTCGTGTACAACCAATCACTTTGGATGGATTCGTCCCAAAGTGAATGGAAACTTAAATAATGAATCAAGTGTGTTGCGTGTGAATAAAAGAAGAGAGCTGATGATGCCTGCAGTTCTCCTTCTTTCCCGCCCACGCAGACGACGTATCTTTGTATCATCATCATCATCACACACTCATACACACTTCTAGTTCTGGAACTAATCAAAATAAAGAACTAGAACATAAATTGTAGGGAATTTATTGTCCAACATTCCTGGCCATAAACACCTTAGCTAGGGGATTACGATCTTGAAACTATTGCTAGGAGTTTCGGGAACTGCATAAACACACTTGCTGTTAAGAATATTTTAGTAAAATAGCATAATTCCGTTGAGTTACGTCTGTTTCATGGTCTTATGTTAGGCAGTAAGACTTTTTTTTTTTGAAAGTCAATTGGTTATCGTGCGTAATCATGACATTTGATGCATACGTGTTCGTAAATATTTATGTAAATATTTTAATTGTGAGCGCCATTGCTACAGTGTGAATCCAAATCTTAGATTTCTTCATTTTGTTTTGTCCTGCACACTGCACTTTCATTGTTCTTCATTACTTCCGCTGTAGCCTTCAAATTTCTGATGCCATCTTCTTGGTGTATTAGCCAGTTTCCGCCGGAAATACGTATTTGTAAGGGGGTATTATATGGGATTCAACAAAATATCTGTAAAACCGGAAAAATCGCCGCGAACTCACACTTAGTTTACACCATTCAGATACTTATGATACTCATGATGTTTGAGGTAGTATTGCGATTTGGCTAAATTTTCTGTCTCTATCTAATGTTCACCGGAAATGGCCTTTCTGAAGTCTATTAAGTCTGTTAACAAAAAAAAAGTAAGTAAATAGTGTACGAGGTGTGTTCAAAAAGTAACGGGAATTTTCGTTTTTTGAAAAAAATATTTATTTATTCATCTACATTAATATTGTCGCCTTCAAAGTAGTCCCCTTCGCATACAATACACTTGTGCCAGCGCTTTTTCCAATCCTCGAAACACTTCTGAAACTCGATCTTTGTGATAGCTTTCAGCTCTTTCAGCGATTCGCTTTTAATGTCATCTATGCTTGTAAAACGACGGCCTTTTAATGTTCTCTTTATGTTTGGAAATAGAAAAAAGTCACATGGAGCCATGTCTGGCGAATATGGAGGCTGGGGCATCGTTAAAGTTTTGTTTTTGGCCAAAAATTCACGAACAAGCAATGAAGTGTGAGCAGGTGCATTATCGTGGTGCAAAATCCATGAATTGTTTTGCCACAAATCCGGGCGTTTTTTTCGGATTGCTTCACGCAAACGGCGTTGAACTTGTAGGTAGTACTCCTTATTGATTGTTTGACCTTGTGGCCTTGTGGCAAGAATTCATGATGCACTATGCCATTAAAATCGAAGAACACAGTGAGCATAACCTTCACATTCGACCGCACTTGTCGAGCCTTTTTCGGTCTTGGCGATCCAGAATGCCTCCACTGGGACGATTGAGCCTTAGTTTCGACATCATATCCGTAAACCCATGTTTCGTCACCTGTTATAACACGTTTCAGTAGATCCGCATCGTTGTCGACTTCATTGAGTGACTCTTGAGCAACTTCCATTCTCCGCTGTTTTTGTTCGAAATTCAATAATTTTGGAACAAATTTTGCTGCCACACGTTTCATACCCAAAACATCCGAAAAAATTTCATGGCATGAGCCAATTGATATGGCAACATCATCAGCGACTTCTCTGATTGTGATTCGGCGATCGTTCATTACCATTTCTTTCACTTTTTTCACGTTTTCATCGGTTGTTGATGTGCTTGGACGTCCAGGTCGTTCGTCATCTTCAACGTTTTCGCGGCCATCTTGGAAACGCTTATACCACTCGTAAATCCTTGTTTTACTCATAGCAGACTCACCATATGCCTTTATTAACATTTCACACACTTTATTTCATTTTTTACTCAAAATTTAATACAAATTCTTTGATCCATTTTTTTTAACAAACAAAAATCGCCAAGCTCGAAAAACACGTCTAACCTTAACGGCTGCCACTTAAGAAGTAAACAATGAATATTACTGAAAATTTTATCGTACTTCAGGGGCATGTGTACCAACATAATAAAAAAAAAAAATTTACAATCAGACTCTCCAAACCCGCGAAATTTAAAAATTCCCGTTACTTTTTGAACACACCTCGTATGTATGCGTTTTCAAACCGGAAGAATTTGATGACGTCAGGGTAGTATTTCATTTTGAAAAAGCCGTGTAATGAAAATTATACAGCTGATGTAGTTGACTATGTCATTGCTCATTGGATTGGTGTATCAACGTCATCTCTGGGCTTATCTAGGTTATGTTGCCAAGTCTTAGATCTGGGGAAGCGGGAGACTCCTAAGCATTCTTTTAAACTATTACTTTCAATGTAATGTTACGAAACTAAATCACATTCATGGGGCTAAGTGAGCTGCTAAAATTGTAGCTTTAAAAAAAGTCTGAATTAGCAAGTACCCTGAACTTCTTCAAGTTCAGTTTTTCAACAAATTTTTCCGAGAACCCATGGGATTAAACTCTTTAAATTTAATGTACTATACGTTTCCGGAAATCCTGCAAGTTACGTAGATCTGTTGCTCTCATTTCTTTTTTTTACTTCATCATCATTTTTGTTGCAGTTCTTGTTTTACCCGTTCACATAGCTGATATCTGGTTTACATTAATTTTAAAATAATAAAGTATACTATGAGTATAGTGATAAGAATAGTGAAGTATACTATGAGTATAGTGATAAGAATAGTGAAGTATGTTTGCTAGTCGCCTCCGTCCACGACACCTAATTGGTAGTTGGACGTTAAGCCCCGCCTGAAAAAGTAGGCGACTACTTTACTTTTAGTTTTAGTTTTAAAATAATAAAAAACATTTCTTGTTCAATTACAAGATACAATATCTTGTATCTTTGGAACTTTTTAGACCAAAGGAGATTGTAGCTCAGAAGGAACTGGTAGGGAAAGTCTTCAGCCTCTTTAGTAGGGGAGGTTTCGTCTACTAGATCCAAAGGGGAAGGCACAATAAGCCTCTTGTGGCTGCGGCGCCATGGGGCACATGTCCCACCCCGATATTCTAATCTAATCTAATCAAAATTCCAATTTTGCCGGAAATCCCCCAAAATATCCTCTATGGGAAGTAAAATTGGGGATAGTCGGGCAATACGAGGTGTGGGTTGCAAAATCATCATCGAAAATTGTGTCCCCAATCGCACAATAGTTTCTTTACTAGCTCTTTGCTAGGTGATAATAAAATCTGTTGACAACATATTCCGGAAGTAGAGGATCTTCGCGGAAACTTTCAAGGAAAAAAGGTGGCCATTACACTAATGAAGCCGCCCGCTAATGATCGTGTTTGTCGCTCAGTTTGTCTTAATAGCTAGTTCAGAGTATTCCTCCACCAACAACTTTCGATTAATTAATGGAGATGTAGTGAGTGGCCAGGCCGTGGAAGAGGCTGGACGTATTTTTGGGATACCTACCACAGGAGCAGTACTCGAGGGGTTGGTTCTTCCTTTACACGGTCCTTTAATATACCAGGTACATGTTTTCTTGCTTCCCTGATGTAATGAAGATTGCTTGGCCCCTGAAGTGGATGCCCCCAGGTGGAATAAAGGTGGGCCCAGTTCTCATCCCCTCCTCCAGTAGGACTTCTGCAATTTATTCTCATCAGTTTTAGTCAGATTTGTGCCTTTTATTAATATTTAGCAATTTAGAATTTCATCTATGTAAGAGAAATTTTTTTTTTTAATCTTTTCCTGTTCTGTGCTTATTTTGAACCGTCCATATATCTGTGCAGTTCAAATTCAAATTCTGAGAAAGTTTTTGTCGACTAAAAAGAGTATTCTGTCCCTTTTTAGTGATCGAATTCCATTAACATTTAATTCTTATCAATTTAGAAGGCAATTAACTCTTCTCACGAAGTATCCGTAATCAAATTTCCGGGAAAAACATGTAGATTTATGTGTTTGTAATCGCTAATCAAGGTTTAAGTAACATCGCAGCAGCTGATTGCGAGAAAATCTTTAAATAAGGAAAATTCTATGCGGAAAAGTGCCATTTCCGGTTCTGCTGATTTTTCTTTGATTTTGTAAATTCAGTTTAAATTCAACAGCTTATTTTTTTTCAATTTTGTTCAAGAGGCTGGACATCTATAATATAGCTTCTCCATTTTTGTGGATAAATTTAGCGATCAAAAACCGGAAGAATTTAAAGTGGCCAGGGTATTTCCTGTTTATTTATTTCATTTTAAATAGTCGTATAATGAAAATTATGCAACAGATGTAGTTGGCTGCGATTGGTGTACGTACATGAACAAAAAAAATTTACCTTATATGACCTATGACCAACGTCATCTCTGTGCTCGGGAGAGAACCTTTTCTTGCTGAACGAACACAAAGGCCCTTTTTTTCAGGGATAGAAACCCTCGGGAGTACATCCTTAAAATATAAACTTCCGGTTAAAAAAACTGAAAATGGAAAAGTCGGCAGAATTGAAATATTTCTTTTTACACAGGAAGTGAAGATTGGACCAAGACGTAGAACTTGGTGAGCAGGTCCCATATTCAGCGTGCTGTTGTTTTGTTCCTTCTTTTCGGTCCATTAGCTGCACCTCAATAAGTTTTGAGGTTCCCTCTGAGGTAATATTATTAAGGGTGTCCAATCGAAATGATGCGATCTATTTATATACTACAGATGTTGTTGCCCATTAATAGATTAGGAGGCCAACGGAAGAAGAGCTACGAGATGATAAATTCATTTTAAAAGAGCTCTTCTACTACTTTGCATGTCAAGCGTCCATTAGCGCCCTCTATTGTGGTGTCCGTCTATTTAGAGGGTATCAGCAATACGTCACTTTACTTTCATCGAGTGCACTTTACCTTTCTGATGCTTTAATTAGAATGGTTTATTCAATGACGTCATATGGTTTTTTTTCTACTTTACATTTGCTATATGCCAGTTGTAATTTGACATTCGGTAATTAAAATAAAGTAAAGTAAAGTGATTGCCTACTTGTTCAGGCCGGCTTTACGTCCAACTACCAAATTAGGTGTCATGGGCGAAGGTGACTAACAAACATACTTTACTATAAATTCCTCATATTAACCATTGGGAATATAGACTAGTACCGCAATACCTCTAAGCTTTACGGGTCTAGCCTATAACCGCCTAACATACTTTACTATAAATTCCTCATATTAACCATTGGGAATATAGACTAGTACCGCAATACATCTAAGCTTTGCGGGTCTAGCCTATAACCACCTAACATACTTTACTATAAATTTTAACTAACTTTATACTTAATATTAATATTTATTAATACTTTAATATAACGCTGTGACAGCGTTGACGATTTTAGTGAAAGTAGTGTAGGTGTTAATTCCAAATTTTGTTTACTGAGGAGAGGGTATTGTTAACATTAGTTTAAAATAACTAACATGTCTAAAACTAAAATATACGAAAAGAATTAGTTAACTCTTTCAACGTAAGGAGTGGTTCTGAACGTAAAACTTTCCTGTAATGCCTGTAGGAACAAATATTGTCTTATCTATTAGTGACGTAATGGGAGAGGTTTTCGTGTATTAGTTCCGTTCAAACAACCTGCTAGACACATGTCATCTTTAGTCGTCTGAGAAAATAGAAAACAAAAGATATTCAGCTAAAATAATAATAATTTCTGGTAGGAAACCTCGTTAGACCGGAAGCGAGAGAAGTAGAATGTACTTCCTTTGTAGTGGAGACTGATTTACACCAAAATTAATTTATTATAACCTTTTTGTAAATGTGTAAGTTCTAGTCACCATAGCAGTTAAAGATGTGATTTGTGGCCCTAAACTTGGACACATGTCTAATTTTGATCCTAATAGTATTTTTCACCGGATGTAGAAGGTTTTTCTTTTAAATCAGAAAAATTTTTGCATCCCCCGTTTTTTGGGGGGGGAGGCCGGTAATTTAAGGCGCGTTCAACATCTGAGCCAATCGGCGTCCTAGAGCTTTTTTTCATTATCTTTCTGGACAGTGTTCCTCTCGTTACAGGCAATGTCCGTCACAGGACAGCCTAATATAGGATCTCCACCGCGTTGGAATTCCCAGTACGCTAACTAACTCGGCTAATCCCTTCTCTTGATCATTGCTCCCGTTTCTGATCCTTACTACCAAAAAAAAAAAAAAAATATCCAGAATCTAGCAGGAGTTGAGCGGCTTTAAAGATGCAAGTTTTTCTATTTTCCGGAAAATTTGACCAAAAGATTTTCCTTAGCTGTTCATTATTTTTGGTTCATTATTCATAGTGTCAATAGGATGGAAAAATAACTGCCAGTTTCAGTCATGATATATTTTTATTCTGCCGAGCTTTCGACCCCTAGGAACTAGCTCATCTTCAGGGCTGATTTACAAAGTAATATTTTACAACATTTCAGGGTTGGTGTGTCTTCTGTCTTGTCTGTTCATGAACACACACAGACCGATCACATTCAGTCCATGAACAGACAAGACAGAAGATACACCAACCCTGTAATGTAAAATATTACTTTATAAACTAGCCCTGAAGATGACCTAGTCCCTAGGTCCGAAAGCTCGGCAGAATAAATGTATCACGACTGAATATTATTTTTTCATCCTATTAAAAGATTTTCCTTTAACTTCCGGCACTCTTCTGATTCAAGCATTTTCTTAGAAATGATTGGGCGAGTAGTTTTTCATGGATTTAGAACTTTAAGTACCCCCTCACCCTATAAAGTGCCAACCTGATACTATTCGATTTCGTCACTTATTTACTATTAGCAGTACGTTCTAGAGTTCCATATTTAACGGAAATGCTAATTTATAAACCTCAGCTAACTAAACATAACAAAACCTGTTTAGTATTGGTAGAAAATTTTCTCAATTACAATCGTGATTATTGGCTTGCAGGAAGTCATGTGAGTGTTCATTCCAGGGTCTTCCTGTTCAATTAAATTGTATTTTCTCATTAATAATAATAAAAAAAAGGGAATTAAATATCCTTACCACTAAGTTGGCAGCAAGTCACTAAGTAAACGTGGAATTTGACCTTTAAAAATAGATGCTTGCTTTTTAGGCCTTTCTAGATTGTACACTGTGAATGAACATGCTTAACTGGGCTACAGTTGGGTGCAAAGGTTTTTAAACACCTGTTCTTTATTTTCAAAATCTTTACAGTTTTGTGAAAACCAGATAAAACGTGCTTAGCTTGCTAAGATCTAAAGAATAAGGAAGTTGTTAGAAAAACAGTAATTGTTTAAGCTTACTACAGTAAGAGGAAGTGAACTAAAATAAAATAAAGCAGAAATCTCTATTCAGGTGGCACTGGGGAAGTTGTGTCGTAAGACACGCCTCCGCATTTTTTTTTCTAAACGAACGAACGTACCAACGACTGTTACATCACTCCAGATTATTCTATAAGTTTTTTTCTTTCTTTTTATTATAATTTTATTTTAACGCCCACCTTATTCTTCGCTGGGCGTCTTTTTATTAGAAGACCAGTCATACCAACTGTTTTCAAGTATAACGCCCCCCCTGACTGAGCAGATTGAACTGATGAACTCTTCAAATGAATCCTTCTGACTCAGCACTGTACATAACTCAAGAGTAAATTTAATGAATTTTTATTAAATTATTGGTGGGTATAATTACTGCATAATCAGCTGATTGCTTTTTTTATTTATATTGTCGTTGACAATATTCTGGCTGATGCACATAGCATTTTTAGCGACCACAGTTCACCGTATAAATGCTTAGAATCACATAGCAGTCTTTTTATACGAAAATTCGGTTAGTAAACTAGTCATAATAGTTCGAAATGTCGGAAATCTCCAAAAAAAATGCACTTAGTAGATCACTGGTTTGACAGCAACGTTTATATAAAGCTCCATAGGCGACTTTTGGTTCTCCGCAGGCTTCATTTACTGTTTAAAACAAGTAAAGTAAAAGTAATCGCCTATTTTTTCAGGCAGGGCTTAACGTCCAAAAGCTCATACTTTTTACTATCATATGCGGTCATACCGCGAAGTCATACACAGGATTCGAACTAGTGATCTCCCACTTACAAAGCCACGCTCTTGGCCACTAGATCAACACTCGCCCCTCATTTACTGTTTAAGTTGGTTATAAGTAAATATGTTTTCGAAAATTCACGAGTTTGTGAGTAAAAACCTGTAAGAATTGTTGCAAGAAGAAGTCCTATGATGATTGGTTGGATTAGCTTTTTTTTTTTAATTAATATAGAAACAGGATGTTTAAATAGTATTATATAGTTCTCTAATAAATAAGGACCCCGCTGACAGCAACATAAAGGTCGTACATTCCATATGTGGCGATATGAACAGATGTTAGGACGGTAGTTTGAACTCTAATGGGAATGGCTCTCTTGTAATTGGCCCCAATTGTAAGGAGTGAAGGTACCCGGTCCAATGCCACCTATATTTTGGAACTAGATAGGTCAATACGACTCTCTGGAATACAACCGGATGTTCATGCTCTTATCTAGGTTACACTCGCTTATCTAGATCTATTCTAATGTTATCATTTGTATTATTACTATTATTATCGAATATTTGTCATTTTCTATTATATTTATCAATTATTAACCAAGTTTAGTGAGAATCACTGAAGCCATTTTGTACCCATGTGAATCCACAATTTCCCTGGAAATTTAGATGAAGAGAGCCATTTCCGGGAGAGAGCGGCTTCCCTCTGGAGAAGCCATTTCAATTTAATGAACAGTTTCGAGTCCTACTTATTGTACAGTGTTGCCAAAATTCCGAGTTTAGTGAGAATTCTACAACCGGAAGTTGCCAGTTCGTTCAATGACGTATCTCTTTGTTAAAAAAAAAAAAAATTCTTTTCTCTGAGCACTAGTTTTTATAAATTTGTGGCGGATGTTTCGATTAAAGGGACTCATGATAGAGAAGGTGGGTGGGCTATTCTTCTTCCCTCACGAGTATCATTTCCAATGTACGGCTCTGCGTGTTTTGCATTATAAAGGGGTGGGCAGGGGGAATAAAATGCTCTGATTAAATTCAGAATTTGTTGAAAATTTTAAAACTACCGGAAGGAGTCACGCAATTCAATGGATTTTTCAAGATTCAGTCACCAACTCGCACATCACATTAGATCAGATTTGTTTTATCACAATACAGAGTCGGAGAAAGGTCGAATGGACCAATGAAGCCAATAAAGAGCCTTTGAAGGAGATAAAACTCCTTAAAACTTGTGTGAGCACAATCTCGCTCTCTAAGAGAGGCTGCATTAAGAGAAATCCTCTCCATGGTATAGGAGATCAGCTATTCTCTGGGCGGATGTGGGGAGGAAGTTATTCGAGATGGTAGAAACACTCTCAAATAGTGCTGCTGTCCCGCTGATGCTCAAGATGGTTCTACGCCAGATTCGTGACTAACACGCTAAATCTATTTTTTTCTCTAATATGGCAGAAAGGATATTACAGGCTCGCTGCTGTTGTTCCTGTACACCACAAATATTCCTTTATTTGTTTACTTCCTAAGGGAAGGAAACATTCTATACTGGAGGACATCGCCAGTTTACTTGCTTTGTTCATTTTAGGGCTTGACATTATTGGTTCCCATTTTTTTTTTTTTATTGAAGTTCAGTGGGAACACAAGTGAACTTCCTCATCGTTTCCTTGAGCTCCCGAAACTAGATGGCTGTGGATAATTGAGCAATGTAGAAGTTCCAAACAAGATTTCGGCCTGCAGTGTTGCTTAAAAAAAATTGCTTCATCTTAATTCGCTTCTCCTGTAAGGAGACTTTTCCGGGGGAAAAGGTTACGAATCTTCATCCATCTTCAGAGGTTGTTTAACCAATTAGTTGAATAAAATTTGACTACAACTGTGTTTCTATCTCACAGTACACTTGCTAACTAGTGATACAGGAGATAGACATGCTGCGTACCTGTGTAATACAGAATGTTAATGAAACCTACAAAAAAAAATACCTCTTTGGTTTCTAGGTTGAACTTCAGTATTCCAAAGAAAGGTACACGATGCGTGAGCTCTAAATGTTGACCTAACTTGAACCGAAATCGTTTAAGAACTGGGTAAATTATTGTCGTAGAAGGAAAAAAAATGACTGTTGTTATTATTAATCGCCTATTTTTTCAGGCAGGGCTTAACGTCCAAATACCAATCAGGTGTGGTGGACGAAGGCGTCTAGCAAACATGCTTTACTGTAAATTTTCCATATTAACCATTGGGAATATAGACTAGTACCGCAATACATCTTAGCAATGCCGGTCTAGCCTATAACTACCTAACATACTTTACTAACAAATTTCTCATATTAACCATTGGGAATATAGACTAGTACCGCAATACATCTTAGCATTGCCGGTCTAGCCTATAACTGCCTAACATACTTTACTAACAAATTTCTCATATTAACCATTGGGAATATAGACTAGTACCGCAATACATCTTAGCTTTGCGGGTCTAGTCTCTAACCGCCTAAATACTTTACTGTAAATTTATTTTATTAATCATCAAATAAAATCCAAGTCCTAAGACCGGGAATCGAACCAAATACCACAATACATATTAGCTTCAGTTCTTGTTATATCGTTACAAATAAATGCAGAAAATATTATTGGAAGATTCAGATGGTTATCCATTTGGTTGCCCCCCCCTGGTAAGGTCACGGCTGATTGTGAGGTGGAGATGGTAGAAGGGCAAAGAGATGCTGTGGGAGGCGGCGACACCGTCTATCTGTGAGTCTGTGAGTCGTGATCCCAGTCCTGTGTGGGGTGAGATATTCCTCCTGACAAAATAGTAAATAGGTCTTACCTATCCCGTCCATTATTACTATATACAGGAATATAATAGTGATTATCCTGTATTAGGCTGAAACAATACTAGCCAGGAGTATGCAGAGAGCAATCTTCAGTTGGTTTTCTGAACTAAACTAATCCAATTTTTTTTTTGGATTCCCTTTATTGGTTAGTCACAGGAAGTCTTGAGCTCATGTCCAGTTTTCTTTATAGAATTTTCACCGGGAAATATGGATTTTAAGTGTTTTTTTAAAAGTAAACAATGCTTTTCCGGATTAAATGACAGATTAACCTATCCTACTGCTTTAGAATGTATATTTACAAAAAGAAAAGGGGTAATTTTGTGTTAAACGGGGTTTAAGTGTAATTTGGGGATTTTTGGAGTTAGTGTACATTTCACACCGCTAACCATTTTCGCACCTTATTCAGAGGTCCCTGATGTTATAAGAACTGTTTTAAATTGTGGATGTTATATTCTATTGAGCTTATAACAAGTAATTGCATTGGTGTATTGCAGCGACCTTTTTTTTTTATTATGCTTTGCGTTCAGGTTTAAACTTGTTTGAACATGTAGAATTATTGATTGCTTATTGATAATCTGTCAATGTATTTTTTTTATGATTTACTTATTTTTCATTATCCTTATTTGCTAGTATTGATGTTGTTGAAAGTAAGGTTTAGTGAAATATTGTTAAGGTTAACTGAACGTTGAACTAAATATCTTCTTTTTAGAAAAGTTACAATTATAATAAATTCAGTAAGCGAAATTAGAAGTTTCGAACGAAGAATTTTCTGCTACAGCACATCAATTCAGTGTACAATGCGCTAACATAATCAACCATGAAAATAGTAAAAGATCTTTCTTGATCTCTTGTTGGTCCAGAATTCAGGGCAGTAGTTTATTGCAGCATCCTTTTGGTTGTTCCTATTTTGTGATGCAAATCAAATTGAAGAAATTAGGATTCCATAATAACTTTTAGTTCAGTGTGAATCTCTGTTTTCCAAATCGGGAAATTTGATGCCATTACAGCTGATTTAAGATCGCAACCAAAATATGAATATCATTGAGGTATTGCAGTCATAAGTTTTACTTCCTTTGTACAGGTAGGGAGAGACTTTGGATCTAGAGTTTTTACCAGGAACAATTCCTTTCAGATGTATGGAATCCTGAAAATACAAAACCAAAAATAACAGGGAATAAAATTATTCCTAAATTGAGATTTTTTTCCCCCCCTATTTACAGAGAACAGTTGGCAGTTCTGCACTTTGATTTTTCACACGACGTCATTGTCCAGTATTTTCCCCAGCACTACGTATACAGTGTGTAGAGGCCTTTACAAGGCCATTAAACTGGATATCCTGTAAAGGTAGCTGCCGTGACAATCGATTATCCATACCTGGATTACCTGGCAGTTTACACCAGAGTCTTGGTCACCTTAGTTGTGTTCTTCGCCAGAACTATTCACCTGTATTGTTGTCTTCCTACAGGAAGATACTATCCCTTTTGGGGGAAATATTAAAAAACTGAAGATTCTACGTATTTCTTGACTTATTATCTGATTATAGGTGTCATCGATTGGTTTCTGCTTCAGGAAAATTACCACCTAAAAGTGATGAATCAATTTTCCAGTTTTATTGCGGGGGAGGGGTGGGGAATTTTCTCGATAACAGCTCTCGTGATTTTCCTTTAAACTTTCTACAATTTATTGCGCATAACCGGATATATAGCTATTCAGGGCGATTAGAGTGATTGGGCTTCTCTCTTATCTGCCATTATTTACTCATTATCCACTATCAGTAATAATAAGCAATATATATGCAGCAAAAATTCCGAATTCGAAGAAAAATGGCGGACCGGAAGTGGCCATTCACTGAACAAATTTTTTAGCGTTGTTTTTGTTTGGAATATTGTGCATTTAAAGTCAAGAAACTTAAACTTTTTTTTATTGAGCTTCACATTTTGTAAATACATAAATGTATCGTGTGTACAGTAGGTATAATAGAAGTATTAGATCTTGAATACGCGCAAGACAAGATACATAAATTATACTCGTTGAAAACAATGTAAAAGACCTGTTCGCGCTCATCTTATCTAAAGATAATGAATATTCCATTAAAGAGTATTTATTTACTCAGGGCGCGCTGAGATAATAGTGGATACGGCTGGGATTAGACATTTTAAATTGATAACTTTTTAGTAAAAACTAGTCGTCAAAAAGAAGCGGATCCTTGCAGCATGGAACTATTAATTGATTATATCAAAATATCGAACTTAATTTTGGACTGCGTGTATCTACTCTTTCGTAGCACATAAAATAAAGCGGTACTTCTGATAGTTTTGGACTAAAGGGGGTATACTTCCGATAGTTTTGGAGTAAAGGGGGTATACTTCCTATAGTTTTGGAGTAAAGGGGTATCCTTCCGATAGTTTTGAAATACAATAATTTCCAGGAACTCTTTAATAAGTAGGAAACAAAACTGTTCATTATATATTCAATTTGTTCTGTAGACCTGAGGTCGCCAAAGTGGTCTATAAAGACCCCCAGGGGTCTATTTAACAAAAAGTAGGGGGTCGATCTGAGCCAGGGGGGGTCGAAGGAAAAAACAATTTCGAACCCAATATAGCGAACCTTACAAAGAAACACCAGGCACACCCATCTCATTAATTGAGAAGCAATACCTGTAGTTACTTTACTTATTATTTAATAAATATTAAGGTATTTAAATTTCAACATTAAGATATTTTTCATAAAACTATTTGTTACACAATGTAAAATTACTTTAACAAAATGATTAAAATCATAAAATAAATTGTACAAACACAGTGCCTAATAGATAGTTTTATTTTTAATTAACTGAAAATTACTTTTATGCGAGGGTCGAAGAAGATTTCGAAAAATTATATAGGGGGGTCCATGATCAAAAAAGTTTGGCGACCCCTGCTCTAGAGGAAAGTCCTATCCCGTCCCACTTTGAAAAAAAAGGATCCCACTTTTTCATTGACGCTGCAACTAGACAAAAGTACATGAGCTAAGTGTGTGGTTACAAAGTTTCCTGTGTATAAAAGTACCGTTACAGTATACAATAGAGACTCTACGTCAGAGATGCGTTGAACAACTCATCTTCCGCTGTTTTAGTCGAGTTGTCGCCGCTATACACTCTACTCTTGAATATGTTAAAAACCCTTTTCGCGAATCTATCACTAAAATTTTCGACATCTGTTTTGCTTATTATAGACGTCACAAGATTAATGTTCAAATACTCAATCGGCAATAATCGGTAATCTGTGGAGTAAGTTTCATCAGCTTCCAAATATGGTACTGTAATTTATGTCTACCTTGCGTTAGACAACAATGACGCAATAAATCAATTGATTTATTGACTAGATAATAGATCGCTAGCCTATTTTCCCCCACGAAGATAAATAATCTGCAAGAGATCTGTATAATCTAAGATTCAGTGTTGTGCATGTTCAAGACAAAATAGATACATGATTTACCTCTTTTTTTTTAGGGGTTTTCACCTCTTAATTTGACGCGATCTTATCAAAATATGCCAGGGATCTTCCGCTACCTCTTGTGAGATCAACTAAGTGAGAAAATGGAAAATCTTCTGCGTTCGGCTTTCTTGTATATACAATTCTCAGTTCTGTGAATTTTTCACGTTTTCTTGATGCATTTTCGGTATGAAGTTTTTACCAGATAGTAATCTTGAAATAAAGAAAATTCTTGTAAGGTTTTTTCCTTTCTCCGAAGTAACCTTAATGACGGAAAAGGTATTTTCCCTTATGTTCCCTTATACTTATCAAATGTACTTATTAAGTAAACCATAATTAATTTGTGAAATTCGATAGTTTGTACAGGAAATAATTGGATATCATCCAGCAAAATGTTGTACTATATTTCAGGGTAAGTAGGCAGAAGGGTAAGCTACCCTCCAGCAGCATGGTTAAACTTCCAAAGAAAATTTCTTCTACCGGTAGTTCCACGTTCAACAGATTGGCCTTTTTATTTAGTTTTCCTTGAAAATGGTTTCCCATGTCGTGTATATATTTGTGTTTCCAG
Organism: Rhodnius prolixus; assembly: GCF_049639745.1. NCBI lineage: Eukaryota > Metazoa > Arthropoda > Insecta > Hemiptera > Reduviidae > Rhodnius > Rhodnius prolixus. The sequence goes on along the minus strand of NW_027411605.1, from coordinate 4,478,674 downwards.
TAGAAGTTGCTGCTGCAAGCGTGGCTTTCATCTAATGTCTTGTTTGAAATGTCCTATCGATTTAGGCACGTTTTTTTCGCTAAAATTTGTAATTCCCACACTTTTTTTTAAAAGAAAATGTCTATGGTGAAAAACTAGGTTTATAAAACGTTGATCGTAACAATTTTAAAGCTTTCATTAGATAAAATGGTTGGATTTCATTCTTATGCTGGAAAATCAGGAAGATTGTAGTTTGTATTAGAAGGGCGGTTCCACCAAAAAGGGGAAGGAACGCAGGCAATCCAAAATGGTTCCCAATGGTCCCCGCCCACCCCTCATCTCATAGGAGATACCGGGGTTTAAAAACAAATCCGGCTAAAATTTGCCAGATGCTAATATAATAAACTAATAAAGTAGTAACAGGACACTATGGAGCATGGCGACTCAATCGCCTCAGTGCACTGAATAAACCTAGAAAGTTCTGGTAAAGATTACCAGATGCCACAATCTCTGGTAGGGAAACATTTGACCTTCCGAAGACAAGGACTCTAGTTTTAGAATAAACTGGACACACCTCCACAAAGTGCCGCACAGTCTCACAAGACTCACCACAGCCAGCGCAGATTGGCGAGACTGGGTAAGGCCGCATTTTGAAAAGATGGTACCCTAAATTCGCATGTCCATTTAACCAAACTGAACCAACTGGCGGATCCGGGACCTGCTAAAAACCAACCATAGCCGTTTTTGACAGGCCAAGAATTTCTTTAGCCTGACGGCCGTCAGTTCCGGGGGGTATCTCCACCGTTTCCAGATGTTCCTTCAAAAATCCACTGCTCCACCTCGGTTCTACAACGTCTATAGCAGGTGTGGCCAAACTTTTATCCCTTAGGGGCTACTTATTCTGAAAAATTTAGTCTGCGGGCGACTTTAAATATGGGCAAACTATTTTAGAATTTTTCATTGATATTTTACTAAATACGAGTAATTAACAAGAATTTCAATTAAAAAAATATGACAAATAAAGAAAACAAATAATTTTTTTTTTTTTTGAGATGAAATACTTACTAACTTGAAAAAAAGTAGGTACATTGTAAATAAGCAAACGAATAACAATGTTTAATTGAACGATACCTGACACTGCGTAAGAGCAGCAAGTTTTTCAAAATTTGGCTCATATGAACTTAAGGCAATTCTCAAACATGATTCCAAATGTTGATTTGTTAATTGCGATCGATGTTTTGTTTTGATCGCATTCATAAATGAAAATGCGGATTCACAAAAATATGTTGATCCAAAGAAGGCATTAAAACGGGCAACAATTGTCCGAATATTTGGATATTTATCTTTATTTAAACAGTTTCCAAAAATTACAATCTGAAACCAGTGACTTAAGATCTACATATGTCCCATTTAATATTTATTATTTCTTCTCAAAGCCTGCTAAATTTGTAGTACCGAGTAAGTTGTTTAGTTTCTGAGCTACACTTTCAACATCGATGTTGTCATTAAATGGGCAAGACAAAAAACTGGCAATATCTTCAAGTTCACTTAATGTTAGAACTTCTTTCAAATTCTTTTAGAAGCAGTGCAATAATATCGGCATATTTGTTATAAGGAAGATTCTTTTTATTTTTAGACTCATCAGCCAGATTTTGATAATGCTTTAAATCACGACGTTTTAATTGCATTGCAAGCATATTAAGTTTCACTTTAAATGATTTCAAAATGCTTATCATATCTGTTACTGTTTCACCTTTACCCTGTAGTTGCAGATTTAATTGGTGTAATTTTTCAGTAACATCGCAGAAAAAAGCAAGATCAAGAAATCATTCTTCATCATTTAATTGTGGATATGAATCACCTTTAGTTCGTAAATATAAGCATATTTGTGGCAGAAGTTCTCCAAATCTCGTTAAAATTCACGTGCATTGTTCATCGGGATAAATACAAACATTATGGGGACATTGCACAGACAGCCTATTATTGTAAGAATAAATTATCGAATTAAGGTTTTCAAACATTAATTTAAGTGAAAGCAAGTTGTTCAACTTTAGCTTCGCGGGCTACTTTAAAAACCTTTGCGGTCGACCGGTCGACCGCGGTCGACGTGTTGGCCACCCCTGGTCTATAGGATGCAGGGGATAATGGGCTGAGGAATTATTGTTATCATCGCAGCTCCTTCTTTTGCTGTTTCATCAGGAAGTATTATATTATGTTCCTAAAGTTCAAATTTTTAAGAAAAATTATGAGTTCGAAACTTGAAAATTTTGTTTTTTTAAAGAAAAAGTCGTATGAGTGTTACACGCCTAATTTTAGGAAAATAATAATAAAGTAATGCCTAATTTCTTAGGCGAGCTTTAAGGCTAACTGCGAAATTACTAGGTTAAAAGAAAGTCAAAAATTTCAGTAGAAAAACTAAAATGATCTTCGGAAAATTAAAATCCTTACGAGGTAAACAAGAAAAAGAAAAAACAATATTAAATTGGACCGGAAGGATTTTCCTCAAGCGTGGTCAATAGAGGGAGAAGGCGTGTAGGAGTTGACATGAATGGTCTTAAAGAAGAATCGATTCGTTAGTTCGATTTGTTTGACGGGTTTGAGGAGGGAGTGGCTGTTTGTATTTAAGTTAGTTGAGAGATGAATGAGACATTGTGAGTGTGTTCGTGAGGAAGATGTGAAAGAAATGGTAATCTTGGTGAAAGAGAAAGACACTTCGAGTGTTAGGTGGTACAGACCTGAGGGGAACTTGGACCAAAGGTCTGGTGAAAGAGGTCGTAGGGTTGTCCAAGAGAAACAGAGAGAAGTGTCGGCCATCATATAATACACAACACCTACACAGAGTACCTTAAACTTCTCCGCACGGCTACAAGAAGATGGTGTTGGTCTCCAGCAGAGGAAGACGAGACCCTGTGTCGGCGGGGACAAAACCTGTTTCTAGGAAAGATGCTTGTTTATGGTCAGCGGATGGAATGTCTTGTGAGGCACCACCACCCACAGAGCGCCTGCCTCACTTCTTCATTACATTATCCCTCTACACATACTAATAGACAGCTTGGTCCATTTTCATGATCACTGAGTGGCAAATGGTTTCACCTACGGATGGAAAGTGGAATTTTTGATTGAAGTCCCTCAACTATTTTGATCTACTGTGGCATCCGTGAACTATCAACGGTCCTTAGTTCGGTCACTTCGTCCTTTAATTCAGGAAATCCACCACCCTGACATCTCTTTTCCATCTGATCCATGGATGAAAGTCCTAAACCGGTCAGAGATACGCTAAGCATGCGTGCTACGACCGTATAAAATCAAAGATATCACCCAGCACTACCAACCTAACCACATTTTCAATTGTAAAAAGTTGTTTACCGGAAGTACGATATTACCGAATAGAATTTCAGGAATTTTTAACTAAAAGTTTAGATTGGTTCTTCACTTATTGGAAGGACGATCTTTTGGTGGTGGTCTTGGCGTTATTTTGATCAACAAAACAGATTGAGTTTCATTTTTGGGTTTTTATCTAATACGAGGTGTGGCTATTAAATAATGAGACTGATGCTGCTAATGAGACAGAAGAACTATGCATGCGCCAAATCTTGACGACCGGCAGCTGTGCACAGCGTAAAGCCTTCTCTTTCGATTGCAGCGTCTCACGTGTTTGCAGAGAAATCTCGTCTGACCGGAACCGTCGTTTGTCTAAGAGGTGTAGAGTTTCATTTTGCCGAAAACATGATACTACACATGTAGTAGAGCAACGAATTGTCGTGAAATTTCACATCAAAACTTTGGTAAAACCGCTACTGAAACTTGATCTTTTATTAAAAGAAGTTTATGGCGATGAATTTTTGAGAGGTTCCAGATGGCCGAGAAGACGTCGGAGATGATGACCGCCCAGGTCGCCCTTCCAAGTCCAAAACGGATAAAAATATCGATTATAATTAATCAACATTACTACCGGTGAGGCGCTTGCTCAACTCCGTGAAAGAGTAAGAAAAAAAAAACGACCCAATTTGTGGAAGAACAAGTCACGGGGTTCTCCATCAAGACAACGCGGCGGCTCACACTGCATTGTCTTCAAGAAGACGTTTCTAACCAAGTACAACATCCCAGTTTTAGGTCTGACCTGGCGGCCTCATGTGACTTTAGATCTGTTCCCCAAAGTCAAAGTCTGCATTAAAAGGAATACGATTTCGGTCCGTTGAAGCTGTGAAAGAAAAAGCGGCACGCGTCATGCAGGAGCTCACAGAAAAAGACTTCCAGCACGGTTTCGAACAATGGTAAATTCACTGTGGAGCGTTGTTGGGATAGGGGAGGGGTGTATACTGAAGGTGATAATAACTAAATATGTATAAATTGAAAATAAAATGTTTTACAGCATCAGTCTCGTTATCTAATAGCCACACCTCGTACATGTTTTGTTTTTGTAAATAGAAATTGATAAAGACTAAGAATGCAGTGTAATAATTGAATACTGCAGGGCCGGCATTATCACACAAGAGAGAGATAAATATGAAGAGATGATAATCCCCTAGGATATTGAGTGCAGTGGGGGATGGGGGAATGGAGCTGTAAACATAAGTATGTCAATGAACTTGTCCGTAGACGTACAGACGGGAACTGTGCTGGCGCTGCGAGCGGCTGAGAGGTCCAGCCAAGAAGTGAAGCTGTGGAGCCCATGTTGGTGGTGGCTGTATATTACCAAGTTGGGAAGGGCGATCGCTCTCTGCAGCCTCCGTTAGTCTCACGCATTCCTTCCTCTAAAATAACCCTTTCGTCAGTCTCTCGTAAATGAGAGGAAATGTAGCGTGATTTTGTCAAAAGTTTGAAAATTGAGTTTCACCTGAAATGCGTATTTAGAAATATACACCTGAATACGAAACAGTTTTGTCTTTCCAGCGATCAGAATTAACTCGATGTGAGAATAACTCAGAACGAATGTATTAGAAGGAATCGAATTTAATTTTTCTGGCCAATCAATGATCCAAAAACCCTGCTTGTTAATTCCTGTAAATTCCTTAACGATTTCCAGTTAGTTGTAACTGGGTAATGACTGCTAGTCCAAGCCCTATTTTGCCAGACAGCATTAGTTCAGCCCAACTTAGGTCAGCTGAATAAATGAGTAAGCCCTTTACTCGTATAAAGTGGATTAATTCAACAGAAAACATCCGTATCCGCCTATACTTGGCATCAAGATAATTACAGTGAAGAATTTTAGTAACTGACACCTTTGAGCACCTGTCCGTCTTTCTGATTCGTGTTCAGTAGGTTACTTCCGGTTGTGTTTAATTAAAAATCCATTTGCCCCGAGAAATTTAGACTCCTAGGTGGACGGAGGCGCCACGGTAGCCGAGCGGTTAAGAGGCAAGTCCTGCAAAGCTAATATGTATTGTGGTACTGGGTTCGATTCCCGGTCTTAGGCCTTGGATTTTATTTAATGGTTAATAAAAGAAATTTTCAGTAAAGTATGTTTGCTAGTCGCCTCCGTCCACGACACCTAATTGGTAGTTGGACGTAAAGCCCACCTGAAGTAATAGGCAATTACTTTACTTTTAGGCTCCCTATTCACATTCACAATGTATTCGCTCCCTATTCACATTCACAATGTATTCATTATTTCCCAGTTTATGGGAATCTCCGATTTCCATTAACTGGACAAAGAGATAATGGAAATAATATCCAGGCCAGAAATGTTGACCTTTGATAAAAAGATAATTCTCGATAATCTATTGTGAATGGATCAAAAAGTTAAAGAATCTCTTCTTTGGAAATGGATGAATCAGAAATTTGAATGAATTGATTTCCTGTTACCACAGTTTTTACGTAATTAACTTTTCTTAAAACTTGCGATGTTTTTTTCCAAAAGTTTATTTCCGGTACCTGTTGATGGCTCTTTGAAACCCGATTTGAACTTCCGGTAATGGTTCGTTTGAAAGCTACGTAATCCACTTATTCTCTCACTCGCTCAAACTCACACTTAGAAACCACCGTGTGAGTGTCAATTTGGCCTTGAGTACTGCCAAAGTCATGTGAGTGGTTACACTTCCAGATTGGGTTTGTCTGTTTGTTCAGTTGAATCTTTTTTTCTTTTTTGTAAATATAAAATAATTCTTGAGCAAAAGAAATCTTAACAAGTTATAAAAGTGTAAATATATCCGGTCGGCGTCATATACGAGTACACATCTATTAAAGTTTCTTACGGCCATATTATACGGAACCTGTTTAGCCATATATGTCTCACGATTATATCTAGCCATATTATGCCAAATGTAAACACACGATATGGCGAGTTCTCTGTTTAATAAAAGACAGAGAGAGACAGAGATAGAAGTACGTAGTTTTTATTTTCACAACTTTGCTGTGCCATCTAAATATTTCAGCATCCACAGGGCAGGTTAATAAATAAGTTTTCTTTTTTTATAGACTTGCAGTTTTTACTGAAACATAAAATTATTAATGAATAGAGTTTTAGAGAGAAAGAGAGAGAGAATTTTTCCCGGAAACGTCGGAGGAAATCTCGAGATACGATTGGCTTAAATTTGAACCAATCATTTTTGTTTTCTAGCCCCGCCCATTCTTTTATAATAAATATAGACAAACCAATAAATACATTCGTAACTCATCTAACTCCTAACTGTACTGAAATACCTGCATTAATATTGCTCTTACGTAAGTATAAAAACATAAAAAACTAAATTATTATTATTAATAATTTCTGTCTTCCTAAATCGTTCATACACATTGAATACATCAGCGTTTCCCAATCTTTTTTGGCTCGCGTACCACTTTGTAGTAAATCACCCTAAATTCTACCATTTCGTAAAAATGAGTGTATTTCTAATGAATTAGCAAGATCGTAATTTGTGCAAAAAATTAAGCTTGGTGACGTAATTTGTAAGTTCACTTTAAAATGGCGTCTTGTTTTTAAATCAGCTGGTATAGTCGGCGCTTTTGATCTAATATTTTTTGAAATTTTGTTTACCTGGCGCGATCTTTTTTATTTTTTACTTTATTCATTTATTATTTTTTAGTTTTTGAACAGCGCGATTATTACGGACCAAAATAAAAAAAAAACAAATGTGTGTAAAGCGAGGCGAACTCTACAAGTGTTGTTTAATGACACGCCAACGGCAATAAATAATGTTACAAAACTTTTTTAAGTTGGCAATCAGCCAAGTTATCAGCTGTAACTGATTACGTTTTTTTTTTGTTTTTTTTGGCGGGCGTTTTGTTTTTATTTATGTCCAACACCATCTAGCGGACTGGAGTAAAATCAAAGCCATAATTTCACAATTCCGGTGTGAAAGGCTTTGCCACTTTCGTGTGCGGTTTGGGGGGGGGGGGGAGAGCAGCGAAATTTTAATACCAAATGTTAGTTTTTGCTCGACAAAAATTTGGCGTATTTTTCTTTTTAAAATTGATTTATATTTTAGACACTAACTGCTAACGTTTAGTTTTTCCAATTTCAGTTGCAAAACGTTTTTCCAGAAAATTTTTATTTAGGACACTTTTGGGAGTAGAGATTTTTCCTCTAACATTTCGGGGTCCTGTCACTTATAGACATATTTTGTTAGTTGGGAAAACTAGATCGCCGTTAAGTTCGTTAAGAAACGTCTTCTACCGGAAGTAGCACTGTGTGTGTGTGTGTGTGTGTGTGTGTGTGTGTGTGTTCGACAACTAAATTATTGAAAATGTGGTTAGGCCCCACAGTGTTGGATAATAATTTTTTGGCTTTATACGTCATAAAGTTTATTGTATCCCTGACCGTTTCGTAATTACATGCATTATCAGAGGTAGACTAATCAGTTTGGTATAAAGATTTCGAACTCACGTACGTTTCTTTCTGCTGACTTGTGATCAAGTTTCATATAGAAATTTCTGACCCCGACAATAAACATGCGTCAGATTAAATCCACAATGACGTAACTAAATATTTGAAGCAAAACTCTCTTAAAAAGAATGAAGTCGTGTGAGTGTAGATATTTCCGGTTAGTTTAAAATGCACATTGCCTATATGTGTTAGTTGAATGCGCCAATCACTGCAGTGACGATGTTGCACATACTAACCAGTTCCAATCTTGTAAATCTTAACTGCAGTCTCTTAAATCATCTAGAGCAAGGGGGTCTCTTGTGCAAAGGGTTGTCATTGATTGTCGGCCACTCCCCGTTCTCCAACCTCATATATAGAAGATTCACTCCTCATAACCACTGCTCCTCTGCGTTCAAGTATTTCTACGCTCATGTTTTTCAAATTATTCTATATTGGTAAGATTACAGCATCTGGAGGAGACCAGTGGCACAGCTTCTACTTAGGCCCTAAGACCTCCTAAACTAACCAAAATACTTTTTGGATAAAGAAAATATTGCTTTCATTAGTTTTTCCACAACTTTACATGAATTTGGATGAAGTTTGAAGTTCACGAAGTACTTAGAAGGATAATAATCGCGTAGTTTTCTAATCCTGGGGAAATTACATCTTGAGAATGCAGCCTTCGGGAGCTTTCAAAGTGCCGAAAACGATTTTGAACATAAAAGAAAAAACTAACCAATTCTCTATTATTTTTCCATTCAAAATGTTCGTCTGTTACTGGCGGTGTATCAAATCTTTTCTTTTGTATGCGTGGTCCAAATGTAAGAGTTACAGTCAGGTAGGAAAGAAAATCTGATCCTGAAGAATTATTTGTTTATGACGCAAAGTATGACTTTAACTGAAAAGGAAAATAGAATAGAAGTTTCAAAGGAAACCCTCAGTCTGTAGGTGAAGAAAAATTAAAAATTGAATTACAGAATCAGATTTTCGATTTGTGGAAATCGATTTCGTGCTTTGTGTACTAATTTGTTGCACCCTACTTATTCTACTTATTTAAATACATTATACTTAGTCAAAGATCATAACTTAAATAATTAACTGAATTAAAAACTGAGATTAAAAAAAGATAAAAATTAAAACCAAATATAAAATCCCATCGTGAAACAGCTGCCTTATAATCAGTCACCTGATTGTAACCATAACAGAATCATATAACCTCCATAGAATCATATGCCTTTCGTACAGTCACAGTTGAGGTTAGCCACACTTGGAAGGCATCAGCCTATAGCACGTCTATTTGGAAAATAAAGGAAATCGGAGTTTTCAAAAAGTAATGAGCCAAGGTGAGATCGATAATTGTTAGTCAACAACTCCGATTTGAGAAATTTAGTGTGATCGAACAGAATAATCGAAATTGATATTTCCAGTGAAAACTTTAAGTCGTAAATATGACTTTGCTTCCTTTACCTAGTAAGTGAAATATCAGAGGAAAAATTATTCTTTATTCAGTAAACAATTTGTACTTTTTTTTTATTTAATCAATTGTTATTGTATTGTTAATCATTCCAGTTGCACGAACATGTTACGACTTGTCTCTCAGTATGACGTCACGTAGAAGAACAATAGGTTTCTAACCCTGACGATGGTGTTCTCTGACCATTTGCTTCTTTTATTAAATATCATTGGTAGTTTCTATTGTTTACTTTTTCTTTTAATCCGTTACTATGGCAACTTTTTTTGTTTTATTTCTTATTTATTTGCTTAGTTTTTATAACAGCTGTTATTTACTCTTTATAAAATGTGTTTATCTTTAGAAAAATGTGGTTTATGCAAGAGAGAAAGAAAAGGGAAAATATATGACATAATAACATTAGAAAATCTCTTCAGATTCTAACTCGCTAATTTTATTCGAACAATATTTATATTTAATTCTTATTTATTATAACATCACTAAGAATCTATTCACGCCTTCTCAGATCTGTTCCATTAATTGAATTTTTCAATCAAATTTGTTGATTTATTGTTTGTAATTGAACGTTCAAGAAAATTTTAAAAGAGCGGAAACTCTATTAGGCAAAAAGTGGCACTTCTGGCCAGCTGATTGTGGAATTTCAGTGCCACTTTGATTCTTATTGAATTGGGCTGTTGGCAGGCCTGTACAATGTAAAGCATTGGCACTTTTAGAAGGAAAGCCCAGCACCTCCCCCACTCTCTCAGAAGTGGCCTTAATATCCCCCCTTTAATTTTTGACTAATTTCATTTATTTATTTATTTTTTCCTTTATTTTGTTTCAGCTGAAAGCGATTTGACTGAATTCTGGGCGATAAAAGACCATTACAAAACTAAGGTAAAACAGGAGACGTCTTTGTTTACCGAACAGACCAGACCAACCAGCGTGAAGAACTTGTACGATGCGGCCGCTTCACCGCCTAAAGAGCCGACCCTTAGACGACAAGGGTCTGTGTTCAACGTGACACCCGTCATCGGCCACAAGAAGAGGGCCGTCTGTAATGATATAGAAACTAGAAAGGTAAGTTTTTTATTTCTCTTTTTAAAAAAGGGCAAGGGTAGGCACAATGCCACCTCCACTAAAAAAAGGGCACTGCAAACTATATCGAGAACTATTTGCCCTCAACTGGCACTAGGGGTCTTGGAGAGATAGAAAGAAACGAATCACCTGCGGCTGTCGCGGCGTAAGTGATGGAGTGGTACTCCACTTCTTGGACTTAAGTCAACCCTCCTCTCAAATATTCCCTGAATTGGGTTCAATTTTTACGGTACATTCCCTTGTTTTAGGGCGGGGTGCCGCCCTCTAAGAGGGAGATTTAAGAGGTAGATCGGTATAGCCCCCCCCCCAATACCAGCCAATTTAATCAATTGTTACATAGCTATAATGGCTGTCAGAATAAATCGATTCATGTAGATGTTTGTGCCGGAGATGGAATGCTCTAGAATGCTGACAGAATATCAAATCGAGGCACCCTCAGGGCGATTTTTCTTCTAGAGAGATATTTTTTTTCGTCTAACAAATATGCGCGTTCACACTAATAATTGAATTTGCGTCCGCCATTCTAATTAAAAAGCGTTTAGAGTCCAGTTATTATATTTTTTGAAATTTTGACCTGTAATATTCCAAGAGCGTATTACAGATTGTTCTATCACGAATTATGAGAAATTAATAGAATTAGAATGGCCATTTAAGCTTAAGAAATTTTAGATATTATTAGATATTCCGATATTAGTTTCATTTATCGCACTATTTTATTTAAATAGATTATCAGAATGCAGGCGCCACGATAGCCGAGCGGTTATAGGCTAGACCCGCAAAGCTAACATGTATTGCGGTACTAGTCTATATTCCCAATGGTTAATATGAGAAATTTATAGTAAAGTATGTTAGGCGGTTATAGGCTAGACCCGCAAAGCTAAGATGTATTGCGGTACTAGTCTATATTCCCAATGGTTAATATGAGAAATTTATAGTAAAGTATGTTAGGCGGTTATAGGCTAGACCCGCAAATCTAAGATGTATTGTTGGTTTAGTGGGTTCGATACTCGGTCTCTAGGCCTTGGATTTTATTTAATGGTTAATATGAGAGATTTATAGTAAAGTATGTTAGGCGGTTATAGGCTAGACCAGTTTTCCGGCCTAAACATTTAGGATATGTCATGCCCAGAGAGGCTAAAATACCCTGTTTATGGTTGAATAATTACCATGGAGTTTGAACCCATTTAGTTAGTAAGGAATGCGATGGTGGTAATGCTGCAGTTGTCATGGCAACCCGTCGTGAGGCTAGTTGTTTTCCAAACCAGTGCCTGCTGAAGTTTAAGCATTCTCTAGATTTTTGTTTTCTTTCAGCAATTTTTGAAAATAAAATTTGCTTGCGAAGTCTAACCCATCTTCTCTACGCCCTTCACCCAATTTTACTGGAATACAATGTCAGTATCTACTTTCAAGTAATCACTGGACCTACTTTAAAGAAAATTGTTGGAGTAGTTCAGAAAATTTTCTTAAAAAGAAAACACGAACACTTCCGGTTTAATAAGATCTGCTTTAAACTTGGAACATCGCCGGAAAACGCACTTATTTCCTGAAAATTCAGGAAGTGAATTCTTGTTTTTCACCAAGTTTTACCAAAAAGCTTTAACTTTTTCTTTTTTACCCAATTGGAACCTTTTTGAGGACTTGCTTCCTGTTGAAGGAACTCTTTTAATGCGATAATACCTACTTAGAGGATAACAGTAAATAAATTCATCAAATATTTTGGGACGTATTTCTTTTTTATTTATTTATTTATTAAAGCGCCAGGGCTTTAATAAATCAACGCTGTAAACGCATTAATAATTATAATCTAGATTAGTGAGTCCACAGTTCGGTAAATAAAGTTTTTAGGATTTGATTTCGAAGTCCCCAGTCGGTCCAGTGCTGACTCCAAGTGGTAAATCATTCGTCTAAGTATCATTTGCATACTCCATTTCTAGACATTTATACTTAGTCCATTATATTAGGCAATTTACTAGCCAGCACTTATGCCTGATCACAGTCTTAATACGATTATGAAGGTTGTTGAAGCTGCCACGTCTTATCCAGGCTAAAATAGCCTCTTTTGTTGAACAATTTAATTGGATTTAATAAAGCACTCAATTGACCGGAAATCATTCAATAATAGGCTCAATCTGTGGAAATACTTTTTCTTTTTTTTTTTACTTTTTCTCGTAGTATTTTAAACCGAACAAATTTTTTGAAGAAATATTGCACCAGAAGTGCACGCTTTTTGAGCGCTCTGGTACCAAATAAAGTGTCCTTTTTTTAATTTATAGTAAATAGTTTACATGTGCCTGTTGAAATCTGCAAGAATTAGAGCTTCACACTATGCGTTACATTAAAGTGCCATCCTGCTCTTACACACCTAGCGCTGCAATCGTTTCTAATTATCGATATACGTCGATATAAGCAAGAATCAATATCCGCCCTTAAAATTAAAAACTAATTCCATGACGTAATATAAAAAGTTCTTAAAAAAAAAAGCTACAACAAGTTGCACATTATCGATATTTGTGTACACAACTGAAAAGCACGAAACAGATAAATCATGTACTGATTCTAACACATCATTTTTAGTAAATAAAACTCTGATTTTGAACTTATCCCCGCTACACTTTGTCTGAACTACAAGCGTACATAACATTAAATTTATAATTTCAGCAATATAACGTTTTACAGGAAATACTAAACGATTTGTTGTCCTCGTGTTTTTTGTTGTCTTCCTCTTCTTCGCAGTGGTGACATGATATTTTTAAGCAGTGATTTATAAAAGTGCATTTCCTTCCGCCTTAACATATAAGAAGCGTCTGCAATTATTATGCTGATTAGGGCAATCTGTATTCCAAGTTTTACCGCTCGATTTCTTTTATTTTTTATTGTCTTTCAGTGCCTTCCTTATATCTGTAATTTTTTTTAATTTTTCACGCCCTGTATTACGCGTTCATAATTTCTTGTAGTTTACAGCTGTTTAACTCGTACTGAGTGTTCGTGCTCTCTCTCTAAGATGAATCCATTTTTCAGTTTATTTATTTTAACGAGTTGAATAATCAGCTGATCAAAGGAGATCTATTTTGTACTTTATCTTTCTCTACTTTAATGATAGGAAGTATTGTAATCGTGCAAATTGTCGATTTTATTTTTTTTTTCACCGGAAATTTCTGTTCAGCGATTCGTTTAAATACCAGGAAGTAGTCCATAACTTTGTCTGTCTATAGAATATGTGATCAGCATAACTGTCAAACAAAAAGTTGCCGTAAGTTTTAATTTTTTTTTTTTTTTCATCCCGTTTAAGAGGTCTTCCCGTGGAGATCCGAGGGTAAGCTTGTTGGACAAAACCAGCCCAAAACGGAAGTGCCTTAAGATGGCTCCTTTACGATTTCTCATTATACTTGATACACGTATTGCTCTAGGGACGCGCTTGGACTTTACTCCGAATTACTCCTATTTCATGGTCGCATAATTAATTTTTAGAAAATGTGTTTAGGTTGGCAATGCTGGATAATATCCTTCTTTTTTTTTATTTTATTTTACCTGTTTATTGTATTCCTGGTCGGTGTCAGACTTTCGTCTATAATTAGAGGTAGATTAATCAATTTGGTGCTGAGATTTTGACTCAAGTCAACAAGTGTATTGCGTGACAGAAATAGTGAACTCGAAATCTCTACACCAAACGTTTTAATCTACCTCTGATTATAAATGGAAGTCCGAAGCTGTTCAGAGATACAATAAACCTACGTGCTACGACCGGATAAAATCAAAGATATTACCCAGCACTGCCAACCTAACCACATTTCCAATATATACTTATACTTATGTTCGTTACGTAAACACGATGGTTAACTCTAGCAAAAGGAGGGGGGCAAAGAAAAAACTGTGACGTCCAAGGGTAATAAAAGTGTAATTTCCTCTCTCTGAGAGCGATAGAATTGGTGTGATGCTGTGGAGACCTCTGGTCCACAGAGATTACACTGGTTACATTAGCGGACGTGAAGAGCGAGCCGTCGTGCTGTATCCAGCACCGCTCTAATCATCACATTCCAGGGCCCTACCTTTAGTTTATCTGGGCTCTACTATTTCTCTTCCTAGATGCCTTGTATCTTCAAAAGAAAATCTTCAATTCATTTCATTTTTTACATTTTCTCGTATTCTCCACGGTAATTATAACCGAACGTGATTTTTCCGATTGAATTTTCACTAAACAAGACTAAAAAATATATCTAGTGTAAGCACAAAAACGATTTTTCCCATACCGCAGTTTGCGTCATCAACATTTCCTTGTGACGTAGCAATCTATTCAGCATAAGTCACTTCCTGTCTGGCTAGCTTTCTGCAAAGTGGAATTTTTATCACTTATTTAAACCTTATTAACATTTAATAGTTGGTAAGTCCATACATTACACTTAAATAGAATATTAGAGGAAAAATAACTCGTCCAGATTTAATAGAATGTACCTAGCAAAATGTTTAAAAAAAAAAAGAAGATAATTGTAAACGATTTCTGGGGCATTTAGTATTTCCGCCCCACCAAAAGGAAGTGCTGGTTAATATCGCTGATTCTATTCGTCGCAGAGCGTGTGTTTTTAGTGTTCCTGGAAGGTACATTAATCAGTTTGGGGCAGAGAATTCGTCTTCAACATTGTTGACGTCACTTCCTGTCTCAAAACTGTTCTATAAGTAATACAAACTGGATCCCGTAGGGGGAAGTGGACTAGCCACTTCTTCAGGGAGCTTGGCGTCCCTGCGGGTATCCCAGTCTAACAACATTTCAACACTTACACTAACACCCCTTAACACTCACACACTACACTTAGGGCCTGCAGAGGTAGTTGATGTGTGCAGCTACTTGGGTTTAGCGAACCCACAGGTAAACTCGAGCTCCCCACCACACACACTCATTTACACCTAAACACTCACACTTTACAGACGACTACACACACTGCACGAACAAGGACACGCACTCGTCGAGAGTCAGAGTATAAATATCTCTCCCTCGCGTGCCGTGGCGAGGCTTTGGGGCTAGGGTGGAAAAGAGGATCCTGGGCATTGAGGGAGACGTCGACCTGCGGGCTTCTTATCCCAACACATGTCTTCGGCCTCGGCTTCACCCGAGAGCTCCACCTGGAGGATACCCCTACTTCAGGAAATCGGCTAGGGAACACTGTCTCAGACAGGTTCCTAGGGGTAGGAAGGGGGTCGCGGGGGCACGGGTCGGTACCTGGTACCGGAACGTTGTCTTCCGCGGCACCGGTCTATATTGGGGTGTGATGATCCATCCGGATAGTAACCGGATCCAATTGAGCGTCCGTGGAGGCGGGATCACGTGCTCTGATGAATCTTCGTTGATTATTATGGATAATCAATCAACCTTTTTCGGGCCTAGCCCACCAACTACCTCCCTTCACCCCACGAATCCCAATCCTTTCCTCTTACCTACATCATCCCAAATCCTCACCGTTCCTACTACCAATAATCTCCAAATCCCTAACCCTCAACCCCCTACGATGGATACTAACGGCGGAAAACTCGGCATGGACATGGACACCGATTTAGGAATATCGACAACTAGGGAGCAGATTACACTGCAACCCTATAGCCCTTCTTCCCCGCCAAGGAAGAAAGCCAAGGGTGGCCACAGGAAGGTAAGTGAATCAGGTTTTAAATTTATTAATTTAGATGAAGACAACTGGGGAAGATTTTTTGTTTTGAAAAAGAAGGAAGGAACATTTTCAAACGAATGTTCCTTTAAGCTTCATAAGTTTATTAAAAGTACTTTGGGTAAGACTAAGAGTATCAGAAAACTTAATGATGGTTCAATCTGTATTGAAGCGGATAATCGTAACCAAGTTAGAGCTATCTTAAACCTACAAAAATATATGGATACCGAATTGGAAGCTGGTCCCCATAAACGTTTAAATACTTCGCAAGGAGTGATAACTTGCAGGGACTTTCTCAATAGTAGCATAGAGGACATAAAAGAAGGACTAGCCGACCAAGGAGTTATAGAAGTGAGGAGAATAAAGAGGAGGCAAGAAGGGTCCCTAGTGGATACCGCCTCTTTGGTCCTCACTTTCGATCGTCCGCAGCCGCCGCAAATGGTAGATGCAGCCTTCTATAAATTAAAAGTGCGCCCATACATACCCTCGCCAATGAGGTGCTTTAAATGTCAAAAGTTTGGTCACACTGCAATGAGATGTAAGGCTGCAGAACCGGTGTGCATTTGTGGTAAATCTATTCATGAAGGAGATTGCACACCACCAATTACATGCGTGAACTGTGGCGGAGAACATACTGCCAGATCATCGGGGTGCCCAACTTTAGCAAGAGAAAAAGAAATACAAAAAATAAAGACTTTGCAAAACTTGCCCTACCTTGAAGCTAGGGCAATAGTGGAAAGCAAATCGTATGCGACAAAAGAAATATCCTATGCAGAAAAGATGAGGGCGCCCCTACCAGTGCCACACTCAATCGTAGCCCCTGCAAAGACCCGAATAGATCAAATAAATGGCCCTTCCTCGGCCTTAAAGGATTCTATCATCAAGGTGGGAGAAATCCCACCACCCCAGAGGCTCTCCCCATTTGTGGGGAGAGACTCTTCAAAGGTGGGAGTAATCCCACCACCAATCCAAAACGCCCCGTTAGGGGTGCTGGTGGTTGAAAGACCACCAGAAAACATTCCCGCTACTAGCGGGAGTGACTTAAAGGTGGGATCACGCCCACCGGAAAAAATGAATCCCTCTGATGGGGAGTGGAAGGTGGTAAATCCACCAAAACGCTCCCCCAAAAAGAAAACAGCAAAACACTCTTTGCCACCCCCTTTAAAGACAAGGGGGGAAACTAAAACATTAGAGCAACAAGCGTCCTCTGAGCTTGTTGTTAGCCTTCCAAAACAGCAAAGAGAATTGATAGAGACAGACATGGATGCTTCGGAATCGGAAGGTGGTGAAAGCACTTCTTCCCTCCTTCCAAGAAGAAAGAAAAAGGGTCTGCCCAGGGGTAAAACTGGGGACGATTGTGGCACTGACTACGAGTCAGCAAAATGAAGTATATAGCTCTTCCAATTCGATATTTATCTACAAAATATTTTAACATGTATTATCTTAAGACTTTTATCAAATGTATTGTTATTCTTGTAAATAGTCTATCCTTAGTATATAGAATATTCCTGCCAGGTCAGGCTACTAATAATACTTAAATGTGTGAGTCCATTCTTCAATGGAACATGCGGGGTTTCAAAAACAACATGGAAGGTTTGCGCAGAATTGTAGGAGAACACCGACCATTCGGGTTGTGCCTCCAAGAAACCAAGATTCGCCCAGGACAAATCATACGAATCCCTGGGTACACTGTTTACAGTAAAGAAGTGCAACCAGCCCCCGGTGGGAGGGCGCATGGCGGAGTTGCCGTCTGTGTAAGGGAAAATATCTCCAGCAGGCGACTACCTCTTCAAACTAATTTACAAGCCGTTGCCGTGCGCCTAGCTACACCACTGCAGGTCACTTTAGTTAGTATTTACCTACCAGATATCTATTGGCGAAGAGGTGACCTGGAGAATCTACTCTCGCAACTCCCTGCACCGGTGCTGCTAATGGGTGACTTTAATTGTCACAGCACCTGGTGGGGTTCCGTCAGAACTGACGCTAGAGGTAGAGCTCTTGAGGAGATTATAGACAACGCTAACCTGATGCTCCTCAACAGTGGTGAAGTAACTCATTTTAATGCACACTCAGGAGGATTCAGTGCAATTGACCTGAGTGTGGCAACTCCCACAATTGCAATTAGACTTGAATGGACCACACTAGAAGAATTATACCACAGTGATCATTTTCCAATATTAGTAGCAAGCTCCATCTCCAGGTCAGAATACGTTATGCCCTGGAGATACGACATCAAAAGAGCAAATTGGTCTGCTTATGCTGCCAAAGTGTTGATACCACCCCTTACAGGGGATGTCAACCTTGATACAAATTTGTTTACTAAAGGATTGACTCTTGCAGCTAGCTCCACTATTCCTAGGGTGGGCGGGAAGGTCACTAGACCCCCTGTCCCCTGGTGGACTTCGGAATGTCGGGCAGCTAATGCAGCAAAAAAGCGGGCCTTAAACAGATTCAAAAGACATCCGACGGAGGGAAATCTTATAAACTTCAAAAGATTAAGAGCCAGGGAGAGGCGTATAATTAGACATGAAAAAAAGGAAACTCTCACCTCATACTTGTCAAAAATCTCCTCAACATCGACGTTGAAAGAGGTGTGGAGTAAGATAAGAGCCCTCTCTGGTGGACGTAAAACCCCGTCGATACCAGTCTTAAAAATAAATGATGTCGTCGTCACCGAGGCAGAGGAGGTCGCTGGGGCCTTGGCTAGGCATTTTTCTCAAGTGTCTGGCTCGGGGAGCTATTCGGCGGAATTCCTTCGGCGAAAAGGTGACGTGGAGCAACAGCCACTCGATTTTGATGCCGCTATCAATGAAACATACAATGAACCGCTAACCATGCACGAATTAGACAATGCCTTACAGAAATGTAAAGACTCTGCCCCAGGAGTGGATGGGATCCCATATGCAATGATCAGAAATATGGACATAAATGGGAAGGTAGGCCTCCTCCAATTGTATAACAGCATATGGGATACCGGCCAATACCCTGATGGTTGGCGGGACGCTATTATTATACCGATCCCAAAGGAAGGAAAAGACCCTAGTAACCCCTCCAGTTACAGACCTATTTCGTTGACCACCTGCTTAAGTAAGGTCCTTGAGTCTATAATTAATTATAGACTAGTGTATTTGTTAGAAACGAGAGGACTTTACAGCCAGTATCAGGCGGGATTTCGCAGATATCGTTCCACGTTGGATCAGATGAGCCGCCTCGAGATCTATGTGCAAAACGCTTTTATGCGTAGAGAACACGTGCTGGCCGTGTTCTTCGATCTCGAGAAGGCCTATGATACGACATGGAGATATGCGATTCTGCGGAAGTGTCACGAGTGGGGACTGAGAGGGAGATTGCCGAAGTTCCTCCGTAGCTTCTTAGAACTGCGAAGGTTCCGAGTGCGACTGGGGTCGGTCCTTTCGGACCCACATGAACTACAAAATGGCATACCTCAGGGGTCGGTGTTGAGCGTTACGTTGTTCACGATAGCGGTAAACAGCCTTGCTGAAGTTGTAGGTGACCCACTACAAGTATCCTTATATGTTGACGACCTCGCTATTTATTTATCAGGTAGTGATATCGATGAGGTCGGGGAAACCCTACAGCAGGCTGTAGAGAGAGTGGCTGAAGAGGCATCTAGGAACGGATTTAAATTCTCTGAAACTAAGACCGTGTGCCTTCATTTTTGTCGCCTAAGACGGAACTGTAATCCTCCGACACTGGTACTAGATGGCACACTGATCCGCTATAAAGAAAGTGTCCGTTTCCTGGGCCTCGTATTTGATAGTAGGTTGACCTGGCAGGATCACATTGATTACATTAGCACTAAAGCAAGGAGAACCCTCGATTTATTGAAGTTCCTTGGAAGATACAAATGGGGGACGGAGCGGGAAATCTTGAAAAGTATTTTTATTTCACTAACCCGTTCCAAGTTAGAATATGGAGCCCCAGTGTATAGTTCTGCGCGCAAGTCTCGCCTGAAATTGTTAGATAGAATTTACAACGAAGGAGTTAGATTATTCACAGGCGCCTTCCGGACTAGTCCTTTGCAAAGCCTCTATGTGGAGTCAGGGATGCATCCTCCTCAGCTGAGGAGAGAGCAGCTCACCCTGACCTACATTGCCGGAATATGGGGAAAACGTTTTCATACTTTGTTTCCTGCCATATTTGAGAGCCCACATGAAGATGAATTTAGAAGACAACGCTCGCGGACGCGCCCCCTCGGGGTTCGGGCCAAAGAGCTCTTAGACACGGAAGGAGTGCAATTGTGTTCGGTGATGGATTGGGGCTTCTCGCCTTCCCCACCATGGACATTACCTTCCGCATGCGTCCGCATGGACCTGGCAATATTTAAAAAAGATGAAACACCACCCGTCGTTTACAGACAAAGACTTCTAGAGCTTTTAAACTTTTATTATGACTTCCGACCGATCTTTACAGACGGCTCGAAGGTAAACGACGGAGTTGGAAGTGCCTTGTACACGGAGGGAGTCACCCTCAGTTGGACACTCCCGCATTTTGCGACCGTGTACACGGCTGAGATTTATGCTATTTGCCAGGCCATAGAGTTCATTAAAAGAAATTATTACACAAAAGCATTAATACTTACCGACTCCTTAAGTGCAATAATGGCTCTCCGGGATAGATTCTCGACAGACCCAATGGTCATGAAGATATACTATTTATTGTCCGAGCTAAGCACACATGGTCGAAGGGTGGTGTTCGCCTGGGTGCCGGGCCACATTGGCGTGTCCGGAAATGAAAGGGCGGACGAGGCTGCAAAACGAGCAGCCTCTACACAAACTAGCCATACCATCCTTGTTCGGCCCACTGACTTACAAATATATATGAAAAATATTATAAATAACAAGTGGCAAAGTCAGTGGGATAATATTGACGAAAAACTTAAAGAATTTAAACCATGTGTGCGAAATGCTAAAGTCGAGAACTACCCGCGGCATGAATCTGTAATTTTAACGAGGCTAAGGATTGGGCATACACGTGTGACACATGGGTACCTCCTCATTGCCGAAAGAAGGCCGAGGTGCCCGAGATGCCGAGAAAGGCTGACAGTGTCGCACGTGTTGGAAGGGTGTCAGGCACTGCGAACACAGAGAGAAACAGCAGGTCTGCCACATGACCAGCGCGCAATTCTCCAAGAGGGTTCTCCTTATGTAAGGAGGCTATTTGATTTCTTAAAAAATATAAATTATTATAATAAAATTTAGGTATAGATTAGGTTAGCTTATAGTTTAGTTCTTATAAAGGGGAAAGGAATATCGAGTACTTTCCCCTTGTGTGAATGAGTAGTATGTTCTTTTTAATAGCGTGAGTGTATTTATTGACATGAAAGTATTTATTGGCGTGAATGTATTTATTGGCATGAAAGTATTTATTGGCGTGAATGTATTTATTAGCGTGAATGTATTTATTGGCATGAATGATTTTATCAGTGTAAGTGTATTTATTGCGAGAATGTTGGTATGAATGTTAGATTTAGTTTTTTTTTAATTCGGGGTTGAAAGAAATTTATAAAAGTATTTCAACCCCCCTTAGATTTAAATTCATTTAGGATTAGGTCACTTTTAGAGTGTGCAGGAACATTTGTTAAAAGTACTGCACACTTGAGTTAGATTCTACGAAATAGCCTCCTTAGGATAGACTATGTACATAATCTAGATTAAGCGTTATTACATATGTCATATATAATGTATTTGTATATTATTATGTATTATTATATAAATCGTTACAATTTTGTTTATTAATAGTTAAAGCAGAACCCAAAGTACTTTTAATTGCTTGAATTTTGGATAAACGTCAGCTTATGAAAATAAGAGATGGTACCATCGGCCAAATCGCATTCCCCCTCGTCGGCTAGACCGATGATGTAAGAGGGGAGCGCGGTCTGCTTCCGTTTGCCTAGGCTCCAACCTGCCTTGCTGAGCAAGATATGTGTGTGGCAGCCCGATAGGACAATAGGGTACCATCCCAGCTCTAGTGGCCTTCATGTGAGAAAAGAAACTGTGAGCAGGCGCTAATGGCCACAGACGTCGATGCGCCAAAAAAAAAAAAAAAAAAAAAAAAAAAAAAATACAAACTGGAGAAATATCTATCACAATCAAACAGACTTGCAGCAATTACAAAAAAAAAATCGTGTGAGTTAAATTTTAATTTTAAGAAACTAATAACCCCCACCACACAAAAAAATGCAACATTGATATACATACATGAATAAGGAAGCGATAAGTCTGTGACCAACAAAACTACTGTGCGCGTGATTTGATTCCCAACAGTAGTAAGGAGGCCATATCCCGAGGAAAACCCAAATGGGTTAACCACACACCCTCTCATCTTCCTCAAGGGAATTTACTGGAAAGCGTTGTTGTCCCCCAATCAGCGGCGTGCAAGGAGGTGGAAGTCCCTAATACATTACTCGCAGGCACATTCTGCTCCTGGAATTAATTATTCAAATGCATTATCCCAGAATCCCAGACTCCCGGAAACTAATCAGAGAGACAGAGAGAAGGAAGTAGTAGATGAAATAGAAAATGGTTTAATTGAATTAGTAAAAATGCGGTGAGAAGTAAAATCAATGAAGTTGAGGTTACTAATCGAATTACAGCTAAAATTAAAGTAAATACTCATGTGGTCCATCTATTCTGGTGGCTGATCATCGATCCAAGAGGAAGAAAGATTATTGCCGATTTCTGTCATAATTTTTTATTATTTCTTGCCAAGCTTTCGAACCTAGGGTCTAGGATCTAGGCAGTCTTCAGGGCTGAAGAACATGTTATGCATTATCTTATTGTTAATGAGTAAAGTAAATAAAGTAGTGCCTATTTTTTCAGGCCGGCTTTGCGTCCAACTACCAAATTAGGTTTCGTGGACGGAGGCGACTAACAAACATACTTTACTATAAATGCCTCATATTAACCATTGGGAATATAGACTAGTACCGCAATACATCTTAGCTTTGCGGGTATAGCCTATAACCGCCTAACATACTTTACTACAAATTTCTCATATTAACCATTGGGAATATAGACCAGTACCGCAATACATCTTAGCTTTGCGGGTCTAGCCTATAACCGCCTAACATACTTTACTATAAATTCCTCATATTAACCATTGGGAATATAGACTAGTACCGCAATACATCTTAGCTTTGCGGGTCTAGCCTATAACCGCTTGGCTACCGTGGCGCACTTTTTTAATGAGTAAATAATTTTTCATTGGCGGATTACTGACATACTTAACGTCTTATTCCAATTAACTTTCAAGACCAAGGCTGGAATTCGAAGCCAGTATCCGCAAGACAGTTCCGATTTCCTAACCGCTCGGCTACCCGTTAATGCTCTAGAAACCAAGATGTTCATCCACCTCTTTCTTACAAAAAACACCTGGGTGAACAACATGAGGGCTGGTAAAGAATGGGGCCCGTTCATGAACGCCCTACATGATCAATGTGCTTTTTATCACCCAACTTTTCCAACTTGCGTATTCTAGATTCAAACTTTCCTACAAGATAAGTATCTTAACCTCCCCCCCCCAAACCGTGTTGTGGTGCAAATTACACTCTGTACAAACTCGTCTAAAATTTCTCTGCAGAGATATCTGGTGACTAGAGCATAAAACTCCAGCATTACTTGGACTTCTATTTGCTACTTTGCCTCCACAGAAGGAAGATAAGCGAAGTAATGTAGACATTTTTAGAGTCTACAAAAAAAAAGTACCTTATTTTTTATTTAGTTATATTTCCTTCAAACTCGGAATTGTTACTTTAAAAAACGCAATACTCCGTCTCCCACAACTTTATCCAATACTCAGATTGTCAGTAGCGATATTTTATGCGTACAGGTACAAACCTGTACAAACAGGTTGATAAAACCAAACCTTTTCTCCGAAAACAGTTAAAAAATATCTTTAAAAAAAATTATTTTTCAAGTGAAACTTTTAGGTTCTTAAAATCCGTAACGAAAGTAAAGTAGCCGCTTCTTTTTCCGCAGGAAATTGCGGAAAACTAAATATATGACCAATTAGGGAAAATGGGGGAGGGGCATTACTGAGTCATTTTCTTCAGTCTCAGAAATTGAGCAATCTATCACTCATTTTTACTATGTGTTGGTAAATCCGTACATCGCACTAGAATGGCACTTTTAGAAGGAAATGTAACAAATTTTTCCCCCTTCTAAAGTATTAATTAATCGAATAGCTCCAGAAAAAGAAAATATTACAAAATAAAAGTTGTAGATATACTTACAACTAAAGCTAATATGCATTGTGGTACTGGGTTCGATTCCCGGTCTTAGGCCTTGGATTTTATTTAATAGTTAATAAAAGAAATTTATAGT
Organism: Rhodnius prolixus; assembly: GCF_049639745.1. Classification (NCBI taxonomy): domain Eukaryota; kingdom Metazoa; phylum Arthropoda; class Insecta; order Hemiptera; family Reduviidae; genus Rhodnius; species Rhodnius prolixus. Next base: position 4,454,347 of record NW_027411605.1, on the reverse strand, counting down.
AAAGTATGTTAGGCGGTTATAGGCTAGACCCGCAAAGCTAAGATGTGTTGCGGTACTAGTCTATATTCCCAATGGTTAATATGAGAAATTTACAGTAAAGTATGTTAGGCGGTTATAGACTAGACCCGCAAAGCTAAGATGTGTTGCGGTACTAGTCTATATTCCCAATGGTTAATATGAGAAATTTACAGTAAAGTATGTTAGGCGGTTATAGACTAGACCCGCAAAGCTAAGATGTATTGCGGTACTAGTCTATATTCTCAATGTTTAATATGAGAAATTTATAGTAAAGTATGTTTGGCGGTTATAGGCTACACCCGCAAAGCTAAGATGTATTGCGGTATTAGTCTATATTCCCAATGTTTAATATGAGAAATTTATAGTAAAGTATGTTTGCTAGTCGCCTCCATCCATGACACCTAATTGGTAATTGAACGTTAAGCCCCGCCTGAAAAAAATAGACGATTACTTTACTTCTACTTAAAAGTAATGAGTAAAAACAATTTTAAGAAAAGTAAAAACCTAATCAGAAAAACATGTGCCTACTTCCGGTTTAGAGAGTATTCTTCGCTAAGTTACTGTCAGATTCACACAATAAATGTGGGAATTCAAAGTCCCACAACATGGTGCGCAGTTATTTTCCCTGAATAGAATTCCAAAAATTGAATCACACTTGGAAGGCACATAAAACTATATTAAAGGTATACCAAATCTTAAGGTGGCAATAGTGGGGGGGGGGGGAGTTTAAAGTTAATAAACAGGAGTTTATGGAAGGAAATGAAAATTACTGGTGAAAATTAATTAATTGAAATCTTAATAACAGGAAGGAAGGAAGTTTGTGGAACCAGTGCTACCACTGAGGCTTATCGTTTTATGTCTCGTTTATAGTTGATCGTATATTCTCAAATTTAATATGTATGGTAAATAATTAAATTTGTTTTTAATCAACAATGGTGTATATACTCGTAAATGGAGACAATCTCAGCCAGCCAGTAGTTCTCTTTAGCTACTAAATCAGAGAGGGGCAAAAATTTAATCAATTAAATTCCAATTGAATCATGATTAGAATTTAAAAAAATTAATCCACTAAAATTAGTTGATTGAATTAAATTCACTTTTAATTTAATCGGAATTTAATCAATTAAAATGTTTAATTATAAAAAAAATTAATATTTAGGTAAATTAAAATTAAATAATCAGAATTTTAATTGATTGAATTAATTTCCAAATTTAGTTTTAATCACTTTGGACGATTAAATTTTTTTAATTTAATCAAAATTTGAGAGATTTAATTTTTGTAACCACAACTTTGTCATTGGTTGAACCAGCATCGGGCCAAATCTCTTACATTCTGTCTAGCTGGTGCTTCATCTCCATCACTTTAAATATCACTTTTCTGAAACTTGGCACCTTCATTCCACCAATACGAGTGCCATCAATTGTAGAAAGTGCTTGGAGAATTAGAAAAAACTTTTGAAATATTTTCTCTCTCTAACTATTGTTCACATCCTCATTTGTCCACATCTCAACATATTGTTGAGGTGAGCGGTTGTGGGTTATTGCAATCCCGGTCTTCAATCAATGTGAGTGTAAGGTACTCCCATATAGGTCTAGTGAGTGACAACATGATTAAATGTGAGTGTAAGGTAGTCCTATATAAGTCTTGTAATGAGTCACTAACATGATTAAATTTGAGTGTAAGATAGTCCTATATAAGTAGAGAATCGTCAACATGATTAAATGTGAGTGTAAGATAGTCCTATATAGGTCTAGTGAGTGACAACATGATTAAATGTGAGTGTAAGGTAGTCCTATATAAGTCTAGAGAGTCTTTAACTTGATTAAGTGAGAATGTAGAAACTAGAGTGAGAATGTTTACAGATATTGCCACTAGAGTTTTCAACCGTATGGAGTACAAAGTAAGGTTACAGCCTATTTAATGGCGGCTTACCAGTCTACAATGTGCCTATTTCTCTTAGGTCTATTTCACGATTAAACAATACAAATTCTCAACTTTTTTGTTTCTGTTAACGATAATTGAGTAAAACATGAGGTATCATACCCAAAGAAATATTATTTATCGTATTATTAAAGGAATTTTTTTTTCTTGCTTAAATCGAAAGTTTATCAAATACCTATGGGAGAAATGTATGGGAAATTTTTTTAAATTAATTATTTCATTGAAATTATCATGTTTAAAGTAGTGGCCAATCACAGCGTAGTAAGGTTGTAGTCTATGGGCGGGTCACGCCCACCTATAGTATAGTCACGCCCCGTCCAATGGAAACCAGTTATGGGCTGGTCAAAGCGAACTATAACAATGGTGCTTCAAGACCTTTCACTTATTTTTCTAAATCTTTTATTATTTTCTGATATTTCATTAACTTTTTTTTGTTATTTTAGTAATAATATTAATCTTACGTAGATATTTAATGCTAACAAATTATTCGAAAAATATATAATGCTCAATTTTCAAGACATTTTTCATGTTAATATCGTTTTCGAACAGTTTTCGCTAATATTCAACAGTTTCACTTCACTTTCTCATGAAAAGAATCTCGTATGAACACTCACATGACTTTTTCTTACCATAATTTACGAATATAATTGAATTTTCGTGTAACTTAGAATTATCTCTCTGAACCAAACTAATAATTGAGAAAAAATTACAAGTCAAATTGACATTTAAGCTTAAGTACGTCATTAGATCAGCTTCAGATGAATCCGTTTGGCAAATTCATAGTAAATTACAGAAAAAGTCTTTCTTTAAAATTGCACTTCCGGTGTATTATTTTTATTTCTTCCTGGAAGTTTAGTTAGAAATTTTTTTTTTTTTTTTTTGGCGCATCAACAGCTGAGGTCATTAGCGCCCGGAGCTTTTTCCAGTGCACTGCCGGCCTCCGGACAGTGTTCTCTCGTTACAGACAACACTGTCCATCACCGGACAGTGAGCTGTAAGAAGCTCCTAGGAAGAGAAAATCTAAGGGTCAGCTGCTGGATTCGAACCCGGGACCTCCGCGTGGGAGTCCAGTATGGTCCGAAAGTGTCCGTGTGTTATGTTTTAGTGAATAGTCACCTAAACATTCTGAATACCAAAAAAAAGAAATTTATTAATCAAATACTTGGAGGTGGTGAAACCTTAAAACATCTGAAATGGAAGTTTAGAAGTTAGAAAAACGAGAGTATAAGATGGTTCTATGTAGGTCTGTCTAGTGAGTCACCAACACGGTTAAATGTGAATGTAATTGTAGACCTATCATGGTTTAGTGAGTCATTGTACTTGTGAAGTCCAAGTTTGGAAAAAATTAATAGAAAAGTTTTGGTTGGAGATATTGAGAAAGGTGGCCTCGCCAAAACGTGGTCTGAACCATTATTTGAAAAGTCATAGTGAGTGATTAAAACAACTTATGATTAAATTGTATTTTTAATTAGTGCCCATCTCTGTTCTAAATCTGCAACTCTTTTAATACTCCTTCCCACAATATCCTAAGATATTCCTAAGTCCAGGAATTAGGATTGTTCACTGAAGAGTGTATGCCTCTCCTAACCGTGGTATCCACCCCAGGCTCTCTTGGAAAATCCCAAGGATTATGGAAGCCCATCAGTTCGGGATTTGGGTTACTTACTATTACGCGAATTTCGGTGTGGTTTTATGGACATCATGTCATGATATTTTTTAATCAATTAAAGTAAACAAAGACAAAATTTGATTAAAGTTTGAGGGGGGAAAGGAATTTATTGTAACAATGTAATCGGGAAGTGATGTTATTGCTGGAAATGTTTGAATTGAAGCTGTGTTGTGTTGTTGGGTGGATTTGTATAAAGAAGTGTGGAAAAGTCCCAATGGGATGCCCGTTGTGTTTGGATACTTGGGATGGAGAGGAAATGGGATGAAGATGCAATGTTGTTCTCGTGTAGATTACCAGTCTTCAATTTGATTAGTGATTTGGTTAGCGCCAAAGACGTACCGACTATCTGTGCGCGTAGAATGGAATCAATGTGATTGTGTGGAAGACAGACAAGAAGCGAGAACTAAGTCTTTTGCCACCGATATAGTTAGAGTATCTTGTTCCTCTCTCTATCTCGCCATCCACTGGAACAGTGTCTTTGAACTCTGACGACCTCTGGTCTCTCACAAGTATATAAAATAAGTAAGGACTATACAGTCCGCCTATACATATACACACACGACCACTAACAGCAGAGAGTCTATCCTATCTATACAGAAGAAATACCGAACGACAACACTACCTTATACGGCAAGTTGGCGGGATGACTCGCTCACTACGCAGCATCCTCTTGTGGTCATTCAAAACAGACCAGATATTGTCACTCACACTCTCCTAGATCATTGTGTCGTAATTTTCTGTTTTTTTCTTAAAATTAGTGTGGAAAAATTTTGTGAATTAAAACTAATGAAAGAAAAAGATTCTGAACATACAGAAAGCTGAGATGTATTGCGGTATTAGTCTATATTCCCAATGGTTAATATGAGAAATTTATAGTAAAGTATGTTAGGCGGTTATAGGTTAGACCCGCAAAGCTAAGATGTATTGCGGTACTAGTCTATATTCCCAATGGTTAATATGAGAAATTTATAGTAAAGTATGTTAGGCGGTTATAGGCTAGACCCGCAAAGCTAAGATGTATTGCGGTACTAGTCTATATTCCCAATAGTTAATATGAGAAATTTACAGTAAAGTATGTTAGGCGGTTATAGGCTAGACCCGCAAAGCTAAGATGTATTGCGGTACTAGTCTATATTCCCAATGGTTAATATGAGAAATTTATAGTAAAGTATGTTAGGTGATTGTAGACTAGACCCGCAAAGCTAAGATGTATTGCGGTACTAGTCTATATTCCCAATGGTTAATATGAGAAATTTACAGTAAAGTATGTTAGGCGGTTATAGGCTAGACCCGCAAAGCTAAGATGTATTGCGGTACTAGTCTATATTCCCAATGGTTAATATGAGAAATTTACAGTAAAGTATGTTAGGCTGTATGTCTGAAATTGGAAGATTTAACAAAAATGGGATTGTAACAGTATCCGAGAATTTTGCAAAAATTATCAACTGTTGTTGATATTATGAATTTATTAACAATTATCAATTGTTGTCTGAATTTGTGTGCATTAATTGTGTTACGTGTATTTTTTTTATCGAAATTGCATGACCGGCGGAAGTTTAAACGATTAATTTTGTGTTAATTTTATTTTTAAGGAGGATATCCGGAAACGTGATGTTTCGTTGGACAATCCGGTGAACCCTGCAGTGTAGCCAATTAACATTTAGTAAAAATTCAGACTGTGACGGAAAACTTTAAGAGCAGTTGAGTTGTGCGAATCACCGTCAATTGCACTGCAATGCAGGATTTATTTAAAATTAGACTGTAACTTTGTTCCCGCCCACATAGGCTGTATTGTTCCGTAAACTGAACTACAGACAAATAGTTGTTCCCTTTATTGTAACCGTAACTCTAAAAACTGCGCAAGCGTATGAAATTACTTTTATTACTACTCCAAAAGTTCCTCTAGAATTAGTTCTCCCTGTTTATGGAGAATACAATAAATTTCTTAATAGACCCATAAAAATGTTAGCTTTCATTATCTTCTGTTTTAGGTCCACAGTCTCTTTCTTCTGGTGACTTCAACAATCTACCTGTTACTATGCCGCTGTCACATAGTGACATCAATTACACGTGCACTTCAGCTGGCCGTAAACGGTTTTTCTTTCATCGTATAAGAAATGTTCTTACCTTAATAAAAGTAAATTACCGGAAATTCTACAGAAAGACACAGTAAATAACGGCAGCATTTATGTCTAATTATGTACTCTTAGGGGGGGGGGCCGCCATTGCATGGTAAAATGAAGTTGTTTGACGTCCACAAAGAATTTGTTTAAATAACGCATGTTTGTAACAAAATCTGCTGCAAATATTTGCGTCTTCGTCTCGCCACAATTACGTGATTAAAATGTTTCTTGATTCTTAGTGTCCCAAATAAATGTGTCTTTAGGCACCATGGTAGCCGAGCGGTTATAGGCTAGACCCGCAAAGCTAAGATGTATTGCGGTACTAGTCTATATTCCCAATGATTAATATGAGAAATTTACAGTAAAGCATGTTAGGCGGTTATAGGCTAGACCCGCAAAGCTAAGATGTATTGCGGTACTAGTCTATATTCCCAATGGTTAATATGAGAAATTTACAGTAAAGTATGTTTGTTTGTCGCCTCCGTTCACGACACCTAATTTGGTAGTTGGACGTAAAACCTGCCTGAAAAAAATAGGCAATTACCACTACTAAATGTGTCTTTAATATTATTCGTGTTCACAAGCGTTCTGTAATAATATAGTTCCGTTGTGATGTCACAGTGGAAAATTATTACGTAAGAAAAAGTTTCATACTAAAGCGATAAGCCTAACTTACATTTTGTTCAAGTTCAAATGTGGATATTTCTCTAGCAAACTCAAAAAGCCGTTCTGCATAGGTGCACCTGTGTTTTTCTGTCCAAATTAGGATCTGCAGCTTGCCTTCTTTAATATAGGTACTTTTTTTTTTATATATAATAATTGGTTTATAAAACTTGTTTTTGTTTTATTAGCGTTAATGAAGGTCAACCGGAAAGACGTAAAGTCCATATTGGTTTTATTGTTCTGTGGGTTGGTTTAGGTGGGCGCGTTACTTCCGGCTAAAACTTACACCACTAGACCGTCGCTCTCACTCAATGAAACCTTCACTCCCCCCCAGCCACCGTGTGCCGGCCATTATTACAATGAAATGAACGTTGTACTAGACACAGATAGACACGGATCAACAACACTGGACAAATAGACAGACAGACACAATGTCTTCTTATTGTTGTTTACAATTTAGGGCCAACTAACATATGTATCTAATGCCGGCTTTTTCTAGCCAACATAGTTTTAGATGAACATGAACATTATAAAACTTGCGTTTAATTACTAGGTCTTTAAGTTTCTCTTAGTCCTTTTTGAAGAGCAAGTATTGCAATCGAAATATCCTTCGAGTCCGAAAAAGTGGTCTTTAGATTGTGGTCAGGAAGTTGTACGAGCTTAAACTCAATAAGAATCTCAATAACGAAAAGTTTCCGGAAACTCAAACTTCATATTTCATTTCCTCCACGATAGAAACTTAACTATCACACCCTTTTAACGGATATACTATTTTTTAGGTTTTTCGAAAACAGCTGCAACTGTCTCTTTAAACTTATTGAACACTACCACCGAACTATATAGCAAACCATTAACATTAAATTAGAATTAAATATGTTGCGAGTTTTACGAAAATCGTCGGTGGAAAATTAATTTCAAGGGGAGGTTCTAGGAAATCAAGTTTTCCTCAGAGAATGATACAAGTAAATACATTTCAAGAGGAAGTCTTGTGAGTATTCACCCCAACAGTTTTTGCTGTGGGTGTCTTTGTTTAGGCATTGTTAGAAATCATGTCATCAAGAAAAGAGCCGTTGTGGTCTTGATGATTGATGGACGCATAAAGACGTGTGGGATATACGAGTATAAACTGGTTTTTTACCATTCTTTGATAGACAACCTCTAATGTAATCTCAGAAGGTCGTGTACCTTGAAGAAAGAATCAAAAGGGGGATGATCGTGAACTGAATTTCTTTTTTATTAAATAGAGATGATGCTCAATTTACTTTAATGGAGAAGATGATTCGGTAACTGAATGGGTAATTGTGTGTCTTCAATGCTTTCATCTTTAAGCACAGTTCATCTAAGGGATAACAACTATGGTTTTGGGAGGGATGATAAGCCAGTCAAGCTCGGGAGGAGGTTGGCAAGAATTCAGTTGGTTAACTATTTGATGAGAAACGTTCGCTTAATTTCATTTATGTATTCTTTTCAAAATAAAGTGATAAGGGATCACACGAGGGCCTACATTGACTGGTAAATCTCTTTAGCTTTTTCTCCAAACTTACAAAAAACATTTTTAAGAAATATAGTATATTGCTTGCTTGATCGTTTCTATTTTTATAATTATAAAAAATAACAAAATTGAAAGAAACAAAACTTGTATTAAATTATCAGCCCTTAAATTATGATTTATTGGCAATAGCCCTGAGGAAGTAGTTTTGGAAGACCAATTTCTTTGCGTTTCGGGGGGGGTACCCGTGAAGAAGGGTTTCTTCACGAGCTTTTTTATTTACGGGCAAGATGTGCCCGTAAATCGTATAGAATTTATGAATAATACTATTCACTAGATTGAAATAATTATTTTCATTAAAAAAAATTATATATTTTATCAAAATTGGTCAAATTAATAATAAAATATCTGAAATTAAAGTTAGTTGAAAAAAAAATGATAAGTTAAGTTGGCTACATTGGAGTAAATTATTCATGTTCTAATTTATAACCTACATTTAAACCTCCAAACTAAAGTGCTTAGTGTGTGATAAAAAATAAACAACCCTTCATTTAACATGAAATGATGAACAGAAAACATTAATAACAACAAACAGGTACACAATAATTAATGTGCATATTAATAAATGAGATCAGATATAAAAATTTGTTTATTTTATGTACAGTACGATTCAGAAATTGTAACACAAGTATTGGTGGCACATGCCTAGTGTTAAATTGTTTATTACTACTGCAGTGTTAAACAGATTGTTCAAGAAATAGTTTAAAGTTTATTAACAAAAAAGAAAAGTTATTGTTAGTTTGTGTTCATTAGTTGTGGGCAAGAAATTCATATACTTTCATCAATTGGTAAGTTTAGTTTAAATATTCGGGACATATGGATTGATTCAAAAGTTAAAAAAAAACTATGATGGATTCAACGGACAAATTTTTTGAATCACTTTTAATGAAGTTTAAAAAGTTGTTTTACCGATCACTTCGGGTCCTTCAGTTTAAATTTGGGTTGCAATATCTGTTATTCTGATTCTACTTAATTATTTTAGACTTCTTAAGTAATTATAGAAAGTTACTTTACATTTACCTTTTAAAATTATTATTCGCAAATTAGAATGTGATAAATGGCAGTAAATGAAATAAGAGTGAACATTCTTGCAAGATTTTGTTACAGTTTTAATTGAATTAAAAATTAATTATAAAAATTCCTTAAAATTTTACAATTAACACTAAGTTAAATCAACTTGAATAGAGTTGGTGTGGAAAGGCTGGAAAGGGCAAAGCAATTGAGGCAAATCCCCTTAAAAGTTGAATGTTTACGTTCGTTTGGGGACCCGCATTTGGTACAAATTAGTAACTTCCAAATGAAGGCCCTTACTGAACTTCATCCACGCAGCGACTGTCACATATTATTTATGCTGTGGTAGCCTCACAGTAAGTGTTGCGTTAATGGGTGTGTGTGGAGGTGGGACTTTTAGATGGCAGCGCAGAAGTAAACAGTCAGCGGAGTGTATGTCTGTGCGCCAAAAGAAGGGGATAAACGTTATTTAACCCTCTTGTCCGCCCGCATGTTTAGTTTTCCCCCTATTTTAGGCTAATGAGTTTGCTAATGTTATTTTGTATACATTTCGTTAGAGTTAATTCTCCTTGTAATTTTGTCATGACTGTTTTCTACCCATACTACCCAAGGGGTAGGGTATTTGCGTTTTGCAGATTTGCTTGGTGGAGCATGGTCTCGATGACTTACGAGGATATCTGCAGCATTTGGGCTATCTACAGCAGATTCTGTAGGAATTAGGAAATGGAATAGACTTCAATGCATCTCCTGATGAACTGCTAAGCCGACAAGGAAGATCAAGATACCTGGCTAGTAGTTTCGGAGGGGGACTAAGTGACTAATATCATCTCAGATTCTGTTTCAAATAACTTTGAAGCACTATAGTTGGGTTCTAAGGCGCCACGATATCTAAGCAGTTTAAGGCGAAGCCTGAGATGTAGTGTGGTACTGAGTTCAATTCCCGGTCTAGGCCTTGGATTTTGTTTAATGATTTATAAGGGATATTTGTGTAAAGTAAGTTTGTACTGACACCTTAATTTGGTAGTTGGAGGTAAAGCCCGCATGAAAACATAGGCTTCTTTTTTACTTCTTGGGTTCTACCTGACACCATTAAGAAGGATTAACAAGGGTTCTATGTAAAGTTCTTAGAGCGTTGTAACCGCCCTTGCTATTTATAAATAAATAAATTCATGCACTATGTAGTAATTCATAACTTTTGGTTACAGCCTGCTGTGCTCAACTGTTTAAGAAGATGGACATCAAGTGAAGCTCTGGGCAGTATGACAGTAGATCCTGATTGTACTATAAAAGTGTCGGCAACAGACTTTGATCTTGTAGATCATACATTACCATCGCCTGAAGAACAACTGCAGACTGTAGCTCTAAAGTAAGTCGAATTTCTCAGACGATATTTCTGGAAAGAAAAAAAAAAAACTTATGTTTTGTCATTCCTTTAGGAGATCTAGGATATCCAACAAAGTAACTTTTAACGGATTTACGGAGCCATTTCCTAAAGGAGGAAGAGCAGAGTTACTTCTTCAGAAACCGATGTATATCCAGATATACAGGATGTATACAAGCTTTGGAGAGACAGAAGATGTATGCAATTACTTTGTTTAGCATACCTCAGGCTAGCCCCACTTGTCATGCAGACATTCCTGTTTTGTATCATGACTAATGTTGGTACTTAAGAAAAGAAATGACTTCCTTTTGCTCGCTGAGGCTTTGGTTTTAGGAAAGTGGAATCCAGGGCATTGTGACCAACATAATTTGCCCCCATGCTTGAGTTGGATGTGTCCATTTTCAGTGGCCCGTGATTCGACATGAATAACTTCTTTCAGTGTTAATTCCCTACATACATTTTCACTTGACATAGTCTTGGTATTCTACATCAGTTCATAGCTCTGTTAGCTTCGTTCTTCTTAATGAACCATTCCTAGGAAGACAAGTCGCTTATCTAACCAACAGGTTCTGGCCCCCAAGAGGGACTGAAGCACCTTATATTACTATAGTTTCGTCCACCTCACTTTTTTCTAAACCATGATGCCTGCACTCGGAATAAGAATGGTTTGTATCTGCCTCCTGTTTAGATTTCCGCTGGAAGATGCTGGCAAAATTAGTCTTAGGCAACTAGTGCATGATATTTTGACAAAGTATTCCCTCCTCACAAAATCTTCAATATTCTACGCGCTTCGTTGGTTTAAATGTTCTAAATTAGTGCAGGATTTTCAGCCTTTATTACTTTTTCCAGATTCCCACCGGAAATGGTTGCTATAGATGTTTCTGGTAAAAGTTTCGAAAGGATGTGCAGCCAACGAAGATCAATGATCACTGGTGAAACTGCCGACGGATTCAAGCGAAGGACTAAAACAAGACGTTCACGTAGCAAGAGAAGAAATACAATCGCTGGAACTGATGCGAAAGAAATAGCGGCGATAGTTGGCGGATCGGTTCCGATGTTAGTATATTTTTAATCTTTACTAATATTATTAAGTTTTATTATTATATTTTGATTTAAAATTAGCTCTGGGATCTTCATTTGCAGTGAAACACCAGAACTGGGCAAGACAACACCAGAAGGAATGTCTTCTTCCACTTCTGAAAAGAAGTCGCACTTAGAAAATCTCAAAGAATGGGGCCGTTCTAGACTAAGACAGATAAAAAATATCGAACCTTCCGTTAGATTGAGATCAGTTAGCAATTCTCGACGTAAATGGGACAAAGAAGAACCAAATCCACATTCGTCTTCTGGAAATTGGAGCGCTTCTTCGGAAAGTGGTCATTCAACGGCTACATCTCATATTCCACGGTAAGTGTTTGGTTATCACGCGATGATTGGAAGGTACAGTTAAAAAAAATATGGAAAGTAGGTAATTTAATGATGGCTGCTGCGGATATTGTTTAATTATAAAGAACTGAGAAACAATTTAAGCTTTTTTTTTCCTCAACCTGATCTCAGATTTCTCAGAGAAGCCCAGGCATTCTACCAGTCTCTCCTACTAACTTCGCTGAAATCCTACATTTCGTGAAACTCACGGAACTTCAATCTCCATCTTTAAAATGAAGCAAGCATTCCATAAGGCAATGGTCCATTATGTTCGTCAATATACCAACTCGCGTAATCATCACAACAATCCCATCTTCTTATCGTGATGACCCAGTAATTATGCTAATAAACAGTCGGAGAACCCACATCAACTTCACTAATTATAAGTAATATTCTAAGTCCGCTCAAGATATTCCTTTCTTCAAAGATTTCAATCCCTTCAAGCCATTTACCTGTAAGGGAAGTACCTATTCAGTGCCATTTTTGTTTCCAAAATAAACATTCAATCCTCCAAACCAAAATAAAACCAATTGTAATCTTTGAATATAAACTAGAATAGATTTATACACCTTTGAAGCTTGTTCCAAAGAAAAATCTATTTTAGGAGCATTCAGAGAAAACCGCAACCTTGAACGGTCCTCTAATATGCCTCAACTGTACAATGTAACAGAAGTACTTTTGCGTAGTATTATACTTGATTAAAAGTATTGCTAAAATTGCAAGTTTGACGCGAATCTGGTGGCCGAATTGCGGCGTTCCAGAAAAAGTTTTCGGTAATTTTCTGGACTCTGTCCCCCTAACTATTTTTATTGATCCAGAACATTAGCCCAGAAACTATCAACTGCAGGTTTACAGACTCCTACTTCAACCTTCCAATCGCTGTAAAACTTTATGTGATTTTTTTTAAATTTTTTATTCAACTATTGGGACATAAAATTTAAATTTAATTCTTTTTATTTGTTGAGTGACAAGTTGTTTGTTATTTTAGGTCGAGCATCAGCAGTGGAAGTGTTTGTCCAAAACATAAGAAGCCTGTAGTTGTGTCTACATCGTCTTCCGTGACGAGCGAAAGTACAACATTGACACCTGACGATGGAGAAACATGTTCCATGTATTCCTGTGATACCGAAGGCTACTACACATCATTCCATCTTGACAGTGGTTTAAAAACATTACGCGAAGAAGAGCCTTGTACGCCCATACACTGTACGTCAGCGTTATCAGTAAATAGCCAAGTGAATCAAAGTGCCGCCGAATCTGAGTATGAACTGTTCGGTAAAGGTTCCACTTCGACGACAGCCAGTTCAGCTGGTACCGTATGTACAACGTTATTAGTTCCTCCTACAGCGCCTACAGTTCCGGAAAGGGTGTCCAGTCAACTGTCTGGCAATAAAACCTTGCCCGAACGGACTACACGTTCACATGATACGATAAACACGAGGGAAACCCAAAGTCTTAAACTTAATAAAAAATCCGACGCAAAAATGTTAACATTTGATGAAGTAAAACATATAAATGAATCAAAAGATTCGTCCAAATTTAATATTGAAGAAAAAAATTGCGTTATAACGGTTGACGTTCACCATGAACACAGGAATACATCGCCGGAAAAGTGTGGCGATTCACCAGATTCTGGACATAATACGTGCAGTTCCCCGGTTGATTCTATCGCTAGTCCATCATTAGATCTAGAAATGTCTGAATGTTCTGATTTAGAAGGCGTGGACAGAATGGAAAGGATTCGTGTGAAGACTACTATCAATTCTAGTAGGATTCCGTCCATGTGTGTAATTACACCGCCACAAAGTGATGATGAGGTGAGCTTAAATCAGTATAATAAGAGCATGGACTCGGGAGAATATGTTACGATAGCGGACGTCCGGCCTACTAATCCAACAACAACTTCACCGAAATACAACACGATTTCACCAATCATTATACGTGAATCGGAGTATGTATCTTTGAACGATCTACCTTCGGCCGAAGGTCTAGCAGAGCCAAAGAGACAAGGTGCTCGGGTTACGCTGAACGCAGAAGGTAAAGTGGTCTATTCTTCGGACAGCCTGCGCAGAAGAAAGGCTGTACACACTACAGGTACCTTTGAACCAGGTCCTTGCGTGACTAGAAGCGACAATAGCCCTGTACCGCAGCGGCAGACCAACGTTAGACCAGTGATAGCGCAGAGCCCATTGTTTGCCAACCGAAAAACTATAACTCCATCACCTGTGCAAAAAACGCCGCCGTCGAAATCACCAGTAAGCGAACGCAAAGACACTTCGTTGCGCCAACCGCTGACTACAGTGTCTACAAATCGAGCATTCTCGCCCAGTGGTCAAAAAAGGATGACCACTTCCACCAATCAGAAGCAATACTTCTCACAGTCCACCCTGGAGAAACAGGCAAACAACAGTTCCCGTCCATTGTCACCACTAGTGTCGCCTACAACGCAGAACAACAAAATCACCATACCAAATCCCATCAAATCACCAACACGTGCCGCATCGCCTAGGATGATCGTCAAAGCAACAACCAGCAATCGTGCCTTGAGTCCAGAAGCTGCAAGAGGTGCCTACGTCAACATGAATCAGATGGCCGAGGATTCAAAGTTTGCCATCAAGCGTAGCGATAGTTATCGTCTAGCTAATGAGGAAACAGTGTTCAATCCAAACTTGCTTGGCCGGAAACAGTACGGACCTGGTGTGATAGCCGGCCCAAGCTTGCTGTCAGCCATCCAGGCGGCTCGAACCAATAAAGGTAAAATTATTAAAAATGAAAACACTGAGATCTGGTAATTTAAGACAAAATTGTCAATTTAAAAACACATTATTTTATGATTTTTGGTTGATTTAAGCCCAAAATATTGCTGGAAATTGTTACGCTTGCCAGGATTTCACTTGGTATTAGTTTATGCGGGTATTTATTATTTTTGTTGTATAAGTAGAGCTTTCTCTTTCTCAAATTTTTAACGTCAGCTAGTGAGGCGCATTTCTCGCGAAGCCATTAAGTTCCTAAAAAACTTGCCTTAGAAACTGATTTTTATTTTACTTTTGCATAGAAAATAATAAATTTATTGACATAGTCAGTTTATTGACTGAAATTTTTAATCATTTCTTGACTGATCTTTCTTGATTGTTAATTTATTATTGTTCCCTCACTATATCGTTCCACGTTTCTTTGCCCTCATCAGAGCCGGATTTAGATGAAAAGAGGCCCTAGGCTATTCCACTTATGAGGCCCTATCACTGCCCATTTTTAAGTTTGTAAATTACATGAGAGATAATAAAATACATCACTACTGTGATACATCACTAAAACAGTGTTTTAGTGTTCACTGTTTTTAGAATAGTGTAATTTTAATTTTGCTAACTATTTGAATGTAGGCCCCCTCTTTATCTTGAGGCCCTAGACTGAAGCCTAGTTAGCCTATAGGAAAATCCGGCCCTGGCCCTAATATTTGTCTCCTCAAAGTTCTGTAACTCACAAGGCTTTCAAGTATTGGATATGTATATCAGTTCTTAGAAAAAGCTCGCCCTTTATGTAGCCGCCATAAGCGGGGGAGACATTATCAGCTAATTGGATTTTGTAATCTCTTATTTATATTTTTTGGTCCCATATATGTGGCCAATGAAGCTTTCAGCGTCTTGAAAGATTATACTTCCCCTTAATCAAGATTCTGAAATCTTTTATGATTCTCAAGTTGTTATTAAAATCATAAAATACGCTCATTTCATCGATTCTTCGATTCTTCTTTCATCTGATCCTCGCCACTGTCTTAACGAACACTTCGCCAGTCCCGTTCTACATCCACCTAAATTTATCTGGCATTTCCTTTTAGGTTCATCAAGTTTAAATTCTCTTCATTGGATATTAGTTTACTAATGATCCACCATTAAAGTTTCCTCCTCCTCCAAAAAAAATCAAACGGAACTTAAATTAAATAAAAAATGTTTCACCATGAAATTTACAGATTTTTATTGTATTAGGATAAAGGCAGAAATATTTTTATCACTTCACCATTTTACTTTTTTAAAAAAAAATAGATTAATTTGATTTTGCACTTTGCTTGCATGTTTTATTATTATTATTTATTTTATTTTTTGAAATGAATTAGAGTGTAGCCTATTTATTGTGTGATACGATTTTATTTGTTTCGCTTTATATGTTTTAGCTTTGTTTGTCCATCTAGTTTTGTCAAATTTTCAGCGGGGAAAGAGGCAATTATGGCTATTTCATATTTTTTTTTTTAAATTGATTTAGTAAACAACCAAAAATAATTGATTTTCATCATGTACTTTTGTAATAAATGCCAAAAAAAAATGTGTAGATTCCATTAGGAGTGTGTTGCATGTATATTATCTACTTTGTTGTTTTTTTTTTGTAAATACGTCCTATTTACAACTTATTTGATCTGGCATTTTCTTTTAGATTTGTAAAGTTTAAAATTTACATTAGGAAAGTTATTATAATTAAGTTTCTACGCCTTTAAAATTTGTTTTGCTAATATTGTCAAATACTCTGTAGATAGACGAGTGGAAATTTTGCTGAATTTGTTAATCATTTTTTAATTTATTTACTTCTTGAAAAAAAAGGATCATCGAAGTACTAAATGAGTCTTAGTCTAGAATAAACTGAATAATTTAGTAATTTTAATTATGAATTATATTTAAAAAGAGAAATCCGAAAAAAATGATTTGGGAAGCTTGAACCTTTATTTGCAGAACTTGAATTATATTATTGAAATATTGTCCAATTGTACAGCTTCTTCCAATAATTTTAATCTTAAATTTATTACGTTCCACCTTTCATTAATATTCTTATCTTCTAAAACTCATTTATTCAA
Organism: Rhodnius prolixus; assembly: GCF_049639745.1. Lineage (NCBI taxonomy): Eukaryota > Metazoa > Arthropoda > Insecta > Hemiptera > Reduviidae > Rhodnius > Rhodnius prolixus. The sequence continues at coordinate 4,437,726 of NW_027411605.1, read as the reverse complement.
AAGTTTTCTTCAAATACTAATTGTGTAACGTTGGTAATGTTTTATATGACATGAAATTTTTATCTTACTTGTACCTGTTAAACATTTTTTTTAAAAAGGTGTAATTTAAAATAATAAAACTCTATGCTTAAAATAATTAAATTAATATTATTAATTCATTATAACAAAATAATTTAAACCTATTTTTGAATAACTTTAAACAATTGAATTAACACATATTAAGAAATTAAGTCAGCAGGTTAGAAAAAGGTTATTTTGGGATGCAACCTTCCCTTTATTCTATAAGAATCTGTACCACATAGTAACGCTTCTATATTCTTTTTTTGGGGGGGGATTCGTTTATGCAGTTGTGGAAGAATAATCTACAAGTAAATGTATTTACACTGACTTAACATATATAACCTGTTTTGTTTATAACCTTTCATTTATTTATTTTAAATATATAATTCAGGTTTGATGTGCGTTGTAAATATTGTACATATATATTTTTTTTTGCAAGATTGCACGGCTTTATTGTATATATTATTTGCACTGGTAGTTGTCTTCTCTCACAATGGAGTTGGATATTCAAACAAAATAAAATATTAGTGTTACAAAGGTGAGCAAACTTTTTAACAAAATGCATGCTTCTATTTTGTGTTTGTGTTATTTTCAATGCACTTAGCACGCTTTTTTTTTTTCTTGATTTTTATTATTCTTGTTTTTATTTCATTTTTACTTTACATCATTTCCTTAGGGTGTACATTACGAAAAAGGGCATTTTATAAACGGATTGCACTTGTCAAAACTTGGCAGATTTTTGGGGTAAAGAGAAGTCAGTAAAACTTCTGAAGGCCTCTTGGGATGATTATTTAGTTGGTTCAAAAGCATAGTTACCTACCAGTCTATGCCCTTATTTTTGCTCACCAGATTCCTTTGAGAAACAGATTTGGAGGAGGGAAATATTGAAAGTCATGATGATTTACAAGATGTACGGTTTTTATATTTAGCTTGCGAAGAGAAGGGCAAACAAGTTTTAAAAAAATAATTATTCTGGGGCATTCTATGTCGCGGAGACTGAAAAACTTCATCAGCAAAATTTTGATGGACTTTATCAAGCTTTTCTGGTAACCGTTCATAGATGCGGGAATGTACGCAGGGTTGTGACGAAATCAATCTTTAGGTCCGTACGTAACAAATAGGCCTGGTAATCAAAGACAAGCGCAATATTTCTCAGTGTGCTTAGAAGATATAAGAATGGTCCATCTAGCAGGTTTTGCTGGAAGGCGCACTCCTTCTTTGCGAGGTTGTTGCAAGAGTTAGATTCTTTAATGTAGCATAAGACATTTCGAGGCGGTATGGTATGGTGCTTACAATTGCGTTAAAAATACATTTTAGCTGGGGGTGTTTTAGTGGATCATTATAGTATCACTTGGCTGGTCCACTTCTTTCTCATGGGCTGTTCTAAGGGCGCCACAGAATTGTTGAGGAAATTGTTTTTCTGTTAACTGGGGCACTTCTTCTCGGGCTGTTTTCCTTCTTAACCTTATTTTATATAATCGGTTGTATCCAATAAACAGCACTTAGAATACTTGTCGGTTCTATTTTATGCAGGCATTGAATCTATGAGTATTAGTTTATCTCTTAAATTGTAGGATCTTACTTTATTTTGCTTTGTATTATAATTTCCTTTTACTTTATGAGATATTACATTTTGGTTATTTTAATCTTTCAGCTGCTCAAGAGACAAGCCTAGAGAACAACCTACCGCTGCATAATACATCTGTGGAGAACATCTTAGGTAGTGGTGGCCAGTCTACCTGGCCGAGATCCACATCCACGCCGACTAAGAGCAATGTCTCATCATCAATGGATTTCTCCGCCACAATGCCATCGCCTATACAGAAGAGTGCCACACCGCCAAGAAATAGCCGATCTGCGATGGACTTATACGCTGTCATACATGAATCTAAAAAACGCATCCAAAACCTCCAAAAACCTATTAAGCAGAGTCCCATTTGGCCGAAGAGTATCCCGGCGAAAAGCGTATCGCCTATACCGCCAGAAGCTAGCGTGGGTCTACCCCAGCCAATGGCCCCGCTTACTGATGTTAATCAGTTGAAATATACTAAACAAAGTACGGGTGGTTATGGATCATTACCTAGACTGCAAGTACAAAAATTGGAGCAATCACCTAGGAATCTAGCTAGAAAATCTTATACCATGTCTAGGAAAACACCTCCAGTGATTGGCCATACAAATCAATCATTAGCATCCGACCGACATGGACCAATACAGCCAACTTCTAGAACTGATTTTAAGAAACTACTACTTCAAACCGGCTGGAGTACACCACAGTCGATTGGCAAAGAATCAGCTGTGGAACGTTTACGAAATCGAACGCCGACAAAACCTTTAAGATATGATGTTCTCTCGTCCACAATACCAGAAGATTGTGATGACGAAGAAGAACACACGCCTACTAACACTTCGAAAGCAAATAGTAATAATAGTTTAAATCTATTGTCAAAAAATCCCACTTTAGAAACAGCTTTATAATATTTAATTATTTTATATTTGGGCTATTAGTGTTCTCGCTTTGTTTTAGAACAACTAATGTTAAAAACAAATATATTGGACTGCGCGCGCATATCTTCCTTTAACCTCCTAATGATTTAGAAAATTGTCGCCCTACTCCAATCGATCTTTTTAAAAATTATATTCTTCAATTTTATACAAAATGAAAACGTTTATCTGATTCCTCTTATAAAATAAGGCTTCTAATTACAAAAAAAAAAAAAAAAAGTAAAAAAGGACAGTAGTAGAAATTACATAAAATGTAAATATAAAATTAATCGACATTTAAATGGCCTCTCAGAAACATTTTCTGAACTATTGAAAATTGGGGTAAGATTGTCTTATAAAATTAAATTATGATTTTTTTTAAAACAATAATTGTACAGTGTATTATAGCAATTTTTTTAAAAAAGACATTTCTTTTAAAGAATAAAAATGAAACGTTAAAAAATTTTAATATATTTTATCTTGCCATAAATAGAATTTTTCTTACATTCCACTTATGGTGTCGTAATTATTTATTTTTAATAATTTATTTTTAAAGAGATAATCTTGTTGTTTTGAGCCCAGAATTTTTTTTTTTTTAATTATTAAAACAACGAGTTTATTTTTTATACATTTATTATAACCGAACATAGAATTCAAACAAAAATTCAAAATCAACCTCCTTTGAGGGAGGGCCAATTCTTTTTTATTAGTGTTTATTTAATATACAAACAAATATTAATCATGATTATATTATAATTTTTATTGATTGAATAAAGTAGTAATTATTTATTTTATGAACCTTAGAGATAAAATTCTTAAATACAAAAGAATACCTAATCTGAGGTTTCTATTTAACCTCTAGTATGGTTACAGGTTAAATTGTCTTCAAGTCTGAGTGTAGTATTTAATTTGATTTCATATTTTAACAAATTGTTACCAATTATTGGAACCTACATAACATCTAAAGTTAATAACTTTTTTTTGTTTTTCATTGATTAGTTCAAGTTAATTGAACTAGTTAATCCAACGACTAGTTAATCTTTAATCATGATTCAATATTTGTTAATGTCAACATATATTTTAAGTCTCCTAAGAGTAATGTGTATACGTGATTCGAATTTTGCTAGAAACTAATTTGTCTTCAATGCTCTCGACCAATAAGACTGATGTGATCACCACAGACCTTCTACTTAGACTGATAAAGTGCTTTTAGATTAGAAAAGCATCGTAATACTTTAACCAAACTGCCCACCTAGAAACTGTCAAATAGTTCCAATACGTCCTTGGCAGTTTGCGAAGTGCGGCTAAGGGGACTAAGTGAATTCAAGATTTGTAGTGTGACTTGTTAATAATTTCGCATGCCCTAAGACGCTTTATCTAAATACTATTCTCAGAGTACCTTCTTGGTTAAGATTGAGGTAAGTTTGTATTTGATGTTACCTGCCGAGTCGGCTGGATCCCTTTTTCGGTTCTGCATGCTAAGTAAACGTAATAAGTGGATAATAAATTGGATTGATCATTTGCTTTTCCAATTCAGCTGCAGTTCTTGTGCCTTCAATGAATATGTAAATAAGAGGTTACATGTATATTTAAGCATTTCTAAATTCCAATGCTAAGAATTTAATACATTTTGTCCAATCGAAATTGGCAAAACGTTTTTGGATAAGCCACTTCCATTTATTCATGTTGAGCGTGTCATTTAAGGACATAGTTTTCATTACAATCTTGTTTTAGCTTTCTGTAGGAGACTCGTTTTCTTTCTCATCCTCATTTGACCAGGGCTAAGGGGAAGATTTCAGCTTTCAGTTAAGAAGCAAAGCGATTTCCTAAATTTTTTTTTTTTTATAAAATGTGGTTAGATGATCTCTTTTTCTCGCATCTTACCTGTTTGAGGTGAAACGAAAATAAATATCACTGAAAGAATTGGCCCTTCCCTCCAATTAAATTAAAAATATATATTTATTTCTATCAGTATTTCTCTAGTCTTTTCCGGTGTATCACACTCCAAAATTTTCGTCTTAATCTTCTACGACAAGATAAACCGTATATTTTTTTGTTTCTTGAAAAAAGTGCCTCTTTGTAGTAAAAGAAATTATAATAATGATTCAAACTGTAATAATTCATTACAATATATTTACAGTTTTATTATATCAACTTCAATAAACAATTTTTTGTGAATTGTAATTTTTTTTTTTTTATCTGATCCTTTAAAATTTAAACCTGTAAACTTATTCAGAGTTTTTGCTGAATAAACATTGTAGTTAAAATGTCCTCTTTGTTTTCAGCTACTTAACTTGGTTACTCGAGCAAATTTAATGATTAGGTAAGCAATTGTCATCAAAAATATTAGCTCTGCTAATAGGTTTCCCTCTGCGAAGCAATTTTATTACCTTCCAGCTATCTGCATATCCTAAAAGGGATGTTGAAGAGACTTCAATGCTTTCCTAGAGTCGACATGACATCTACAAGCTGTTACTAAGAATATAATGTGAAGTTAGTGAAGTGGAGAGGTGAGTTAATTGCTTCAATTTATTACAGAAACCTGATGTACGGAAGCAGTTGTTACAGTAATGCGTTGTCAAATTCTGCTTCAGAGATGCTTAATGTTTACGGCTAATCTGCTAAAAAAAAATAACCAAATTCATAGCATAGCTTCCATGTTTGCTTTTAAGTGGCGGTCTTAATATTAGGTGGAACTAGATGCAGCCAAGAGCTAACGAAGCCGCTTAGATGCAAGAGGTTCTTCAAACAAATATCCTAAAAAAGATTGGCATTTTATTGTAATTAGATTTTAGTACAAGGTAAGTATGTATTAAAGAAGACTTTGGCAAGATTTAGTTATTTATTACTCAAAAAATTCATAGTCCGTAGTTATTTTAATACTCGTACATACTAATATTTATGTAATAAACATATAATAGAACACAGAAATTTCTGTTTGGCAAAAAAAAATCTGTTTTAATACGAAAAAGACTTTTTTCTCCACAATTTTATTTAAAGATTCTTCAAACTTGCACTTCTTGATAAATGTTACTTTGCCAAAAATATATATTTAACAATGTGGTATTTATTTCTTTTCTAAACAGGTAAAATACAAAGAAATTATTTGTCTCGCATCTACTTCATTTTTTTCACGTAAATTATGAAATGCAAAAAAAGTAAGAAGGAACATAAGTAAAAAAGAAGCTCGTGAAGCATCAAAATGGACAGGTTTCAAAGCCAAAAAAAAAGTACTCGCAAATTATGAAAAATGGTGAAAAAGTTCAAATATTTTCCATCAGGTTGCAGCACCTAATGGATCTCTATATAATGCAACTACAAGCAAATTTTCTTTTAAGTTAATAAACTAGGAGACGTGGTGGGGCAGGTCGCTTTGTCTTTCGTCTCTCCAAATATATCATGTCTAGTCTTTTCCATAGTACAATGCTTTCATGAATAATAATGATTTTCAGATTGAAAGAGTCAATACTGGAATTACTACCTGCGAATTGTTCATCAAAGGAAGTTAAAATGAAAAAGACGTTGAGAAAACCGCTAATTAAAATGTACAAACAATTGTTATGGTTCAATTACCACAATTGTATTATTTTTCTTTATAACGTGTAATATGCATATTTATATCTCTAATTTAATTAATTATGTGAATGTTTTACTTTTATTAGAAAAAAAAATGTATAATTTAGTAAAAGAATAAAGAAAATCTTTAAGTTAAAAAAATATTTTTATTTACATAACAATTTTTTTTTTTATACATCGATTTAGTATTTATATTTTATTATTTTAAAAAAATTATATCTAATTTAATAAAATGCAAAGGAAGTGCTAAAAAAACATTAAAAATTGAGAGAGAAAAAAAATTAAATGGAAAACAAAAAATAAAGTTAGTTTCAAATGAATTCGTCAGAGAGAGCCACTTCACAGACTTAAAAAGTTTATATATTTGCCACCAGAGAGCACTGCTGTTACCTCTAACAAATTCTCTTGTAACAGTACGACTTGAGATGAATTGGGATAGATCGCTCGTCACTCCAAGAATATCTAGTCAATCATATCTCTTCAAGGCGGTCCAAAATCTTCAACAGAAGCCAAGACAAGATCTTGAACCCAAGTGTCCGCCCCTGGGCTTTTTCCCCTTTCAAAATAATCAAGCCCCCCCCCTCATTTTATCGAACTCGGATTAGTATTTCAATATAGATTCGTCTTTCTCCTCACTCATTTACATAAAAGAAGTACATACTTACATTCTTATGGTGGCACACTGCAAACAAACTCATTTTGAACAGTCAATCGCTTCCATCTTAATTTTACTCTTTAACAGGTACACACACGAAAATGGCACATCATGGTCTCCAGTTTTTTCCAAAGCTAAGAGTGTAAATCGAATCGAATTTTATGTTTCGCATGATGGCTACCTTTTAGTGGATAGGTTATGTGGCCAGTAGGGCCAACCTGCAATACGTACGTATTGTTAAAATTTTATTACTGTATGAACAAGCGCGGAATAGAGGCCAAACTACAGCTAAATAAAATATACTTGATTTTATTTGCACAAAACTGAAGCAATCTCTTACATAAACATGTAATGTTCAACATAAATAAAATTATTTTTTATATATATTTAAAAAAAAATTATAAGTCTGGTGTGAAACACACTCTTGACTTTCAACAAATCCTAATTTATGTAATATATAATTTTTTTGTAGAATTTATTCAATAAAGTGGCCCTTTCGATGAATCGATATTCTAAAAATTTTGGAAGTTTACTTACACACTTTTAATGCTATTAATATTGCACAAGTAACGAGGCTGTTTATTTAACTTAAGTAACACTATAGATCTTACATGCTTCTACTCCAAGAACTATCTTAAGTAGTATTTTCTTCGGAAAACGTTTTAAATAAAAATTATTTATCTGTATTTATCTAATGAACGTAGGTTGCTCAAAGAAAATCGATGAGTCGTTTTTGAAAAAATTCCAAAACAAAAAATAATCGATTCAGTAAAAATGGCACTTTCGATTGAATGATTTACTCTAAAAAGCTAATTAAATTTGTAAAAACAAATGGAAAATAGAAAATTTGTATGATCGCAATAACTTCGATATAGTCAAAAAAAATGAAATTACAAAAATTTAATTTTCTCTTTGGAATAAATACACTTTAATTATTTAAATGCACCTTATTCTTTAATTATTTATTTTTTAAATTTTACCAAATAAACAGATTTGATCAATTCTTGACCCTCAAAGTAGCTGCGTTAGGGCTGTTGCGAAAATAGACTTCAGGTTAATTCCTCGTTAAAGACGATGAACAAGAATAGAAACGGAAGATCCAATTTAGGATAGGAATTTGCCAAGCTGGACACAATGAGGACGATGCTTGGAGTTGTTTATTTGAGAGCGGTAGCCATCATTACCCATAAAATGATATCAGGTTATTATGCATGGAAAATAAAATCCGACAAAAGACATACACTTAACGCGAAATACACGAATTTGGCTGTAAATTCTTTCTCTCCTATCCCCTATTTATTCTTTACATTATTCATTTAATTAGCTTAATTAAAATTTGTATAAATATTAAAAATTATATGTATCTTAATTTAAAAAAAAAAAAATCAATCTTTATCCTCTGTATATCTTCCTAGAACGATAGCTCGTAAAAGTGGCCCAACTTCTTCCGTATCTTTCAAAGCTTCCACCAGCATTTTCTCTATATTTCGCATGATGGCTACCTTTTGATAACCTTTCAGTGGATAGGTTATGTGGCCAGTGGGGCCAACCTGCAAAAACAGAAATTATCGTATTAGAGTAGAATGGGTGTTTTGAATAGAAATATATGGAATGATTTTTAGTAAAATCCCTGAATTTCATGGATGATTATAAACATTTTTTTTGGTATATGCTTATAATAGGCTGTCCGCTCTTACTTATGTAGACACGTATTGTTAAAATTAAAACCATTTTTTTTCTATTTTTAACAAGTTTCGTATTTACATTAGTTTAGCGTAGAGAATTTGACTTTACTATGTTTCTATCCCCCATGACTCCTTAGAGGAGAGGAATTCAAATTTGTTTGCTCTAGAAATGCCAGAATTAAACTAGTTAACTAACCTTATACCAAAAATTGACGGACACAGTATAACCTCCTCTAAGCAAAGATTCTACATGATGCCACCAGTAAACAGGAATGTAAAGAACTTCACCAGGACCAACAATGGCTTCTTCACCTTTGGCTTCACTAAATTTTGGAAACTTTACAAAATCGGGTTCGTCAAAATCGATCTGAAAAAATAAATGTACAATCATTTATTGGAATACAATAATGGGGGGTATAGTATAGAGTATCTCTTTAACAAAAACTTACAGTTTAAATTGTTAAGTATAAGGGTTGATTAAACGCCAAAAGGTACACAAATCAGCTAGTACCCAACATTTCATTCATGCTTAGCTGATATAATTTAAGTAATTTTGCTGCATTAACTTTTTCTTCACATTTTTTTAGAAATTATTAGATGTCACAGACCCTTATGCTGGCCCTTTTCATCTACAAAATATTTGTTCAAGTAGCACTGTAGATTGACTGTTATATCTAGTTATTTATAATAATCAAACTATTAATTACAGGTGAAAAAGAAAAACGTTATAAAAAATAAAAAAAAATTATGAGGCTAAAAAATTCAAAACTTTTTTTTAAAAAATGCTTATATCAACATACATCAATGATTTTGTTTATTTTATTTATTTATTTTATTTTATTTATTTTTTTAAATCGTCGGTTTAAGTTCATTCTTCGATTAAAGTAATTGTTATTTTATGTAGTAGTCAAACGTTTGTAATAATAGGTAATAATTATCTGGCTTTATCGCAAATAATATAGTTTTCTTCAATTACACTCTCAATGTAGCTGTTCTTCTCACAATGTTGAATATATGTAATATATAATAAATAAGATATGCATATTTTTAGGACAGCTAATTATTCCAGTATTTTACTATAAGTAAAATTAGGGGGCCTAAATTAAATTACAATTGAGAAATGAATAATTATTGTTGAATAATCTACTGTGTGTTATTTGTGCTCACGAATATTTCGGTAAGACGAATTCAAGACTGAAATATTCTGTTAAATCCGTGATTCAAATTTAAACAGTAGCTGACTCTAACTTTGTTTTTCTCTACTTTAACATGAATGTATATGTGACTACTAAGAATAAAGGGCATATTAAAGAGAAATTTGAAGAATAATTTGAAATGGAGTTAAAATAAAGTACCTATTTAAAAACGAAGATATAATATACATTTTATCATAATTATAACAAAATAATATTATGATCTGGCCAGCATAAGGGTCTGTGACATCTAATAATTTCTAAAAAAATGTGAAGAAAAAGTTAATGCAGCAAAATTACTTAAATTATATCAGCTAAGCATGAATGAAATGTTGGGTACTTGCTGATTTGTGTACCTTTTGGCGTTTAATCAACCCTTATACTTAACAATTTAAACTGTAAGTTTTTGTTAAAGAGATTTTTGTACCTTTTGGATAGATTTTCATTTTTGTCTATTTTACAAAGTTACTTATCTGCTTCACAGATTTTTTTAAAATTTAGAATAAGCAATTCTATCATTATAACCTGATAAGGTGTTAAGTCGGAACCGTAACTACCATTGGAGAGATCTTTTTAAAGAATGATTATAGTTGCCATCCTCAATAACAATTTTTTTGAGAAAGCGTTTTGAATAAAATAGGAACGTATTTGTACGTAAAAAGCAAAATTAAACTGCGATTTCAGTACTTCCTCTTAAGAGGAGTAAGAAAAATAAACTGCGATTACAGTACTTCTCCCTAAAAGGCAAAAATTTTGAATCGAACGACTATTCATTAATGTAAATAGGTTCACCCATTGATAATTTTAACGATTGCAGTACTTCCTCTTAGTAGGTGCAAGAGCATCAGCAACGTAGAGGAGCTTTAACCACTTATTCGTGTTAAATTTTATCAAAATCGGACAAAGCGTTACAGAAATATTGGTAATAATAGTTTTAGAAAGGGCCTTACTTGAGTGGGGCAAACTCCCCTCTTTATGAGGCACAGCGTTCAGACTTTTAAAGTGCAAATCTGTAAAAAATTTCAATTCGAATGACACTTCATTCATGACAATCGGTTCTCGTGTCGATAATTTGAAACGATTGCTATACTTTCCCTTAACAAGTGTAAGAGCTGATCGCCGCTTTAATGTTACGTAGGGGAGCCCTAACTCTATCATCCTACCAAATTATTTCAAAATCGGGCTAAGATTTACAGAATAATTAGTAATAATAATTTTGGAGGGGGCCTTACATAAAGGGGGCTAACTCCTCTCCTATGCGATGTACAGCGTCGAGACCCCCAAAAGGCACATCTACATAAAATTCCGAATCGAATGACACCTCATTCATGAAAATCGGTTCCCGCGTTTAGGCGCTACGTAGTTTACAAAAAAGGTAACAACAACAACAACAACAACAACAAGAAGAAGAACAAGAACAACTTGAAAAAGCCGTTTTTGCTCATTTTCGGCAACTTTTTTCTCGAAACCTATTAGATCTGGGTTGTTGCAAAAAAATTGCAGCTATAAAGGAGGGTTTGCCCTATAATTTAAAGAAAATTTGGGAATTTTATCTTTTATAGAAAAAGAGAAAAAATTGTCAAAGTTGGGTGTTTTTCAACATTACGCTTTTTCGTGCAGTTTTTGACGATCAACCCTTATACAACTGTCCTACCGGACAGTTTTAATTTCTGAACATCAACCCGAGATAGTTCAAATACACTAAAACTGAAGATACTTAAATATTTAAAGAAGTCAAAACCAAAAATAACAGAGTGGTTGAGGAGATGTATCAATAAAACCATATATTAATGGTCAAGGGTCTAATTTGAACAAATATCGATTTCTAGCAAGAGTGCCTAGTATTATTTACGTCGGATCACGATTGTTTCAATTGAATGAAAAGTAGAGGAGTGTCAGTATCGAAAAAAAGAAACTGTAACAAATATTTTGAAGTCTAAAATACCTGACTCTGCCGATCGTGCGGATGGAATACCGGATGCGGATACAGACAGTCGAATTGTTCCGGCGGAAACAAGATTATTCTTTTATAACCTCTTACCTGGGCAAAGAGATTTTCTTGTTCGTCATAATGGCAAGGAGTAACGTTCCCTGAAGTGAAAAAAATAAAAAACAATATAATGAGAAACTTAAAAATCACTATCTCTTACTGAAGTGAGAATTCTATTTTGAAACGTTCCTCCAAACTAAGTGTACACAATCTAGGTAGTGGGAATTTAAGTTTTTTAAAAAGATGTTTCTAAGATAGATGATTGGTGTATACACTGCATACAACATGCTGTCTCTTTTAGTGATGTTAAGGAATCTTAAAAGATAACAATAGCGAAATGTTCAGGACATTCTGCGACATTCGTTCAAAAAATTAACCAATGAAACCATACCTTCCATTCCTATTAATAAAAGATTTGAAGTAAGCGGACCCCAATTCATTTTCTTTTGTATTCCATTTATCCAGTCCCATTTGAATCCCAAGAAATCACGTACTATTGAAGGTCCAACGGTGTCGTTTAAGGTTTGTTGAAGGTATAATCTGTAAAACAAAGAACAAAACAAATCATTCATCACACTCATATAAATTAATCACTTAGAGATTAAGTTCTTAATAACAGACTTTCAATACTTACTTATCGTTTCCTTTCTTCCACTCTCTAAGTCTTTTAGCAAATTCAGCCATTTTCATAGAAACTTTCTTAGTTGGCGGAGTGAATTTAGCTTTAATTGCTGGCGATATAGCTTTCTCGTCGTAGTACTTAAATTTATGATTTTTCGACGATATTACTGTACAATTGGTGCTGCCCATATGTTCTTGTAGATAGTTTAAATCCCACTTTGTAGACGGTGCCACAAGATCTGAGTCAACGATTATAACTGGTTTCTAGTAGAATAAAAGATAAATTTAATGTAAGAAAGTAAAGTTTGAGTATATTATATATTGATCAATTTGAGGGAATGACTCAAAAATCTGGCGTGAAATATTCGCCCAACCTACTCTTATGACACTGTTACTCGATTGTCTTTCATACCTAGGTTGTGTAGTAGGCTGCAATAAATTAAACCTGAGGGTGCCCGCTTTTTTATAAAAAGCCCACATTACTGGCAGCGCTTTTAAAAACTATGGAAGTGCAGATTCAATTTTTAAAGAATAAAACCTTAGCTCCCCAGTACGCTATGAAAACCATTTTTTTTTTTTTTTTTTGATTGGGGCATGTAATAAAAACGTTATCACACAAATTTTGGAGCAAAACACAGAAGCCATTGATACCAAAAATCTTAAAACTGTATTCGCCCTTAACATTACATGATTATTCTTTACAAAAAAACAATATCTGGAAAAAAGTTACTAATAAAAGTGGTAGATCTTCATATGAATCCGAAGTATGCAAAATTTAAAGAAATTCATTAGAGCCATTTTTGAGAAAAACAAGTAAGATTTGTTAATTACTTTTGGTTAATTAAATCGCATTTTCATTTGTCGGATTTAAGTCAAAACCCTAGTTTTATAAGAAGTGATTGCAATATCAAAACGGGAAGACCAAGTTGAAGCTTAAAAGAACAGTTTCAGTATTTGTGCAGTCTAGAAAGTAGCATGAACAACTTCCTTTAAAAACTTTAAATACACATAATTTTACCACTATTATCAAGAAAGTCATTTGAAAGAGTTTTTCTGGGAATGAAAGTGACAGGCTTTCTTTTTAAGTGGTACATCAGTATGTATACAACTTGTTCTGTGTAAAAAGAAATTACAAATATTCACCAAAGAGAAAAGTAGATAAATATCAACTGATCATAAAAGAAACTTCAAATAGCTTCAAGATTTTCTTAACATAAGAACAAAGAGCAATGAAAACGATTATTATTTTTGCTTTTAAACAAATATTTTTAATAAAACAATACTATTGTAAGAGCATTTTAAGGGATTTAACTTTCTCTTATCTCTTCTTAAAATTACAGTTTTAGGGTAAAAGAAAATTTGCGTTAGAAAAATGCATTAATAGAAAGAAATGTGAGTTATCATATCACATAATAGATTTATATTTTGAAAATGCGAAGAAATACTTAGAAATTTGTTATAATTTATGCCAAAATAAAACAAAAACAGAATTAATATGGAAAACAAATAGAATATTCCACTTACACGTGCAGCGATAAGTTCTTCTACTTTAGGATCAGAAACTTTATACTTTGGTACACTTTTTAACGATATGTCATATTTTCTAAGTTGGGTTTCATCCCAAACTCTCCTTTCTTGATCCATCACTCCAGTTTAGTGATATTTATAATTATAAAAATGTGTCATGATTATTCTACAGAGAATAATAAAATTGCTAACAGAAGTTAAATTAATAAATAAGTTTACATCACACTTATCAATTGTAAACACTTTACTTCAAGAACACATATCACATCCAACACTAACCTACATCACGAAACCAATAGGAAATCTCAGCACAACCTAGCAGCCACCTTGGACATTATGTATAACCTTACACTTGGATAACATCTTTAATTAGAGATTTCGCTGAACATAAGTAAAAACAACGTAGAATGTTTTTAGTTAATTATAGAAATTTATTAAGGTATATAACTTGATTAATTAATATCACCCAGAATTTCAGTGTATTGTGATATTTCTGTTTTCTAATTTGGATATCTTTAACTAATTACACAGGAGAACTACATGTGAAAAGAAAATAAGAACTATATTTTTAAGTGGTTGCCAAAAAGACGAAGATTCTAAAAGTCAAGCGGCAAAAAAACTAAATTCACTTTTACAATCAATAATCAAGGTAATATAATTGCTTATTCGTATAAATATTAATATATACTTAAGATTAGATACGGATTTGTAAAAGGGAGAAGCTGTAAAGTAAAATTTACCGTGACTTGAAAGATCTATCGTGAAATTATTTGCCCGGATTTTAATAAAATGTTCCGGCTATAAAAGTATGCAATGAGTAATTTTGAGTTAATAAATATGAAGATAATTTAGAGTTTCCATGTGTGTTTTTTGGTGAACTCAAATATTTGCAGATTCTGCAGGTTTCTGTGTGCATAATGTGAATGTTGGTTCTGTTACCAGTCTGAGGGACACCATCCAAATTGCTAAATGTGTCTTTTTTACTTGTTTTACTACATAAGATATTAGGGAAGAGATTAGCTGAGGGTTAGTGAATACTGAATTCTACCGCGGAGATCACGGGTACAAATCCAGCTGCTTGCCCAAGTTTTTCTCTTTCTAGGAAGTACTTACAGCTAACTGTCCGGCGATAGACAGTGTAATTTTATTCGCTTTGTTGTTCCTCCCAAATGAGTACACACTTCAAATAGTTGTGAATTGAAAATCTACTCCAATTTATTCATTATTTTTATTATGTCCTAGGATGACTCAATTTCTAAAGAGGCAGCTCCAGGAAAGATTGAGATTGCTACTACCAAATTTAAAAAGAGAAAAATTAAAAAAGAAGTTAAACCAAAAAATTTAGGTTAGTTGTATCATTGATTAACTTATCATTTTTTTTTTCTCTCCCTAAATTTTCTAACTTTATCTTTTAATATTTTTAGGTGAAAAAATTGTAGAAGCAGCTAAAAATGTTGCTGAAAATATTAAAGGTGAACCAGCGCTAACTGAAGCAGAGCTACTTCAAAAACTGCTGTACAAAGATGAAAATCTACAAAAAAGTGTACTCGCTGCTTCAAAGAATCAAACATTAAGGTTATTTCTGTTTTGTTTTTACAAATATCGGTTTATTAACTATTTTTAAGCAGTTATCCTAATCTAATATCATCTGCATGTCCATATTCAGTCGGCAAAATGAAATTTTACACATTTCTGATATATTAGGCATGATTATCGAAACTAAGATCTTCGGAGTTCCCGGTAATAGATCAAATGAATTGACTGGATATATATACTTTTGTATTCACAAGTATTTGAATTTTTGAATGGAAATACTCATTTAATATAATAAAATGTTTTGTTTGTATGTTAATTTTAGTGAATTAATTAGTGACATGAAAATAGAGAAAACATCTTCTGGCGAAAAGAAGAAGATTAGGGATGCCCAATACAGTCGTGCAGATCATGTGAGATCTCTGTTGGAAGATAAAGGCTCAGCAATTAGAAGAAAAGTACCAGCAGATTTGTAAGGAAGTGACTAAATTTTTTGGCACATTTGATGAATAGTTTTAAAGTTTACAAAAAGCGCTTGTAGAGCTTTCAAATAATACAATTTGAAACAATCTGGTTGAAGTAATTATTACTTCAATCAAAAAGGTACACTTATTAGAAATAGCGTAGCTACTTGCATCGAAAATCAAATTCTTAAGGTACCTCTTTGTTAGCCAACTTTCATTCATTTCTTGTGGTAATGAGCAAGACGGCAGATCTCTCTACAGTGTCCATGACCCAAGGCAATTATCTTAAATATTTGACGGTTAGAATGTTGTTCCTATCTAGATGGTGTAGATAAGACTCGATATTTTTCATCTTGCTTCCCAGATACACTATTTTTCTTTTATTTTCATCCTCAACAATTTCCGGAAGAATTTCAAAAACATTTTTCCATGAAAATGATTTTTAAGGCAGTACAGGAAATGGGGTATGGACCAGGCTTCTCTAAAATGTGCTCTTTTAGTGTAATGTACGGTTCTATCGCTTGCATAAGGGAAGTCTTGTTAGGGTTGACACATTATTTTATATATATATATATATATAAACCTTATTAATTTCCGCTATTAAAAATAATTTTCTCCCAGTTTATGTAGACTGTTCATGTAAAAATGAAAACTTTTGTTAAAAGAAACAAATTCTAATCTTTGTTTTTATAAATTTCAGCGGTCAAGATTTCAAATTGGATCTCTTCGGAGATAATCCTTTAAATATCTTTAAGCTAAAAGCTGAAAGTGTAGAAGATGAAGTTAAGCTTAACATTTGGGAACACTGTCGTGCTAGAGAAATTAGGCTTAGTGTTACTCATCCTCCGGCCAACATCTACGAACAAATGATCATTTGGACGGACAGAGGCATGTTGTGGAAATTTCCTATAGATAATGAACAAGGTATTTTTACTAATCTTTTTTTTTAAATTCGATATAGTTTAATTTAAAGGTATTATTTTATCGAAAGTTCAATTGTCGATTGTTGATGTGTTGTACGTTTTAGACGATTCCCGATAGATTGAACGTGTGAAGAGAGAATTATTTTAAGGTTAAATCTATTGTTTAATAACTATTCACTTAAGAGTATGTACAGAACTTTTACAAGTTTCAGTTCTCAATCTTAGAGGTTGTAACTAATATTACGCAAAATTTTCTGTAAAATTTCAAACGATTCGCTCTAAGCTTCATATTTGTAGTTGAAAAATTGAAACAAGAAAGTATCGAATTGATATGTTGCAATCATAGTTATAAAAAAAAGATTTAAATGATAATAATTAATTAATTGAATTAAATATAATTCAACATATTGTTCCATTGCACCCACAAAATGGTTGGAATCTCTAATTATCGCTGATTTCATCCATTGTAGGATGCATGTTTTTGGTATCTACAAATAGTTTCGGACTCTCATCTATTATCAGATATATAAATTAATCTAATTAAAAAACCAAGTTCCCAAATAGTACATGTATAAACCTGAACATGGATTACCGCCCCTCGTGCTTCTGCGCACCTATTCTCCTTCAAAAAGTACCTGCCAATGTGTTTCGTCTTCAACTTTAAACAATTAACTTCTTGAAATGTGGTAACGGATACAAATTACAAATTGTAAAACCAAGAAATTTGCCTAGTACAAATTAAAAAGGTATCCCAAGATATAGAAGGTTAAATTTTTAAGTTATTGAAATATGGAAGGTTTAATTTTCGTGTTTTTTTCAAATACGTTCAAATTTCAAACATTTGTATCTCTTTTTGCACTGATGAGAATTGAATGAATTTTGTACGAAATTGTAGAGAAAAGTAAACTCTATAACTGACATAAATCGCAATGTTTTCGCAACAATAGTTATTGAAATATGGAAGGTTTAATTTTCGTGTTTTTTTCAAATACATTCAAATTTCAAACATTTGTATCTCTTTTTGCACTGATGAGAATTGAATGAATTTTGTACGAAATTGTAGAGAAAAGAAAACTCTATAACTGATATAAATCGCAATGTTTTCGCAACAATAGTTATTGAAATATGGAAGGTATAATTTTCGTGGTTGTCAAATACGTTCAAACTTCAAACCTTTGTATCTCTTTTTGTACTGATGAGAATTGAATGAATTTTGTACGAAATTGTAGAGAAAAGTAAACTCTATAACTGATATAAATCGCAACGTTTTCGCAACAATAGTTATTGAAATATGGAAGGTTTAATTTTCGTGTTTTTTTCAAATACGTTCAAATTTCAAACCTTTGTGTCTCTTTTTGTACTGATGAGAATTGAATGAATTTTGTACGAAATTGTAGAGAAAAGTAAACTCTATAACTGACATAAATCGCAATGTTTTCGCAACAATAGTTATTGAAATATGGAAGGTTTAATTTTCGTGTTTTTTTCAAATACGTTCAAATTTCAAACATTTGTATCTCTTTTTGCACTGATGAGAATTGAATGAATTTTGTACGAAATTGTAGAGAAAAGTAAACTCTATAACTGATATAAATCGCAATGTTTTCGCAACAATAGTTATTGAAATATGGAAGGTTTAATTTTCGTGTTTTTTTTCAAATACGTTCAAATTTCAAACCTTTGTGTCTCTTTTTGTACTGATGAGAATTGAATGAATTTTGTACGAAATTGTAGAGAAAAGAAAACTCTATAAGTGATATAAATCGCAATGTTTTCGCAACAATAGTTATTGAAATATGGAAGGTTTAATTTTCGTGTTTTTTTCAAATACATTCAAATTTCAAACATTTGTATCTCTTTTTGTACTGCTGAGAATTGTATGAATTTTGTACGAAATTGTAGAGAAAAGTAAACTCTATAACTGACATAAATCGCAATGTTTCCGCAACAATAGTTATTGAAATATGGAAGGTTTAATTTTCGTGTTTTTTTCAAATACGTTCAAATTTCAAACCTTTGTATCTCTTTTTGTAGTGATGAGAATTGAATGAATTTTGTACGAAATTGTAGAGAAAAGAAAACTCTATAACGGATATAAATCACAATGTTTTCGCAACAATAGTTATTGAAATATGGAAGGTTAAATTTTCGTGCTTTTCAAATACGTTCAAACTACAAACCATTGTATCTCTTTTTGCACTGATGAGAATTGAATGAATTTTGTACGAAATTGTAGAGAAAAGTAAACTCTATAACTGACATAAATCGCAATGTTTTCGCAACAATAGTTATTGAAATATGGAAGGTTTAATTTTCGTGTTTTTTTCAAATACATTCAAATTTCAAACATTTGTATCTCTTTTTGTACTGCTGAGAATTGAATGAATTTTGTACGAAATTGTAGAGAAAAGTAAACTCTATAACTGACATAAATCGCAATGTTTTCGCAACAATAGTTATTGAAATATGGAAGGTTTAATTTTCGTGTTTTTTTCAAATACGTTCAAATTTCAAACATTTGTATCTCTTTTTGCACTGATGAGAATTGAATGAATTTTGTACGAAATTGTAGTGAAAAGAAAACTCTATAACTGACATAAATCGCAATGTTTTCGCAACAATAGTTATTGAAATATGGAAGGTTTAATTTTCGTGTTTTTTTCAAATACGTTCAAATTTCAAACCTTTGTATTTATTTTTGTACTGATGAGAATTGAATGAATTTTGTACGAAATTGTAGAGAAAAGAAAACTCTATAACTGATATAAATCGCAATGTTTTCGCAACAATAGTTATTGAAATATGGAAGGTTTAATTTTCGTGGTTGTCAAATACGTTCAAACTTCAAACCTTTGTATCTCTTTTTGTACTGATGAGAATTGAATGAATTTTGTACGAAATTGTAGAGAAAAGTAAACTCTATAACTGATATAAATCGCAATGTTTTCGCAACAATAGTTATTGAAATATGGAAGGTTTAATTTTCGTGTTTTTTTCAAATACGTTCAAATTTCAAACCTTTGTGTCTCTTTTTGTACTGATGAGAATTGAATGAATTTTGTACGAAATTGTAGAGAAAAGAAAACTCTATAACTGATATAAATCGCAATGTTTTCGCAACAATAGTTATTGAAATATGGAAGGTTTAATTTTCGTGGTTGTCAAATACGTTCAAACTTCAAACCTTTGTATCTCTTTTTGTACTGATGAGAATTGAATGAATTTTGTACGAAATTGTAGAGAAAAGTAAACTCTATAACTGATATAAATCGCAATGTTTTCGCAACAATAGTTATTGAAATATGGAAGGTTTAATTTTCGTGTTTTTTTCAAATACGTTCAAATTTCAAACCTTTGTGTCTCTTTTTGTACTGATGAGAATTGAATGAATTTTGTACGAAATTGTAGAGAAAAGAAAACTCTATAACTGATATAAATCGAAATGTTTTCGCAACAATAGTTATTGAAATATGGAAGGTTTAATTTTCGTGTTTTTTTCAAATACATTCAAATTTCAAACATTTGTATCTCTTTTTGTACTGCTGAGAATTGAATGAATTTTGTACGAAATTGTAGAGAAAAGTAAACTCTATAACTGACATAAATCGCAATGTTTTCGCAACAATAGTTATTGAAATATGGAAGGTTTAATTTTCGTGTTTTTTTCAAATACGTTCAAATTTCAAACATTTGTATCTCTTTTTGCACTGATGAGAATTGAATGAATTTTGTACGAAATTGTAGAGAAAAATAAACTCTATAACTGACATAAATCGCAATGTTTTCGCAACAATAGTTATTGAAATATAGAAGGTTTAATTTTCGTGTTTTTTTCAAATACATTCAAATTTCAAACATTTGTATCTCTTTTTGCACTGATGAGAATTGAATGAATTTTGTACGAAATTGTAGAGAAAAGTAAACTCTATAACTGACATAAATCGCAATGTTTTCGCAACAATAGTTATTGAAATATGGAAGGTTTAATTTTCGTGTTTTTTTCAAATACGTTCAAATTTCAAACCTTTGGATCTCTTTTTGTAGTGATGAGAATTGAATGAATTTTGTACGAAATTGTAGAGAAAAGAAAACTCTATAACGGATATAAATCACAATGTTTTCGCAACAATAGTTATTGAAATATGGAAGGTTTAATTTTCGTGTTTTTTTCAAATACGTTCAAATTTCAAACATTTGTATCTCTTTTTGCACTGATGAGAATTGAATAAATTTAGTACGAAATTGTAGAGAAAAGAAAACTCTATAACTGATATAAATCGCAATGTTTTCGCAACAATAGTTATTGAAATATGGAAGGTTTAATTTTCGTGGTTGTCAAATACGTTCAAACTTCAAACCTTGGTATCTCTTTTTGTACTGATGAGAATTGAATGAATTTTGTACGAAATTGTAGAGAAAAGTAAACTCTATAACTGATATAAATCGCAATGTTTTCGCAACAATAGTTATTGAAATATGGAAGGTTTATTTTTCGTGTTTTTTTCAAATACGTTCAAATTTCAAACCTTTGTGTCTCTTTTTGTACTGATGAGAATTGAATGAATTTTGTACGAAATTGTAGAGAAAAGAAAACTCTATAAGTGATATAAATCGCAATGTTTTCGCAACAATAGTTATTGAAATATGGAAGGTTTAATTTTCGTGTTTTTTTCAAATACATTCAAATTTCAAACATTTGTATCTCTTTTTGTACTGCTGAGAATTGAATGAATTTTGTACGAAATTGTAGAGAAAAGTAAACTCTATAACTGACATAAATCGCAATGTTTTCGCAACAATAGTTATTGAAATATGGAAGGTTTAATTTTCGTGTTTTTTTCAAATACGTTCAAATTTCAAACATTTGTATCTCTTTTTGCACTGATGAGAATTGAATGAATTTTGTACGAAATTGTAGAGAAAAGTAAACTCTATAACTGACATAAATCGCAATGTTTTCGCAACAATAGTTATTGAAATATGGAAGGTTTAATTTTCGTGTTTTTTTCAAATACGTTCAAATTTCAAACCTTTGTATCTCTTTTTGAAGTGATGAGAATTGAATGAATTTTGTACGAAATTGTAGAGAAAAGAAAACTCTATAACGGATATAAATCACAATGTTTTCGCAACAATAGTTATTGAAATATGGAAGGTTAAATTTTCGTGCTTTTCAAATACGTTCAAACTACAAACCATTGTATCTCTTTTTGCACTGATGAGAATTGAATGAATTTTGTACGAAATTGTAGAGAAAAGTAAACTCTATAACTGACATAAATCGCAATGTTTTCGCAACAATAGTTATTGAAATATGGAAGGTTTAATTTTCGTGTTTTTTTCAAATACGTTCAAATTTCAAACCTTTGTATTTATTTTTGTACTGATGAGAATTGAATGAATTTTGTACGAAATTGTAGAGAAAAGAAAACTCTATAACTAATATAAATCGCAATGTTTTCGCAACAATAGTTATTGAAATATGGAAGGTTTAATTTTCGTGGTTGTCAAATACGTTCAAACTTCAAACCTTTGTATCTCTTTTTGTACTGATGAGAATTGAATGAATTTTGTACGAAATTGTAGAGAAAAGTAAACTCTATAACTGATATAAATCGCAATGTTTTCGCAACAATAGTTATTGAAATATGGAAGGTTTAATTTTCGTGTTTTTTTCAAATACGTTCAAATTTCAAACCTTTGTGTCTCTTTTTGTACTGATGAGAATTGAATGAATTTTGTACGAAATTGTAGAGAAAAGAAAACTCTATAACTGATATAAATCGCAATGTTTTCGCAACAATAGTTATTGAAATATGGAAGGTTTAATTTTCGTGTTTTTTTCAAATACATTCAAATTTCAAACATTTGTATCTCTTTTTGTACTGCTGAGAATTGAATGAATTTTGTACGAAATTGTAGAGAAAAGTAAACTCTATAACTGACATAAATCGCAATGTTTTCGCAACAATAGTTATTGAAATATGGAAGGTTTAATTTTCGTGTTTTTTTCAAATACGTTCAAATTTCAAACATTTGTATCTCTTTTTGCACTGATGAGAATTGAATGAATTTTGTACGAAATTGTAGAGAAAAGTAAACTCTATAACTGATATAAATCGCAATGTTTTCGCAACAATAGTTATTGAAATATGGAAGGTTTAATTTTCGTGTTTTTTTCAAATACGTTCAAATTTCAAACCTTTGTGTCTCTTTTTGTACTGATGAGAATTGAATGAATTTTGTACGAAATTGTAGAGAAAAGAAAACTCTATAAGTGATATAAATCGCAATGTTTTCGCAACAATAGTTATTGAAATATGGAAGGTTTAATTTTCGTGTTTTTTTCAAATACATTCAAATTTCAAACATTTGTATCTCTTTTTGTACTGCTGAGAATTGTATGAATTTTGTACGAAATTGTAGAGAAAAGTAAACTCTATAACTGACATAAATCGCAATGTTTCCGCAACAATAGTTATTGAAATATGGAAGGTTTAATTTTCGTGTTTTTTTCAAATACGTTCAAATTTCAAACCTTTGTATCTCTTTTTGTAGTGATGAGAATTGAATGAATTTTGTACGAAATTGTAGAGAAAAGAAAACTCTATAACGGATATAAATCACAATGTTTTCGCAACAATAGTTATTGAAATATGGAAGGTTAAATTTTCGTGCTTTTCAAATACGTTCCAACTACAAACCATTGTATCTCTTTTTGCACTGATGAGAATTGAATGAATTTTGTACGAAATTGTAGAGAAAAGTAAACTCTATAACTGACATAAATCGCAATGTTTTCGCAACAATAGTTATTGAAATATGGAAGGTTTATTTTTCGTGTTTTTTTCAAATACATTCAAATTTCAAACCTTTGTATCTCGTTTTGCACTGATGAGAATTGAATGAATTTTGTACGAAATTGTAGAGAAAAGTAAACTCTATAACTGACATAAATCGCAATGTTTTCGCAACAATAGTTATTGAAATATGGAAGGTTTAATTTTCGTGTTTTTTTCAAATACGTTCAAATTTCAAACATTTGTATCTCTTTTTGCACTGATGAGAATTGAATGAATTTTGTACGAAATTGTAGTGAAAAGAAAACTCTATAACTGACATAAATCGCAATGTTTTCGCAACAATAGTTATTGAAATATGGAAGGTTTAATTTTCGTGTTTTTTTCAAATACGTTCAAATTTCAAACCTTTGTATTTATTTTTGTACTGATGAGAATTGAATGAATTTTGTACGAAATTGTAGAGAAAAGAAAACTCTATAACTGATATAAATCGCAATGTTTTCGCAACAATAGTTATTGAAATATGGAAGGTTTAATTTTCGTGGTTGTCAAATACGTTCAAACTTCAAACCTTGGTATCTCTTTTTGTACTGATGAGAATTGAATGAATTTTGTACGAAATTGTAGAGAAAAGTAAACTCTATAACTGATATAAATCGCAATGTTTTCGCAACAATAGTTATTGAAATATGGAAGGTTTATTTTTCGTGTTTTTTTCAAATACGTTCAAATTTCAAACCTTTGTGTCTCTTTTTGTACTGATGAGAATTGAATGAATTTTGTACGAAATTGTAGAGAAAAGAAAACTCTATAAGTGATATAAATCGCAATGTTTTCGCAACAATAGTTATTGAAATATGGAAGGTTTAATTTTCGTGTTTTTTTCAAATACATTCAAATTTCAAACATTTGTATCTCTTTTTGTACTGCTGAGAATTGAATGAATTTTGTACGAAATTGTAGAGAAAAGTAAACTCTATAACTGACATAAATCGCAATGTTTTCGCAACAATAGTTATTGAAATATGGAAGGTTTAATTTTCGTGTTTTTTTCAAATACGTTCAAATTTCAAACATTTGTATCTCTTTTTGCACTGATGAGAATTGAATGAATTTTGTACGAAATTGTAGAGAAAAGTAAACTCTATAACTGACATAAATCGCAATGTTTTCGCAACAATAGTTATTGAAATATGGAAGGTTTAATTTTCGTGTTTTTTTCAAATACGTTCAAATTTCAAACCTTTGTATCTCTTTTTGAAGTGATGAGAATTGAATGAATTTTGTACGAAATTGTAGAGAAAAGAAAACTCTATAACGGATATAAATCACAATGTTTTCGCAACAATAGTTATTGAAATATGGAAGGTTAAATTTTCGTGCTTTTCAAATACGTTCAAACTACAAACCATTGTATCTCTTTTTGCACTGATGAGAATTGAATGAATTTTGTACGAAATTGTAGAGAAAAGTAAACTCTATAACTGACATAAATCGCAATGTTTTCGCAACAATAGTTATTGAAATATGGAAGGTTTAATTTTCGTGTTTTTTTCAAATACGTTCAAATTTCAAACCTTTGTATTTATTTTTGTACTGATGAGAATTGAATGAATTTTGTACGAAATTGTAGAGAAAAGAAAACTCTATAACTAATATAAATCGCAATGTTTTCGCAACAATAGTCATTGAAATATGGAAGGTTTAATTTTCGTGGTTGTCAAATACGTTCAAACTTCAAACCTTTGTATCTCTTTTTGTACTGATGAGAATTGAATGAATTTTGTACGAAATTGTAGAGAAAAGTAAACTCTATAACTGATATAAATCGCTATGTTTTCGCAACAATAGTTATTGAAATATGGAAGGTTTAATTTTCGTGTTTTTTTCAAATACGTTCAAATTTCAAACCTTTGTGTCTCTTTTTGTACTGATGAGAATTGAATGAATTTTGTACGAAATTGTAGAGAAAAGAAAACTCTATAACTGATATAAATCGCAATGTTTTCGCAACAATAGTTATTGAAATATGGAAGGTTTAATTTTCGTGTTTTTTTCAAATACATTCAAATTTCAAACATTTGTATCTCTTTTTGTACTGCTGAGAATTGAATGAATTTTGTACGAAATTGTAGAGAAAAGTAAACTCTATAACTGACATAAATCGCAATGTTTTCGCAACAATAGTTATTGAAATATGGAAGGTTTAATTTTCGTGTTTTTTTCAAATACGTTCAAATTTCAAACATTTGTATCTCTTTTTGCACTGATGAGAATTGAATGAATTTTGTACGAAATTGTAGAGAAAAGTAAACTCTATAACTGATATAAATCGCAATGTTTTCGCAACAATAGTTATTGAAATATGGAAGGTTTAATTTTCGTGTTTTTTTCAAATACGTTCAAATTTCAAACCTTTGTGTCTCTTTTTGTACTGATGAGAATTGAATGAATTTTGTACGAAATTGTAGAGAAAAGAAAACTCTATAAGTGATATAAATCGCAATGTTTTCGCAACAATAGTTATTGAAATATGGAAGGTTTAATTTTCGTGTTTTTTTCAAATACATTCAAATTTCAAACATTTGTATCTCTTTTTGTACTGCTGAGAATTGTATGAATTTTGTACGAAATTGTAGAGAAAAGTAAACTCTATAACTGACATAAATCGCAATGTTTCCGCAACAATAGTTATTGAAATATGGAAGGTTTAATTTTCGTGTTTTTTTCAAATACGTTCAAATTTCAAACCTTTGTATCTCTTTTTGTAGTGATGAGAATTGAATGAATTTTGTACGAAATTGTAGAGAAAAGAAAACTCTATAACGGATATAAATCACAATGTTTTCGCAACAATAGTTATTGAAATATGGAAGGTTAAATTTTCGTGCTTTTCAAATACGTTCAAACTACAAACCATTGTATCTCTTTTTGCACTGATGAGAATTGAATGAATTTTGTACGAAATTGTAGAGAAAAGTAAACTCTATAACTGACATAAATCGCAATGTTTTCGCAACAATAGTTATTGAAATATGGAAGGTTTATTTTTCGTGTTTTTTTCAAATACATTCAAATTTCAAACCTTTGTATCTCGTTTTGCACTGATGAGAATTGAATGAATTTTGTACGAAATTGTAAAGAAAAGTAAACTCTATAACTGACATAAATCGCAATGTTTTCGCAACAATAGTTATTGAAATATGGAAGGTTTAATTTTCGTGTTTTTTTCAAATACGTTCAAATTTCAAACATTTGTATCTCTTTTTGCACTGATGAGAATTGAATGAATTTTGTACGAAATTGTAGTGAAAAGAAAACTCTATAACTGACATAAATCGCAATGTTTTCGCAACAATAGTTATTGAAATATGGAAGGTTTAATTTTCGTGTTTTTTTCAAATACGTTCAAATTTCAAACCTTTGTATTTATTTTTGTACTGATGAGAATTGAATGAATTTTGTACGAAATTGTAGAGAAAAGAAAACTCTATAACTGATATAAATCGCAATGTTTTCGCAACAATAGTTATTGAAATATGGAAGGTTTAATTTTCGTGGTTGTCAAATACGTTCAAACTTCAAACCTTTGTATCTCTTTTTGTACTGATGAGAATTGAATGAATTTTGTACGAAATTGTAGAGAAAAGTAAACTCTATAACTGATATAAATCGCAATGTTTTCGCAACAATAGTTATTGAAATATGGAAGGTTTAATTTTCGTGTTTTTTTCAAATACGTTCAAATTTCAAACCTTTGTGTCTCTTTTTGTACTGATGAGAATTGAATGAATTTTGTACGAAATTGTAGAGAAAAGAAAACTCTATAACTGATATAAATCGCAATGTTTTCGCAACAATAGTTATTGAAATATGGAAGGTTTAATTTTCGTGGTTGTCAAATACGTTCAAACTTCAAACCTTTGTATCTCTTTTTGTACTGATGAGAATTGAATGAATTTTGTACGAAATTGTAGAGAAAAGTAAACTCTATAACTGATATAAATCGCAATGTTTTCGCAACAATAGTTATTGAAATATGGAAGGTTTAATTTTCGTGTTTTTTTCAAATACGTTCAAATTTCAAACCTTTGTGTCTCTTTTTGTACTGATGAGAATTGAATGAATTTTGTACGAAATTGTAGAGAAAAGAAAACTCTATAACTGATATAAATCGAAATGTTTTCGCAACAATAGTTATTGAAATATGGAAGGTTTAATTTTCGTGTTTTTTTCAAATACATTCAAATTTCAAACATTTGTATCTCTTTTTGTACTGCTGAGAATTGAATGAATTTTGTACGAAATTGTAGAGAAAAGTAAACTCTATAACTGACATAAATCGCAATGTTTTCGCAACAATAGTTATTGAAATATGGAAGGTTTAATTTTCGTGTTTTTTTCAAATACGTTCAAATTTCAAACATTTGTATCTCTTTTTGCACTGATGAGAATTGAATGAATTTTGTACGAAATTGTAGAGAAAAATAAACTCTATAACTGACATAAATCGCAATGTTTTCGCAACAATAGTTATTGAAATATAGAAGGTTTAATTTTCGTGTTTTTTTCAAATACATTCAAATTTCAAACATTTGTATCTCTTTTTGCACTGATGAGAATTGAATGAATTTTGTACGAAATTGTAGAGAAAAGTAAACTCTATAACTGACATAAATCGCAATGTTTTCGCAACAATAGTTATTGAAATATGGAAGGTTTAATTTTCGTGTTTTTTTCAAATACGTTCAAATTTCAAACCTTTGTATCTCTTTTTGTAGTGATGAGAATTGAATGAATTTTGTACGAAATTGTAGAGAAAAGAAAACTCTATAACGGATATAAATCACAATGTTTTCGCAACAATAGTTATTGAAATATGGAAGGTTTAATTTTCGTGTTTTTTTCAAATACGTTCAAATTTCAAACATTTGTATCTCTTTTTGCACTGATGAGAATTGAATAAATTTAGTACGAAATTGTAGAGAAAAGAAAACTCTATAACTGATATAAATCGCAATGTTTTCGCAACAATAGTTATTGAAATATGGAAGGTTTAATTTTCGTGGTTGTCAAATACGTTCAAACTTCAAACCTTGGTATCTCTTTTTGTACTGATGAGAATTGAATGAATTTTGTACGAAATTGTAGAGAAAAGTAAACTCTATAACTGATATAAATCGCAATGTTTTCGCAACAATAGTTATTGAAATATGGAAGGTTTATTTTTCGTGTTTTTTTCAAATACGTTCAAATTTCAAACCTTTGTGTCTCTTTTTGTACTGATGAGAATTGAATGAATTTTGTACGAAATTGTAGAGAAAAGAAAACTCTATAAGTGATATAAATCGCAATGTTTTCGCAACAATAGTTATTGAAATATGGAAGGTTTAATTTTCGTGTTTTTTTCAAATACATTCAAATTTCAAACATTTGTATCTCTTTTTGTACTGCTGAGAATTGAATGAATTTTGTACGAAATTGTAGAGAAAAGTAAACTCTATAACTGACATAAATCGCAATGTTTTCGCAACAATAGTTATTGAAATATGGAAGGTTTAATTTTCGTGTTTTTTTCAAATACGTTCAAATTTCAAACATTTGTATCTCTTTTTGCACTGATGAGAATTGAATGAATTTTGTACGAAATTGTAGAGAAAAGTAAACTCTATAACTGACATAAATCGCAATGTTTTCGCAACAATAGTTATTGAAATATGGAAGGTTTAATTTTCGTGTTTTTTTCAAATACGTTCAAATTTCAAACCTTTGTATTTATTTTTGTACTGATGAGAATTGAATGAATTTTGTACGAAATTGTAGAGAAAAGAAAACTCTATAACTAATATAAATCGCAATGTTTTCGCAACAATAGTTATTGAAATATGGAAGGTTTAATTTTCGTGGTTGTCAAATACGTTCAAACTTCAAACCTTTGTATCTCTTTTTGTACTGATGAGAATTGAATGAATTTTGTACGAAATTGTAGAGAAAAGTAAACTCTATAACTGATATAAATCGCAATGTTTTCGCAACAATAGTTATTGAAATATGGAAGGTTTAATTTTCGTGTTTTTTTCAAATACGTTCAAATTTCAAACCTTTGTGTCTCTTTTTGTACTGATGAGAATTGAATGAATTTTGTACGAAATTGTAGAGAAAAGAAAACTCTATAACTGATATAAATCGCAATGTTTTCGCAACAATAGTTATTGAAATATGGAAGGTTTAATTTTCGTGTTTTTTTCAAATACATTCAAATTTCAAACATTTGTATCTCTTTTTGTACTGCTGAGAATTGAATGAATTTTGTACGAAATTGTAGAGAAAAGTAAACTCTATAACTGACATAAATCGCAATGTTTTCGCAACAATAGTTATTGAAATATGGAAGGTTTAATTTTCGTGTTTTTTTCAAATACGTTCAAATTTCAAACATTTGTATCTCTTTTTGCACTGATGAGAATTGAATGAATTTTGTACGAAATTGTAGAGAAAAGTAAACTCTATAACTGACATAAATCGCAATGTTTTCGCAACAATAGTTATTGAAATATGGAAGGTTTAATTTTCGTGTTTTTTTCAAATACATTCAAATTTCAAACATTTGTATCTCTTTTTGCACTGATGAGAATTGAATGAATTTTGTACGAAATTGTAGAGAAAAGAAAACTCTATAACTGATATAAATCGCAATGTTTTCGCAACAATAGTTATTGAAATATGGAAGGTATAATTTTCGTGGTTGTCAAATACGTTCAAACTTCAAACCTTTGTATCTCTTTTTGTACTGATGAGAATTGAATGAATTTTGTACGAAATTGTAGAGAAAAGTAAACTCTATAACTGATATAAATCGCAATGTTTTCGCAACAATAGTTATTGAAATATGGAAGGTTTAATTTTCGTGTTTTTTTCAAATACGTTCAAATTTCAAACCTTTGTGTCTCTTTTTGTACTGATGAGAATTGAATGAATTTTGTACGAAATTGTAGAGAAAAGTAAACTCTATAACTGACATAAATCGCAATGTTTTCGCAACAATAGTTATTGAAATATGGAAGGTTTAATTTTCGTGTTTTTTTCAAATACGTTCAAATTTCAAACATTTGTATCTCTTTTTGCACTGATGAGAATTGAATGAATTTTGTACGAAATTGTAGAGAAAAGTAAACTCTATAACTGATATAAATCGCAATGTTTTCGCAACAATAGTTATTGAAATATGGAAGGTTTAATTTTCGTGTTTTTTTCAAATACGTTCAAATTTCAAACCTTTGTGTCTCTTTTTGTACTGATGAGAATTGAATGAATTTTGTACGAAATTGTAGAGAAAAGAAAACTCTATAAGTGATATAAATCGCAATGTTTTCGCAACAATAGTTATTGAAATATGGAAGGTTTAATTTTCGTGTTTTTTTCAAATACATTCAAATTTCAAACATTTGTATCTCTCTTTGTACTGCTGAGAATTGAATGAATTTTGTACGAAATTGTAGAGAAAAGAAAACTCTATAAGTGATATAAATCGCAATGTTTTCGCAACAATAGTTATTGAAATATGGAAGGTTTAATTTTCGTGTTTTTTTCAAATACGTTCAAATTTCAAACATTTGTATCTCTTTTTGTACTGCTGAGAATTGAATGAATTTTGTACGAAATTGTAGAGAAAAGTAAACTCTATAACTGACATAAATCGCAATGTTTTCGCAACTATAGTTATTGAAATATGGAAGGTTTAATTTTCGTGTTTTTTTCAAATACGTTCAAATTTCAAACATTTGTATCTCTTTTTGCACTGATGAGAATTGAATGAATTTTGTACGAAATTGTAGAGAAAAGTAAACTCTATAACTGACATAAATCGCAATGTTTTCGCAACAATAGTTATTGAAATATGGAAGGTTTAATTTTCGTGTTTTTTTCAAATACATTCAAATTTCAAACATTTGTATCTCTTTTTGCACTGATGAGAATTGTATGAATTTTGTACGAAATTGTAGAGAAAAGTAAACTCTATAACTGACATAAATCGCAATGTTTCCGCAACAATAGTTATTGAAATATGGAAGGTTTAATTTTCGTGTTTTTTTCAAATACGTTCAAATTTCAAACCTTTGTATCTCTTTTTGTAGTGATGAGAATTGAATGAATTTTGTACGAAATTGTAGAGAAAAGAAAACTCTATAACGGATATAAATCACAATGTTTTCGCAACAATAGTTATTGAAATATGGAAGGTTAAATTTTCGTGCTTTTCAAATACGTTCAAACTACAAACCATTGTATCTCTTTTTGCACTGATGAGAATTGAATGAATTTTGTACGAAATTGTAGAGAAAAGTAAACTCTATAACTGACATAAATCGCAATGTTTTCGCAACAATAGTTATTGAAATATGGAAGGTTTATTTTTCGTGTTTTTTTCAAATACATTCAAATTTCAAACCTTTGTATCTCGTTTTGCACTGATGAGAATTGAATGAATTTTGTACGAAATTGTAGAGAAAAGTAAACTCTATAACTGACATAAATCGCAATGTTTTCGCAACAATAGTTATTGAAATATGGAAGGTTTAATTTTCGTGTTTTTTTCAAATACGTTCAAATTTCAAACATTTGTATCTCTTTTTGCACTGATGAGAATTGAATGAATTTTGTACGAAATTGTAGTGAAAAGAAAACTCTATAACTGACATAAATCGCAATGTTTTCGCAACAATAGTTATTGAAATATGGAAGGTTTAATTTTCGTGTTTTTTTCAAATACGTTCAAATTTCAAACCTTTGTATTTATTTTTGTACTGATGAGAATTGAATGAATTTTGTACGAAATTGTAGATAAAAGAAAACTCTATAACTGATATAAATCGCAATGTTTTCGCAACAATAGTTATTGAAATATGGAAGGTTTAATTTTCGTGGTTGTCAAATACGTTCAAACTTCAAACCTTTGTATCTCTTTTTTTACTGATGAGAATTGAATGAATTTTGTACGAAATTGTAGAGAAAAGTAAACTCTATAACTGATATAAATCGCAATGTTTTCGCAACAATAGTTATTGAAATATGGAAGGTTTAATTTTCGTGTTTTTTTCAAATACGTTCAAATTTCAAACCTTTGTGTCTCTTTTTGTACTGATGAGAATTGAATGAATTTTGTACGAAATTGTAGAGAAAAGAAAACTCTATAAGTGATATAAATCGCAATGTTTTCGCAACAATAGTTATTGAAATATGGAAGGTTTAATTTTCGTGGTTGTCAAATACGTTCAAACTTCAAACCTTTGTATCTCTTTTTGTACTGATGAGAATTGAATGAATTTTGTACGAAATTGTAGAGAAAAGTAAACTCTATAACTGATATAAATCGCAATGTTTTCGCAACAATAGTTATTGAAATATGGAAGGTTTAATTTTCGTGTTTTTTTCAAATACGTTCAAATTTCAAACCTTTGTGTCTCTTTTTGTACTGATGAGAATTGAATGAATTTTGTACGAAATTGTAGAGAAAAGAAAACTCTATAACTGATATAAATCGCAATGTTTTCGCAACAATAGTTATTGAAATATGGAAGGTTTAATTTTCGTGCTTTTCAAATACATTCATATTTCAAACATTTGTATCTCTTTTTGTACTGCTGAGAATTGAATGAATTTTGTACGAAATTGTAGAGAAAAGTAAACTCTATAACTGACATAAATCGCAATGTTTTCGCAACAATAGTTATTGAAATATGGAAGGTTTAATTTTCGTGTTTTTTTCAAATACGTTCAAATTTCAAACATTTGTATCTCTTTTTGCACTGATGAGAATTGAATGAATTTTGTACGAAATTGTAGAGAAAAGTAAACTCTATAACTGACATAAATCGCAATGTTTTCGCAACAATAGTTATTGAAATATGGAAGGTTTAATTTTCGTGTTTTTTTCAAATACGTTCAAATTTCAAACCTTTGTATCTCTTTTTGAAGTGATGAGAATTGAATGAATTTTGTACGAAATTGTAGAGAAAAGAAAACTCTATAACGGATATAAATCACAATGTTTTCGCAACAATAGTTATTGAAATATGGAAGGTTAAATTTTCGTGCTTTTCAAATACGTTCAAACTACAAACCATTGTATCTCTTTTTGCACTGATGAGAATTGAATGAATTTTGTACGAAATTGTAGAGAAAAGTAAACTCTATAACTGACATAAATCGCAATGTTTTCGCAACAATAGTTATTGAAATATGGAAGGTTTAATTTTCGTGCTTTTCAAATACATTCATATTTCAAACATTTGTATCTCTTTTTGTACTGCTGAGAATTGAATGAATTTTGTACGAAATTGTAGAGAAAAGTAAACTCTATAACTGACATAAATCGCAATGTTTTCGCAACAATAGTTATTGAAATATGGAAGGTTTAATTTTCGTGTTTTTTTCAAATACGTTCAAATTTCAAACATTTGTATCTCTTTTTGCACTGATGAGAATTGAATGAATTTTGTACGAAATTGTAGAGAAAAGTAAACTCTATAACTGACATAAATCGCAATGTTTTCGCAACAATAGTTATTGAAATATGGAAGGTTTAATTTTCGTGTTTTTTTCAAATACGTTCAAATTTCAAACCTTTGTATCTCTTTTTGAAGTGATGAGAATTGAATGAATTTTGTACGAAATTGTAGAGAAAAGAAAACTCTATAACGGATATAAATCACAATGTTTTCGCAACAATAGTTATTGAAATATGGAAGGTTAAATTTTCGTGCTTTTCAAATACGTTCAAACTACAAACCATTGTATCTCTTTTTGCACTGATGAGAATTGAATGAATTTTGTACGAAATTGTAGAGAAAAGTAAACTCTATAACTGACATAAATCGCAATGTTTTCGCAACAATAGTTATTGAAATATGGAAGGTTTAATTTTCGTGTTTTTTTCAAATACGTTCAAATTTCAAACCTTTGTATTTATTTTTGTACTGATGAGAATTGAATGAATTTTGTACGAAATTGTAGAGAAAAGAAAACTCTATAACTAATATAAATCGCAATGTTTTCGCAACAATAGTTATTGAAATATGGAAGGTTTAATTTTCGTGGTTGTCAAATACGTTCAAACTTCAAACCTTTGTATCTCTTTTTGTACTGATGAGAATTGAATGAATTTTGTACGAAATTGTAGAGAAAAGTAAACTCTATAACTGATATAAATCGCAATGTTTTCGCAACAATAGTTATTGAAATATGGAAGGTTTAATTTTCGTGTTTTTTTCAAATACGTTCAAATTTCAAACCTTTGTGTCTCTTTTTGTACTGATGAGAATTGAATGAATTTTGTACGAAATTGTAGAGAAAAGAAAACTCTATAACTGATATAAATCGCAATGTTTTCGCAACAATAGTTATTGAAATATGGAAGGTTTAATTTTCGTGTTTTTTTCAAATACATTCAAATTTCAAACATTTGTATCTCTTTTTGTACTGCTGAGAATTGAATGAATTTTGTACGAAATTGTAGAGAAAAGTAAACTCTATAACTGACATAAATCGCAATGTTTTCGCAACAATAGTTATTGAAATATGGAAGGTTTAATTTTCGTGTTTTTTTCAAATACGTTCAAATTTCAAACATTTGTATCTCTTTTTGCACTGATGAGAATTGAATGAATTTTGTACGAAATTGTAGAGAAAAGTAAACTCTATAACTGACATAAATCGCAATGTTTTCGCAACAATAGTTATTGAAATATGGAAGGTTTAATTTTCGTGTTTTTTTCAAATACATTCAAATTTCAAACATTTGTATCTCTTTTTGCACTGATGAGAATTGAATGAATTTTGTACGAAATTGTAGAGAAAAGAAAACTCTATAACTGATATAAATCGCAATGTTTTCGCAACAATAGTTATTGAAATATGGAAGGTATAATTTTCGTGGTTGTCAAATACGTTCAAACTTCAAACCTTTGTATCTCTTTTTGTACTGATGAGAATTGAATGAATTTTTACGAAATTGTAGAGAAAAGTAAACTCTATAACTGATATAAATCGCAATGTTTTCGCAACAATAGTTATTGAAATATGGAAGGTTTAATTTTCGTGTTTTTTCAAATACGTTCAAATTTCAAACCTTTGTGTCTCTTTTTGTACTGATGAGAATTGAATGAATTTTGTACGAAATTGTAGAGAAAAGTAAACTCTATAACTGACATAAATCGCAATGTTTTCGCAACAATAGTTATTGAAATATGGAAGGTTTAATTTTCGTGTTTTTTTCAAATACGTTCAAATTTCAAACATTTGTATCTCTTTTTGCACTGATGAGAATTGAATGAATTTTGTACGAAATTGTAGAGAAAAGAAAACTCTATAAGTGATATAAATCGCAATGTTTTCGCAACAATAGTTATTGAAATATGGAAGGTTTAATTTTCGTGTTTTTTTCAAATACGTTCAAATTTCAAACCTTTGTGTCTCTTTTTGTACTGATGAGAATTGAATGAATTTTGTACGAAATTGTAGAGAAAAGAAAACTCTATAAGTGATATAAATCGCAATGTTTTCGCAACAATAGTTATTGAAATATGGAAGGTTTAATTTTCGTGTTTTTTTCAAATACATTCAAATTTCAAACATTTGTATCTCTCTTTGTACTGCTGAGAATTGAATGAATTTTGTACGAAATTGTAGAGAAAAGAAAACTCTATAAGTGATATAAATCGCAATGTTTTCGCAACAATAGTTATTGAAATATGGAAGGTTTAATTTTCGTGTTTTTTTCAAATACGTTCAAATTTCAAACATTTGTATCTCTTTTTGTACTGCTGAGAATTGAATGAATTTTGTACGAAATTGTAGAGAAAAGTAAACTCTATAACTGACATAAATCGCAATGTTTTCGCAACTATAGTTATTGAAATATGGAAGGTTTAATTTTCGTGTTTTTTTCAAATACGTTCAAATTTCAAACATTTGTATCTCTTTTTGCACTGATGAGAATTGAATGAATTTTGTACGAAATTGTAGAGAAAAGTAAACTCTATAACTGACATAAATCGCAATGTTTCCGCAACAATAGTTATTGAAATATGGAAGGTTTAATTTTCGTGTTTTTTTCAAATACGTTCAAATTTCAAACCTTTGTATCTCTTTTTTAGTGATGAGAATTGAATGAATTTTGTACGAAATTGTAGAGAAAAGAAAACTCTATAACGGATATAAATCACAATGTTTTCGCAACAATAGTTATTGAAATATGGAAGGTTAAATTTTCGTGCTTTTCAAATACGTTCAAACTACAAACCATTGTATCTCTTTTTGCACTGATGAGAATTGAATGAATTTTGTACGAAATTGTAGAGAAAAGTAAACTCTATAACTGACATAAATCGCAATGTTTTCGCAACAATAGTTATTGAAATATGGAAGGTTTATTTTTCGTGTTTTTTTCAAATACATTCAAATTTCAAACCTTTGTATCTCGTTTTGCACTGATGAGAATTGAATGAATTTTGTACGAAATTGTAGAGAAAAGTAAACTCTATAACTGACATAAATCGCAATGTTTTCGCAACAATAGTTATTGAAATATGGAAGGTTTAATTTTCGTGTTTTTTTCAAATACGTTCAAATTTCAAACATTTGTATCTCTTTTTGCACTGATGAGAATTGAATGAATTTTGTACGAAATTGTAGTGAAAAGAAAACTCTATAACTGACATAAATCGCAATGTTTTCGCAACAATAGTTATTGAAATATGGAAGGTTTAATTTTCGTGTTTTTTTCAAATACGTTCAAATTTCAAACCTTTGTATTTATTTTTGTACTGATGAGAATTGAATGAATTTTGTACGAAATTGTAGATAAAAGAAAACTCTATAACTGATATAAATCGCAATGTTTTCGCAACAATAGTTATTGAAATATGGAAGGTTTAATTTTCGTGGTTGTCAAATACGTTCAAACTTCAAACCTTTGTATCTCTTTTTTTACTGATGAGAATTGAATGAATTTTGTACGAAATTGTAGAGAAAAGTAAACTCTATAACTGATATAAATCGCAATGTTTTCGCAACAATAGTTATTGAAATATGGAAGGTTTAATTTTCGTGTTTTTTTCAAATACGTTCAAATTTCAAACCTTTGTGTCTCTTTTTGTACTGATGAGAATTGAATGAATTTTGTACGAAATTGTAGAGAAAAGAAAACTCTATAAGTGATATAAATCGCAATGTTTTCGCAACAATAGTTATTGAAATATGGAAGGTTTAATTTTCGTGGTTGTCAAATACGTTCAAACTTCAAACCTTTGTATCTCTTTTTGTACTGATGAGAATTGAATGAATTTTGTACGAAATTGTAGAGAAAAGTAAACTCTATAACTGATATAAATCGCAATGTTTTCGCAACAATAGTTATTGAAATATGGAAGGTTTAATTTTCGTGTTTTTTTCAAATACGTTCAAATTTCAAACCTTTGTGTCTCTTTTTGTACTGATGAGAATTGAATGAATTTTGTACGAAATTGTAGAGAAAAGAAAACTCTATAACTGATATAAATCGCAATGTTTTCGCAACAATAGTTATTGAAATATGGAAGGTTTAATTTTCGTGCTTTTCAAATACATTCATATTTCAAACATTTGTATCTCTTTTTGTACTGCTGAGAATTGAATGAATTTTGTACGAAATTGTAGAGAAAAGTAAACTCTATAACTGACATAAATCGCAATGTTTTCGCAACAATAGTTATTGAAATATGGAAGGTTTAATTTTCGTGTTTTTTTCAAATACGTTCAAATTTCAAACATTTGTATCTCTTTTTGCACTGATGAGAATTGAATGAATTTTGTACGAAATTGTAGAGAAAAGTAAACTCTATAACTGACATAAATCGCAATGTTTTCGCAACAATAGTTATTGAAATATGGAAGGTTTAATTTTCGTGTTTTTTTCAAATACATTCAAATTTCAAACATTTGTATCTCTTTTTGCACTGATGAGAATTGAATGAATTTTGTACGAAATTGTAGAGAAAAGTAAACTCTATAACTGACATAAATCGCAATGTTTTCGCAACAATAGTTATTGAAATATGGAAGGTTTAATTTTCGTGTTTTTTTCAAATACGTTCAAATTTCAAACCTTTGTATCTCTTTTTGTAGTGATGAGAATTGAATGAATTTTGTACGAAATTGTAGAGAAAAGAAAACTCTATAACGGATATAAATCACAATGTTTTCGCAACAATAGTTATTGAAATATGGAAGGTTTAATTTTCGTGTTTTTTTCAAATACGTTCAAATTTCAAACATTTGTATCTCTTTTTGCACTGATGAGAATTGAATAAATTTAGTACGAAATTGTAGAGAAAAGAAAACTCTATAACTGATATAAATCGCAATGTTTTCGCAACAATAGTTATTGAAATATGGAAGGTTTAATTTTCGTGGTTGTCAAATACGTTCAAACTTCAAACCTTGGTATCTCTTTTTGTACTGATGAGAATTGAATGAATTTTGTACGAAATTGTAGAGAAAAGTAAACTCTATAACTGATATAAATCGCAATGTTTTCGCAACAATAGTTATTGAAATATGGAAGGTTTAATTTTCGTGTTTTTTCAAATACGTTCAAATTTCAAACCTTTGTGTCTCTTTTTGTACTGATGAGAATTGAATGAATTTTGTACGAAATTGTAGAGAAAAGAAAACTCTAAAAGTGATATAAATCGCAATGTTTTCGCAACAATAGTTATTGAAATATGGAAGGTTTAATTTTCGTGTTTTTTTCAAATACATTCAAATTTCAAACATTTGTATCTCTTTTTGTACTGCTGAGAATTGAATGAATTTTGTACGAAATTGTAGAGAAAAGTAAACTCTATAACTGACATAAATCGCAATGTTTTCGCAACAATAGTTATTGAAATATGGAAGGTTTAATTTTCGTGTTTTTTTCAAATACGTTCAAATTTCAAACATTTGTATCTCTTTTTGCACTGATGAGAATTGAATGAATTTTGTACGAAATTGTAGAGAAAAGTAAACTCTATAACTGACATAAATCGCAATGTTTTCGCAACAATAGTTATTGAAATATGGAAGGTTTAATTTTCGTGTTTTTTTCAAATACATTCAAATTTCAAACCTTTGTATCTCGTTTTGCACTGATGAGAATTGAATGAATTTTGTACGAAATTGTAGAGAAAAGTAAACTCTATAACTGACATAAATCGCAATGTTTTCGCAACAATAGTTATTGAAATATGGAAGGTTTAATTTTCGTGTTTTTTTCAAATACGTTCAAATTTCAAACCATTGTATCTCTTTTTGCACTGATGAGAATTGAATGAATTTTGTACGAAATTGTAGAGAAAAGAAAACTCTATAACTGACATAAATCGCAATGTTTTCGCAACAATAGTTATTGAAATATGGAAGGTTTAATTTTCGTGTTTTTTTCAAATACGTTCAAATTTCAAACCTTTGTATTTATTTTTGTACTGATGAGAATTGAATGAATTTTGTACGAAATTGTAGAGAAAAGAAAACTCTATAACTAATATAAATCGCAATGTTTTCGCAACAATAGTTATTGAAATATGGACGGTTTAATTTTCGTGGTTGTCAAATACGTTCAAACTTCAAACCTTTGTATCTCTTTTTGTACTGATGAGAATTGAATGAATTTTGTACGAAGTTGTAGAGAAAAGTAAACTCTATAACTGATATAAATCGCAATGTTTTCGCAACAATAGTTATTGAAATATGGAAGGTTTAATTTTCGTGTTTTTTTCAAATACGTTCAAATTTCAAACCTTTGTGTCTCTTTTTGTACTGATGAGAATTGAATGAATTTTGTACGAAATTGTAGAGAAAAGAAAACTCTATAACTGATATAAATCGCAATGTTTTCGCAACAATAGTTATTGAAATATGGAAGGTTTAATTTTCGTGTTTTTTTCAAATACATTCAAATTTCAAACATTTGTATCTCTTTTTGTACTGCTGAGAATTGAATGAATTTTGTACGAAATTGTAGAGAAAAGTAAACTCTATAACTGACATAAATCGCAATGTTTTCGCAACAATAGTTATTGAAATATGGAAGGTTTAATTTTCGTGTTTTTTTCAAATACGTTCAAATTTCAAACATTTGTATCTCTTTTTGCACTGATGAGAATTGAATGAATTTTGTACGAAATTGTAGAGAAAAGTAAACTCTATAACTGACATAAATCGCATTGTTTTCGCAACAATAGTTATTGAAATATGGAAGGTTTAATTTTCGTGTTTTTTTCAAATACATTCAAATTTCAAACATTTGTATCTCTTTTTGCGCTGATGAGAATTGAATGAATTTTGTACGAAATTGTAGAGAAAAGAAAACTCTATAACTGATATAAATCGCAATGTTTTCGCAACAATAGTTATTGAAATATGGAAGGTATAATTTTCGTGGTTGTCAAATACGTTCAAACTTCAAACCTTTGTATCTCTTTTTGTACTGATGAGAATTGAATGAATTTTGTACGAAATTGTAGAGAAAAGTAAACTCTATAACTGATATAAATCGCAATGTTTTCGCAACAATAGTTATTGAAATATGGAAGGTTTAATTTTCGTGTTTTTTTCAAATACGTTCAAATTTCAAACCTTTGTGTCTCTTTTTGTACTGATGAGAATTGAATGAATTTTGTACGAAATTGTAGAGAAAAGTAAACTCTATAACTGACATAAATCGCAATGTTTTCGCAACAATAGTTATTGAAATATGGAAGGTTTAATTTTCGTGTTTTTTTCAAATACGTTCAAATTTCAAACATTTGTATCTCTTTTTGCACTGATGAGAATTGAATGAATTTTGTACGAAATTGTAGAGAAAAGTAAACTCTATAACTGATATAAATCGCAATGTTTTCGCAACAATAGTTATTGAAATATGGAAGGTTTAATTTTCGTGTTTTTTTCAAATACGTTCAAATTTCAAACCTTTGTGTCTCATTTTGTACTGATGAGAATTGAATGAATTTTGTACGAAATTGTAGAGAAAAGAAAACTCTATAAGTGATATAAATCGCAATGTTTTCGCAACAATAGTTATTGAAATATGGAAGGTTTAATTTTCGTGTTTTTTTCAAATACATTCAAATTTCAAACATTTGTATCTCTTTTTGTACTGCTGAGAATTGAATGAATTTTGTACGAAATTGTAGAGAAAAGTAAACTCTATAACTGACATAAATCGCAATGTTTTCGCAACAATAGTTATTGAAATATGGAAGGTTTAATTTTCGTGTTTTTTTCAAATACGTTCAAATTTCAAACCTTTGTATCTCTTTTTGTAGTGATGAGAATTGAATGAATTTTGTACGAAATTGTAGAGAAAAGAAAACTCTATAACGGATATAAATCACAATGTTTTCGCAACAATAGTTATTGAAATATGGAAGGTTTAATTTTCGTGTTTTTTTCAAATACGTTCAAATTTCAAACATTTGTATCTCTTTTTGCACTGATGAGAATTGAATAAATTTAGTACGAAATTGTAGAGAAAAGAAAACTCTATAACTGATATAAATCGCAATGTTTTCGCAACAATAGTTATTGAAATATGGAAGGTTTAATTTTCGTGGTTGTCAAATACGTTCAAACTTCAAACCTTGGTATCTCTTTTTGTACTGATGAGAATTGAATGAATTTTGTACGAAATAGTAGAGAAAAGTAAACTCTATAACTGATATAAATCGCAATGTTTTCGCAACAATAGTTATTGAAATATGGAAGGTTTAATTTTCGTGTTTTTTTCAAATACGTTCAAATTTCAAACCTTTGTGTCTCTTTTTGTACTGATGAGAATTGAATGAATTTTGAACGAAATTGTAGAGAAAAGAAAACTCTATAAGTGATATAAATCGCAATGTTTTCGCAACAATAGTTATTGAAATATGGAAGGTTTAATTTTCGTGTTTTTTTCAAATACATTCAAATTTCAAACCTTTGTATCTCTTTTTGTAGTGATGAGAATTGAATGAATTTTGTACGAAATTGTAGAGAAAAGAAAACTCTATAACGGATATAAATCACAATGTTTTCGCAACAATAGTTATTGAAATATGGAAGGTTAAATTTTCGTGCTTTTCAAATACGTTCAAACTACAAACCATTGTATCTCTTTTTGCACTGATGAGAATTGAATGAATTTTGTACGAAATTGTAGAGAAAAGTAAACTCTATAACTGACATAAATCGCAATGT
The DNA here is from genome assembly GCF_049639745.1 of Rhodnius prolixus. NCBI lineage: Eukaryota > Metazoa > Arthropoda > Insecta > Hemiptera > Reduviidae > Rhodnius > Rhodnius prolixus. Next base: position 4,394,955 of record NW_027411605.1, on the reverse strand, counting down.
TTTCGCAACAATAGTTATTGAAATATGGAAGGTTTATTTTTCGTGTTTTTTTCAAATACATTCAAATTTCAAACCTTTGTATCTCGTTTTGCACTGATGAGAATTGAATGAATTTTGTACGAAATTGTAGAGAAAAGTAAACTCTATAACTGACATAAATCGCAATGTTTTCGCAACAATAGTTATTGAAATATGGAAGGTTTAATTTTCGTGTTTTTTTCAAATACGTTCAAATTTCAAACATTTGTATCTCTTTTTGCACTGATGAGAATTGAATGAATTTTGTACGAAATTGTAGTGAAAAGAAAACTCTATAACTGACATAAATCGCAATGTTTTCGCAACAATAGTTATTGAAATATGGAAGGTTTAATTTTCGTGTTTTTTTCAAATACGTTCAAATTTCAAACCTTTGTATTTATTTTTGTACTGATGAGAATTGAATGAATTTTGTACGAAATTGTAGAGAAAAGAAAACTCTATAACTGATATAAATCGCAATGTTTTCGCAACAATAGTTATTGAAATATGGAAGGTTTAATTTTCGTGGTTGTCAAATACGTTCAAACTTCAAACCTTTGTATCTCTTTTTGTACTGATGAGAATTGAATGAATTTTGTACGAAATTGTAGAGAAAAGTAAACTCTATAACTGACATAAATCGCAATGTTTTCGCAACAATAGTTATTGAAATATGGAAGGTTTAATTTTCGTGTTTTTTTCAAATACGTTCAAATTTCAAACCATTGTATCTCTTTTTGCACTGATGAGAATTGAATGAATTTTGTACGAAATTGTAGAGAAAAGAAAACTCTATAACTGACATAAATCGCAATGTTTTCGCAACAATAGTTATTGAAATATGGAAGGTTTAATTTTCGTGTTTTTTTCAAATACGTTCAAATTTCAAACCTTTGTATTTATTTTTGTACTGATGAGAATTGAATGAATTTTGTACGAAATTGTAGAGAAAAGAAAACTCTATAACTAATATAAATCGCAATGTTTTCGCAACAATAGTTATTGAAATATGGACGGTTTAATTTTCGTGGTTGTCAAATACGTTCAAACTTCAAACCTTTGTATCTCTTTTTGTACTGATGAGAATTGAATGAATTTTGTACGAAGTTGTAGAGAAAAGTAAACTCTATAACTGATATAAATCGCAATGTTTTCGCAACAATAGTTATTGAAATATGGAAGGTTTAATTTTCGTGTTTTTTTCAAATACGTTCAAATTTCAAACCTTTGTGTCTCTTTTTGTACTGATGAGAATTGAATGAATTTTGTACGAAATTGTAGAGAAAAGAAAACTCTATAACTGATATAAATCGCAATGTTTTCGCAACAATAGTTATTGAAATATGGAAGGTTTAATTTTCGTGTTTTTTTCAAATACATTCAAATTTCAAACATTTGTATCTCTTTTTGTACTGCTGAGAATTGAATGAATTTTGTACGAAATTGTAGAGAAAAGTAAACTCTATAACTGACATAAATCGCAATGTTTTCGCAACAATAGTTATTGAAATATGGAAGGTTTAATTTTCGTGTTTTTTTCAAATACGTTCAAATTTCAAACATTTGTATCTCTTTTTGCACTGATGAGAATTGAATGAATTTTGTACGAAATTGTAGAGAAAAGTAAACTCTATAACTGACATAAATCGCATTGTTTTCGCAACAATAGTTATTGAAATATGGAAGGTTTAATTTTCGTGTTTTTTTCAAATACATTCAAATTTCAAACATTTGTATCTCTTTTTGCGCTGATGAGAATTGAATGAATTTTGTACGAAATTGTAGAGAAAAGAAAACTCTATAACTGATATAAATCGCAATGTTTTCGCAACAATAGTTATTGAAATATGGAAGGTATAATTTTCGTGGTTGTCAAATACGTTCAAACTTCAAACCTTTGTATCTCTTTTTGTACTGATGAGAATTGAATGAATTTTGTACGAAATTGTAGAGAAAAGTAAACTCTATAACTGATATAAATCGCAATGTTTTCGCAACAATAGTTATTGAAATATGGAAGGTTTAATTTTCGTGTTTTTTTCAAATACGTTCAAATTTCAAACCTTTGTGTCTCTTTTTGTACTGATGAGAATTGAATGAATTTTGTACGAAATTGTAGAGAAAAGTAAACTCTATAACTGACATAAATCGCAATGTTTTCGCAACAATAGTTATTGAAATATGGAAGGTTTAATTTTCGTGTTTTTTTCAAATACGTTCAAATTTCAAACATTTGTATCTCTTTTTGCACTGATGAGAATTGAATGAATTTTGTACGAAATTGTAGAGAAAAGTAAACTCTATAACTGATATAAATCGCAATGTTTTCGCAACAATAGTTATTGAAATATGGAAGGTTTAATTTTCGTGTTTTTTTCAAATACGTTCAAATTTCAAACCTTTGTGTCTCTTTTTGTACTGATGAGAATTGAATGAATTTTGTACGAAATTGTAGAGAAAAGAAAACTCTATAAGTGATATAAATCGCAATGTTTTCGCAACAATAGTTATTGAAATATGGAAGGTTTAATTTTCGTGTTTTTTTCAAATACATTCAAATTTCAAACATTTGTATCTCTTTTTGTACTGCTGAGAATTGAATGAATTTTGTACGAAATTGTAGAGAAAAGTAAACTCTATAACTGACATAAATCGCAATGTTTTCGCAACAATAGTTATTGAAATATGGAAGGTTTAATTTTCGTGTTTTTTTCAAATACGTTCAAATTTCAAACCTTTGTATCTCTTTTTGTAGTGATGAGAATTGAATGAATTTTGTACGAAATTGTAGAGAAAAGAAAACTCTATAACGGATATAAATCACAATGTTTTCGCAACAATAGTTATTGAAATATGGAAGGTTTAATTTTCGTGTTTTTTTCAAATACGTTCAAATTTCAAACATTTGTATCTCTTTTTGCACTGATGAGAATTGAATAAATTTAGTACGAAATTGTAGAGAAAAGAAAACTCTATAACTGATATAAATCGCAATGTTTTCGCAACAATAGTTATTGAAATATGGAACGTTTAATTTTCGTGGTTGTCAAATACGTTCAAACTTCAAACCTTGGTATCTCTTTTTGTACTGATGAGAATTGAATGAATTTTGTACGAAATAGTAGAGAAAAGTAAACTCTATAACTGATATAAATCGCAATGTTTTCGCAACAATAGTTATTGAAATATGGAAGGTTTAATTTTCGTGTTTTTTTCAAATACGTTCAAATTTCAAACCTTTGTGTCTCTTTTTGTACTGATGAGAATTGAATGAATTTTGAACGAAATTGTAGAGAAAAGAAAACTCTATAAGTGATATAAATCGCAATGTTTTCGCAACAATAGTTATTGAAATATGGAAGGTTTAATTTTCGTGTTTTTTTCAAATACATTCAAATTTCAAACCTTTGTATCTCTTTTTGTAGTGATGAGAATTGAATGAATTTTGTACGAAATTGTAGAGAAAAGAAAACTCTATAACGGATATAAATCACAATGTTTTCGCAACAATAGTTATTGAAATATGGAAGGTTAAATTTTCGTGCTTTTCAAATACGTTCAAACTACAAACCATTGTATCTCTTTTTGCACTGATGAGAATTGAATGAATTTTGTACGAAATTGTAGAGAAAAGTAAACTCTATAACTGACATAAATCGCAATGTTTTCGCAACAATAGTTATTGAAATATGGAAGGTTTATTTTTCGTGTTTTTTTCAAATACATTCAAATTTCAAACCTTTGTATCTCGTTTTGCACTGATGAGAATTGAATGAATTTTGTACGAAATTGTAGAGAAAAGTAAACTCTATAACTGACATAAATCGCAATGTTTTCGCAACAATAGTTATTGAAATATGGAAGGTTTAATTTTCGTGTTTTTTTCAAATACGTTCAAATTTCAAACATTTGTATCTCTTTTTGCACTGATGAGAATTGAATGAATTTTGTACGAAATTGTAGTGAAAAGAAAACTCTATAACTGACATAAATCGCAATGTTTTCGCAACAATAGTTATTGAAATATGGAAGGTTTAATTTTCGTGTTTTTTTCAAATACGTTCAAATTTCAAACCTTTGTATTTATTTTTGTACTGATGAGAATTGAATGAATTTTGTACGAAATTGTAGAGAAAAGAAAACTCTATAACTGATATAAATCGCAATGTTTTCGCAACAATAGTTATTGAAATATGGAAGGTTTAATTTTCGTGGTTGTCAAATACGTTCAAACTTCAAACCTTTGTATCTCTTTTTGTACTGATGAGAATTGAATGAATTTTGTACGAAATTGTAGAGAAAAGTAAACTCTATAACTGATATAAATCGCAATGTTTTCGCAACAATAGTTATTGAAATATGGAAGGTTTAATTTTCGTGTTTTTTTCAAATACGTTCAAATTTCAAACCTTTGTGTCTCTTTTTGTACTGATGAGAATTGAATGAATTTTGTACGAAATTGTAGAGAAAAGAAAACTCTATAAGTGATATAAATCGCAATGTTTTCGCAACAATAGTTATTGAAATATGGAAGGTTTAATTTTCGTGGTTGTCAAATACGTTCAAACTTCAAACCTTTGTATCTCTTTTTGTACTGATGAGAATTGAATGAATTTTGTACGAAATTGTAGAGAAAAGTAAACTCTATAACTGATATAAATCGCAATGTTTTCGCAACAATAGTTATTGAAATATGGTAGGTTTAATTTTCGTGTTTTTTTCAAATACGTTCAAATTTCAAACCTTTGTGTCTCTTTTTGTACTGATGAGAATTGAATGAATTTTGTACGAAATTGTAGAGAAAAGAAAACTCTATAACTGATATAAATCGCAATGTTTTCGCAACAATAGTTATTGAAATATGGAAGGTTTAATTTTCGTGTTTTTTTCAAATACATTCAAATTTCAAACATTTGTATCTCTTTTTGTACTGCTGAGAATTGAATGAATTTTGTACGAAATTGTAGAGAAAAGTAAACTCTATAACTGACATAAATCGCAATGTTTTCGCAACAATAGTTATTGAAATATGGAAGGTTTAATTTTCGTGTTTTTTTCAAATACGTTCAAATTTCAAACATTTGTATCTCTTTTTGCACTGATGAGAATTGAATGAATTTTGTACGAAATTGTAGAGAAAAGTAAACTCTATAACTGACATAAATCGCAATGTTTTCGCAACAATAGTTATTGAAATATGGAAGGTTTAATTTTCGTGTTTTTTTCAAATACATTCAAATTTCAAACATTTGTATCTCTTTTTGCACTGATGAGAATTGAATGAATTTTGTACGAAATTGTAGAGAAAAGTAAACTCTATAACTGACATAAATCGCAAGATTTTCGCAACAATAGTTATTGAAATATGGAAGGTTTAATTTTCGTGTTTTTTTCAAATACGTTCAAATTTCAAACCTTTGTATCTTTTTTTGTAGTGATGAGAATTGAATGAATTTTGTACGAAATTGTAGAGAAAAGAAAACTCTATAACGGATATAAATCACAATGTTTTCGCAACAATAGTTATTGAAATATGGAAGGTTTAATTTTCGTGGTTGTCAAATACGTTAAAACTTCAAACCTTGGTATCTCTTTTTGTACTGATGAGAATTGAATGAATTTTGTACGAAATTGTAGAGAAAAGTAAACTCTATAACTGATATAAATCGCAATGTTTTCGCAACAATAGTTATTGAAATATGGAAGGTTTAATTTTCGTGTTTTTTTCAAATACGTTCAAATTTCAAACCTTTGTGTCTCTTTTTGTACTGATGAGAATTGAATGAATTTTGTACGAAATTGTAGAGAAAAGAAAACTCTATAAGTGATATAAATCGCAATGTTTTCGCAACAATAGTTATTGAAATATGGAAGGTTTAATTTTCGTGTTTTTTTCAAATACATTCAAATTTCAAACATTTGTATCTCTTTTTGTACTGCTGAGAATTGAATGAATTTTGTACGAAATTGTAGAGAAAAGTAAACTCTATAACTGACATAAATCGCAATGTTTTCGCAACAATAGTTATTGAAATATGGAAGGTTTAATTTTCGTGTTTTTTTCAAATACGTTCAAATTTCAAACATTTGTATCTTTTTTTGCACTGATGAGAATTGAATGAATTTTGTACGAAATTGTAGAGAAAAGTAAACTCTATAACTGACATAAATCGCAATGTTTTCGCAACAATAGTTATTGAAATATGGAAGGTTTAATTTTCGTGTTTTTTTCAAATACGTTCAAATTTCAAACCTTTGTATCTCTTTTTGAAGTGATGAGAATTGAATGAATTTTGTACGAAATTGTAGAGAAAAGAAAACTCTATAACGGATATAAATCACAATGTTTTCGCAACAATAGTTATTGAAATATGGAAGGTTAAATTTTCGTGCTTTTCAAATACGTTCAAACTACAAACCATTGTATCTCTTTTTGCACTGATGAGAATTGAATGAATTTTGTACGAAATTGTAGAGAAAAGTAAACTCTATAACTGACATAAATCGCAATGTTTTCGCAACAATAGTTATTGAAATATGGAAGGTTTATTTTTCGTGTTTTTTTCAAATACATTCAAATTTCAAACCTTTGTATCTCGTTTTGCACTGATGAGAATTGAATGAATTTTGTACGAAATTGTAGAGAAAAGTAAACTCTATAACTGACATAAATCGCAATGTTTTCGCAACAATAGTTATTGAAATATGGAAGGTTTAATTTTCGTGTTTTTTTCAAATACGTTCAAATTTCAAACATTTGTATCTCTTTTTGCACTGATGAGAATTGAATGAATTTTGTACGAAATTGTAGTGAAAAGAAAACTCTATAACTGACATAAATCGCAATGTTTTCGCAACAATAGTTATTGAAATATGGAAGGTTTAATTTTCGTGTTTTTTTCAAATACGTTCAAATTTCAAACCTTTGTATTTATTTTTGTACTGATGAGAATTGAATGAATTTTGTACGAAATTGTAGAGAAAAGAAAACTCTATAACTGATATAAATCGCAATGTTTTCGCAACAATAGTTATTGAAATATGGAAGGTTTAATTTTCGTGGTTGTCAAATACGTTCAAACTTCAAACCTTTGTATCTCTTTTTGTACTGATGAGAATTGAATGAATTTTGTACGAAATTGTAGAGAAAAGTAAACTCTATAACTGATATAAATCGCAATGTTTTCGCAGTAATAGTTATTGAAATATGGAAGGTTTAATTTTCGTGTTTTTTTCAAATACGTTCCAATTTCAAACCTTTGTATCTCCTTTTGTACTGATGAGAATTGAATGAATTTTGTACGAAATTGTAGAGAAAAGAAAACTCTATAACTGATATAAATCGCAATGTTTTCGCAACAATAGTTATTGAAATATGGAAGGTTTAATTTTCGTGTTTTTTTCAAATACATTCAAATTTCAAACATTTGTATCTCTTTTTGTACTGCTGAGAATTGAATGAATTTTGTACGTAATTGTAGAGAAAAGTAAACTCTATAACTGACATAAATCGCAATGTTTTCGCAACAATAGTTATTGAAATATGGAAGGTTTAATTTTCGTGTTTTTTTCAAATACGTTCAAATTTCAAACATTTGTATCTCTTTTTGCACTGATGAGAATTGAATGAATTTTGTACGAAATTGTAGAGAAAAGTAAACTCTATAACTGACATAAATCGCAATGTTTTCGCAACAATAGTTATTGAAATATGGAAGGTTTAATTTTCGTGTTTTTTTCAAATACATTCAAATTTCAAACATTTGTATCTCTTTTTGCACTGATGAGAATTGAATGAATTTTGTACGAAATTGTAGAGAAAAGTAAACTCTATAACTGACATAAATCGCAATGTTTTCGCAACAATAGTTATTGAAATATGGAAGGTTTAATTTTCGTGTTTTTTTCAAATACGTTCAAATTTCAAACCTTTGTATCTCTTTTTGTAGTGATGAGAATTGAATGAATTTTGTACGAAATTGTAGAGAAAAGAAAACTCTATAACGGATATAAATCACAATGTTTTCGCAACAATAGTTATTAAAATATGGAAGGTTTAATTTTCGTGTTTTTTTCAAATACGTTCAAATTTCAAACATTTGTATCTCTTTTTGCACTGATGAGAATTGAATGAATTTTGTACGAAATTGTAGAGAAAAGAAAACTCTATAACTGATATAAATCGCAATGTTTTCGCAACAATAGTTATTGAAATATGGAAGGTTTAATTTTCGTGGTTGTCAAATACGTTCAAACTTCAAACCTTTGTATCTCTTTTTGTACTGATGAGAATTGAATGAATTTTGTACGAAATTGTAGAGAAAAGTAAACTCTATAACTGATATAAATCGCAATGTTTTCGCAACAATAGTTATTGAAATATGGAAGGTTTAATTTTCGTGTTTTTTTCAAATACGTTCAAATTTCAAACCTTTGTGTCTCTTTTTGTACTGATGAGAATTGAATGAATTTTGTACGAAATTGTAGAGAAAAGAAAACTCTATAGCTGATATAAATCACAATGTTTTCGCAACAATAGTTATTGAAATATGGAAGGTTTAATTTTCGTGTTTTTTTCAAATACATTCAAATTTCAAACATTTGTATCTCTTTTTGTACTGCTGAGAATTGAATGAATTTTGTACGAAATTGTAGAGAAAAGTAAACTCTATAACTGACATAAATCGCAATAGTTTCGCAACAATAGTTATTGAAATATGGAAGGTTTAATTTTCGTGTTTTTTTCAAATACGTTCAAATTTCAAACATTTGTATCTCTTTTTGCACTGATGAGAATTGAATGAATTTTGTACGAAATTGTAGAGAAAAGTAAACTCTATAACTGACATAAATCGCAATGTTTTCGCAACAATAGTTATTGAAATATGGAAGGTTTAATTTTCGTGTTTTTTTCAAATACATTCAAATTTCAAACATTTGTATCTCTTTTTGCACTGATGAGAATTGAATGAATTTTGTACGAAATTGTAGAGAAAAGTAAACTCTATAACTGACATAAATCGCAATGTTTTCGCAACAATAGTTATTGAAATATGGAAGGTTTAATTTTCGTGTTTTTTTCAAATACGTTCAAATTTCAAACCTTTGTATCTCTTTTTGTAGTGATGAGAATTGAATGAATTTTGTACGAAATTGTAGAGAAAAGAAAACTCTATAACGGATATAAATCACAATGTTTTCGCAACAATAGTTATTGAAATATGGAAGGTTTAATTTTCGTGTTTTTTTCAAATACGTTCAAATTTCAAACATTTGTATCTCTTTTTGCACTGATGAGAATTGAATGAATTTTGTACGAAATTGTAGAGAAAAGAAAACTCTATAACTGATATAAATCGCAATGTTTTCGCAACAATAGTTATTGAAATATGGAAGGTTTAATTTTCGTGGTCGTCAAATACGTTCAAACTTCAAACCTTTGTATCTCTTTTTGTACTGATGAGAATTGAATGAGTTTTGTACGAAGTTGTAGAGAAAAGTAAACTCTATAACTGATATAAATCGCAAAGTTTTCGCAAAAATAGTTATTAAAATATGGAAGGTTTAATTTTCGTGTTTTTTTCAAATACGTTCAAATTTCAAACATTTGTATCTCTTTTTGCACTGATGAGAATTGAATGAATTTTGTACGAAATTGTAGAGAAAAGAAAACTCTATAACTGATATAAATCGCAATGTTTTCGCAACAATAGTTATTGAAATATGGAAGGTTTAATTTTCGTGGTTGTCAAATACGTTCAAACTTCAAACCTTTGTATCTCTTTTTGTACTGATGAGAATTGAATGAATTTTGTACGAAATTGTAGAGAAAAGTAAACTCTATAACTGATATAAATCGCAATGTTTTCGCAACAATAGTTATTGAAATATGGAAGGTTTAATTTTCGTGTTTTTTTCAAATACGTTCAAATTTCAAACCTTTGTGTCTCTTTTTGTACTGATGAGAATTGAATGAATTTTGTACGAAATTGTAGAGAAAAGAAAACTCTATAGCTGATATAAATCACAATGTTTTCGCAACAATAGTTATTGAAATATGGAAGGTTTAATTTTCGTGTTTTTTTCAAATACATTCAAATTTCAAACATTTGTATCTCTTTTTGTACTGCTGAGAATTGAATGAATTTTGTACGAAATTGTAGAGAAAAGTAAACTCTATAACTGACATAAATCGCAATAGTTTCGCAACAATAGTTATTGAAATATGGAAGGTTTAATTTTCGTGTTTTTTTCAAATACGTTCAAATTTCAAACCTTTGTATTTATTTTTGTACTGATGAGAATTGAATGAATTTTGTACGAAATTGTAGAGAAAAGAAAACTCTATAACTAATATAAATCGCAATGTTTTCGCAACAATAGTTATTGAAATATGGAAGGTTTAATTTTCGTGGTTGTCAAATACGTTCAAACTTCAAACCTTTGTATCTCTTTTTGTACTGATGAGAATTGAATGAATTTTGTACGAAATTGTAGAGAAAAGTAAACTCTATAACTGACATAAATCGCAATGTTTTCGCAACAATAGTTATTGAAATATGGAAGGTTTAATTTTCGTGTTTTTTTCAAATACGTTCAAATTTCAAACCTTTGTATCTCTTTTTGTAGTGATGAGAATTGAATGAATTTTGTACGAAATTGTAGAGAAAAGAAAACTCTATAACGGATATAAATCACAATGTTTTCGCAACAATAGTTATTGAAATATGGAAGGTTTAATTTTCGTGTTTTTTTCAAATACGTTCAAATTTCAAACATTTGTATCTCTTTTTGCACTGATGAGAATTGAATGAATTTTGTACGAAATTGTAGAGAAAAGAAAACTCTATAACTGATATAAATCGCAATGTTTTCGCAACAATAGTTATTGAAATATGGAAGGTTTAATTTTCGTGGTTGTCAAATACGTTCAAACTTCAAACCTTTGTATCTCTTTTTGTACTGATGAGAATTGAATGAATTTTGTACGAAATTGTAGAGAAAAGAAAACTCTATAACTGACATAAATCGCAATGTTTTCGCAACAATAGTTATTGAAATATGGAAGGATTAATTTCCGTATTTTTTTTAAAATCGTTAAAATTTAAAACCTTTGTATCTCTTTTTCTAGTGATGAGAATTAAATGAATTTTGTACGAAATTGTAGAGAAAAGTAATCTCTATAACTGATATAAATCGCAATGTTTTCGCAACTATAGTTATTGAAATATGGAAGGTTTAATTTTCGTGGTCGTCAAATACGTTCAAACTTCAAACCTTTGTATCTCTTTTTGTACTGATGAGAATTGAATGAATTTTGTACGAAATTGTAGAGAAAAGAAAACTCTATAACTGATATAAATCGGAATGTTTTCGCAACAATAGTTATTGAAATATGGAAGGTTTAATTTTCGTGTTTTTTTCAAATACGTTCAAATTTCAAACCTTTGTATCTCTTTTTGTACTGATGAGAATTGAATGAATTTTGTACGAAATTGTAGAGAAAAGAAAACTCTATAACTGATATAAATCGCAATGTTTTCGAAACAATAGTTATTGAAATATGGAAGGTTTAATTTTCGTGGTTGTCAAATACTTTCTAACTTCAAACCTTTGTATCTCTTTTTGTACTGATGAGAATTGAATGAATTTTGTACGAAATTGTAGAGAAAAGTAAACTCTATAACTGATATAAATCGCAATGTTTTCGCAACAATAGTTATTGAAATATGGAAGGTTTAATTTTCGTGTTTTTTTCAAATACGTTCAAATTTCAAACCTTTGTGTCTCTTTTTGTACTGATGAGAATTGAATGAATTTTGTACGAACTTGTAGAGAAAAGAAACCTCTATAACTGACATAAATCGCAATGTTTTCGCAACAATAGTTATTGAAATATGGAAGGATTAATTTCCGTATTTTTTTTAAAATCGTTAAAATTTAAAACCTTTGTATCTCTTTTTCTAGTGATGAGAATTAAATGAATTTTGTACGAAATTGTAGAGAAAAGTAATCTCTATAACTGATATAAATCGCAATGTTTTCGCAACTATAGTTATTCAAATATGGAAGGTTTAATTTTCGTGGTCGTCAAATACGTTCAAACTTCAAACCTTTGTATCTCTTTTTGTACTGATGAGAATTGAATGAATTTTGTACGAAATTGTAGAGAAAAGATAACTCTATAACTGATATAAATCGGAATGTTTTCGCAACAATAGTTATTGAAATATGGAAGGTTTAATTTTCGTGTTTTTTTCAAATACGTTCAAATTTCAAACCTTTGTATCTCTTTTTGTACTGATGAGAATTGAATGAATTTTGTACGAAATTGTAGAGAAAAGAAAACTCTATAACTGATATAAATCGCAATGTTTTCGAAACAATAGTTATTGAAATATGGAAGGTTTAATTTTCGTGGTTGTCAAATACGTTCTAACTTCAAACCTTTGTATCTCTTTTTGTACTGATGAGAATTGAATGAATTTTGTACGAAATTGTAGAGAAAAGTAAACTCTATAACTGATATAAATCGCAATGTTTTCGCAACAATAGTTATTGAAATATGGAAGGTTTAATTTTCGTGTTTTTTTCAAATACGTTCAAATTTCAAACCTTTGTGTCTCTTTTTGTACTGATGAGAATTGAATGAATTTTGTACGAAATTGTAGAGAAAAGTAATCTCTATAACTGATATAAATCGCAATGTTTTCGCAACAATAGTTATTGAAATATGGAAGGTTTAATTTTCGTGGTTGTCAAATACGTTCAAACTTCAAACCTTTGTATCTCTTTTTGTACTGATGAGAATTGAATGAATTTTGTACGAAATTGTAGAGAAAAGAAAACTCTATAACTGATATAAATCGCAATCTTTTCGCAAAAATAGTTATTGAAATATGGAAGGTTTAATTTTCGTGTTTTTTTCAAATACGTTCAAATTTCAAACCTTTGTGTCTCTTTTTGTACTGATGAGAATTGAATGAATTTTGTACGAAATTGTAGAGAAAAGAAAACTCTATAACTGATATAAATCGGAATGTTTTCGCAACAATAGTTATTGAGATATGGAAGGTTTAATTTTCGTGTTTTTTTCAAATATGTTTAAATTTCAAACCTTTGTGTCTCTTTTTGTACTGATGAGAATTGAATGAATTTTGTACGAAATTGTAGAGAAAAGAAAACTCTATAACTGATATAAATCGGAATGTTTTCGCAACAATAGTTATTGAAATATGGAAGGTTTAATTTTCGTGTTTTTTTCAAATACGTTCAAATTTCAAACCTTTGTGTCTCTTTTTGTACTGATGAGAATTGAATGAATTTTGTACGAAATTGTAGAGAAAAGAAAACTCTATAACTGATATAAATCGCAATGTTTTCGCAACAATAGTTATTGAAATATGGAAGGTTTAATTTTCGTGTTTTTTTCAAATACGTTCAAATTTCAAACCTTTGTGTCTCTTTTTGTACTGATGAGAATTGAATGAATTTTGTACGAAATTGTAGAGAAAAGAAAACTCTATAACTGATATAAATCGGAATGTTTTCGCAACAATAGTTATTGAAATATGGAAGGTTTAATTTTCGTGTTTTTTTCAAATACGTTCAAATTTCAAACCTTTGTGTCTCTTTTTGTACTGATGAGAATTGAATGAATTTTGTACGAAATTGTAGAGAAAAGAAAACTCTATAACTGATATAAATCGGAATGTTTTCGCAACAATAGTTATTGAAATATGGAAGGTTTAATTTTCGTGTTTTTTTCAAATACGTTCAAATTTCAAACCTTTGTATCTCTTTTTGTACTGATGAGAATTGAATGAATTTTGTACGAAATTGTAGAGAAAAGAAAACTCTATAACTGATATAAATCGCAATGTTTTCGAAACAATAGTTATTGAAATATGGAAGGTTTAATTTTCGTGGTTGTCAAATACTTTCTAACTTCAAACCTTTGTATCTCTTTTTGTACTGATGAGAATTGAATGAATTTTGTACGAAATTGTAGAGAAAAGTAAACTCTATAACTGATATAAATCGCAATGTTTTCGCAACAATAGTTATTGAAATATGGAAGGTTTAATTTTCGTGTTTTTTTCAAATACGTTCAAATTTCAAACCTTTGTGTCTCTTTTTGTACTGATGAGAATTGAATGAATTTTGTACGAACTTGTAGAGAAAAGAAACCTCTATAACTGACATAAATCGCAATGTTTTCGCAACAATAGTTATTGAAATATGGAAGGATTAATTTCCGTATTTTTTTTAAAATCGTTAAAATTTAAAACCTTTGTATCTCTTTTTCTAGTGATGAGAATTAAATGAATTTTGTACGAAATTGTAGAGAAAAGTAATCTCTATAACTGATATAAATCGCAATGTTTTCGCAACTATAGTTATTGAAATATGGAAGGTTTAATTTTCGTGGTCGTCAAATACGTTCAAACTTCAAACCTTTGTATCTCTTTTTGTACTGATGAGAATTGAATGAATTTTGTACGAAATTGTAGAGAAAAGATAACTCTATAACTGATATAAATCGGAATGTTTTCGCAACAATAGTTATTGAAATATGGAAGGTTTAATTTTCGTGTTTTTTTCAAATACGTTCAAATTTCAAACCTTTGTATCTCTTTTTGTACTGATGAGAATTGAATGAATTTTGTACGAAATTGTAGAGAAAAGAAAACTCTATAACTGATATAAATCGCAATGTTTTCGAAACAATAGTTATTGAAATATGGAAGGTTTAATTTTCGTGGTTGTCAAATACGTTCTAACTTCAAACCTTTGTATCTCTTTTTGTACTGATGAGAATTGAATGAATTTTGTACGAAATTGTAGAGAAAAGTAAACTCTATAACTGATATAAATCGCAATGTTTTCGCAACAATAGTTATTGAAATATGGAAGGTTTAATTTTCGTGTTTTTTTCAAATACGTTCAAATTTCAAACCTTTGTGTCTCTTTTTGTACTGATGAGAATTGAATGAATTTTGTACGAAATTGTAGAGAAAAGTAATCTCTATAACTGATATAAATCGCAATGTTTTCGCAACAATAGTTATTGAAATATGGAAGGTTTAATTTTCGTGGTTGTCAAATACGTTCAAACTTCAAACCTTTGTATCTCTTTTTGTACTGATGAGAATTGAATGAATTTTGTACGAAATTGTAGAGAAAAGAAAACTCTATAACTGATATAAATCGCAATCTTTTCGCAAAAATAGTTATTGAAATATGGAAGGTTTAATTTTCGTGTTTTTTTCAAATACGTTCAAATTTCAAACCTTTGTGTCTCTTTTTGTACTGATGAGAATTGAATGAATTTTGTACGAAATTGTAGAGAAAAGAAAACTCTATAACTGATATAAATCGGAATGTTTTCGCAACAATAGTTATTGAGATATGGAAGGTTTAATTTTCGTGTTTTTTTCAAATATGTTTAAATTTCAAACCTTTGTGTCTCTTTTTGTACTGATGAGAATTGAATGAATTTTGTACGAAATTGTAGAGAAAAGAAAACTCTATAACTGATATAAATCGGAATGTTTTCGCAACAATAGTTATTGAAATATGGAAGGTTTAATTTTCGTGTTTTTTTCAAATACGTTCAAATTTCAAACCTTTGTGTCTCTTTTTGTACTGATGAGAATTGAATGAATTTTGTACGAAATTGTAGAGAAAAGAAAACTCTATAACTGATATAAATCGCATTGTTTTCGCAACAATAGTTATTGAAATATGGAAGGTTTAATTTTCGTGTTTTTTTCAAATACGTTCAAATTTCAAACCTTTGTGTCTCTTTTTGTACTGATGAGAATTGAATGAATTTTGTACGAAATTGTAGAGAAAAGAAAACTCTATAACTGATATAAATCGGAATGTTTTCGCAACAATAGTTATTGAAATATGGAAGGTTTAATTTTCGTGTTTTTTTCAAATACGTTCAAATTTCAAACCTTTGTGTCTCTTTTTGTACTGATGAGAATTGAATGAATTTTGTACGAAATTGTAGAGAAAAGAAAACTCTATAACTGACATAAATCGCAATGTTTTCGCAACAATAGTTATTGAAATATGGAAGGTTTAATTTTCGTGTTTTTTTCAAATACGTTCAAATTTCAAACCTTTGTGTCTCTTTTTGTACTGATGAGAATTGAATGAATTTTGTACGAAATTGTAGAGAAAAGAAAACTCTATAACTGACATAAATCGCAATGTTTTCGCAACAATAGTTATTGAAATATGGAAGGATTAATTTCCGTATTTTTTTTAAAATCGTTAAAATTTAAAACCTTTGTATCTCTTTTTCTAGTGATGAGAATTAAATGAATTTTGTACGAAATTGTAGAGAAAAGTAATCTCTATAACTGATATAAATCGCAATGTTTTCGCAACTATAGTTATTGAAATATGGAAGGTTTAATTTTCGTGGTCGTCAAATACGTTCAAACTTCAAACCTTTGTATCTCTTTTTGTACTGATGAAAATTGAATGAGTTTTGTACGAAGTTGTAGAGAAAAGTAAACTCTATAACTGATATAAATCGCAAAGTTTTCGCAAAAATAGTTATTGAAATATGGAAGGTTTAATTTTCGTGTTTTTTTCAAATACGTTCAAATTTCAAACCTTTGTATCTCTTTTTGTACTGATGAGAATTGAATGAATTTTGTACGAAATTGTAGAGAAAAGAAAACTCTATAACTGATATAAATCGCAATGTTTTCGAAACAATAGTTATTGAAATATGGAAGGTTTAATTTTCGTGGTTGTCAAATACGTTCAAACTTCAAACCTTTGTATCTCTTTTTGTACTGATGAGAATTGAATGAATTTTGTACGAAATTGTAGAGAAAAGTAAACTCTATAACTGATATAAATCGCAATGTTTTCGCAACAATAGTTATTGAAATATGGGAGGTTTAATTTTCGTGTTTTTTTCAAATACGTTCAAAGTTCAAACCTTTATGTCTCTTTTTGTACTGATGAGAATTGAATGAATTTTGTACGAAATTGTAGAGAAAAGAAAACTCTATAACTGACATAAATCGCAATGTTTTCGCAACAATAGTTATTGAAATATGGAAGGATTAATTTCCGTATTTTTTTTAAAATCGTTAAAATTTAAAACCTTTGTATCTCTTTTTCTAGTGATGAGAATTAAATGAATTTTGTACGAAATTGTAGAGAAAAGTAATCTCTATAACTGATATAAATCGCAATGTTTTCGCAACTATAGTTATTGAAATATGGAAGGTTTAATTTTCGTGGTCGTCAAATACGTTCAAACTTCAAACCTTTGTATCTCTTTTTGTACTGATGAGAATTGAATGAATTTTGTACGAAATTGTAGAGAAAAGAAAACTCTATAACTGATATAAATCGGAATGTTTTCGCAACAATAGTTATTGAAATATGGAAGGTTTAATTTTCGTGTTTTTTTCAAATACGTTCAAATTTCAAACCTTTGTATCTCTTTTTGTACTGATGAGAATTGAATGAATTTTGTACGAAATTGTAGAGAAAAGAAAACTCTATAACTGATATAAATCGCAATGTTTTCGAAACAATAGTTATTGAAATATGGAAGGTTTAATTTTCGTGGTTGTCAAATACTTTCTAACTTCAAACCTTTGTATCTCTTTTTGTACTGATGAGAATTGAATGAATTTTGTACGAAATTGTAGAGAAAAGTAAACTCTATAACTGATATAAATCGCAATGTTTTCGCAACAATAGTTATTGAAATATGGAAGGTTTAATTTTCGTGTTTTTTTCAAATACGTTCAAATTTCAAACCTTTGTGTCTCTTTTTGTACTGATGAGAATTGAATGAATTTTGTACGAAATTGTAGAGAAAAGAAACCTCTATAACTGACATAAATCGCAATGTTTTCGCAACAATAGTTATTGAAATATGGAAGGATTAATTTCCGTATTTTTTTTAAAATCGTTAAAATTTAAAACCTTTGTATCTCTTTTTCTAGTGATGAGAATTAAATGAATTTTGTACGAAATTGTAGAGAAAAGTAATCTCTATAACTGATATAAATCGCAATGTTTTCGCAACTATAGTTATTGAAATATGGAAGGTTTAATTTTCGTGGTCGTCAAATACGTTCAAACTTCAAACCTTTGTATCTCTTTTTGTACTGATGAGAATTGAATGAATTTTGTACGAAATTGTAGAGAAAAGAAAACTCTATAACTGATATAAATCGGAATGTTTTCGCAACAATAGTTATTGAAATATGGAAGGTTTAATTTTCGTGTTTTTTTCAAATACGTTCAAATTTCAAACCTTTGTATCTCTTTTTGTACTGATGAGAATTGAATGAATTTTGTACGAAATTGTAGAGAAAAGAAAACTCTATAACTGATATAAATCGCAATGTTTTCGAAACAATAGTTATTGAAATATGGAAGGTTTAATTTTCGTGGTTGTCAAATACGTTCTAACTTCAAACCTTTGTATCTCTTTTTGTACTGATGAGAATTGAATGAATTTTGTACGAAATTGTAGAGAAAAGAAAACTCTATAACTGATATAAATCGGAATGTTTTCGCAACAATAGTTATTGAAATATGGAAGGTTTAATTTTCGTGTTTTTTTCAAATACGTTCAAATTTCAAACCTTTGTATCTCTTTTTGTACTGATGAGAATTGAATGAATTTTGTACGAAATTGTAGAGAAAAGAAAACTCTATAACTGATATAAATCGCAATGTTTTCGAAACAATAGTTATTGAAATATGGAAGGTTTAATTTTCGTGGTTGTCAAATACGTTCTAACTTCAAACCTTTGTATCTCTTTTTGTACTGATGAGAATTGAATGAATTTTGTACGAAATTGTAGAGAAAAGTAAACTCTATAACTGATATAAATCGCAATGTTTTCGCAACAATAGTTATTGAAATATGGAAGGTTTAATTTTCGTGTTTTTTTCAAATACGTTCAAATTTCAAACCTTTGTGTCTCTTTTTGTACTGATGAGAATTGAATGAATTTTGTACGAAATTGTAGAGAAAAGAAAACTCTATAACTGATATAAATCGCAATGTTTTCGCAACAATAGTTATTGAAATATGGAAGGTTTAATTTTCGTGTTTTTTTCAAATACGTTCAAATTTCAAACCTTTGTGTCTCTTTTTGTACTGATGAGAATTGAATGAATTTTGTACGAAATTGTAGAGAAAAGTAATCTCTATAACTGATATAAATCGCAATGTTTTCGCAACAATAGTTATTGAAATATGGAAGGTTTAATTTTCGTGGTTGTCAAATACGTTCAAACTTCAAACCTTTGTATCTCTTTTTGTACTGATGAGAATTGAATGAATTTTGTACGAAATTGTAGAGAAAAGAAAACTCTATAACTGATATAAATCGCAATGTTTTCGCAAAAATAGTTATTGAAATATGGAAGGTTTAATTTTCGTGTTTTTTTCAAATACGTTCAAATTTCAAACCTTTGTGTCTCTTTTTGTACTGATGAGAATTGAATGAATTTTGTACGAAATTGTAGAGAAAAGAAAACTCTATAACTGATATAAATCGGAATGTTTTCGCAACAATAGTTATTAAGATATGGAAGGTTTAATTTTCGTGTTTTTTTCAAATACGTTTAAATTTCAAACCTTTGTGTCTCTTTTTGTACTGATGAGAATTGAATGAATTTTGTACGAAATTGTAGAGAAAAGAAAACTCTATAACTGATATAAATCGGAATGTTTTCGCAACAATAGTTATTGAAATATGGAAGGTTTAATTTTCGTGTTTTTTTCAAATACGTTCAAATTTCAAACCTTTGTGTCTCTTTTTGTACTGATGAGAATTGAATGAATTTTGTACGAAATTGTAGAGAAAAGAAAACTCTATAACTGATATAAATCGCAATGTTTTCGCAACAATAGTTATTGAAATATGGAAGGTTTAATTTTCGTGTTTTTTTCAAATACGTTCAAATTTCAAACCTTTGTGTCTCTTTTTGTACTGATGAGAATTGAATGAATTTTGTACGAAATTGTAGAGAAAAGAAAACTCTATAACTGATATAAATCGGAATGTTTTCGCAACAATAGTTATTGAAATATGGAAGGTTTAATTTTCGTGTTTTTTTCAAATACGTTCAAATTTCAAACCTTTGTGTCTCTTTTTGTACTGATGAGAATTGAATGAATTTTGTACGAAATTGTAGAGAAAAGAAAACTCTATAACTGACATAAATCGCAATGTTTTCGCAACAATAGTTATTGAAATATGGAAGGTTTAATTTTCGTGTTTTTTTCAAATACGTTCAAATTTCAAACCTTTGTGTCTCTTTTTGTACTGATGAGAATTGAATGAATTTTGTACGAAATTGTAGAGAAAAGAAAACTCTATAACTGATATAAATCGGAATGTTTTCGCAACAATAGTTATTGAAATATGGAAGGTTTAATTTTCGTGTTTTTTTCAAATACGTTCAAATTTCAAACCTTTGTGTCTCTTTTTGTACTGATGAGAATTGAATGAATTTTGTACGAAATTGTAGAGAAAAGAAAACTCTATAACTGATATAAATCGCAATGTTTTCGCAACAATAGTTATTGAAATATGGAAGGTTTAATTTTCGTGGTTTTCAAATACGTTCAAACTTCAAACCATTGTATCTCATTTTGTACTGATGAGAATTGAATGAATTTTGTGCGAAATTGTAAAGAAAAGATAACTCTATAACTGGTAAAAGACGCAATCTTTTGTTATTATTATTTATTGAGATATGGAAGGTATAATTTTCGTGGTTTTCAAATACGTTCAAACTTCAAACCATTGTATGTGTTTTTTTACTGATGAGAATTGAATGAATTTTGTACGAAATTGTAGAGAAAAGTAAACTCTATAACTGATATAAATCGCAATGTTTTGGCACAATTAATTATTGAGATATTGCAGGTTAAACATTTGTGGTTTTCAAATATGTTCATATTTTAAATGTTTAACATATAACTGTTTTTTCGTCGCTTGGTTTTCAGGAGTTTTTTTCCGTATCATAGAGAAACGTTTCCTTTTACGAGTAGCGATGTTTTTGCCATATTATCGCAGACAGATAATCACAAATAAATTTATAAAAAAATACTTCTTTTGCTCTCAGGGAAACTCAAAATTTGGTAAAAATTTTTAAACCAGTAAATTTGAAGCGATCTCAGTACTGAGTATATGAGAAAATATAAGTTATCTGAGCTGGATTTCTCTTTTTTGTAATACGTTGAGCTAATTCGCTCATTTGACATAATCTCCTCATCAGTTCCTGATCAATTTAATTGTAATCGTATAGCTGAAAATCTAGAGTAATGTTAACCATGCCATTATTTAAACCCTTATACAACTGTCCTACCGGACAGTTTTAACCTATCTGATAACCATTATTTACTAATATTCCCTTTTTGTTTTTTTAACAGGTTTGGAAGAAGAGAAAAAGGTTTCCTTTGCCGATCATGTATTTTTAGAAACCCATTTGGAAGACTGGTGTCCAGAACAGGGACCAATTAGACACTTCATGGAACTAGTCTGCGTAGGACTTTCCAGAAATCATTGGTTAACTGCTCAAGAGAAAAACGATCATATCCTGTGGTATAAGGATTATTTCTTGCAGAAAAAAGAACTGATAAAGGAATTAGGCGCTGGTATGGTTCAGCTGTCCACTTCTGTTGAAAGTAGTTCATAAGTTTTTGTAGTATTTGTTACATTGATTTGTATAAACATTTTAGTAAATTTATCATTATAATAAATACTTCTTTTTTGTAAAATTGTTTTAGTTTTAACTAACTTAGTAACTATCTTTTTCATAGATTTTATTTTATTGAATCTAATGAAAAAATAATAGAAAAAAATTACCCTCAAGAAGCCCCTATTGAATGTTAAGAAAAGAAATTGTTTAGCCAAAAAGACGTAAGCTAGCAAAATGGAATTTAAAATAAATGTTTTGTTTTAAACAAACCTTAAAGTTGGGCTCAGATTATAAGCTCAGAAAACATGGAGCAAGTTCTCTTGTTTGTTCCCATTGGCCCGTTCTTCTGACGGTTGGGATGTTTAACATAAACCTGTTTTTAACAAATTCTAGAGGTTTCCGGTTGGGTATTTTTAACGTACTATTTTTTTTCTGTACTCCAAGGGTCCATGTTTATGGTCAGCTTAGTTTTAAAATATGAGGAAACAACTCGATTTGAGTAGAAATGTTAAATTTTAAAAAAAGTAAATGAAACTAAATTGTATACAGAAATATCGATTGGGAATAACAAGATTATGTGGGCAAATTTGATGTATTAGTCACTGAAATGTTTGAATGGAAGCAATTGGTTTTACTTTGAACGGTCGATGCTTCTATCTGGTGGCCAATTACTGAACTAATTTGGTTGGTTGGCTATATGAAGAATGCTGGAAGTTTTTCGTTATACTGAAGATTATATTTTGAGATTTTTTGAATGAAGTTCACCTTTATTATTATAAGTTTCGCTTATTTAACATTCTTTTGGATAATTTCTATTAATAATTTTAAATATTTCTATAAATATCTATTTACAACTTTTTAAAGTGCAATTCATGAAATGAAGATCAGATTTTATTAATAAAAGGGAAGTATTTAATTGTATCAAATGTTTGAAAATGAGTTTTTTGTCCGGAAGTACTAGTTTCAAGAGTAACCTGAACAGGAAAAAATAATTAAAACTTTTTTTTGAATAACAAGGCTGAACCAATTTCATTCACACATCTTTTCATATCCCTTGAAATCAGAGCTCAATCAGGATAGTCTCTTCTTTTTCACAAACTTTACGAAAAAAAAGGATTGGTATGAGCCCGATTATGAAGTGCTGAATTTTTGAAAACAAAAAACCTAGCAAGGAATCTCTTCAATTAGGAATATGAGAGATGCCTGTGAATATCACAGCATCGATAATCCAAATACAGGTACGCCACAAATTGTACACGGTTGTTCTAGACCAAATAGCTAGTGAAATAAAAAGATTCTACAGTTAAAATACATCAGCTGAAATACCAAGTTGGATATAATCAATATATTTGTGAAATCCACCGGAACTTATCACAGGAAATCCTTACTCTAGAATAAACTTTATTCAACATTTTAAGGTATATATTTAACATTTTAAGGCATATATTTAACATTTTAAGGTATATATGTACATATGGAGTTCCAGTATAAATACTATAACCTCCAGCTAATTACATAAATTGTTACTAAAGTATAAAAGTAAGTAATGAGGGGAAAAACAATGAAAAACCCTCAGCCTCCAAGGAAAGTTTCACTTCAGGGAATCCCTAACTCTCCTGTGTCTGTGCAACGTGTCCAAACTATAGTCCTCTAATAGTCTGCAGAGGTGATAGTTGATTCACACTTACTGAGGAAACCAGTAGCGAGGTACTTGATGTAGCGTTCTACATAGTCCATGTTGGTGTTAGAGTGTAAGTCTATAATATGGTCTGTAGCGGGCGGAAGTTGTCACAAGCCTGAGGAATTTATTTTGGATGATCTGCAGCGAGGCGATATTGGATCGACATGTCAGACTCCAGGAGGGACAAGCATAAAGTAGCATAGGCCTGACCACTACCTTGTACAGGAGTTTATTCTCTTAGGGACAGTTTAGAGTCCCCGCAGAACAGCGGGAATAACACTCAAATGGCTGCCTTACCCTTTATTGACTCTATCCTTTATGTGGGGGGTAAAAAATCAGCCCACGATCCAGTAATACCCCCAAGATACTTGATAGTGGCAGCCCACGGCACAATTCGTCCCCTGAAGTGGACATGTCGATACAAGATCTGCCTGCGCTTAGTAAAAAGAATAGCCTCTGTTTTTAAGGGGTTAATTTTTATTTTCCACGAAGTGAAAAATCGGTCCATACATGACATGGCCCTAGTAGACTTACTCTAGTAATGCTTTTAGCGTGTTGTTGTGAGTTCAGACTGGTAAGTAGATTTCTCAATTCGAGCCCAGTGTTCTTAAGCTACTTGCTTATTTATTTGTAAAATGTTTCCAGCATGAGTATCCTCTCCAAAGTTCACACTCACTACTTCAGTAGTTGTGGCGTTAAGTCCCGTGTGGAAAACCAAGAGTATAAGATTCTGGAAAAAATTTGTACAGATTAGAGATAATATTTATTGCTTCCAGACTTCACTAATAACCGATAAGATAAAGTAGCGCATAGATTTTTTTTCCCAACGAAATTATATCCTACACCCGCCTAAACAGTGATAATTACACAGCTGGTATAGAGAGATAAAGTTGTTTAAAAAAACAATACAGCTGACCATATTTCACCCAGCAATCTTATTGTTCTCGCTCTATGACCGACTATATTATCGAAATACCGTGGGTGTAACACAACGCATTGTTCGCTTTCAGTTTATCCCTTATTCGATTAAAAAATAAAATTAATTTAAATATTGTTTGGCCAATATTTCATTATATAATTCTTATTATTGATTTGGTTATTTTTAACCTGAACAATACTAATATGACAGCAATTGTGTAACAGTAATAAGTATGTATGATTCATCAATTTCATTACTTTTTAATGCAATTTTAACCTTACACCAGCAATTTGCTTCTTTTTATTTTAACAAAACAAAATGGTAACCTTCTCAGCTGTTTTCATTAAATCCGTTACGAAAACGTATCAGCTGGCTGAACGCCATAAAACTAGATAATGACCTAACTACTAATTGAAATCCAAATAGAATTCAACATGTAATTGGGTAAAATAGCCATTGGCTGTTTCTCCAAATTTAATACACTAGGCACAAAAACACACACAACAGCCAATAGCTTTTGACCTTTTGTTGTAATTTTAAAACTAATGTATATTTTTTTTTTTTTTTACTTTACATAAATATACATACATGTATAGTTAATGAATTGCTTAACAGTTCTGGATAAAATAGCTACTTAAGGCGTAGTTAGTGTTATTGTGGGTTAATCCTCTTTATGTTTTCACAAGCTTTTGCGGACTGGTTGGTTTTTCTTCTTTCTTTTCTTGCTCCAGTTAAGGAAAAGTATAGCGATCGAGTAGAATTTTCCAAATGAGTTCTCAGCCGAACCATATTTTATGCAACAGCTTCCTGCGAACGAGAAAAAAGAAGATTTTTAGAAACAGAAATAACTATCAATGTGCACAGTGTATGGTGTTATTTGGTGTATGGAGTTTTGTTTGTTTGTTTTGGGGTTTTGTAAAGTGCGCAACAACAAGGGTCCTTTGCACCTAAACTATACTGTAGAATAGACACTTTACTACACAGCCTAACCTACACCTAGTCAATCTGATCGATACAAACCTAACGGTTGGCCTAACTCCTATTTTCTTCTAACCTAACTAACTAATGTTGGGGTGGAGTACTCGATATTCCTCGCACCCCATAGTATGGAGTTTTATAACAGAGATTTCCATGTTTTAAGCAACCATCTGTACGAAAATTTCTCATCTCAAAAAACGAAAAATTACTAAAAGCTCAAGTACCCAGGTACTTACATAGATGGCTCCAGAGAACTGGACAGTAAGGTTTGGTCAATATTTTTTGAGCCCAAAGTACAAATGATCTGATCGGATTTTTCACTTTTTAAATATATTTTCTCGAAAATGGTTGCAACGCTTTTCTCTGCAAGAGAAATCTACTCATGATTATGTACTTACCTTTATTTGTCATGCATGTAATTCACATTGGATTTCCTATTAACCAGTTAAGGGTGTTTGACGTGTATACACAAACCAAATCTCTATTACGGTGCGTTCGACGTGTATACTCGTTGTGAAAAATATAAAATTGTCATTAGCAATAAAAACTCGAAATTTTAATAAAATACAATAAGAATACTATTTGGTGGGATGTTTCCCTTTATCTTACCCAATAGAACTGCTGTGGGAGTCAGCCAAATGATAAGTGGTTGGTACATGTTTGGTCTCCGCATTAGAGATTGGGGAATTACGCACACAAATAGAAGCTCTCAACCCTTGTGCAATGCCGTTTTTACCTTTTAGATAGAGGCTCAGACCTCACAGTACGAGCATGATTTCATTTTGCACACAGAATTCCAAGCTCTTTTCTTCCTTGTAAAAGCAACTAGAGCAATGCATACCGAAACCGATAGTAAGTTTTCGTCAATCATTGTCAAGGGTTCAAACGTTTAAATTCCTCAGGGTTATGCATGATACACTCGTCATTCCTCGGTAGTCCGGCTTGTATTTTTGCTTTTCCTTGGCAATTGAACTAAAGAGTCTAAAGAATCAAAATATACTTAAAATCTCTTTTAGAAAAACTAAATAAAATAACATTAATAGTAAATAAAATATTATCTAAAAGTCATAAATACTAAAAAATAATTATAAATAATAACAATAGTTATTGAAGTGAATAATATTTTCAATTATAATAAAATACTAATAAAGCGTAAAAAAATAAATTGCATGTCAAATGATGCACACGGTTAGGCAGATAGGAAAATACTATTAGTCACAGTTCAAAGTAAATAGGAGAACTATCGAAACACTATACTTGACCGTATATGAACGAGCGTAAAATATTTAACATTTGAACTATGTAAATTGAGTTAAGACACCTCCTATGATGAGGCCTCTGGCACATTCTGAGGGTCATAATTGATTGCAACACTTAGTGTAAAAAGTATAATTAGACATAATTCTGATAATGTAAAGTTCATTATATTAATATCACTTTATTGCCTCAATAATTGTAATAGTAATGAGGGCAAAAAAAAGAGTTTTTTTATTGATGAAATGTAACAATTTTACATTATTTAAGGGTCTAGGATGTCCTGGATTAGTGGTTTTTGACCTTTAATAGTGGATTGCGAAAATTTGTGTTCAGTTTTTTTTTGGAATTTCATGCCCTATATAATGGAGTACCCAGAAATAGGACCCTACTCAGCGAAATACACCGATTAGATAATTTTACGATGACTGCATAGTTTGTTACATTGGGCAGATTTCATAGCGTTTGGAAAATAGAACATGAATAACAGAAAAAAAAAGCGTATATGTAGCATAGCAAATCCCGCTACATAGCACTGTCAATTCAACGCCAACAATCGTAGGATTATGGACAAAAATATATATACTTACATAAGTTATGTATTAAAAATGATATGCCACAGCACCGAATCTCAATTAATTAAAGAAATAATCTTAATAACTTAAAACTAAATAAATAACCTCAAGGAGGATACGGTAAAAATCGTTTGAACAATAACCTGCTTGTAAGTATAACAGAGAGTAACCTTCAAAAGCAGTAAACTATGGACGTTGAAGCCTGCGCATTAAAATCAGATCTACAGTGGGTACGACCTGTGTTTCTTTTTCTGAATCCACATCAAAAAAAAAATCAAATAGTTAAAGTGGGGACAGTTCAACAAGTAAATCAGTGTACGTTTGTATATTAACTAAATTACTTTCGTTATTTCTGGTGCATGACTTGTCAACAAGCCTTGCATTTCAAGAGAAAGAATGTCCCCCCGGCAGTGATATTACTCAAATTCGGAAAATCAAATTTTACGTGTACTTCAGAATTCGAAAATTTGCCACTTTTGCAGAAATGATAAGAAAAAGTAAACAAATAGATTGTCTCTATAATCACAAAAACAAACTTCACCTTGGAATTTTAAAGAACGTGATTTGTGTTCCATAATGTCTCTCACTTAGCCAACACTTTACGGTACTAAACACAGGTGAAGATTAATGGTCTACATTTACCTTGACGAAAAAAAAAAAATGTGTTTAAATAATATAAATAAAATGAATTAACAGTAAACAAAAAGGTTAAATAAATGTTTGGTTATCTTTTTCCTAAGTAAATAACATTAGCAATGTATTTATTTGGAGAAAAAAAGTAACTCGTGGGATTGTGAACATATGCAAATGATACTTTCGGATGATTTGATTGTTGATTAATTCTCACCAGTGATTTGTTTGAAGGTTAACGTCGATTGTGCAAGTTGGTCAGTAGTAAACAACTGCAGAGTGCAGTGCTCGCAAAAATGGCTAAAAGGTGGAGCAGGATGTGTCCTGTCTTTAATATGTCCTGACAGGTAATTTATTAGCAGTAAAACCTTAACCAGTTTAAGCGTGGAATTTAGTTTTTAAAAAAACCCTCCCACACAGTGTGCGGAATTAAAATCAGACAGTGACGAGTATACACGTCGAACGCAGGGCAAAAGCAACCAAAAGTTTACTAAGAAAACTCACTATCGGTTCCGGTAGTAGAACTTAATCTAAATATTATTATAAAATTTTTTTTAAAAAACTTTGGATTCAAGAGGTAACAAAACTGTTATTTCCGGGGGAAAAAATTCATTTTCCAAATTTACCACAATAGCAACACGTTTCTTACCTCAGTGTAATTGTAAAAGGAAGTAAAAAAAATTAAATTAAAAAAAAAAACAAATGCCTTGAATAAAATCTTTCAAAAAGAAAAAGTTATAAACTATACTTTGTGAATGGTGTGAATAATACTTTTAAGATCGTTCAGTTATGAATTAGGCACTAGTAAAAGGTCGATTGGGTCAAACTGTCTATGAAACACTATTTTTTATTGGCACGAATTTCATTTATTTTAGTTCTGTGTTTAGTTGGAACACGTACTTAATAATCATTTTTGGATGTTTTCGTTATAATTTTAGTTATTTATTATTTGCCTATAAATTTTATTTGTATTTTTGATATTATCCAACTTACTATCGCATGTTTTATTGGTATCCCTGAAAGGTTTTCCTGATTTTCATTCACCATCTGTGGTAGATTTGATTAGATGAGTGCAGAGAGATTTTTGACTTCACTTTTATGGCCCTACACTTGTTGATTGCTGAGTGCTGAGAAGGAAACTTAACGGAAATCGAAAAAAATCTACAATAAAATGATTAATTCAACTCTGATGATGCATGAAAGTGTGAAAACGATCCAGGAAACAAATAGACATGCGCACTACGACGGATAAAATCAAAGGTATCCGCCAATCACGATTTTCAAATGTTATTTGTGCATAAAATTAAATTTTTCCTCAGAATATTTCGCGTAATATGGTGATTTGATGTTTTTTTTTTTTTTTTTTCTTGTTAGCAATGATCTTGATAGAGTTTCGAATGGACACCGGAAATACCTGTTTTTAAGGTCTCCTGAGTCTGGAAAAAAGTGTTACTAAGGAAATTGTTGAACAAAAAATAAAACCACAGTAAGTTGTGAAAGTCGATTGGGTGCCACAACATGGACTAGACCGGAAGAACTTAAGACATCAATATCAGAAGTGCAATTTTATGGTGAGTAAAGTGTGACAGCCTCTATAAAACTTGACAATCAATCGAGAGAAGTTAAGAGGAAGCAGGAATTATGGCAGGAAAGATCGCAGAATCTTTTAAATTAAAAAGTATTTCCTCTTTTTCCCATCAAAGCCTGATCTCTGACGGAAACAAGAAGAAAAATTATCGCACATTGAAGGTACCTATATATTGAAAGAATAAAACAAGGTTATCCGAGTAATAATAACCAATAGAATGTTTTTTTCTAGGAAATAAGAAACAATAGGAATCTTTAGATGGTCAGCTGATATATTGTAAATCTAAAAGAATACAGCATCTCCATAATAAAGAGTTTGGTCATGCGTGCAGTGGAGGAATAATTTGAAAGATAACTTTTTTTTTCAACTATATATGTAAAATATCCAAAAATGAACAATGAGGATAAAGCAACATATTTATTTTATTCATTTATTTTTATTTTTTGCAAGAATTAAAGAGTTCCCAAATGATTTGCATATGAAATAAACATTATGAGCATGAGTAATAATAGGTAGCATTACTATAACCTTCTCATTGTGAAATACGGACTTCAGCCTAACCTACAAAGTTGTGCGATGAGTGATGATGTGCTAGAGAATAAATAAAAAAGGATGTAAAAGAACTTCAGAGTTAACCCAGCTCGCTTTTTCTTCTCGGTAATATCACCCTAGGGTGTCTACTGACTTTTTTGTTGACGTATAGTTAAACAATGTTTTTTGTCAGAGAGAGGTGCTACTTAAATACTGAACTGGTAAATCCCTTAGGATCGTGACTCCCCGCCACAAATGGCTGCTACAAGATGGATATCGAGAGCAATGTTTTTTCTTTTCACATTCCATCGAGTCATGACAAAAGAAGCTAAAATTAAAAGGGATATGGAAGGGCTTATGAGAAATTTATGGTTCACTAAATGAGGGTGGAGGCGCCACGGTAGCTGAGCGGTTATAGGCTAGACCCGCAAAGCTAATATGTATTGCGGTACTAGTCTATATTCCCAATGGTGAATATTAGAAATTTATAATAAAGTATGTTAGGCGGTTATAGGCTAGACCCGCAAAGCTAAGATGTATTGCGGTACTAGTCTATATTCCCAATGGTTAATATGAGAAATTTACAGTAAAGTATGTTAGGCGGTTAGAGACTAGACCCGCAAAGCTAAGATGTATTGCGGTACTAGTCTATATTCCCAATGGTTAATATGAGAAATTTATAGTAAAGTATGTTAGGCGGTTATAGACTAGACCCGCAATGCTAAGATGTATTGCGGTACTAGTCTATATTCCCAATGGTTAAAATGAGAAATTTATAGTAAAGTATGTTTGCTAGCCGCCTCCGTCCACGACACCTAATTTGGTAATTGGACGTAAAGCCCTCCTGTAATAATGGGCAGTTCTTTTAACTTTTAAATGAGGATTGTCATTTAAAACACCTGAGGCGATAGTTCGATGAAGAGGACATCCCTTACATGCATTAAAGAAAAAAAAAGTAAACCTATTAGGCGGTGGTGGATTTGTGGAACAAGATAAAGGCAGAGAGATTCTCCAGTTGCAGGATGTATGGAAGTACTGGTTGAGCTAGGAAACGGGGAAGATCCTGTTTGGCGTGATGACAAAGTAGAGGATAGTTGACAAAGTGGAGGATGTGAGTGAGAAAATGGAGAAAGTGATGAATGGCCACAGATCTTTGAAGAGGCTGAAATCCTTTCAGGATCGTAGCGACAGCCAGTTGAAGAAAAAGCAAAAGAGATTATTATTTAAGAAATCTGGTGTGAATATCCATTATTAAATTTCCTTTAAATATGGAAATCTGGATCCATATTTACTCCTAATCACGCAATTTTAATAATTGATAGGTGTGCTCACTTCATTGGAACGGCACTTTAGTAGGAATCCTAGAAGTGCCTCATCCCTCACGCCTAAAAGTGCCTCATCCCTCACGCCTAAAAGTGCCTCATTCCTCACGCCTAAAAGTGCCACTAATAGCATTTTCTGTGAAAAAAGAATTTAACTAATATTGCAGTAAGCGTAAATAACAACAGCCATCTTGAAAAGTTGTTTTCCGTTCAAATTCACCACGTGTTACGTCACTAGGGGTATTTCGACTTTTTTGTTCTGAGTAAATTATAACAATTATCATAATTGAAATAAAATTATGATGTTCGAGGATTATTTTTAACATTTACATTACACATTCTGAAATTAGATTATTTCGATTAAAGGTTGAAGCTTCTAAAATGACAGGTGTTTCACAAAGTGAAGCCCTGAACCCGGATACATAACCTGTGTAATCATCTTATTTCTTGGTCATTTTTTTTTCTTATTCATCTTAATAACAAGATAGATAATTAAAGATCATTTTAACTGGCATAATCTTTTATCTTGAACGATTCCTTGTAACATGTCTGTACCTTTAATGTTCCTTAATTGGTTTCCCCTTGTATTAATTCCTTTCTAACACCTTATTTGTGTCTGAAATATTTTACTATTCGTAAAAAATGAGAGTCATATTTGTTTAAATTATGTCCTTAGACGGAAAGTACAGGATTCAACAGGAATGATTGTGACGTACAAGACTGGCTACAATTGTTGACGTTTAATCAATATAAAAATTGCCATTTCATGGATTTAACACGTTTCTCTTCGAACGGTTAAGAATAAACCATTCCATTTTGCAGGGCATCTTTTATCTTATCTTGTTTAAGCATCAACATAAAGGGTTTAGGCTAAGAGGTTTCTGGATTCCAACGAAGAGGTCGCAGGTTCGAATCCAGCAGCTGCTTTACAGCTCACTTTCCTGGTTATACAAACATAACCTGAAATAATGGTTACTATGGTAACATTGGCAAACAATTGCAAAAAAAGATTGTTTCATGTTAAAATATCGACTAAAAATGAAAATTAAATAAATTCCAATTAGAATTAACATGACAGGAAACAATTTAGTACTAAATATTATACCAAATTGCTGAAATTTTAACGATCTGAGAATTCGAGAGTGCACTAAGTTTCAGTGTGGTTAGGTTTGGCTTGGTTTGGTTAGGTTAGGTTAGGTTAGGTTAGGTTAGGTTAGGTTACTCGGAAAGATACCAAGGTCTGAAGTAATGATCTTCTAGCCTACTTATCCCTTGGCGGAAGTACGTACAGTTTTTAAAATGCTAATTAATAAATGAAAATATATTTCCTTCTCAACTACATTAAAAAAAATAAAAAAGTTCATAGACCTACCTACATGAAGACAATTTATCTGAAAATAAGACACTTTCACTCTATATATGGAGGTTATGCAGATATTAGCGCATCTTATATTATGAAATAGTTTCAATTTAAGATCTAAGATGTTCACATCTAGTATTAAAACTTTTTATTTTTTTTTAAACAAATAATCTGTAACTATTTTATATTAATGGAATAATCTATTTTTTAAACACCATATTTGGCATTTCTTGTACAGTTACCATTAAAGTTACGTAAAAATTAGCTGAAAATTTCTTTTAAAAAAATTAGGTAAGTAGAGAACTGGGATGTGTAAATTTATTACTTATATTTTTAAATATATTACTACTTTTTATTTAACTACTTTAAAGTTTTAGTTAAAGAAGGGGTTAAAGTTCACCAGTTCTTAGTTCATAACCTTTAAAACCAGCTGATTGACTGCTAGCAAGTGGGTTCTATCAGTTAATTACCAAATACATCTCACTGGAACTTTGTTTCAAATCGGCAATTGTAGTAGGGAGTGCTTTTTTAACTTTTCTCTGCTATTTTGTTAACATATTGGGGTGTTATTATTGTTATGTAAAATTAACATAATTTATCCATTAGGTCCTTACTACTACTTCTTTTTTTTTTGATTGAATTCCTTAACCGGCTTTTTCTTACGTTCCTTAGCCCTTAATCCGGTTTAAGGACTTTAAAGGACTTGTTAAAGCTGTATTTAGCAGCAATCCTATCCTCTGATAATCTAAAATAGCAATCCGTGGTTTGCCTCCAGCTCTTAATGTAACAAAGCACAGCTTTGTGAGGAGGAGACCTAGCAAATCTTTTATTGGTAACTATTCATTTGATACCATTTTTGGGTGATAGCAATAATTTGATGAATCGATTACAAATTGGCAATAATTCTTGATTGTTAATCGTGTTTAGGGAAAAATATGAAAATTAATTTTGTAGCCAATATCAATTGCTACACGGCCATAGTTTGGTAATAATAGAAAATAAAAAAAATCAGTTAGCAAAAACTGTGCAATAAAGAATTGGTCCATATTTTTTTTCTTTTTTTGAGATGCTGGGCAAGTCCAGTAGACTTTCGGCTCAAAATTGAAATCAAACAATTTGATCAATTATTAATAAGTATAGTGCAATTCGGAGGCGAAAGAGGGGCGGGCACCAATGTTATTTGGAAACCGCCATTATTGCGTACATACTCCACAGCTGCTAGAAATAATCTAGAAACTCCATCTAGTATTTAGTCTGCAGTTGTTTGAACTCTTTTATTATCTCTTTTGGAATTTAAAGCAGATGATTACATACATTTAAATATTTCTTTGTTTTACTTTCGTATTTCACAAAAGAAAAAGAAATAGGTAATTGAATATTTTCTTATCTAATCGGCTAAGATCATATTATTTCCAAAGAAAATGTATTTTTTTTAATACTTTTTTGTGTATGTACATCAACGACGTGCTATGACGTAAACTGGGATGTTTGCATCGATTCCCTAACTTCTGACATAATATCCTAAAAATATAAAACAAGTTTGATGGGTAGATTAAGAAAAAAATTCAACGACCAACAATTTTTCTGAAAGGCGATAAATGCTGTCTATAAATTTTGTGATATTTATTAGTTGTTTAAACAAATTGTTACAACGATGAGAAGTAGCAATAGATTTGGCTGGATCGGAAGAAGGGGTGGAGATTTTATTTACAGTGATGGCAAGTCCATCTCTGAAATTGGATATATGAAAAAGATCACTTCCTGAACTTTTATGGTATATGATTAGGAGCATAGACTAGTACCGCATTACATCTTAGCTCTGCGGGTCTAGACTATAACCGCCTAACATACTTTACTATAAATTTCTCATATTAACTATTGGGAATATAGACTAGTACCGCAATACATCTTAGCTTTGCGGGTCTAGCCTATTACCACCTAACATACTTTACTATCAATTTCTCATATTAACCATTGGGAATATAGACTAGTGCCGCAATACATCTTAGCTTTGCGGGTCTATTCTATAACCACTCGGTTATCGTGGCGATTAACAAACATACTTTACTTAACGAACTGATGCGTCTTTTTTTTTGGTGCATCCCTTTCCGAAATTCCATCCATCATCAGAGGTTTATTAATAACTTAGGTGTAGAGAGTTTAACTTCGTTTTCGTCTCACACTACTATGGTTTTTACTTTCGAGGAATAAGAGATGTAAAGAACAGGTGGTCAGAGAGAAGTTGCATTAGTCTTAATTTTGTTATCCTACTTATAGTTTATTTTATTGGAGGACGATGTCGTGAGAATGGTCAGTACGAACACCAGCGACCCAAACGGAGAGAATGCTAATTGGCGTTGTGTGGTTATGAGGTCATGGTCAATAACGTATTCAAGCTAAATAAGAAGGCGCTTCTTTTGACTAATATTCTTCATTTTTATCATCTTTTATTTATTTATTATTTATTATTTTTATTTATTTTATTAGATAAATACATTTGTGAAAAATTAATTTAATTTTCGTAAAAGTAAACACATAAAATTGTAATTTCACCTGGGAAAAAACCTAGATAATGTTACTAACAGTTCAATATGTTTTAAAATTCTGAATTTTATTAAATTTGTGAGTAAGCAGGCGAGCATTGTAGTGACAGGAATGCGTTTGAGTATGCACACCGGAAATTATCTATCCAAATATTCACGAAGAAACAAAAATATTTTTTATATTCCTTGGGTTTTCCCTAGAAAAAAAGAAAATCACGAATTCCTTTTATTATAATTTTTTGATGCTGATTTGAATTTCCAATTCAAATTATATGATTTAGTTAAGATTCACATATAAACATCAATTTAGTTGTCTATCATGAAGAACATCGATCATTCGCGAATAACCTTGTAAAATGTTTGCAAAACGTCTCACTAAAGCCACTATATTCATAACGTTAGCCATAGTGTAAACCCATAGTTTGTAGAATAGCCCAGGAGGCATTTTGGACGAAATGAACAATCCATTGAGTAAAGAGGGTACCAGTTCCGGTTTTACTTCGATTCAGCAGCACATTCAACTCCCCCATAATGGTACACAAGAATTAGGTAACTTGATTTGATAGCGTGACAGGTGATCTTGCTGTTGGTTCCCACTATTATATTCATAGTTTTAGTTAAGTAAAAAAGTAGTACCTATTTTTCTAGGCCGGTTTTAAGTCCAACAACCAATTAGGTGACGTGAACGGAGGCAACTAGCAAACATACTTTATTATAAATTTCTCACATTAACCATTGGGAATATAGGCAATACATCTTAGCTTTGCGGGTCTAGCCTATAACCGCCTAACATACTTTACTATAAATTTCTCATATTAACCATTGGGAATATAGACTATTACCGCAATACATCTTAGCTTTGCGGGTCTAGTCTATAACCGCCTAACATACTTTACTATAAATTTCTCATATTAACCTTTGGGAATATAGACTATTACCGCAATACATCTTAGCTTTGCGGGTCTAGTCTATAACCGCCTAACATACTTTACTATAAATTTCTCATATTAACCATTGGGAATATAGACTATTACCGCAATACATCTTAGCTTTGCGGGTCTAGTCTATAACCGCCTAACATACTTTACTATAAATTTCTCATATTAACCATTGGGAATATAGACTATTACCGCAATACATCTTAGCTTTGCGGGTCTAGTCTATAACCGCCTAACATACTTTACTATAAATTTCTCATATTAACCATTGGGAATATACATTAGTACCGCAATACATCTTAGCTTTGCGGGTCTAGCCTATAACCGCCTAACATACTTTACTATAAATTTCTGATATTAACCATTGGGAATATAGACTAGTTCCGCAATACATCTTAGCTTTGCGGGTCTAGCCTATAACCGCCTAACATACTTTACTATAAATTTCTGATATTAACCATTGGGAATATAGACTAGTAACGCAATACATCTTAGCTTTGCGGGTGTAGCCTATAACCGCCTTAACATACTTTACTATAAATTTCTGATATTAACCATTGGGATTATAGACTAGTAACGCAATACATCTTAGCTTTGCGGGTCTAGCCTATAACAGCCTAACATACTTTACTATAAATTTCTCAAATTAACCATTGGGAATATAAACTATTACCGCAATACATCTTAGCTTTGCGGGTCTAGCCTATAACCGCCCGAGAACATAGACAAAGGGGACAGTTCTCTTGTTTCAACTAACGCTATTCACGTTTTGATTTCTCTTCTAAAGCCACTTATATCCAAAACCAGGCGTTGTACAGAAGCCCAAAAACCGAAACACTGGGTTATAGCGCCATTTTCCATACACATAGTTATAAAAGTCGTGTTCAGTGTAGAAGATATTTTTTTTTTGTTGCCATCTACAAGAGGATCTCAAATTTGCGCTGTTAAGTGGCCATGAAGTTGATGTGCAGTGATTTATCAATCAGATAGTACTTAATTAGCTAAGTTTTACAATTAACTTTAGTTGATGAACTTAGCGCAAACTGACGTCATTCTTCCTCTTCCTTATTAGAATAGATTCTTTCATATTTTTTAATATTTTCCTACCAAGTACTCATTTTTCATCTTTTCTTATTTATTTTTAAATTATAATTATTAATATTTAATAATTTTTTACGTAGGGATATTAATTATAATTTTGAAATTGAAAGTCAATTACTCAGGTTAAATAAATCTCTTGGTATCATCAGTACTTCTAAGATTAATTACTTTAAATAAAAAAAAATAAATAAATGGAAGATTTTCCAACGGCGCCATTAATTTATTTATTTAATTTATTTTTCTGTATTTATATAATATTTGTTGCAACCTGTTCTATTTGGAAGGCTGTGCAAATGATATATATTTTCTTAGAAATCCGCCTTTCTTTTAACCTTTAACATAAATTTTTTTTTTATTATTACTTCTTATAAGGTAATACTCGTAATAATTGTGTCATCATTGGCTAGTAAATTAATTTCAATAACTATAATAAATAACTTTACGTTTATTTCATTGTTAAATTTATCTTTTTTATCTTTTTAAACATATTTATGGAGATGGAAAAGTTATATACTCGTATATTGTGGTTTTTCCTTTTAAAATTTTCCTGTGAACGTGAAATTTTTCTCCAGTTGTCAAAGTCGTATTTCGTCTATTTAATATTTATTGGCTAATTTTGAAAATGAATCTGAATTGTTAACGATTTAGTAGAATTATGTTTAAAGCTTTTTAGATGACAAAATTGATTCGTGTGGTGTACTTCAGGGACGAATACCACTTAGCTCTGTATACTTTATTACTAACTTGGGTGATACATTGAATTTTTGTATGATTTTATTGCTTATTGATTCAAATCTTTTGCAGATCTTAAGAAGGGCGGGGCTATCTCTTTCGTAAGACCAACATGTTTTTCCTACTAGCAGTTTTGCGTTTATTTTTTCTAGAGAAAGGGAAAAATTTGGCTTAGAAAATGAAAATTGTCCCTAGAAAAATGAACTTTGTAAGAGAGAGATTTTTCTTAGTATATTGTGCCTTAAAAATACATTAATTCCAGCCTTAGATCAGCGTAATCCAAGGCAACAGCTGCAGCCGAGATACTGCCGAAACTATGAAAAGGTGTATACCAATTATTGCCTTGACTAGAAGAAGGCTAATGGAATTTTATGGGTATGTTGCATGATGGTCTTAAGAAACTACTTCTATAGCAAATAAACTGCAGAGGCTATAGGCAGCAGTGGTATCCCTTGGGAATAACCGTCAGCTCGTCTGTGATAAGGACCGATTACCTACAAAGTATTGTGCCTCTAGCCTATAAACGTGAACAATTTAAAAAATATCTGCTTTGCAAACTCACACGACTTCCTCTCAAGGTTTCGAACTCATCAATAGCCTTCAAAACTCGGAAATTTGACTCGTAAAAAATTATTTCCGGTAGCGAACTTTTCACCAAAACTCAATTTTTAACAATACATTTGAGCCTAAAATAAATTGGACATTCAGAAATAGGGTACTTTTGAGAGAATCTATCCACCCCTTCCTCTCAAAACTACCCTATAGAGTTTTCCGGACAAATACCGGAAATAGCTCCGACGATATACGTTTGAAATCACTAAAGGAAATCGCCGTAGCCGTTTCCGGGGGAAATCTTAAAATACTAAATCATCTTTTCAGTAATGTGGCACCTCCAGCCAGCCGATTTACTTCAAATTTGGAAATTTAGTCTCACATGCGATGTTTAAAAAAAAAAATTAAGTAGGTTTCAAGAAAGCACAAAACCCCCCAAAAATGGCACTTTAGAGGGAAGAAGCCCAACTAATCGAATTTTTCTGGGAAAATAAAAGTTATCGATTAGTAAAAATCATTTTTTCAAACTCAGTGATCACTTAAAACGGGTATTTCCGGTGAAAGCGCAAAATGGTAGAATCTCCACGATTACAAAACTTCCTTTACTAATTACAGTAAGAGAAAGTAAAAGAATCTGCTTTGCTGCAATCTTCTTAAACACCTGCAATTTGGCTTGAAAAACTCTACTTTTTATGTAACAATACCTGTATTACTTACAAATATGGTGTATTTTAAAATAAAATATTACGATAAATACAAATAAAGTGTGTATTTAAGTAGTGCATAATATATCATTAACGTATGTTTAATCATATGTTAGATATCTCAACAGCTGTAAATATTATAATGACAACAATTACATACATTTGTAGTATGCAATTCTAATAAGTGTTCTGGAGAATAATTTACCTTTCGTATATAACATTCTAGATTAAAAATTGTAAATACGTGAGAATTTTCCGAAATAATATCATAGTTTTCAATATTGAGATCAATAGTTTCATGGAATTATTTTGTTAATGTATCGATGTATTATCGATGTATTATCGATATATTATCGATACATTATCGATATATGTGGAAGTGGATGTGCATATATGAAGGGTATCGAATCTATTAAGAGTATAAAAAAAGTATAACGTAAATGTATGAAAGGCGTATCAATATTATGGCCCTAGTAATCTAGAGGAAGACAGCCATGTCGGCAAGTGTCCCTTTGAATATCCCATCCTAACATAGACAACGTTTACAGTAGTCTCTGTCGGCTTACTCTATTTACCTGTTTGAGCAGACAAAATTAGGGGCCTTTTAATTCTTTTTTAGGGGCCTTAGGTAGTCGGTGAGCAACGGTGAGTTCAAATTTGATAAAGTTTTGAGTCAAGCTCGATCAAACGGAAGCGTTAGGTATTTTTCTCCCCCAAAAACGTCTGAAAACATTTTCTTAGAATTGGGTTACTCAGATTGCACATAGGTTTATCTACAACTTTCTATCCAATTATTTAAAAACATTTACTGCACTTTTTGTGCAATAAAGATGAGTGGGTTATGTTTCTAAAGATACATAACTTATATAATATTAATAAAAATTTAATGAGTTTCTGAGATTACGAATTTTGAGAGAGAGAGAGAGAAAACGAAAAACAGCTTAACCGGAAGTGATCATTTCATGTAAGCTTTCCGTGATTTTGCTAACCTAAACTTGTACTTAAAATTTCCTTTTAACCACGTGTATAACACGTGTATGTGTGCATAACACATGTTTGTACCTTTAACTGGAGTTGGTGGTAATACGCGTTTTATGATAATGTAGAAGCCAATTATATCGTTCATGGGCAATAAAATTAAAGTAGGTTTAATTAAAGAAGGTTCTGATTGGTAGACGGTACATTTATATTTATTTATTTATTTTACTCCACAAGGTTAAAATATTTAAATAATTTTCTGGCTTTTAAAAAGTATTACGACCTTCTGTAGTTAATATATATTTAATAATAATGATCTAATATGGAGTATTCTAACAGTGGAGGAACTTACCTCGTCCAGCGAGGAACTAGGAAAGGTCAATCGGTCTGCTAGTTCGGTAAATTGGTCTCCAGTAAAAGGGAAATGCAGAAGCTGTACCGCGCCCGTGCAAAAACCTTGAGACAATCATCATTTTGCAATCATGAAATCATTGTAACCAAGTTTGAGAGGAGCCAATGATTGTTCTCTCTCTTTGATCTTAACCAATCTAGTTCACAGCATTCACTTTATTGCAAGTAACTAGGAAGTTTGATTCTGGAATGATCGATCTGTATTTGTAAGCGGCCAATATCGAATGAAGGGGGAATGGCGATGTTATCGATTTGCTCTTGTCCTATTAAGTAAATAAATTGGATCTGAAATTTTCATACCCTAAAATGATATTTTCCATTAATTTTCTTTTTTGGAAATTTTAATCTAGCAAACTATTACGATAAAGTCATGAGTAATCGCACCAGATTCTCTTTTAGATGCACTCACAGCCTCATAAAACAAGTATTTCCGGTTCTGAGACGCTACAAACTTCCTCTAACTGTGGATCAGTAATTTATGACAATAAAAATTTTTTTTTAAAAGCTCTTTTTAATGACTTAACTTTTTATAAATAAATTAACATTAGTAAATAACGTTAAAAACACCTGTTAACTTAATTATATCCACTATAACAATTATTATCACATTAAAAACCTAGTGGAATATGACCTTGAAGAAACACCTTTACAGGTGATTATTTCGCCAAGTTGGTGCTCCTTTCTATCGCCCGGTTTTTTTACTATTTTATTTTTCGAAAGATTAGTACAGCATCAAAATATGTCGGCATCAATCAAAAAAGAAATATTTATATATATAGTTTTATATACGAGGTGTGTTCAAAAAGTAACGGGAATTTTTAAATTTCGCGGGTTTGGAGAGTCTGATTGTAAATTTTTTTTTTTTATTGTGTTGGTACACATGCCCCTGAAGTACGATAAAATTTTCAGTAATATTCATTGTTTACTTCTTAAGTGGCAGCCGTTAAGGTTAGACGTGTTTTTCGAGCTTGGCGATTTTTGTTTGTTAAAAAAAATGGATCAAAGAATTTGTATTAAATTTTGCGTAAAAAATGAAATAAAGTGTGTGAAATGTTAATAAAGGCATATGGTGAGTCTGCTATGAGTAAAACAAGGATTTACGAGTGGTATAAGCGTTTCCAAGATGGCCGCGAAAACGTTGAAGATGACGAACGACCTGGACGTCCAAGCACATCAACAACCGATGAAAACGTGAAAAAAGTGAAAGAAATGGTTATGAACGATCGCCGAATCACAATCAGAGAAGTCGCTGATGATGTTGCCATATCAATTGGCTCATGCCATGAAATTTTTTCGGATGTTTTGGGTATGAAACGTGTGGCAGCAAAATTTGTTCCAAAATTGTTGAATTTCGAACAAAAACAGCGGAGAATGGAAGTTGCTCAAGAGTCACTCAATGAAGTCGACAACGATGCGGATCTACTGAAACGTGTTATAACAGGTGACGAAACATGGGTTTACGGATATGATGTCGAAACTAAGGCTCAATCGTCCCAGTGGAGGCATTCTGGATCGCCAAGACCGAAAAAGGCTCGACAAGTGCGGTCGAATGTGAAGGTTATGCTCACTGTGTTCTTCGATTTTAATGGCATAGTGCATCATGAATTCTTGCCACAAGGTCAAACAATCAATAAGGAGTACTACCTACAAGTTCAACGCCGTTTGCGTGAAGCAATGCGAAAAAAACGCCCGGATTTGTGGCAAAACAATTCATGGATTTTGCACCACGATAATGCACCTGCTCACACTTCATTGCTTGTTCGTGAATTTTTGGCCAAAAACAAAACTTTAACGATGCCCCAGCCTCCATATTCGCCAGACATGGCTCCATGTGACTTTTTTCTATTTCCAAACATAAAGAGAACATTAAAAGGCCATCGTTTTACAAGCATAGATGACATTAAAAGCGAATCGCTGAAAGCTATCACAAAGATCGAGTTTCAGAAGTGTTTCGAGGATTGGAAAAAGCGCTGGCACAAGTGTATTGTATGCGAAGGGGACTACTTTGAAGGCGACAATATTAATGTAGATGAATAAATAAATATTTTTTTCAAAAAACGAAAATTCCCGTTACTTTTTGAACACACCTCGTATATATATTTTTTGTACAATTTTTTTGATTTTGGAAAAAATGATTATGCATGATTATGCATTAAATTTTATAATTAACTGTTACGTTCTGCAGCTTGTTCATTCCGTGAACGTTTATTTTTAAAAAGAAGGTATAAAATATATTTAAAAAAGTGATGGAATCGATATAAAAATTTATGTATTAAGTACATTCTCAGACAATATAATTTACTTTTCAAAATATATTTTTGTATTGATAAATAAAATAAAGGTACAACCCGCCAGTCGGAACATTCAAATCCATTTAAAGCTTCTCGAAACCTGGTTCCGGTCAAATGGAAAATAAAAATTAATGAGTAAAACTCAGTGCACATTACTTTTACATTACGAAAATAATCTGCCTTGTTCACCAGTTCAACTGAACGGTGTAACGATTCCTCCAGTACGATACTTAGGACTGTACATTGGACAAGAGACTCACGTGGAACCCCACATACTCTACTGAAACGACAAGACGTGAACAGACGCTACTAGCTACTTGACTAGACTACTTGACCACAGATCTAAACTCGATTTGAATCACAAACTGACAATTTACAAGACACTGTTAAGACCCATATGGAACATACGGAGCAGAAGTGTGGGGCTCAACCAAACCCCTGTTAACTCTAAACGCCTGCAGACACTACGCAGTCTAAAATCCTACGGAAAATCCTGGAATGCTCCATACTACATTTCTAACCTTACCATACACACTGACCTTCACATCCCCTTTGTCTCTGATCTAATAAAGTCTCGCTACCCGCAACTTTCACAGCCTCCTAGCTCTCTCCATCCTAATCCTCTTGTACAACAACTTTCCT
This sequence comes from Rhodnius prolixus, assembly GCF_049639745.1. Classification (NCBI taxonomy): domain Eukaryota; kingdom Metazoa; phylum Arthropoda; class Insecta; order Hemiptera; family Reduviidae; genus Rhodnius; species Rhodnius prolixus. Next base: position 4,351,487 of record NW_027411605.1, on the reverse strand, counting down.
GCTCCTCACCTTTTCGACAATCCTCCTCGTCGTTTGAAGCGGAAGTGGCCTAGAGATTTATTGCGATTAAATCATTGTGAAAGAGTTTCACCAGTGGGTGATTGCTTTTAACCATGACATTACAAGTGAACTGAACCAGTAAGATCAAATTTACTTGATGCAACATTTGTTGCAGTTGTAAATGTGGCTAATAAAGTGAAAGAAAAAAAATTAAAAAACAAAAGATACAACCCTTAACACTAAACCTTCTAAGTAAGTTTTTAAGCTAAGTAACATCATATTTATTGACGTCTCATCTTTTTTTAAAAGTGGAAGTATTGCAATTTAAATTTACGTTTAGTCCGGAAATTGGAGGCTTTTTTGGGTCTCCTGTGTACGAACAAGCTGTTTTTCCTAATAATTTTCAGTCTGTAAGTTTGTGGGTGCACGCACAAGGTGGTTACAAACCAGAAAAAAAAAACAGGAAATAGCAGAAAGCTCAAATTTTGGATCTACGAGTTGGGAACGGAAATTGTTCAACTGATTGACTAAATTATTTATTTTGGAGGGGGGATTTAATATTTTTAAGAGATTTGTATTAATGATTCCCTTTAGACTTTATTTTTGGTTGCACCCTTTAATTGTGGCCCTAGCGGGGAGGGAATTACTTTAATGAATCTCAAAACAATGTCTTTATTACATTTTTTATCTCCATTGCAGTGTAATTAACTATATCAAGCGTGCGACATGTGTATACCTCACAAAATCCCCAGCTTTATATTCTAATGAGGCATGTTTGAAATCTTGATGAACATTTGGATAAAAGCTACGATAGCTCCCAGTTGGCGGGGCGCTCCCTATAGTTGGATAATTGCTGGGCGAACCGGGAAGTCGGCTAATGAAAGGCTGATAATCTCCAGGGAAATCCAAGGACTCTTCCAGAAAACCCATCACTAAGTTAATTATCAAAATAAGATTAAATATTTGCTACAGTTTGTCTATAGTATAAATTAAAAATTCAAAATCCAAACCTAATGACTAGTAATTATGCAATTATGAATTTACCACCAACTGGTCCATATCAGCGGGAAGCTGTGAAGGATCTAGTTACTGTAAAGAAAATCCAAGGAAACTTGATTTAGTTCTTCAGTTTCTTGCTGTTCTATTGGATAAGCTCTTTTTTCCCCACCTGGTTGCCTAGTTATTTTCTATTCCAATTAACAGGAATTAGCCCAGATTTTTTTTCCGCTGTGGGACATTTAGATTTATTCCATTGCGAGGTTACAATTTGTCTATTGTTATCTTCGAAGATTAACCTAAAATATCTGCTTCTCCATTTTCATTTAATTAGTACTTCTGTTTGCAGGGGGGCACTCGACCGTGTAAAGATAAATTGTAATTCTTACGAATGATCTATATCTAGAATAAAACTCTAGTAAATTATGTTCTCAGATACGGATATTTGAGTTACTTATCTTATCATTTGTTTACGTAAGAGTAAAATTAATGTTTGCGTATAATGTACGTAAAAGGGAAGCTAATTGCGTTGAAACCGGAAGTCTAAGGTTTTTGTCGAATTCTAACTCCTTCTAAACTCTTATTTGTTTAGAAGGAAGAGTACCCAGTCAAGACTACCCAGCCCCCCCTCCAATTAGACAATAATGTTGACCTTGTCTGTTCCGCTCACCGTCCCTTTTACAACCCGAGTTATCGAAGTAGAATTCGCTTCCGCCAAACCTTACGATCTAGTTTAGCCATTGAACAGGATTGAACTCGCAATAAAGTTTCTAATTCTAAGTGATGGCTTGAGTGCACTGCATAGACGTTAACAAACTCGCACTGAAAGATGAATCATATTATTGCGGAAATAGTAGAGCGGATAGCACTTCTTAAAGAGGAGAGCGTTCTTTATGTTCACCTTCTTTGGATAAGAGGACATAGCGGTGTTAAATGGAATGAAGTAGGTGGATACACTCGCTAAAGTTGCCTCTGAATATGGAGGATTGGAAGAGTACAAAGTTCCAATGTCGGATTTAAGAGGAAGAATCGCCATCACCGCATTACAAATGTGGCAAACAGAGTACAGTAATACGAGTATAGACTAGTACCGCAACACATCTTAGCTTTGCGGGTCTAGTCTATAAACGCCTAATACTTTACTATAAATTTCTCATATTAACCATTGGGAATATAGACTAGTACCGCAATACATCTTAGCTTTGCGGGTCTAGTCTATAACCGCCTAACATACTTTACTATAAATTTCTCATATTAACCATTGAGAATATAGACTAGTACCGCAATACATCTTAGCTTTGCGGGTTATAGCCTAACATACTTTACTATAAATTTCTCATATTAACCATTGGGAGTATTCTCATATTAACCATTGGGAGTAATGTGGCAAACAGTACGAAGGGATAATTCTACAAGCGTATGGTGAACTAATTGCCTGAAAAGAGCTTGGTGTAAAAGGTACAGGCATGAACAAAAGATTGGTTACTACAATTAGCAGATTTAGTGCGAACCAAGCAGTCTACTGGTCGTACTTACATCGAATCGGTAAACGAGCTACTCCGTTGTGCGAAAAGTGTAAGCAGGAAGAAGATTTTTAAACATGTCGTCATGGAATGCCCACTTTATAAGAAAGAAAGAGATGAACTGTTCAGCTCGTTGTACAAAAATTTGAGAGCTCTGTTTTTAGATAGACGAAGACATCGTCTTTTCTAATAGTGTCTATGCCCTGAAACCTGTTGAAGACGTGATTAATGAATATACTTGTGAATAGGAAGTTACATAGTTAAGATCAAACAACCTGGGAAGGAATGAACTTGAAGATGCTATTCCTAACCCTAAATATCCTGGAAGAAGATAATAACTGCAGAGTATTGTTAGGAAGACAATCTTATTACAATTCCTTTTTTTAATTACATTTCTTGAGATCAGTTGCAGCAAGGGAAAGGGATCTACCGCAGCAGCTGATTAAAACTAAAGGTCAAATGTATATTTTATGTAAGCAATACAGTCTAATACACTTTAGTTCTGGCTAATCTTAATTTTCTTTATTTACGTATTACTAGTTTCCATTACGCTAGTTTAGTAGTTCCATTCTCCAGGAATTATCAATTACTATTACAACAGCAGCAATTATATATTTACTTTGACATGCACGCCCTCTCTAGCGTTTCCCATCAAACTTTGACCTACAAAACAGTTATTATTGATGCTCTGGTAAATTTTGATTTCGTCTCTGCAGCAATTCTTCTAGTAATTGCTTATTACAGTAAAATGTAAATCATTGACCTAATTACAATGATTCAATGTCCTCTCCCCCTTTGTAAGTGGAGGGGGAAAGGTCAAGATTGTATTTCTTTTTCCCCTCTCTGACTCTTCCCAATTTGCATACAACGGATCTCTAGAATTGTCTACTACTCATTTTTCTTTGATGAAAGGAACAATGTATTTTACTCGTTTCCCCTCCCCCCTCGGTAAATCTATCTAAATGATAAAGTTGAAAAGTTCTCAGCCTTGCGCAGAGACGGCGTTGTTATGGCTACGGAGGAAAATCTGTAGGAGATGTTTTCTGAGATTTTTCTTACGCTTTCAATATCTCAGATAAGTAAGAGAAGGCAATTTTTTAAAAAAAGTAATTGCCTATTTTTTCAGGCCAACTTTACGTCCAACTACCAAATTAGGTGTGGTAGACGAAGGCGACTAGCAAACATACTTTACTGTAAATTTCTCATATTAATACATCTTAGCTTTGCGGGTCTAGTCTATAAACGCACAATACTTACTATAAATTTCTCATATTAACCATTGGGAATATAGACTAGAACCGCAATACATCTTAGCTTTGCGGGTCTAGTCTATAAACGCCCAATACTTACTATAAATTTCTCATATTAACCATTGGGAATATAGACTAGAACCGCAATACATCTTAGCTTTGCGGGTCTAGCCTATAACCGCCTAACATACTTTACTATAAATTTCTCATATTAACCATTGGGAATATAGACTAGTACCGCAATACATATTAGCTTTGCGGGTCTAGCCTATAACCGCTCGGCTACCGTGGCGCCTGAGGAAGCAATTATGTTCCCAAGTAAAATAAAATAAAAGCCTTCACAGAAACAGTCGCAGTTAACTTTCGCTCTTTATTCGACTGTATTCCATTTGTGTTCTTACCTCTCGACAGTTTTTTTTAAACCTTCGCTTGACCTAACTTCTGCGAACTGACGTACAAAAACTTGCAGATTAAGAACTTTGAAAGTGAAATATTTGGAATAAATTAAAAATAATTACGACACGCTATCATTAAACAGTCAAAAATATCATATCGTGTTTTGAGACCACCATAGCTAAAGAGATTGTGTCTTGCAGTTTCATTCTCTTATTGTATAGTATGTTGCCATGGCCACAAAATGTTCTCTCTAAAAAAAAAATCCAATTAAGGTTGTATATTTCCTCCGTTGAGACTAATAACACTTGTTTTTTTTTGGTTTGTATATGAAACTTTTAAATGTATATTTCGTGATTCTGTATTTTCTGAACTTTTGCCAGTTCTTCTGATTGTAAAGAGCACTTTGATAAGTTAAAGTAGGTGAAAGGTCTTCCTTTAAACGGTGTATTGAGGGTTTTAGTTGGTTTTCCCCTTTACCTTCTTGGATTAAGGGTAAGAGAGGAGAGGTGGGTGATATTCACAAAAGTGCCATTTTTGGGGGAGGGGTGTAGCTTATCTGTAGAAGGATTATGTGTTACAGCTAAAAATTCCGTGTTTGAATAATTTTCCTCAAATGAAAATATGTCTTTATTCATTTAACATTTTCTTTAGGGCAGTTCATGAAGCGGATCTGGAGTAGGCTTACCCCTTTTAGGGCAGTTCATGATGCGGGTCTACTTTTTAAGAAATGTTATCAGAATAAACCACTTATAGAGTAATTAAATATCCTAAAAGGTAAGGTTACCATAAGGGTGACCATTTAAAGCTCGAAAATGGCTTCTTAAAGAGGTAATCTTGATGCGTAACTCTTCTTTCCAAATATATCATGGATACTTATTTATGGAGTAATTAACTTATTGTTTCAATGACATCATTATCCATAAAAATTATTAATTGTCTACTTAATCTATCTGAAACTAATGATCTATCTTTTACTTTTTTTTTTTTTGGAGATCTTTGCTGTGAACCAAAAAGTAACCCCTTCCCCGAACCAATTTACTTACGATTTTCCGCGAAAAGTTTTTGAAAGAAAATTTATGACCACCGTCAGGCTTGTGTGATTTCTAAATTTAAGAAAAACAGCTGGACTGTGAAAACTGGAGAAAACCCTTTAGGAACTTTTTATTGGTTCCCATACCACAGGCATAAACACCAAGAACAATTTTTCAAATCCGTTTTTTTGCTCAACCTAGGAGTGTTGACTTAAGAAACCAGAATATCGCAGGGTCGCCTAAGTTTTCGAGAACAGTTTATTGAGAGTGTTAATACACGGATTAATGGCTTACAATGGAGGGAGGGGGGCAGAAATTTGGAATGTAATTTTTGTAAAACGGAAATGGGCGAGATTGTGTATGATACGGAATATTTAGATTGTTATGGATTGTATGGTTGGAGACGTAAAAGGGAGCATTTTCTTTCATTCTTAGGATTCTGGATTGGATTTGAATTAGGATTCGGTGGAGTTGAAGACGACTTAGAATGTTACGGTTGGTGTTGTCGACATGAGATTGAGTTAAGGACAACTGCGCTAGGATCAGGTCGCTAGGTCAGCCAATACAATAGCGGTTTCGGCGTACTTAAGTCCATAGAGTTGTCAGAGGTTCCTAGAAAGAGGAAATCTAATGGGAGCCAAATGGATCGAACCCAAGCATGTTACACTTCGTGGGAATCCATTTCACTATGCTAATTTCGCAAATCATCTAATTATTATGATTATTATTAGTTACATTTTGACGGATTTAACCTTGTCTGTAGTGTTCCATTCCCCTGGACTGGAAAAAAAAATGGCCTTGTTCACTTGGGGTTCACAGATTGTTCGGCAAAATGTGATGTTGCGCGCTCTCTCTGAGTAAATAGACACGTCATTTCGACATTACCAGCCGCCAGCTGGAGAGAGAGAGAGAGAGAGACAGGGATAGAAGTGGGTTTGTCTGTTTATGTGAGTGAATGCATCGCAGAAGATTTGACTGAGCACGCTAACCACATAGTCTCTTTGGGCGCTCTATGTTACAAAATAATCCGTGTGCTAGTATGTCTGTTCGTAAGATTAAACTACAGGATATGAGTTCTACTACTGTTTACTTAATTTATTCATAAACCGGAAGGAACTATTTTACGATATTTTGCGAACTAATCGAAACTAGCGTAAACGAGGACAAGTCAGCTTAACATTAAAAGATGAAAGGTCTCTAAATAAGCGCTTAAATGCAAAGTCCTTGTAATAAAAATAAAAATCTTTCAATATTATGACGTTGAATCAAAAGCGGTTAATATGATTGGCTACTTATTTTACTTCAGTTTCTTGCACCTTAAAACAGGAAATCATGATTGCAGAAATTACCTTAGCTTTTATTTTTAACCTTAGAAAAAACAAAAAACTTAAAACTGCAACAAACCAACCGACGTGCTAATTTTGCACAAAGTAAAATGTTAAATGTGCAACATTTATTCTGATTATTGGAAGAGAGAAAGGTAACTGAGATGCTGAGATAATGGGGAGCCATAAGATAAAATTGAAATAAATTATATGGTCCAAATATCAGATGGGAAAATTTTTATTAAAGAAAAGGGTAAAAACGTTTCCAAGGTTTTTCTTTTGGGTGGTAATTATGATGTCAAGTTATACTCATTTAGTTTTTTTTATCTTAATCTTTAACTTAACATTTCTTTCTCTAATAAAAACTGGCCAATACGACAGGTGATCGTCGTGGAAAGTGTAACGTAGATAGACACCCAACTTTGACAATTTCCCCTCTTTTCCTATAAAAGATAAATTACCCAAATTTTCTTTGAAATAAAGACTCCTCGTTGTATAATTTTTTGCAAAAGTTTAGATCAAATAAATAATCAATATACAGGGTGTTCATTTTAAGACGGCTCAAATGTATTTCATTCTTAAACGGTTAATATGAACGAAAAATGGTAGAGGAAAAATTTGTTGCCCGTCACCTCTAGTTTCAGAATATGTGACTTGATTTTAGATTCCTGCCCGCATACGCGGCTGACGCGCGACCAAAAGTAAGGGTTCGCAGTTGACCCCCATTTTCACATACACAGTTTTGAAGAGTATAAAAAGTAATGAAAGAAACCGGAAACCGCAATTCGATATCTTTAAAATTAAAGGTGCTAGGCCATTTCAAAATCTGGATATTTATTAATCATATTTCAATTTTTTAACTTGTTATCAAAGAGAAAGAAGAGCACGCGATAGGTCATTTTTATGTATTTTTTCATCGCCTTTCTACTGAAAATATTGACAAGCCAGTAAAGCTAGTATTTTTCTTAATATCGGGAAATAAGTCGTTTTCCGAGTGATTTTTCTAGGAAAAATCAAATGTTAAGAGCTTTAGATGTTCTCAAGCTACACAATGGCTAAAAATTAATTTTACATCTGTTAATAATTACTTGGTAATTTTGGGAGAGTTGCGTTTAATTACCAAAAAAATTGGAAACCTCCTGCCACATATTTAAGTGATCAATATCTTTCAAGTAAAGGATTAATCTTATTCCTTAATTTATCAAATAATGCACTTTACTCAACTTGTGAAGCATGTACTGTGCCTTCAAAGGTGCCTCCTCTAGCTCGCAAGCCAGGTTAGCCAGGAGGTTTTCAACTGCTCTCTATATTTGAGGAAGCCCATTCTGATACTAGAGGTTACGGGCGACAAATTTTTCCTCTACCATTTTTCGCTCAGATCATCCGTTTAAGCTTGAAATGCATTTCTTAAGCCGTCTTAAAATGGGACACCCTGTATAGGTTTTTATTTTTCTCTCATAAAATAACGGTTGACATTAATTTTATATTTTGCCCGATTAATCTGACGTTAAACATCGCTCTTACTATAGTTTGCATACTTCTACGTACAAATTACAAACTCGCAAGTTTAAAAAAAAAAGAAAAAAAAATGGCACTTGAACATTAAACAGTTTTATTTACAATAATCTGAACAGTAAATTATTTCAAAGACGGTTTTTTGATGAATGGCAACAATTAAAGAGGAAGTTTAATCAGGCTTTACGTCACCACACGGTTAACCAAGAGCGGACCTCGAAACTGCTACTTCCGGTGGAGCTCGCATGATGTCATCATTTTCTTTTACTGCAGTAGCGGGTAAAACATCTCTTTTTTTGGGGAGGGGCCTCCAACAGTTATTTCCTGTGTAAACAGGAACTTAATACTTCCTCTATTTAGGCTGAGGAGGAATCAATCAATCGGTACAGTTCTTTAAGTTGGCGTTCATACTGGAATAATAATTCGAAAATTAGGAAAAATTAATTTAAGGAAATGTTAAAACGTTAATAAATAATCAGGAACGTTGCTTTGATGAATTACGACAATCAATCGTTCAGCATGAGCGTATCTAATGGATAGCGTACCGGAAGTCATAATTTTTTAAAAATTTATTTAATCCTACCCCCCTATTACTGGAAATGACTGGCTGAAATTTGACTTTCAATCTTGTATGAACGTTAATTTCCTCATGCTGAAGCAATTTGTGGCAATTTTTTTTGGCATTTTGGCATTTTGTTTAAAATTAAGTACGTACATATAATTAATATATGACACTGATGATACAATGATTATATTTATTGACAGACAGATGATTAGTTGATACAAAAGGATGATTTATCTAAAGCGATTATAGGCTACAGTCTACGACCTTGTCATAACAGTAATTTGGTAGCAAAAAAATAAAAATAAGATTTCAAATATTTTTATCTTAAAGTTATTTGAAAAGTGAATCTTTTTTTTGTTTTTTTTGAGAAACGGAAGTTTATTTTTCACTTTCTCTCATTAGGTTAGAAAAGTATCGCGATGCCGTTTTTGAGTAAGTCGTCTTTTAAAAAAATCTTAAAAAATTGATCAAGTAATATAGTACTTTTGGTTTACCATTTTTGGCCAAAATCTCATTGGAGCATCGTCCTTCTGGTAGCAACCAGCGGAATATCAGAATTTAACTTTCTGCGCGATATTTTGGTTTTCAAGTTACGATTAGAACATATACAAACATATAGTACATGCTTTTGACCAATTAATAAATCCAGTTTTTTCGTACTTAAGGGACATCAAAACGGATATTTACGGTTATGGAAAGCTAATAAATTCAAAACTCTGCACGATTGCTACTCTCCTTTCTTAGTCGATTAATTTATTAAGGTAGAGTAAGTGGAGGTTGATTGAACAAGATCGAAAAAAAAATAACAGATTTACAGTAATTTTCTCTGTTTAATGTTAAACACATTAACGAGGTAGCCAGCCAGCTGTGGAAAGGTTAGAATCAGCCAAATTATTGGTTAGTTAATTTAAGAGGCGGTGAAACGCTATTTAGCTAATAGTGTCTGTTACGTCATCGTTGTTAACTATCATAAGACTTCCGTTTTTCTTTCTGTATCTGCAGGCAATTTTTAGGCTACGATCATATTAAACTATTTTCTTACTCTTGTACTAGAAAGATTTGCCATCGTGAAGATTTTCGAATTTTACTGTTACACGTTGAGTGCCGTGCAAGCTGGCCAATAGTACGAGGGTCGTTTGAAAAGTCCGTGCAAAAATAAAAACTACTTAATTTTTTGGAGTAAACCTTTTTTATTTTTGAACATAGTCTCCTTTTAGGTTTATACACTTCGTCCAACGCTGCTCTAGTTTGTTGATCCCTTCCGAATAATAGGATTTGTCCAAGTCTGAAAAATAGCCATTCGTTTCTGCAATCACCTCCTCGTGTGAATAAAATCTTTTTTCCCGCCAGCCATTTCTTCATATTGGGGAACAAATAGTAGTCCGAGGGAGCCAAGTCTGGAGAATAGGGGGGGATGTGAAACGAGTTGGAACCCTATTTCCATTAATTTTGCGACCACAACTGCTGAGGTGTGAGCTGGTGCGTTGTCATGATGGAAAAGGACTTTTTTGTGGGCCAATCGTGGGCGTTTTTCTTGCAGCTCGGTTTTCAAACGGTCCAATAACGATGAATAGTTTTAACTAATAACCTGTAATAGTTTTACCCTTTTCCAGATAGTCGATGAGGATTATTCCTTGCGAATCCCAAAAGAAAGTCGCCATAATCTTTCCGGCCGAAGGAACGGTCTTCGCCTTTTTTGGCGCAGATTCCCCCTTGGTAACCCATTGTTTAGATTGTTCTTTGGTCTCAGGAGTGTAGTGATGTATCCATGTTTCATCCACAGTGACGAAACGACGCTTAAAGTCCTGCGGATTCTTCTGGAACAGCTGCAAACCGTCCTTGCAACACTTCACACAATTTCGTTTTTGGTCAAGCGTGAGCAATCGCGGCACCCATCTTGCGGATAGCTTTGTCATGTCCAAATGTTGATGCAAAATATTATGTACCCGTTCATTCGAGATAACAATCTCACGCACCTTCACTCTTCTGTCATCCATCACCATATCATGGATTTTATCAATGATTTCTGGAGTAGTAACCTCAACAGGGCGTCTAGAACGTTCAGCATCACTTGTGCCCCATATGGCCACTCCGAAAATTTTGAAACCACTTATAAACTGTTCTAATCGAAGGTGCAGAGTCACCATAATGTTTATCAAGCTTCTCTTTAGTCTCCTGAGGCGTTTTGCCTTTCATAAAGTAGTGTTTAATCAACACACGAAATTCTTTTTCGTCCATTTTTTGAAAATCACTCGACTTCCTCGATTCAAACGAATGCCAAACACAAAGAAATTGACCGATCTGGCTGAAACTTGGTGTGTGTTCTTCCAAGAGATGCTACTAACTAAACATAACCTCGATACGCGCCAGTGGTGCTATCTCTCTGACTTTGCACGGAATTTTCAAACGACCCTCGTATATGGTTTGTAAAATCAATGATCATTTACGCATTTATGTATGTAGTTGCATAAAATCAAAAATCAATGAATAAGTTAAAAAAGATCGCTAACGGAAGTCAAAATGAAAAAGTAATTCAACCGATGAAAGGTGGACGAACAGAAAATAAAAACTATATTATAACTACGTCAAAACTCAATCAACGCATTGAGCAATCACGTTGGGATATGACATCACCACTAATTAGTACCAAACACTGGCCAATAATATACGTAATCTTTTATTGTTCACATGCAATTAAAAGTAATAAATTAATAAAATGTATTCTTTTATTTCTTTCATGAGAATCACTAACAAATATTGAAATAGCCCAAAAATAATTGGTCTTAAAATTGTAATTACAAGATTCTGTTAATTATGCCTATTTTCTACTCCACCCTCTCTCCCTAACACTTTTACTACGCTAGTGTCCCACACACATACACTCTTGCTACGTCAGAGCCGCACAGTTTCTTTTGTTTTACGGTGAAAGTATTGGTGATTGGAAATTGTGAAAATAAACTTCGTAAAGAACTCAGGAGGCCATGTTTTTTTAGTAACCTCCAGCTGAGAAATGGATATTTGGTTCTGATGAAACGGGTTATTGTTATAATTGTGTTAAACTTTGATTGGAAGACGTAGCTCTGTAATGTCCACAATGTAGTTAGGTTGGCAGTACTGTATAATAAACGCTGATTTCATACATCGTGGCACGCACGTTTATTGTCTCGCTCTGGCCTTGAACTGAGATAGAAACCGACAAAGAATTGTGGTAAAATAATGCTAGTGTGTGGAGCGATACATCTTTTTGTTGTATCAAGGGGTTGGTCTAGTGGTCAAGAGCGTGGCTTCATAAGTGGGAGGTCGCCAGATCGAATCCCCGCGTATGACTACTTTTTTATTTCTTAGAAAACAATTTATTACAGCTTCCGTCGTCCACTTTCACTTAATTGGTAGATGGACGTTAAAAACTCCGCCTGCAAAAAAAATAGGCAATTACCCTGCTTTTGTATCACTGACACAGTTCCGGTCTTATTCGTCCATCATCAGGGGTAGGTTAATCCGATTGGTGCAAAGATTTTTGGCTTCATTTCTGTTTCCATCAGTCGCCCTCCACATGCTGAACTTATAACATCAGCACTACTTACAGCAAGTATAGTACGAGATGGAAATACGAAAGTGAAGTCGAAATCTCTGATGATGGAAGAAAAAGCCCCCCCCCCCCAAAACAGATCAGAGATTCCAATAAACTTGCACCCCTACGATGAATAGTAAGAAAGATTCCCAAATAATTCTAGCAACCAGATTCCAGACCAAGTTTCACATTATCAGAAAAATTTGAAAGCGATCAAGTAATAGAAGAAAAAAGCAAATTTACCAAACCTTTAGAGGTTATTTTTAGAAAAATTTTAAAGTTAATTTAAATTAGTATTCTATACTTGAGGTTTAAACAATTTTGCAACCAATCATTGACAAAAATATTTTACAACAGGTAACCTAACAAATGCATTGAGGCAATTTTATGCAATAAATACTAAAATACCAAGTAGTAATGGATGTCAACTATTCTCAATACTACAACAATATTGTCTACTATCCATATATTCATAAATTAACAAAGATTAGCTAAAAACATTTTTAAATATTTGAACATTAAATTTAGCTTCTAGCTTTACAAAAAGCCTACTTCTACTTTTGTCACAATTTGTAAAAAAAAAATGTAAAAATCAGACAAAAAATAGAATCTTCTGAAGGTGGTTGCAAAACAGATTATGAAGGTTTAATAGTCAATTATAGTTTCATTAATAGCACCAATTTAACAATACCCACACAATCACAAAATGGCCATAAAAATTCGAGGAAAAAAAAAATATTATTTTTTTTTAAACCAATTATCTATTTCACAACTACTTTCTTATATAGCTCGTAAAAAAAAAACATGGCCGTTTAAAAGAAATAAATAAAGAAATGCGGGTAATTAATAAATATAAATGTTTTATACCATCAAGAAGGCGTTACAAAATAGAAATATGATGTGTGAACACATTTTATAACAGTTCTCTTACAGCTGTAAGTAATGATTCTGTAAATTTTAAGTTTTAAATTGCAGTAAAACGATTTAACCTATTTCCTGTGATGAAATAGTAAAAAAAAAAAAAAAATGTCATGTTAGAAAAATGCCCCGCCAAAAATTTTTCTGAAAACAATTTTTCACGAGCTTATAAAGGAAAAACTCATAAGTTATCACGTGAGATTAAACTGATTTTTTTTTAAAAGATTTTTTTTCTGCAACCATGTGGGGAAGTTCTCATTACTCAATTAAAATCAGCTGTGTAATGCCCAACTTCCCACACTAGTGGGGGGGAAATTCCCATTAGTGTCACTTTCCGCACAAGTGAGTGGAAAAACTTTATTGTGCTTCCTTGATATAAGAAGTTTTGTTATTAACATAAATATTTTCTGTAAAACTCTAATAAGCTTATTTAAATTTATTTTATTTAAATAATTTTTTTTTTTTTTTTTAAATCTTTTATTGCAATTTACCACTGCAACAGTTGTTGCAACAAGCAAATACGGTGAAAGGGAAAAGAAATAACGGGAAATCATGATTGGAGAAGGCACCCAGTGGTGCCACTCCAGTAACGTGCTTAAGATAAGAGAAGATCACGAGGCCATATTCTCTTCAATCTCCTTAGAGGATTACCTGGTAATGTGGAGGAAGATAGGTGATCTATGAGAGGGTTAGGATGAGCTGCTGTAGAGGAATGAAATTTGAAGAAACGAGTGTTAGCAAGATCTGTAATGAAAGGAATTTTGAGGTCATTATGGATAGTGAGGTTAGATACATAGAACGGAGCGTTAAGAAGTTTTCGAAGTATTTTTGACTGTAATGTCTGGAGGCGTAGTGAGTTGGAACGCTTAGTCGATCCCCATACTTCGATGCCGTATGACCAAATGGGTCGCAGTAACATTAGATATAAGAGTCTTTTGTTACGTAGGTTAAGTTTCGAACGTTTGTCAAGTAGTCTGGCGAGAAGTTTGTAGCGTTGGTTAGTTTCTTGTCTTTTCAGTCTAGTATGGGGATTCCATGTCAACCGTTTGTCTAGGTGCAGTCCAAGGTAACGTACTTTGCCCACAGTTGGTATAGGAGTTTGGTTCAAGATGACAGGAGGTAGGATTTTCCGTCTGAGAGTAAATACTATAAACTTAGACTTCGTAACGTTGGTTTTGATTCTCCATTTGAAAAGCCAGTCCTGTAAGTGGTTGATGTGTGTTTGTAGAGTTCGTGTAGCGATAAGAGGATCGGAATGTGGAGATAAGATAGCAGTATCGTCAGCAAAGGTGGAGAGGATAGTATTTGGATGTTGAGGTATGTCTGCTGTATACAAGGAGTAAAGAATAATTAAAAAACGAATATTAAAAAATAAAATAAAAATTGAAAGGAATATAGAAATAAAAATAATACTTTAATAAATAATTAGATATTTTTAATTATAACAGTTAAAAAGGTTATAGTGTTACCTTATAGAAATTTAAAATGGATTCTAGTGATGCCTGTTTAGAAAACACTCCTCCATCAATAAAAGAAACAGCAGAAAATGTAATAAGTAATGTAAATACGTAAGTTTTTTTTTTTTTTTTTTTTTTACCTTCATTTAGATTTTTACCACTGCACAGAAATAAATGCAACAAGCAAAACAGATAGCCGATAATAGAGTGTGCTGATAGGCTAGGCCAACAAGCACACATTGACATGTCTGACATGAACGACGGCCATCCAGCGATAGCAGTCGTAATATGCCATAATAGCAGGAGAATCACGACTGTCTCACTAGATAGCCGACGCTACATTCGCAGATGGTCGCGAGACCACCGACGCTTCAAACGTTGTGGAGGATTAGTTGGAAGAGTGGAGGTTGTGAGGGCTTGGACTAAAGGATTCATGTGAGAGGATAGTTGGGAAATGGAATTTTATGTAACGGGATTTGGCGAGGACAGAGACGAAGGGAATTTTAAGGTCATTGTGGATAGTATGGTTAGAGACGTAGAAAGGAGCATTGACAAGGGTACGAAGGATTTTGGATTGAAGGGATTGGATACGATGAAGGTTCGAGTGTTTGGCTGTCCCGTACAGTTCTATTCCATATGTCCATATAGGGGCTAGTAATAAGTAGTACAGCTGGCTTTTGTTACGTAGCGTCAGTTTTTAACGTTTGTCTAGTAATTTTTTTAATAGTTTATATCTGTTATTTAACTCAGTTCGTTTTAGTCGAGTATGAGGATTTCAGGTTAGTCGCTTGTCGAGGTGAAGTCCAAGGTCTACTTTTTGTAGACTGTAAAAATGAAATTTTTAATTTTATTAGTTAATACCTAAATGGTTGCAGAAAAAATATAATATTTAACTCTAGTGTAAAGTATTTTCCTCACACTCGGCAATTTGCACTTGCACTCGCCTAGCTTCGCTCGCTCGTGCGTGCAAACCCTGCCTCGCGTGAGGAAAAGTACTACTTTCCACACTTGTTAAATAAATAACTATTGTTCACATAGTTTTCAAGGAAAAACTGGTTTGTTTGCAGGTTTTCATCTTAAGATAGCTAAAAGTTATAAGCTAACCTTTAAAATAATTTAAAAAAGATTAAAAAAGTCAAAGTTAAATATTATTATTAAATATTACATTTAATAATAATTAAAATAGAGGTAATTTCGAATACGTGCTAATTAAACTGATGAATCATATCTGTTATTAATTATGACCTATTAATAATAGAAGTATTTAATTGACTTTTTTTTTATTTGTATGAAATAATATTATATCAGCTGTTAGAGTAATACCAACTTAGATGTATTAAATAAAAATTATCGTATTGAATAAAATGTTCTCCTGAACAATTCTATTGTATGAAATAATGTTTTATCAGCTATTAGAGTAATACCAACTTAGATGTATTAAATAAAAATTATCGTATTGAGTAAAAATGTTCTCCTGAACAATTCTATTATAATGTATTGTATGAATCATCACGTAATATTTAGGAATTATTATATCATGATAATAGATTGAGTATACTTATTGTTTTGTTTCAAATAATGTTTTTTTATTACTTTAGATTATTTTCTAAAAGTAATTAAGAACCATAGAAATAAGTGTTTTCTTCGCTTTTTCGTTCTAAGCTAATGGTAATTTATTTTGATTGGTGAATTTCTTTTTTTTGGGATCACCAATAGTTTATGGCCAATTATCTTGTTAATAGTTTCAATAGTAAACTCTATTCACGGTTTAACAAGTGAGTCAATAGTTAATCGGTAATTTAATAACGTTGAAGAATTATTATTTTTTTTAAACAGGCATGAATGATTTTTTGATTGTATTGATCCCACGTTTTGTTGGATGTAAAACTTGAAAAGTACCATAATTACTAAACATTTCGGCAAAGTTGTGTGCTTTGATCCATTACTTTGGGGCGGAAAGTTCTACGTGACTCGAGTGTATGACTCAGGTGGAGGTAATATTCTGTTGTGGTTACATTTTAGGTGTAAGTTATGCTGTTTCCGACCACCTATTTTTTTTTTTTTTTAATAATAACAAAATATGGGCTTTGAAAACTCACGACCATTTCCTCTTAACGCTGTTTATACGACGTCAGAGCTCCCCATAGAACAGCTATTATATATACACGAGGTGTGGCTATTAAATAACGAGACTATTGATGTAAAACATTTTATTTTAAATTTATACATATTTAGTTATTATCACCTTCAATATACACCCCTCCCCTATCCCTACATCGCTCCATGCGAATTTACCATTGTTCCCAAACAATGCTGGAAGTCTTTTTCTGTGAGCTCCTTCACAGCTTCAACTGGACTGAAATCGTGTTCCTTTTAATCCAGATTTGACTTTGGCGAACAGATCTAAAGTGACATGGGGCCACCAGGTCAGGCGAATAAGGCGGATGGCCTAAAACTGGAATGTTGTACTTGGCTAGAAACGTCGTCTTGGACAGAAAATGCAGTGTTGAGCCGGCGCGTTGTCTTGATGTAGAACCCCGTGATGACTTGTTCTTCCACAAATCGGGTCGTTTTTTTTCCTTACTCTTTCACCAGAGTTGAGCAAGCACCTCACGGTAGTAATGTTGATTAATTATAATCGATATTTTCATCTGTTTTGGACGTGAAAGGGCGACCCGGGTGGTCATCATCTCCGACGTCTTCTCGGCTTGAACCACTCAAAAACTTCGTGCGCAAGTGATTAATAATTCATCGCCATGAACTTCTTTTAATAAAAGATAAGTTTCAGTAGCGGTTTTACCAAGTTTTGAAGTGAAATTTCAGGACAATTCGTTGTTCTACTACATGTGTAGTATCATGTTTTCGGCAAAACGAAACTAACACCTCTTACCCAAACGACGGATCCGGTCAGACGAGATTTCTCTACAAAATACGTGAGGCGCAGCAATCGAAAGAAAAGGCTTTAGGCTGCACAGTTGTAATAATCGATATTTTCATCCGTTTTGGACGAGGAAGGGCGAACTGGGCGGTCATCATCTCCGGAAGTCTTCTCGGCCATCTTTGGAAACGCTTGAACCACTCAAAAACTTCGTGCGCACGTGATTCAACATTCATCGCCATAAACTTCTTTTAATAAAAGATCAAGTTTCAGTAGCGGTTTTACCCAAGTTTTGATGTGAAATTTCACCGACAATTCGTTGCTCTACTACATGTGTAGTATCATCAAACGACGGTTCCGGTCAGACGAGATTTCTCTGACAAACACGTGAGACGCTGCAATCGAAAGAGAAGGCTTTACGCTGTGCACAGCTGTGCAGATCGTTAGGATTTGGCGCATGCATAGTTCTTCTGTAGTAGCATCAGTCTCGTTATTTAATAGCCACACCTCGTAAAGATTAAGGACGTGTAAAACAAAGGAGAACTTCCGGTGAAAATTCTGAATCTAAAATCTACACAATCGCAGTAAACAGGAAGTGACTAGAAATAAAAGAACATCTTCACCCAAAATACGCCATTGACATCATTAATAATAATGTTACGTACTCGTATAGGACGACCTTGTGTAAACTAGACGTACAAACTCATTTACTATGTAGCAATATTTATTGTGCGTAAATAAGTAAAGAAGGAATAATGAATAATAAGAAAAGAAGAAGATAATTGATGGAAAATAAACAAACAGTAAAAGACTTTTTAAAGGAAACATTATAATAATGGGATGCGTGATTTCAAAATGTCTTGAAAAACAAAATAATAAAGAATTTCATGCTTTCCGAATTCTATTAACAAAACTTGTCGGCCAATTTATCACCGTATTTAAAATGAAATTTTTTGTTATTGGTATTATTATTATTGGTATTATTAATATTTATTTCAATTTATTTATTTATATCAATTTTCTATTCGGCACGTTTCGCTCATCTCCGTTGAGTACTATCATCCATCAACAGAGGTAGATTTCGACGTCATTTATGTTTTCGTCAGACAATTGCCGTCGAAATCTCTACACGAAACTAATGAATCAACCACTCAGGGATACGATAAACATGCCTGCTGTGACGGATAATGCCAACGAAATAAATAATAACACTAAGAGGTTTTCCGTTCATAAACGTGAAGATAAATATCTCTACCATGTAGAATATCACGTGTTACGTAGAATCCATGAAAATGCCACGAAATTTGTTAATATGTGACTAGAAACTTTTTCTGGGTTACTCGGGAGGACATTCCCGAATAGAAGGTAATGTAGGAAAGGAAAGCTTAGGATTGTCGACTCTGTTCCCTAATCCCGAACCAGCGTACGAATACAAGGAAAAAACGAAGGCTGGGAAGTCAAGAAAAGGAGAATATTAATGTAGTTGAAGAAGCAGTGGAGGTCACAAAATGAGAAGGGTTATAAAAAGGAGTTCAGAAGTTAATTCTTGTTTCTGAGTAAGGGCTCTATAACTGAGAGTGTGTGCCAGTCTAAGCACGCTTGTGTGGTTGGTCTTCTTATAAAAGTTCAGTCTTGAATAGTGAAGTGTGATGAAGAGATTGGAATGACGTTTGCCCTAAATTGAGATCAATGTGCTCATTTGATGAGCACGAGTTCAGTGGTTGCTTACTCGCTTTAAGGGATGCTTTTACAGTTAGGGATATTGTATGATCTTTGTAGGCATTACGGTAAGATATTTCTAGAGGATCTTTAATATTTTTTGACAGATAATCGCTCGCTACACCTATAGACAACTCGCTAAAAAAAATTTTCCCACATTCAGAGCAGTTTAAAACATGTCATTCAATTAAAAACCACGATTTCGGAAATTAGATTTGAATAAGCGTACTTCCTTTTAACAATCATTGGAGGAAGTAACGGATCTTTGTACTATTAAAATACCAAAATCAATACTAAATGTTTGCATTTTGAACATAATTCTCAATTCACCCACCTGTTGCGTATTAAAACTAATAAACCTTGCCTGATATTATTTTTCGTTTACTTCATTTCCTGTTACACCTTAAACAAAGAGTTCACCTACTTTAATAATAATAAGCATAATTTCAACATCGCATACAAAAATAATTAACTTAAAAAATCAATTAAAGTAATATATCTATAATCGATTCATTTTTATAGTGTCGATTCCTTTTCAAATTTAGATATACTTAACAAATTATAGCAAGTATATAGTGAGAGAAAGCTATAGGGCCACTGTAGCCGAGCGGTTTTAGAGACTAGACCCGCAAAACTAAGATGTATTGTTGGTTTAGTGGGTTCGATTCCCCCGGTCTAGCCCTCGGATTTTATTTAATGGTTAATAAAAGAAATTTATAGTAAAGTATGTTAGGCAGTTGGAGGCTAGACCCACAAAGCTAAGATGTATTGCGGTACTAGTCTATATTCCTAATGGTTAATATGAGAAATTTATAGTAAAGTACGTTAGGCGGTTATAGGCTAGACCCGCAAAGCTAAGATGTATTGTGGTACTAGTGTATATTCTCCTATGGTTAATATGCGAAATTTATAGTAAAGTATGTCAGCGGTTATAGGCTAATACCCGCAAAACTAAGATGTATTGTTGGTTTAGTGGGTTCGATACTCGGTCTAGGTCTTGGGTTTTATTGAATGATGGATAAACAAAGGAACTTTATAGTTACGAATGTTTGCTAGTCCACCACATCAAATTTGGTAGTTGGACGTAAAACCCGCCTGAAAAACTAGTCATTGCTTTACTTAGTAAGACAAAGTAAGAATAAGTTTTAAACACTCATAAGACTTTAAATCATTGAAATTCCCACGGTTCTAACCCATACATTTGCTTAGAATTCAATAGTTGTGAAACTTATTGTACCACTAACTAACTTTGTACAATATATAACTAACAAATTAAGACATTAAACGAAGGAAGTCCCCCTAAAGTCCCAGAACTACCCTTTCTCTATAGAAAACTGGTTAAAATAAAACTTATCTATATTATGTACATTAGAGAAAAAATTAGCTATTTTCGAGAAGAAAAATAAGTGAAAAATCCGAGATAAAATTATATTTCCGGTTTAGGTGTTTCTGTTGACACTTTTTCCTCACGCAATATTGATTTTAGAGGAGCTCTGAGCGAACAGTGACGTCATAAAAACCCTTTATATTTTAGAGAGCCTGTACAATATTGACGTCAATTACTTTGCCCAGGAAAAATACTAAATTTGAAGAAAATTCAATTACGTAAATGAAAGCCATTGTGACCAACAGAAATTATTTTATATCATTTTTCAAATATTTTCTATTAATTTATAAATATTTCCAATAAAATTAAAAAAAAAAAAAAAAAATAGTATAAAATATGAATCTAGTTGCGTGTATGAAATTTACTATTTACAATTTACGCAATTTATAATGATGGAAAGTACTTTTATAACACGCATAGTAGACACCTGTTGTGTGGATTGTATGTCCGTTTGTCTGTCAGTATTTATTATAATGTGTAATAAAGTAAAAATAATTCTGCGCTATTAGTTGACAATCAACAGTAAAAATAACCTTTATTTTTCTCGTTTGCGCACAAAACAAGGACACATTTAATCTTTTGCCGTCTCTGTTCCATTTTGAAATGCTTTATTGGAATTGTTTTCATAGTTAAGTAACTCAAATTTTATCAAGTTCTATGAAGTATCCATTCTATGGTGGATAGACTAGATCTTTATGAAAGCATAATGAAAGCTCTCCTTTTAAAAACTTTGCTCTAAGATTTAAATTTCAGCATAAATTATGGTTTTAAATTGTTATATTGTTGGAAAGAATAAAATAGGACTTAAAATTCCTAAGTATGAAGAAAATTTGTTAAGTTAGACCCTTGAGTAAGGGAAAAAATAATTTTCTTGAAACTTAGATAAGTTCAATATTATATTCGTTCGCTATAAAGGAAACATTAAAATAAAAATCGTATGATCCACGGCTGCATCAATTAATTCTATTATCAATAACACTGATATCGATTAATCGATTTATTTTAGTCAGGGTGAGAGGTTATGATGCTAGCCTCTCTCTTTCTAAAACTTGTGCCTCCAAACAAATGCAAGCTCGTTAATTTGTTGCCTAACTTTTGGTCCATTGAGTACACCAAAATCAAAGTGCCTAATCCAATCAATATAGTTTTAAATACCCCAAAAAAATATGAACCGCAAAATGCTAATGGACAATTTAACCCCAAAACTGTACATTATATACTTACATATTATAACTAAATATAAAAAGGTCAAAAAAAAAAATTGAACCTCAACATTTTGAACCTTGAACTTTTTGAACTTTATACTTCTTTATGGAATAAAAAAATAAAAAAATAAAAAAACTTATGCTTTCCTTAGATTTAAGATAAATCATTATGTATTAAAATAAATGTTCAGAAAATAAGGTCAGACGGTAATCATATGTCAGATGGTTTTGTAATACAACAGCTGTATTCACTGAATATTATGGAATTAGTAGCTTTAATCGTGCTGATATTCTACATCGAACGAACCCGCCGGAAGTTCCTGGAGCAACTTCCTCTCAATTTAGGGCAGCGGACATCTCTTCATGACGCAACACCATGCCGGGGATATGAAGGGATGATCTTCAGCATCTTTAGAGCCGCATTTAAATTAGAGAAAGTAAAAAAGCGACAGTAATCCTTGAGATTTCTTTCAAGATTTAAGGACAACTTAATTGTTTAATATTAATTATCCTGAAGGAAGATTTTTAGACAATCAGATATCATGTGTTGTTCTCTCTCTCATACAGACACACATGCACAAACTAATTATCAAAATAAGCTAATCTCTTTCTCACCAAAAAAAACTTAAGTGGGAAAACAATAGATTAAATCTTGGGTAAATAAAAAAAAAAGTTTTAAACGATTAGGTGGGAATCGAACCAATAACGTTTTATGCAATACCAACTAATTAATTCCTTTAATCTTGACCGTAAAGTGATTTACGTACTTTTTAAAAACCTTCACCATCAAGAAATCATTAAATAAAGAGTTGAAATTTACTAGTATAAAAAAAGTTCAACTTTTATAACCTATAAAGGTACAGAAAAACAAATACCAAACTTGTATAAACTTGCTTTAGGTAGGCAAAACCTTTAAGACAACAAGCTTGTGCGGGTTTAGCATACACTCTCTGTAACCTATATGTTCACTAGAAATGTAAACAAAATAAATGGGCACTTTGGGTAATCTAATTTATAACAGATAAATGAACAGAAATTATTACATTTATGCAGTTTTTTCCATTTTCTTTTATCGTTCGAGAAAAAAAAGGAAGTAATGCGTACGCATGCGCTAATTTACAATTTTGTGAATTTCACCGGTAATTTGAGATCCTCTACAAAAAAGAGAGAAAAAAAAGAAGTTTTTAAAAAACTGCTGTGTGCCAAACAATTCCAACTTAGTTCCTGTCTAAAGTGCGAAACATTTTTTGACACCGGAAGTGGCACCTTATCATTAGGGTTTTTTTTTTAGTTTATGGGATTTTTTTTATTTTATTTTTTGGAATGAGAAAGGTGGTACTACTGTTTATTGTACTATCAATCTGTATAATATTAATTATCTCCTTAACAAAAACTTACAGTTTTAAAAGTTAAGTATAAGGGTTGATTAAACGCCAAAAGGTACACAAATCAGCAGTTCCCAACATTTCATTAATACTTCATTGATATAATTTAAGTAATTTTACTGCATTAACTTTTCCTTCACATTTTTTAGAATTTATTAGATGTCACAGACCCTTATGCTGGCCATATTTATCTACAAAATATTTGTTCAAGTAGCACTGTAGATTGACTTTAATATCTATTAATCTATAATAATCAAACTATTAATTACAGGTTAAAAAATTCAAAAACTTTTTGAAAAAATGCTTACATCAACATACATCAATGATTTTGTTTATTTTATTTATTTATTTTATTTTATTTATTTTTTTAAATCGTCTGTTTAAGTTCATTCTTCGATTAAAGTAATTGTTATTTTATGTAGTAGCCAAACGTTTATAATTAAAGGTAATAATTATCTGGCTTCATCGCAAATAATATAGTTTTCTTCAATTACATTTTCAATCTAGGTGTTCTTCCCACAATGTTGTATACATGTAATATAAAATAAATGAGATATGCATACGTTTAGGACATCTAATTGTTCCAGTATTTTACTATAAGTAAAATTAGGGGGTCTAAATTAAATTACAATTGAGAAATGAATCATTATTGTTGAATAATCTACTTGTTATTAACTGTGTGTTATTTGTGCTCACGAATATTTCGGTAAAACGAATTCAACACTGAAATATTCTTTTAAATCCGTGATTCAAATTTAAACAGTAGCCGACTCTAACTTTGTCTTTTTCTACTTTTGCATATATCGTATATATGTGACATCTCAGAATAAAGGGCAAATTAAAGCTAAATCCGAAGAATAATTCGGAATAGAGTTAAAATAAAGTACCTATTTAAAAACGGATATAATATACATTTTATCATAATTATAACAAAATAATATTATGAATGAACTGGCCAGCATAAGGGTCTGTGACATCTAATAAATTCTAAAAAATGTGAAGGAAAAGTTAATGCAGCAAAATTACTTAAATTATATGAACTAAGCATGAATGAAATGTTGGGTACTAGCTGATTTGTGTACCTTTTGGCGTTTAATCAACCCTTATACTTAACTTTTAAAACTGTAAGTTTTTGTTAAGGAGATTTTTGTACCTTTTGGATAGATTTTCATTTTTGTCTATTTTGCGAAGTTACATATCTGCTTTACAGATTTGTTTAAAATTTGGAATAAGCAATTCTATCATTATAACCTGAAAAGGTGTTAAGTCGGAACCGTAACTACCACTGGAGAGATCTTTATAAAGAATGATTATAGTTGCCATCCTCAATAACAATTTTTTTGAGAAAGCGTTTTGAATAAAATAGGAAGGTATTTGTACGTAACTAGCAAAATTAAACTGCGATTTCAGTACTTCCTTTTAAGAGGAGTAAGAAAAACAAACTGCGAATACAGTACTTCTCCCAAAAAGGCAAAGAGGCAAAGATTTTGAATCGAACGACAATTCATTGATGTAAATCGGTTCACCCATTGATAATTTTAACAGTTGCAAGACTTCCTCTTAGTAGGTGTAAGAGCATGATGGCACTTCACTGCCACGTAGAGGACCTTTAATCACTTCTTCGTGCTAAATTTTATCAAAATCGGACTAAGCGTTATGGAAATATTGGTAATAATAGTTTTAGAAAGGGCTTTACTTGGGTGGGGCAAACTCCACTCCTTATGAGGCGTAGCGTCGAGACTTTTAAAATGCAAATCTGTACAAAATTTCAATTCGAATGACACTTTATTCATGAAAATCAGTTCACGTGTCGATAATTTGAAACGATTGCTATACTTCCCCTTAACAAGTGTAAGATTAGATCGTCGCTTTAATGTTATGTAGGGGAGCCCTAACCCTATCATCCTACTAAATTTTATCAAAATCGGGCCAAGATTTACAGAGTAATTAGTAATAATAATTTTGGAGGGGGCCTTACATAAAGGGGGCTAGCTCCTCTCCCATTCGATGTACAGAGTCGAGACCCCCAAAAGGCACATCTACATAAAATTCCGAATCGAATGACACCTCATTCATGAAAATCGGTTCACGCGTTTAGGCGCTACGCAGTTTACAAAAAAGGTAACAACAACAACAACAACAACAACAAGAACAAGAACAACAACAATTTTTGAAAATGGCGTTTTTGCACATTTTCGGCAACTTTTTTCTCAAAATCTATCAGATCTAGGTTGTTGCAAAAAAATTACAGTTATAAAGGAGGATTTGCCCTACATTATAAAGAAAATTTGGGAATTTTATCTTTTATAGAAAAAGAGAAATAAATTGTCAAAGTTGGGTGTTTTTCAACGTTACGCTTTTTCCTGCAGTTTTTGATGATCAACCCTTATACAACTGTCCTACCGGACAGTTTTAATAACCAAATTTGGGACTAAATTTTCCCTTTAAAAAAAAATCTGGTGAATCAGAACTTTGAGAATAACAGTACGAACCAGATTTTTCGTTCAATCATCAAATCATTTTCCTTTTTTATTTGGGTGATCATCCAAACCAAGGATGATTCCTTAATTCTATCCTTCCCTCTATCCAACAGCTGTGCGCATGTTCAATTTGACCTTTTTTATCATATTTATTGAGGTTTAGATCGTCTTCATGCTAATTTCCTATCTAATTATCCCTACCCAAGTATATTTTACAGGAAATTGATCATGAGTCAAAAAAATTTCTTTTTTTTTGATCCCATAAAACTAACTTTTTGAGGTGAAGGTACTTTGAGTGTGTCTAGACAGTCTTGGGGCTTACTAAATCTTGTTTTTTTTCTTCTTAGATTTCAAGAAGATTAAACCGTTAATCATGAAACTCTACGTCATCATATAAACCTTGAGGTTATATTTTATTTTCACCTTATAATTGGTTACATACATTTTATTTAATTTAAAATTGCAGTTCGCATGCATTAACGTAAGACAAATAGTAAAGCTTACCTTCTCTGGACCGGAAGTCCAGTTTCCGGTTAGAGCATCATCCTTACACGAACCCTGAAAAGAAATCAAAACTTGTGATTGTTTCATTAATTTATTTGAAATGTACGTCGACTAAAGTGGAGGAGGGTCAGAAGTAAGCGTTGTACAGGATGCCAACGCGGAGATTTCGGAGTACCAAACCCAGGCTCTTGGATTTCCTCTTCCCCTAGGGTGCTTCTTCGTTAGCCGGAAGTGTGCCCGTTTATGTGAGTCTATGACAGGAGAACTCTGTCCAGAGACACCTGCAATGCACTGGAAAAAAGCTCCTTGTGCTAATAACCACAGATAATTTCGTGCCTTAAAATAGTAGGGTGACAATAGAAACCTAGTGGTAATCCTCCGGAAGTAGTACACGACTTTTTTTAATACTACGATTTAAATTTAGCATTGTTGTCATATTTCTGTGAAAATGCATTTATAATTTAATCTTTCCTGCCTAATGTAACCCTAATGTACGAGGGTCGTTTGAAAAGTCCGTGCAAAAATAAAAAACTACTTAATTTTTTGGGGTAAACCTTTTTTATTTTTCAACATAGTCTCCTTTTAGGCTTATACACTTCGTCCAACGCTGCTCTAGTTTGTTGATCCCTTCCGAATAATAGGATTTGTCCCAGTCTGAAAAATAGCCATTCGTTTCTGCAATCACCTCCTCGTTTGAATAAAATCTTTTTCCCGCCAGCCATTTCTTCATATTGGGGAACAAATAGTAGTCCGAGGGAGCCAAGTCTGGAGAATAGGGGGGATGTGAAACGAGTTGGAACCCTATTTCCATTAATTTTGCGACCACAACTGCTGAGGTGTGAGCTGGTGCGTTGTCGTGATGGAAAAGGACTTTTTTGTGGGCCAATCGTGGGCGTTTTTCTTGCAGCTCGGTTTTCAAACGGTCCAATAACGATGAATAATATGCACCTGTAATAGTTTTACCCTTTTCCAGATAGTCGATGAGGATTATTCCTTGCGAATTCCAAAAAACAGTCGCCATAATCTTTCCGGCCGAAGGAACGGTCTTCGCCTTTTTTGGCGCAGATTCCCCCTTGGTAACCCATTGTTTAGATTGTTCTTTGGTCTCAGAAGTGTAGTGATGTATCCATGTTTCATCCACAGTGACGAAACGACGCTTAAAGTCCTGCGGATTCTTCTGGAACAGCTGCAAACCGTCCTTACACGATTTCGTTTTTGGTCAAGCGTGAGCAATCACAGCACCCATCTTGCGGATAGCTTTGTCATGTCCAAATGTTGATGCAAAATATTATGTACCCGTTCATTCGAGATGCCCACAGCACTAGCAATCTCACGCACCTTCACTCTTCTGTCATCCATCACCATATCATGGATTTTATCAATGATTTCTGGAGTAGTAACCTCAACAGGGCCTCCAGAACGTTCAGCGTCACTTGTGCCCATATGGCCACTCAGAAAATTTTGAAACCACTTATAAGCTGTTCTAATCGAAGGTGCAGAGTCACCATAATGTTTATCAAGCTTCTCTTTAGTCTCCCGAGGCGTTTTGCCTTTCATAAAGTAGTGTTTAATCAACACACGAAATTCTTTTTCGTCCATTTTTTGAAAATCACTCGACTTCCTCGATTCAAACGAATGCCAAACACAAAGAAACAGACCGATCTGGCTGAAACTTGGTGTGTGTTCTTCCAAGAGATGCTACTAACTAAACATAACCTCGATACGCGCCAGTAGTGCTATCTTTCTGACTTTGCACGGACTTTTCAAACGACCCTCGTATTTCCAGAAAGCTGCATATCAAATATATCAATATATAGGTTTCGTGACCGTAAATTTTTAAACTTAGGATTCAAGATTGGCGAGGAATCGGTCCAAATGAAAAACAAACTCGTCTTCTTGCCAACGTTTCAACAAATATATTGTCTTCTTCAGGGCGTGGCTATGCCGGGTTGGTTGAGTTACAGAAACTGTTGTTTTATTTGACCGATTCCTCGCCAAATCTTGAATCCTAAGTATAAAATATATTCTTTAGGGATTTTTCTTTTTCTATGAACTTACGCTGTCCTCAAAGGGGCCCACAAAATTGACCAACTATGCAAAAAAGAAAAAAACATTAGTTTAGAGGAATTACCAAAACAGATACTTCCAGTGGAAAAGTCGATATCGATAATTTGTCTCGATATCCAGAGTAAAGAAAAATTATTAGAGCCACTTTTTTCCCCGGAAAACCAGATTCAAAAATTATAATACTATTTTTTGAGGCTCAAGTATCAAAATTTGACCTTTCCGTTTTAGTGATCAAAGAAACAGTACAGGAAGCTGAACCGTAAAGGAAGTGAGGTTGAACAAACGAAGAGACTCAATCACGATCAGCTGACAATCACACATAACCTAAATAATATATTTTTTTATATGTATATTTTATGCATTAAGTTCACAATTCAATTAAAACTATGATTAATCGATATTATGAATGTAATTTAAATATATAAATAAATAAATGCAATAATAGACACCTAATTGCATAAAAGTGATTGTAAAAGTAGTTGTTATAATTTTTTGCTTAACAAATTATGCAATTATATAGACAGAATTAGGGGCACTTTGTTTTTTAAGAGTTTAAATTATTTTATAATGTTGTACAATGAATAAGCTACAAGGGGGTTAATAGTAACCTAGATAATTGTTAGAATTCTGTAATATACTTGAGAGAATGATGGATTGTGATTGGCTGGAATTTCATACGAACACAGTTTAACATACGAAAGTAATATAGAACCATAATGGAGAGTTGAAGCACTACTATTAACCACAATCCAACCTTGGGTCCCTACCCGCATGTAAGAAGTATTCTAGACTAAAACTTAAGTTCTCTTGGTTATAAATAATATAAGCACAAAAGGCTAAAGTATTTCTTGCTTTAATTAAATAAGGTTTTTCTTATGTTTTTTATGCCATAGTATTTATGTTTGGAGCATTTAACAAAGTAAATATTAAGGTTGCGGAAAGAATAATACGCACTGCCGCCTAATACATCCCTTTGTATATCTATTTGCACAACTATTTTTAAATTTTAAATAAACTTTTTCAAATTCAAATTCAGTTATCGAGATATAGAAGGTTAAATTTAGAAGTTTTGCAAATGGGTAAAAATTTCAAACCTCTATATCACTCTTCGCATTGTTCCAATTTTAATCATTTCATTACAAAATTGTAGAGAAAAGTCTATAGCTGTCATAAATAGCACTGTTTTAGTATTAATAGTTAATAAGATATCGAACGTTAAATTTTCGTAATTTTTAAATAAGTTCAAATTTCAAACTTTTATATCTGTTTAAATAGTTATAAGAATACAATGATTTCTTTACCAAAATTTAGAGAATAGTTAGCTGTATAACTGGTATAAATCGCATTGTTTTAGTGATAATAGTTAATGAGATATGGAAGGTTAAATTTTCATGTTTTTCAAATACGTTCTAACTTCAAGCCTTCATATCTCTCTAAATAGTTATGAGAATACAATGATTTCTATGCTAAAATGTAGAGAATAGTTAGCTGTATAAATGGTATAAATCGCATTGTTTTAGTGATAATAGTTAATGAGATATGGAAGGTCAAATTTTCATGTTTTTCAAATACGTTTTAATTTCAAACCTTCATATCTCTCTAAATAGTTACGATAAAACAATTGTTTCTTTACCAAAATGTAGAGAATAGTTGGCTGTATAACTGGTATAAATCGCATTGTTTTAGTGATAATAGTTAATGAGATATGGAAGGTTAAATTTTCATGTTTTTCAAATACGTTCTAATTTCAAACCTTCATATCTCTCTAAATAGTTATGAGAATACAATGATTTCTATGCTAAAATGTAGAGAATAGTTAGCTGTATAACTGGTATAAATCGCATTGTTTTAGTGATAATAGTTAATGAGATATGGAAGGTTAAATTTTCGTGGTTTACAAATACGTTCTAATTTCAAACCTTCATATCTCTCTAAATAGTTACGATAAAACAGTGATTTCTTTACCAAAATGTAGAGAATAGTAAGCTGTATAACTGGTATAAATCGCATTGTTTTAGTGATAATAGTTAATGAGATATGGAAGGTCAAATTTTCGTGGTTTACAAATACGTTCTAATTTCAAACCTTCATATCTCTCTAAATAGTTACGATAAAACAATCATTTCTTTACCAAAATGTAGACAATAGTAAGCTGTATAACTGGTATAAATCGCATTGTTTTAGTGATAATAGTTAATGAGATATGGAAGGTTAAATTTTCATGGTTTACAAATACGTTCTAATTTCAAACCTTCATATCTCTCTAAATAGTTACAATAAAACAGTGATTTCTTTACCAAAATCTAGAGAAAAGTAAGCTGTATAACTGGTATAAATCGCATTGTTTTAGTGATGATAGTTAATGAGATATGGAAGGTCAAATTTTCATGTTTTTCAAATACGTTCTAATTTCAAACCTTCATATCTCTCTAAATAGTTACGATAAGACAGTGATTACTATGCTAAAATGTAGAGAATAGTAAGCTGTATAAATGGTATAAATCGCATTGTTTTAGTGATAATAGTTAATGAGATATGGAAGGTTAAATTTTCATGTTTTTCAAATACGTTCTAATTTCAAACCTTCATATCTCTCTAAATAGTTACGATAAAACAATGATTTCTTTACCAAAATGTAGACAATAGTAAGCTGTATAACTGGTATAAATCGCATTGTTTTAGTGATAATAGTTAATGAGATATGGAAGGTTAAATTTTCATGGTTTACAAATACGTTCTAATTTCAAACCTTCATATCTCTCTAAATAGTTACGATAAAACAGTGATTTCTTTACCAAAATCTAGAGAAAAGTAAGCTGTATAACTGGTATAAATCGCATTGTTTTAGTGATAATAGTTAATGAGATATGGAAGGTCAAACTTTCATGTTTTTCAAATACGTTCTAATTTCAAACCTTCATATCTCACTAAATAGTTACGATAAAACAGTGATTTCTATGCTAAAATGTAGAGAATAGTAAGCTGTATAAATGGAATAAATCGCATTGTTTTAGTGATAATAGCTAATGAGATATGGAAGGTTAAATTTTCATGTTTTTCAAATACGTTCTAATTTCGAACCTTCATATCTCTCTAAATAGTTATGAGAATACAATGATTTCTATGCTAAAATGTAGAGAATAGTTAGCTGTATAACTGGTATAAATCGCATTGTTTTAGTGATAATAGTTAATGAGATATGGAAGGTTAAATTTTCGTGGTTTACAAATACGTTCAAATTTCAAACCTTCATATCTCTCTAAATAGTTACGATAAAACAGTGATTTCTTTATCAAAATGTAGAGAATAGTAAGCTGTATAACTGGTATAAATCGCATTGTTTTAGTGATAATAGTTAATGAGATATGGAAGGTTAAATTTTCGTTGTTTACAAATACGTTCTAATTTCAAACCTTCATATCTCTCTAAATAGTTACGATAAAACAATGATTTCTTTACCAAAATCTAGAGAAAAGTAAGCTGTATAACTGGTATAAATCGCATTGTTTTAGTGATAATAGTTAATGAGATATGGAAGGTCAAATTTTCGTGGTTTACAAATACGTTCTAATTTCAAACCTTCATATCTCTCTAAATAGTTACGATAAAACAGTGATTTCTTTACCAAAATCTAGAGAAAAGTAAGCTGTATAACTGGTATAAATCGCATTGTTTTAGTGATAATATTTAATGAGATATGGAAGGTCAAATTTTCATGTTTTTCAAATACGTTCTAATTTCAAACCTTCATATCTCTCTAAATAGTTACGATAAAACAGTGATTTCTATGCTAAAATGTAGAGAATAGTAAGCTGTATAAATGGTATAAATCGCATTGTTTTAGTGATAATAGTTAATGAGATATGGAAGGTTAAATTTTCATGTTTTTCAAATACGTTCTAATTTCAAACCTTCATATCTCTCTAAATAGTTATGAGAATACAATGATTTCTATGCTAAAATGTAGAGAATAGTTAGCTGTATAACTGGTATAAATCGCATTGTTTTACTGATAATAGTTAATGAGATATGGAAGGTTAAATTTTCGTGGTTTACAAATACGTTCAAATTTCAAACCTTCATATCTCTCTAAATAGTTACGATAAAACAGTGATTTCTTTACCAAAATGTAGAGAATAGTAAGCTGTATAACTGGTATAAATCGCATTGTTATAGTGATAATAGTTAATGAGATATGGAAGGTCAAATTTTCGTGGTTTACAAATACGTTCTAATTTCAAACCTTCATATCTCTCTAAATAGTTACGATAAAACAATGATTTCTTTACCAAAATGTAGACAATAGTAAGCTGTATAACTGGTATAAATCGCATTGTTTTAGTGATAATAGTTAATGAGATATGGAAGGTTAAATTTTCATGGTTTACAAATACGTTCTAATTTCAAACCTTCATATCTCTCTAAATAGTTACGATAAAACAGTGATTTCTTTACCAAAATCTAGAGAAAAGTAAGCTGTATAACTGGTATAAATCGCATTGTTTTAGTGATAATAGTTAATGAGATATGGAAGGTCAAACTTTCATGTTTTTCAAATACGTTCTAATTTCAAACCTTCATATCTCACTAAATAGTTACGATAAAACAGTGATTTCTATGCTAAAATGTAGAGAATAGTAAGCTGTATAAATGGTATAAATCGCATTGTTTTAGTGATAATAGCTAATGAGATATGGAAGGTTAAATTTTCATGTTTTTCAAATACGTTCTAATTTCAAACCTTCATATCTCTCTAAATAGTTATGAGAATACAATGATTTCTATGCTAAAATGTAGAGAATAGTTAGCTGTATAACTGGTATAAATCGCATTGTTTTAGTGATAATAGTTAATGAGATATGGAAGGTTAAATTTTAGTGGTTTACAAATACGTTCAAATTTCAAACCTTCATATCTCTCTAAATAGTTACGATAAAACAGTGATTTCTTTACCAAAATGTAGAGAATAGTAAGCTGTATAACTGGTATAAATCGCATTGTTTTAGTGATAATAGTTAATGAGATATGGAAGGTCAAATTTTCGTGGTTTACAAATACGTTCTAATTTCAAACCTTCATATCTCTCTAAATAGTTACGATAAAACAATGATTTCTTTACCAAAATGTAGACAATAGTAAGCTGTATATATGGTAAAAATCGCATTGCTTTAGTCATAATAGTTAATGAGATATGGAAGGTCAAATTTTCATGTTTTTCAAATACGTTCTAATTTCAAACCTTCATATCTCTCTAAATAGTTATGATAAAACAGTGATTTTTTTACCAAAATGTAGAGAATAGTAAGCTGTATAACTGGTATAAATCGCATTGTTTTAGTGACAATAGTTAATGAGATATGGAAGGTTAAATTTTCGTGGTTTACAAATACGTTCTAATTTCAAAGCTTCATATCTCTCTAAATAGTTACGATAAAACAGTGATTTCTTTATCAAAATGTAGAGAATTGTAAGCTGTATAACTGGTATAAATCGCATTGTTTTAGTGATAATAGTTAATGAGATATTGAAGGTTAAATTTTCGTGGTTTACAAATACGTTCTAATTTCAAACCTTCATATCTCTCTAAATAGTTACGATAAAACAGTGATTTCTTTACCAAAATGTAGAGAATAGTTAGCTGTATAAATGGTAAAAATCGCATATCTTTAGTGATGATAGTTAATGAGATATGGAAGGTCAAATTTTCATGTTTTTCAAATACGTTCTAATTTCAAACCTTCATATCTCTCTAAATAGTTACGATAAAACAGTGATTTCTTTACCAAAATGTAGAGAATAGTAAGCTGTATAACCGTTATAAATCACATTGTTTTGGTATTAATAGTTAATGAGATATAAAAGGTTGAATTTCAAACCCTTATATCTCTTTGAATAGTTATGAGTTATGAATAGATAATGAGATATGGAGGGTTAAATTTTCGTGGTTTTCAAATACATTCAAATTTCAAATCTTAATATCTCTTTAAATATTTATGCGAATACAATGATTTCTTTACCGAAATGTAGGGAATAGTTAGCTGTATAATTGTTTTAAATCACATTGTTTAAGTGATAATACTTATTGATATATGGAAGGTTAAATTTTCGTGGTTTACAAGTACGTTCAAATTTCAAAGCTTTATATATTTCCTCATGAGTTATAGAAGTTTGTGTCCTTTTTAGTGTTGGAAAATAATCGTTTTGGGAGCTTATCGATTTTTGGTGATTGGGAAAAAAAATATTCGTCATCAAATTGGTCTTAGTGAAGATAAGGAAATTAAGTGTGTACGATTTAACTGAATAGTTATTTCTGGATTTTCTCGATCTGTAGCAAAGTTAAGAGTTCTCGAACACTGGTCATATGATCCCTTGGGATAGAACCTTTTCTTCTTGCTCAATTGGTCTCTCCTACTATCACAGCTGCTCGTCAATACTTTAGGTCATTGACAGGATATAAAACTGTTTTTTCTCCCTTTACATTAAGGGAAGAGACAATAATAGCTGTACAGTTGGATCGAAAATTATGATATTCAAGTGAGATTATACACAACCAATCATTTGATTTATAGAAAATAAGTAAATCAAATAAAAGTGACAAGAAAAACGGAAAATAGTTTACTTTTAGATCTGAGCTGAGCTGTGGGGCACTGCGAAACCATCCAACATCCAAAGAATCCAAATTCTTTCAATCTAAAGTCTTTCGGCATATCGTCAAACGCTCCTTATTGTGTATCCAATTTTATCCCTCCATAAAGACCTCAATATCCCTTTTTGTAAGGGCGCCACGGTAGCCGAGGCGAGAACTGCGAAGCTAATATCTATTGTGGTACTGGGTTCGAATCCCGGTCTCAGACCTTGGATTTTATTTAATGGTTAATAAAAGAAATTTACAGTAAAGTATATTTGGTAGTCGCCTCCGTCCACGACACCTAATTGGTAGTTGGATGTTAAGCCCCACCTGAAAAAATAGGCTATTACTTTACTTTTACTTTACTTTACTATCCCTTTTTGTCAATGACCTAATCCATTCTAGGATTCCTTAATTTCCATAATAGCCCTAACCATACATCCTAATCCCACAGCACAAGCCTTATCCACAACAACCCATCCCGACAGTCCTCTACGACGCCTGGAAACGTCGTTGGCCTCCCACCTTTTATTTCAATCTTAACCTTCTATACAAACTCCAGATAGTTCCAGCATTGGCTGGCCTCACCTCAACATGACTCCTCGACTATGGCGCACCAGGATTCACCAGGATTCAGCAAACAATCTGTGCTTTAGGTGTTAAGTTATCGAGATATAGACTACATTTACAAGTTGTAAATAAAGAAAAAATAAACTTTTTTGGATCGATTTTCGAAAAAATCGGCGATAAATTGAAAAATCACTTTAGTAAAGCCGTACTTCCGGGATGACGGGACTAAAAGAGAACTATATCAGAAGCGCCACAAGCATCGACCAATGGAAGTATTTCTGCGTTTGTTGTTTACTTTTGAAATATTCTATTAACATTTACACGCTAGCTCATGTGCTTAGTGTTGCTATTAAGCCCCGCCGCTAGAGGTTACACGTCTATAAGCTATAAAAAAAAGCTATAAAAATGGAAATAAAGTTATACTAACCGGACAGACAAACTGACAATGGCTATTTGTACATTCATTCAACTGGCTAGAAAAACAAGTGGGACAATGATATCATCCTTTCTTACGTAATCGGATTACTGAAATCTCAAAAAAAAAAAAAACTATGTCCGGTTTGGGTCGTTTATTTAATAGTGGATAGTAATTTAAAAAAGTAAATATTTCTATATTCGGTTGGAAGTAAAGTTTTCAGGTTTTGACATGTCTACTTTTGAAAACGTTTTTCTTAATGAAATACGAGGTGTGGCTATTAAATAACGAGACTATTGCTGTAAAACCATTTTATTTTAAATTTAAACATATTTAGTTATTATCACCTTCAATATACACCCCTCCCCTATCACTACAACGCTCCACAGCGAATTTACCATTGTTCTGAAACCGTGCTGGAAGTGTTTTTCTGTGAGCTTCTGTGCATGACGCGTGCCGCTTTTTCTTTCACAGCTTCAACTTGACTGAAATCGTGTTCCTTTTAATGCAGATTTGACTTTTAGGGGAACAAATCTAACACACACATATGGGGCTGCCAGGTCAGGCAAATAAGGCGGATGGCCTAAAACTGGGATGTTGCACTTGGCTAGAAACGTCGTCTTGACAGACACAATGCAGTGTGAGCCGCGACGGGTTGTCTTGATTGAGAACCCCGTGATTTGTTCTTCCACAAATCGGGTCGGTTTTCTTCCTTACTCCTCACGGTAGTAATGTTTGATTAATTATAATCGATATTTTCATCCGTTTTGGACGTGGAAAGGCGACCCAGGCGGTCATCATCTCTGACGTCTTCTCGGCCATCTTGAACCACTCAAAAAACTAGCGCACGTGATTAATATTCATCGCCATAAACTTCTTTTAATAAAAGATCAAGTTTCAGTAGCGGTTTTACCAAGTTTTGATGAGAAATTTCACGACAATTCATTGCTCTACTACATGTGTAGTATCACATGTTTTCGGCAAAACGAAACTAACACCTCTTACACAAAACAACGGTTCCGGTCAGACGAGATTTCTCTACAAAATACGTGAGACGCTGCAATCGAAAGCGAAGGCTGTCACGCTGCACAGCTGTCGGTCGTTATGATTTGGCGTATGCATAGTTCTTCTGTAGCAGCATCAGTCTTGTTATTTAATAGCCACACCTTGTATTTACTTTCAAACACCTTTTTAGCGAATTTTCAGCTTGTTTAGAATGTGCCCCATTTTGTTTTTCTTATCCTTTATTGTTTTTCCAATTTTTCCCGAACTATTGTAACATGTCGAGGTGGGAAGTTTCTTGTGAATTTGCTATTATCTAGGTTAGTAACAAAACAAATTGTATTAAGAGAAAATGAGATTTTTCTCATAAGACCAGACGGAGGACGGTACTTGCAGCATTTTGCAGCAGAAGATGTGCAGCCAATCAAGGAAGACTTTTTGGAAAACTTTTAGGTGAAGTTATTATGTATCTGTAGGCTTAAATAAATAATACATCAATATATTATATATATATTAAACACTAATATACGAAAAATAAATGGAAACGCTGTTATTATGCAAGTATAAGTTTGGTAGAGAGAGAGACCCCCAAATAGGCCGTTTATCTCGCTCGCTACGTTCACAACATAGAGCGCAGGAGAAGGGGGAAGCGGAATAACAACAATAAATTTAAAGATTAAACAATCTGTGAACTGCATTTCTTTAGAAGATATTTATTATTTATCTCCACGTTCTAAGATACTTTAAAACAAGACCCTGTTCAACTTTGCCGCTGCTTTAATGATGTAATAATATTTTAGTTCCGTACCCACTGCCATTTATATCTGTTTTTTTTTTTAACATCTGAGGCTGGCTATTGGCGCCAAATTTTCGGTCCCCTACTGGCCGCCTCGGACAGTGTTCTCTCCTAAGAAACCAAACTTATTTTTTATCACCAGACAGTAAGCTGTTAGAAGCTCCTAAATAAGTGAAAGTATAATTGACCTACTGCAGGATTCGAATTCAGGATCTCCGCGTACGATAACGCTAACTACTGTACGTTATCTTTTTTTTGGCAATCATTTAATTGATTCACCAGCGGAAACAGACTTGCACACCACACCAGAGTAGATAAAAAACAGACAGTTGTTTACAAGTCCAGAAATCAGGTGCGCCTCTAGAATCTGTAGTCAAATGCATTTTAAAGAATGCATCTCTTCAAAATGATTGCATCATAGTATAGCAACAATGCTCCTTATTATGTGTAAAATAGGTTTTCACTTATCATTTTCTTGCATTACCACTCTCACAGTAAAATGAAAATTTATTTTTAAATCCGACCCCTTTGAGCTGGACTGATTCTACTATTTTTTGAAAGCTTATTATATGCTTAAACGTCCTTGAAACGAAATAATATATATATATTTTTTTAAATAATATAAACACGCCAACAACAGCAAATTTAAATTCAGTTGGCATAGTTATTTTTT
Organism: Rhodnius prolixus; assembly: GCF_049639745.1. Lineage (NCBI taxonomy): Eukaryota > Metazoa > Arthropoda > Insecta > Hemiptera > Reduviidae > Rhodnius > Rhodnius prolixus. Next base: position 4,313,231 of record NW_027411605.1, on the reverse strand, counting down.
TTTACAAAATATCGCAATTCAACGGAAATGACCTGTTAAAGTCATGTCATGTAACTTTTGAATACTGATTAACTATTATTTAATTTAAATTTAGCATTTGAATTAATTATTTAATTTATACGAGGGTCGTTTGAAAAGTCCGTGCAAAGTCAGAGAGATAGCACTACTGGCGCGTATCGAGGTTATGTTTAGTTAGTAGCATCTCTTGGAAGAACACACACCAAGTTTCAGCCAGATCGGTCTATTTCTTTGTGTTTGGCATTCGTTTGAATCGAGGAAGTCGAGTGATTTTCAAAAAATGGACGAAAAAGAATTTCGTGTGTTGATTAAACACTACTTTATGAAAGGCAAAACGCCTCAGGAGACTAAAGAGAAGCTTGATAAACATTATGGTGACTCTGCACCTTCGATTAGAACAGTTTATAAGTGGTTTCAAAATTTTCGGAGTGGCCATATGGGCACAAGTGACGCTGAACGTTCTGGACGCCCTGTTGAGGTTACTACTCCAGAAATCATTGATAAAATCCATGATATGGTGATGGATGACAGAAGAGTGAAGGTGCGTGAGATTGCTAGTGCTGTGGGCATCTCGAATGAACGGGTACATAATATTTTGCATCAACATTTGGACATGACAAAGCTATCCGCAAGATGGGTGCCGCGATTGCTCACGCTTGACCAAAAACGAAATCGTGTAAGGACGGTTTGCAGCTGTTCCAGAAGAATCCGCAGGACTTTAAGCGTCGTTTCGTCACTGTGGATGAAACATGGATACATCACTACACTTCTGAGACCAAAGAACAATCTAAACAATGGGTTACCAAGGGGGAATCTGCGCCAAAAAAGGCGAAGACCGTTCCTTCGGCCGGAAAGATTATGGCGACTGTTTTTTGGAATTCGCAAGGAATAATCCTCATCGACTATCTGGAAAAGGGTAAAACTATTACAGGTGCATATTATTCATCGTTATTGGACCGTTTGAAAACCGAGCTGCAAGAAAAACGCCCACGATTGGCCCACAAAAAAGTCCTTTTCCATCACGACAACGCACCAGCTCACACCTCAGCAGTTGTGGTCGCAAAATTAATGGAAATAGGGTTCCAACTCGTTTCACATCCCCCCTATTCTCCAGACTTGGCTCCCTCGGACTATTATTTGTTCCCCAATATGAAGAAATGGCTGGCGGGAAAAAGATTGTATTCAAACGAGGAGGTGATTGCAGAAACGAATGGCTATTTTTCAGACTTGGACAAATCCTATTATTCGGAAGGGATCAACAAACTAGAGCAGCGTTGGACGAAGTGTATAAGCCTAAAAGGAGACTATGTTGAAAAATAAAAAAGGTTTACCCCAAAAAATTAAGTAGTTTTTATTTTTGCACGGACTTTTCAAACGACCCTCGTAAAAGATAATTTTAATTCCTCTGATTAACATCTGTTGTTTTCTTAAGAGGCTAATTGCTTTGGAGTTTCAATTATTATAAAGCTTTGTAATTAATAATACAAAAAGGGAGGGGCTTAACTCAGTGGTCAGCGTATTCTTGAATTTGACGTGTAGATCCCAGGTTTCGAATTCAACAGGTACACCTTTAGATTTTCGGTGATTTTAACGCGCCACAACTATAATAATAATAAAACTTCCAACATTATTCACACTTTTAATTGGTCAAAATGATACCTTAGCGGGAGGGAGACATATCCCCATCACTGAAAAATGGAAAATCCAATCTGCAGTGTGGTACTTCCGTTTGTGGAATTATCGCATCACTAGAGATGTTTAGCGAAACATTGATTTCTCTCTTTTATATTGTAAAAGACACAGAGCCCAATATAAGTACCGCGATGGTACTTGGATGTATAGCCTATCAACCCTTTCCCTCCAAGATTGTCCTGGACAATTTTTCCAATTAGAGTTGTAGACGTACTTTCCAAACCTAGAAGGAGAATTTGAACAAACTCTGGTGTGAAACAAGAACTTACTTTAAACTTAAAAATTTGAACTAAGCATTTTAACTAAATAGTTAAAATTCACTTAAGGGATCACTTAAAGAAAAGAATTTTGTGGGCAGAGGCTCCTCCACTGGGATATCGATATGACTATCGAGTGATGAAAAGGATTTCAATGAAATGTGATGAGTTCCGAGAAGAGGGGGGGGGTCCAATTAAAGGGATCGTCACCAAAAAACTTTTTCTTTTAACCGATGGGGGTTGGATAATCCAAGAGCCCTTACGCCTCGCATATCTTATTTAACGGCGTTGCAATCGCTAGGTTGAGTTTTAAGACCTTTAGGTACCAGAAGGGAGATAATCTAGCAAAAAAAAAAGACTAGTAAAGGTAAACTCTTAGTCCTCGCAAAAGAGGGGCTCGATCTACTAAGACAGGGGGTCGCTAAACGTTTTTGATCATGGACCCCTATATATAATTTTACAGAAATCTCCATCGACCCCCATAACAGTAATTTTCAGTTAATTAAAAATAAAACTATCTATTAGGTACTGTGTTTTGTACATTTATTTTATGATTTTAAACATTTTGTTAAAGTAATTTTACATTGTGTAACAAATAGTTTTGTGAAAAATATCTTCAATGTTGAAATTTAAATACCTTAATATTTATTAAATAATAAGTAATTATAAATAAGTAAAGTAACTACAGTATTGCTTCTTAATTAATGAGATGGGTGTGCCTGGTGTTTCTTTGCAAGGTTCCGCTATATTGGGTTCGAAATTGTTTTTCCTTCGACCCCCTGGCTCAGATCGACCTCTAGTTTTGTTAAATAGACCCCCGGGAGGGTCTATATAGACCATTCAGGCGACCTCTGTACTAGACCTTCACAGGGCACGGCCTGACAATAAGCCGCTTTGACTGCGCAGTACCTTAGGGGAAAAAAGGACCCTCACCGTGTTTGAATTCCCCTACTTCCGGCGAACGTAAACCATCACTTTTACTGAACCAACCACAATTTGCCCTACAATTAATTTCACATTACCGTTGATGAGAAAATGCTAATTTTAATGCCAACATGTTGATTTTATCGCTACAATATAACAATAGTGGAGACCGAGGAAGGAAGTGGTTTGCTAAAACAAAAAAGACGTGTAAATAAGAAAAACTCGTAATTGGATTTTCCCTGACAGAGCACTGTTTTCCCTTCTAACCTTTTTAAATGGTTGGAAAATATGCCAAGAATTTCCTGTAATTAAGTCTATTTTCTTGAGATATTGTGGTTAAAGAAAAAATCAAAAATATATTAATTTTCTTGTTTACTTTTTCCTCATCCTTGCGCGGGTAAAGGAAAACTCAGATCTCATTCATAAATTCTGTTAAATTTTCGATTTTCATCTGTAACCTTAACCACAATACATATTAGCCAAAGAAATCGGAAGTTGGACGTAAATACCGGTTGCCAAAAATAGGCATTACTTTACAAAGCCTAATTTCTTTCCCCATCGTGTTGAAGCAGCTCTTCAGGGTTTTTATTTTTATTATTTTTTATTCTTTAAGGCGTAATTTACACTTTTTCACGAAGTATAAAGCTCCAAGGCTGGAATAATATTAACTCTCCGTGTAGTATAGCGTCTGCATCATGGGATTCTGTGCACATTCCATGTATTTACATTTTATTCAACTACGTTTAAAAACAATTTTTTTTTTCAACTTTTTCCTCATTTACCATCACCATTACCAATTTTTTATTTTTCTCTTGCCTTTTGGAAAAGGAAGTATTGAATTCTACAGATTTTCGATTCTTGAAAGTTACTAGATGATAACCTTCTTGTATCCATGTTTGGGTTACTAACTGAAGCCATCGACTTTTTTTAGGTTTTGGCTTCTTAATAGGAAATTCCGATAATAGGCTAAGAACTTAATCGACTTTTAGGTTCTTCGATGTGCCTAATCGCACAAGTATTCTTAGATCAGCGTTTTCTAACCTTTTTTTGGCTCGCCTACCACTTGGTAGAGTACTCGTACATCATGCTAAATTGTACCACTTCGTTAAAATGATTGTATTTCGTGAAATTTGTTATTCCGACTGTGTTATTTTATTATTTGTACAGAGATAACATACAATGCATCTGTTACAAAGGAGTCCAAAGTTCATGTTCACTTTATAAACTTTGTAAAGTGTAAGATCTTAGTTCTAAAACTTTTTTTAAATAATTAAAAATTACGTACATATTTTTACCTTCAAAATTATTAATTAATTTACAAAGTTCTTCTTTAAGGATTATTATATTTGTGCCCAAATCTTCTAAATTAACTTCTTTTAAGCACTTAACTACCTGTAAGTGCCAATTAAATTTAATGTTGCTTGGACAGAGCTTACTCATTACAATCCAGTCAAATTTAAGCAGATCTTTACATAGTTATCATTTAAGTTCTGTCACATGATAATGCTATTAAATTTTCTTTATCTTTTATTGATAATGATGTAGCATTTCCTAAATTTTCTTTATAGAAGGGGTTTGAAATCCAATTATCATTTGTGTTTTCGGGTTTTGGGAAAATTACTCCATGAAAGACAATTTTAATCCTGTAAAATGTGCTATTATATTTTCTCGTATGTATATCTTGAGATAGACCTAACCTTCTTACTTGTTCATATTAACAACTTTACTGTATAATATTATTAATTAAAATAATTTTTATGAATTATAGGAAAAAACGTTTCTATGATATTTTTATGATCTAATTTTTTATGTCCGCCATTACCACCAACCAGCAACTCGCTTACCACGCTCTGTTAGATAAATCAACGTCACTATGTTACAAGTTACAGGCAGCTGTTGATAATATACAGGTCGGATATTTGTATCCTTTGAAATGGCTAAACGGAAATAGAGACAGAAATACTACTAAAGAGTTTAATGAGACTAGCATTAGCCAAAATATAATGAAAGATTTACACCAATCAAATTAAAGAAACTGATCAGTAAATTACCAGAAAAACGGTTAAACGAAGGTGGTGACTGAATATGGTCCTGATAAATACTAAGGATTGTTATGATTTCAATAGATCAAAGCGGATGTTCCTGTTGTCCCTTATTTAGTGGACTAGAGAGTGGGAGAAGTCTGATTAGCTGCCATCAACCTGTAGTTTGTCTTATCAATCTTCCAGCACCGGTTTTCTCCAAAAACGCCCCTGGATGTCAGCATCACAGAGACATTAATGCGATCTCTTAACCTTAAGAATAAAGTTTTTTTGTTGCTTTCAAAATTTAAAAGGAAAACTATTTGAAAATTTGTATTGGCATAGTTTTTCCTCAAAGATAATATTTTTTTTTTTTCTTGTTGTCCACATTGTAAAATTTAATAATAAATGTAAATTAGAAGTCGTGCAGAAGAATAAGCAATAAAAAGAAGAAGGAAAACACAGCCTTATGTATCTATAAAATGATATAGACAAAAAGAGAGAGAGGAAGAGAGAGAAAAAAAGGATACAGGAAGCAAAAGCATAAAAAATAGTTACCAAGATTTCTGTACGTAATTGAAGAGTTGGTTTTCAAATGCTATCGATTGGTTACTACGTCGAAATTGCATCGTATTTTCCTTCTTGGTCTCAACTATACGTGTCTTCTTCTGCAGAGGTCTTCAGCTGACCTACTGACCTCTGTCGGACTGAAGGTCTGCTCTTTAACTCCTTCTTCCTCGTTATTATCTACATTTTTATCATTATTTTTTATTTTTTTCACGTGAATCTCTGTAGTACAAGATAATCATTTTATTTATTTTTTTATAACTTTGTTGTAACTTCCCAAGATCAAGGTTGCTGTGCTCATCTTGCCTGACGGATATGGAAGGAGGTATGCGAGTATAATTATAGATATAAAACACACACCTTCTTTGTCTTGCATTTATATCACTATACAGGTATAAATAAGGTGCATAGATCCAAAGTTGTCTGTTTTTTCTTAGATCTATACTGCAGAGGATCTTCAAATAAACAACGTACATCATGAGAATTTATGTAGGTACCTTTTTAAATTTGTTTTTGTTTATTACATTTTGATCAGGAAAAAAAAACCGGAAATAAAGTTTTAGAAGCCCTTAAGAAAAAGCGATCGTAACAAATTGGTCTGTATGTCATATCTTCCGACCGGAAATCCACAGAATGTCCAAAATCGATGTATGTTCAGTTCAAATAGAACAAATCAGTAAACCGGAAGTGTTTTCAATTTTCTCGAAAATTGCTCGAATAATTATTCTCTCGTATTTTAAGGCGACATTTTGTTTTATTAACGCCATGATTCCAAATCGACATTAAAAGATCAACTCTCTCTCTCTCACTCTCTCTCTCTCTCTGTTTTATATTTTAATTTGCGTTTGATTGATTTGATTATCCAGAATAGGAAGCTTGATAAAGATAAATCAGAAGAATAATTTTTGAAATAGATTTTAAAATATTGAGATCATCTCAACTTTGCATATAACCATTTGCGATCAAGTAGGTTTACAAACTTTTGAAAATATGGATAGGTTGCCAGTACTGTAAAAAATCCGTTTCTTTTATCCGTCGAGCACGCATGTATAAAAGTAAAAAGTAAAGTAATTGCCAATTTTTTTTCAGGCGGGCTTTACGTCCAAACTACCAATTAGGTGTGGTGGACGGAGGCGACTAACAAACTTACTTTACTGTAAATTTCTCATATTAACCATTGGTAATATAGACTAGTACCGCAACACATCTTAGTTTAACGGGTCTAGCCTATAACCGCCTTGCATACTTTATTATAAATTTCTCATATTAACCATTGGGAATATAGACTAATACCGCAATACATCTTAGCTTTGCGGGTCTAGCCTATAACCGCCTAACATACTGTACTGTAAATTTCTCATATTAACCATTGGGAATATAGACTAGTACCGCAATATACCTTAGCTTTGCGGGTCTAGCCTATAACCGCCTAACATACTGTACTGTAAATTTCTCATATTAACCATTGGGGATATAGACTAGTACCGCAATACACCTTAGCTTTGCGGGTCTAGCCTATAACCGCCTAACATACTGTACTGTAAATTTCTCATATTAACCATTGGGAATATAGACTAGTACCGCAATACACCTTAGCTTTGCGGGTCTAGCCTATAACCGCCTAACATACTGTACTGTAAATTTCTCATATTAACCATTGGGAATATAGACTAGTACCGCAATACACCTTAGCTTTGCGGGTCTAGCCTATAACCGCCTAACATACTGTACTGTAAATTTCTCATATTAACCATTGGGAATATGTAATAAATATTTCATCATTATTTTAACAAAACATTTATTATGAATGAAAATGGCCATCATTAAGGGGTCTGTGACATGTAATAAATTCTAAAAAAAATATTAATGTAAAGTTAATGCAGTAATCATTAGTAAAGTAAATGATATCAATTAAGCATGAATGAAATGTTTGGTACCAGCTGATTTGTCGTTTGTGAAGTTACAGTTCAGTTGTAACAAAGTGTTTAAAATTAATTTAGTGTTTATAAAAAAAAAAACCTGTTAACGGAAGTGCGGAAGTTATCCCGTGTTTGAGTGGACTTTCCGGTTCTTTTTTTTTCGAAAATGGTTCCTTCGTTTCCTTATTCTTAAAAGAGAAAATTATCGTAATCTTGCAGATAATCGATTTCTAGATCGAGAAAGTTGCAGAAAGTTCTAATTTGATGTTTCGACTCTGCTACTAAGAGAGCCACAATCGATAGGAATCGCTTCAGCTTCTCCACTTACCCAAAATCAATTGTAATCGAAAAAGACTCTCAAGTATTAACTTTAAACTTTGCATAACCATTAGCGATCAAGTAGGTTTACAACTTTTTAAAAAAAAATAGGTTGGCAGTGCTGTATAAAATCCGTTACTTTTATCCGTCGAGCACACATGTACGACTCGTATAATAGATAGATTTCTTATTTGCAACCATTATCAGAGGCAGATAAAATCAGTCTAGTGCAGATATAGTTGTGGTAGAGATTAATTTGAGTGATGTAGAGATAGCAATAGTGCAGTGCAAATCGGAAACATCAGTGAAGTAGATATCTTTACACTAAACTGTTTAATCTTCTTCTGACAATGGATGAAAGTACGAATTGAAAGGAATACAATACACACGCAATTTTTAGCTTTTATTTGTAACATTTTTTTCAAGGAAAATGATTCTTAAATGCAATTCCACAGGAAGGAGTCAAAACTCCACTCTAAAGAATCATTTCAAGTGAAGCTTAAGCTCGCCTACAAAGTCTGTATTCACCGGAAATTCCCATTTCAAGGTCAATTGATGAGAATAAAAAAAAAAAAGCTTCCTTTTTTCCAAGTTGGTCATTTTGCTAAAATGTTCCGAACAACCGGAAGTGCTGAATTTAAAGAAAGTAGTTTCATGCCAGAAATTGTTCGCTTACTTCCGCTAGTTCATTGCCCAGTAAAAAGTGAAGTAATCGCTATGTAATGAAATTTTTTTTCAGGCGGGACGCCAATTACCAATTAGGCGTCGTGGTGGAAGCTCATACTTAACTATAAACAATTTTTTCTAACAAATAAAAAGTAGATATACGCGGGATTCGATCTGGCGACCTCCCACTTATGAAGCCATGCTCTTGACCACTAGACCAACCCCTTGATACAATAAAAAGATGTATCGCTCCACACACTAGCATTATGTTACCATAATTCTTGTCAGTTTCTCTCTCAGTTCAAGGTCAGAGAGAGAGAGACAATAAACATGCGTGCCACGATGTATGAAATCAGCGTTTATTATACAGACAGTACTGGCAACCTAACTACATTTTCAATTATTGTGGACCTTAAAGTGCAAGTCTTCTAATAAAAGTTTAACCTAAGTATAACAATAGCCCGTTTCATCAGAACCATATACCGTTTTCCCAGTAATACAGTCAAAAAATAATTCAATTTGTATTGCAGGCAATATTCCTGTTGCTGTTAGCAGTATTAGCGGCCGTCCACTCAGCCAGATATTACAATCGTGGTGGTGGAGGCAGGTACAAATATAAAGGCGGCGGAGGCTACTACAGAGGTGGTGGAGGTTACTATAGAGGCGGCGGTGGCTACTATAGGAAACATGGGTGAAAATGAGTTTCCCTTGAAGATAGCAGTCATCATCCTGACAAGTCTGCTTTTATACCACAAGATGGCCAATCAGCCATTATTCATCATTAGAGGATTTTTTTTCTTGTAAACATTAACAATTTAATTTTTAATTTATTAAATTTGCAATTTAACAAAATAGATATTTGTACCAAATACTGTAAAAAAAATAATTAAAAAAAAGTTTATGTGTTTGTTTCTTATTATTATTTATTTTTCTTTTTGTAATTAAACAAGTTTAATGGAATCTTGGGAGAAGCCATCGATTGAGAACATTTGAGAGTACTGAAAGAGCTAGTCATCGATATCTTCATGAGTCGTCGATTATCTTCGATCTAGTATCTTCCTTAGTGAGTAGAGAAACTGTGGTCGTGAAAATGTTCCTTAAAACTTAAAAACTGCACGAAAATCTCCCCATCCCAAAAAATCACCAAATTTGATAATAGTAAAAAAAAAAAAGTGGAACTTTGGCTTATCAATTTCTTTCAAACACACTATCGATTTCCCTTAACACAATTCTATAGCATATTATTAGAGAACTTGTATTTTGCTAAAACCTTTTTTTTTGGGGGGGAGGCAAGGGGTTAAGGTCAATCCCTTAATTTTTAGGATACGCTTGAGAGTAAGTAAAGTTATTGCCTACTTTTTTTTTTCAGGCGGGCTTTACGTCCAACTACCAAATTAGGTGTCGTGGTCGGAGGCGACTAGCTGTCATACTTTACTATAAATTTCTCATATTAACAATTAAATAAAATCCAAGGCCTAGACCGGGGGAATCGAACCCACTAAACCAACAATACATCATAGCTTTGCGGGTCTAGTATCTTAACCACTCGGCTACCGTGGCGCCTGCTTGAGAGTATACTTCAAGTAATAATTACTAATTTGAAAGAAATTTTTTGTGTGCCATGTTTAGAATAGTTTTTCATAATTGAAAAAAAAACCCAAATGACTCTATTAATAGAAAAGTAGCCAAGTGTCACAATAAGATGTGAGGATATTCTTCACTAATTGTTATACGGAAATCCCCAGCCTAGTAAATAATGTTTCCATTATTTCAGATATATTTTTACTTTGTCAATACCAGTTGACACTATATTGACAACAATGAGCCAATGCCAGTTGCATAATGTGGACAAGATGAGAATGTTTTCTAGCGTCTTTTTTTTTCTTTTTTTTTTTTTGGTATTTCCGAAATTTGAGCATTCCCCGGAAATATGCGTTTTTGAAGACAAGGTGGGGCTTGTTAGCTCGGACTCGATTGAGTCAGAAAGAGGAGGAAACGGGCCTCTCGGAACATGTTGTTTGATTGCGTTGTAATCGAGCGGCTGCACTATGAAACCTTTGGAACTCTGAGACCAAAGGAGACTGTAGCGCGTAAAGAACTAGTAGGGAAAGTCCTCAACCTCTTTAGTAGGGGAGGTTTCGTCTACTAGATCCAAAAGGGGAAGACACAATAAGCGACTTTTTGGCTGCGATGCCGAGGGGCGTAGGTCTCGTCTCGCTTTTGAAATCATAATCGTAAGTTAAGAATGGCAATGCGACTGCGCAGATCACTTCTAAAGAAATGCACACGGTCCTAATCTCTTGCGTTACTATTAAGGGTGTTTAAATGCTTTGCTGAAAGCCAGTTTGCAGAAAACCATTCCTACGGAAGCAACGTTTCATTAAAACAGCTGTACACATTTTCCAAAATGGCTTCTAACCTTCTTCATTTTCATTTATCATTTTTAGAGTAAAAAATAATTTTAAGGCTGCACTCGGGAAGGGTTTACTAACTTACGGATAAGTACTGACGTTAGTAAAACTGCAAGTTATGTTCAAAATTAAATGCTATTTATCGCCTTGGCAGCACTGTAGTGCATACAGAATGAACATTTCCACAGCAAGAATGGTACTCCTCACTCTAGACTGTTTTGGACGGATCATTTAAACATTAAACAACAAAACAAATCAAATTCCAATTAAAAGCAGAAAGAAACAAAGAATTTTGAATAATTTTCTCAATTTCATTTATCAACAAAGAAAGTGATTACAAATTAAATTCATAGAGTAGGTTTGCTTCAGTGCATGGATCATAATTTGTGGGAGGGGGCTAATTTCCCTCCAAAAAACTGTGAAAAGTAACTACATGTAGGTTTTTAATAGGTTATGTTATTTTGTGATTCTTCTGTTTACAATTTTTGGTTTTAGTGTACAGTTAATTTAGAAATAGTAATTATTTAAGTAATATCAACTAAATCAAAAATTCAGGTAATGGCATTTGAGCTAATGGTTAAAGAAATCATAAACAGTTCAAGCAAGTCGTAAAAGGTATGTTTTGCATACAACCTACTGCAAGTTATAATCTATTCATTTTTTAATATAAATAATCACTCCTTATGATCTTGCATTTCTTAGGAAAGCATACTGCTAATTTTGAAGTTACTGATTTACAAAAGTTACCATAAAAATCTAAAGAGTTCTTTCCTTACCTGGTTAGATTATTGCTGCACCTTCAACATTGTACACTCAGAAAAAAGAACAGGACACCATATTCACTGCACAAACCTGCAATTAAAAGAATTAGTTCAAAAATGACGAAAGAAGTTAAGTTCAGCAGATTGGAAATAAAATTAAGAGTAAGTTATAAAAAATCTATAGGTTAGACTTTTTACTAAATGTTAAATTGCATGTGTTTCAAGTTGGTTTTATTAAATAAATATTGGTGCATTCAAAGATGATGATGCCCTTGGTGACTTAATAAGAATATCAAGAGAAACTATCCACTTAAGAGTTATTCTGAACAACTCATTTGTTACCATTAATATTGTAGAGGTATTAGTAACAAATAAGTAGATACTAAAATGTGGTTAGGTCTGCTACACATCTTTTTTTCTGTAAAGCCAACTTTTTTTGCTTATTAAAATCGAAAAATATCTTCACTTACGAAAGAAACATCAATTGTAATCACTTTTAAGTGCTCGTATTAAAATGAGTGACTTTTAATTCCATAATGAAATGATGTTTCATAAGTTATACTTAGTATTTCGAAGCTGAATATTATAAAATGATGGTACCTTTTTTTACAAATAATGAAATCTATTCATGAGATACCCACATCCTTTCAAATGTTTTTAGTTAATTGAGTTTATAATGTTTTATTGGTAATAAAAACTTGAATGTCTTATAACATTCTTGATCAATGCGTTTGTTTCTTTCATAAATGGCCCCATCTTTAAATCCGAATAAGTTGAATAACCAAATTTTCAACAAATTGATTATTGATTTAATACTTTTGAAGTATTTTTTTTGTTTACCTTTTTATGAGGAAAATTGATTAAGTTTTAATATCTTATAAATTAAATAATTATTTAATTATTACTCACCAGAAAACGACTGTCGTTGGTGAAGAAGCAACTCGATACAGCCAGTGTTAAATCAGTACTGTGTCTTGTAAGAACATATAATTTCTATTACAAATATGTATATACACACTCAACAGCAAAAAAAAACCGGACACTCAGATTTGGTCTCATAATTTTGTTAAATACGTTAATCTTTTTAATTTATGGTAAGAATTGGTTTATTTATAAGTTATTTACATAAAATCTGCCACAAATGAATAAGTTTTATTAATTATTTACAAAAAATTATAAAATAAAGTAAAAATAAGTAATTAACACATTTTTTTAAAAACTTTATTCTTCATTTTTAACAGGTTTTCTGACAAGGGATGTTCTTCTAATAGCGGGTATTTTTCCCTTTTCAACGGCGAAGGGCCCTAACCCTGTCAGGCATTGATGAAATGAAATTTTGGACGTACTCCACCGGCAGAGCATCCCATTCTTCACGAAGAGCAATTTAGAGCTGATTAAAGTCACTAGGAGGAGAATGACGATGTCTAACACGCCTTCCTAAATTATCCCACAAAATGTTCTATGGGATTCCTATCGGGATTCGTACAGGCCAGTCCAGAACTGTGATTCCCAATTGCTTCAAGTATTCGGTAACAATTCTGGCCTGTATGTGGGCGAGCATTTTATCCTGCATCAAAATGAATTGGTCACCAATAAATGGAGCAAACGGGATCACAGCCTCTAGGAGCACTTCCTCAATTTACCTCCGAGCAGTCAGAGCCATTATCAATGAAAATTAGTTCAGTGCGGGAGTGGAAATTGATTCCACCTCAAACCATAACTGATCTCCTTTCGAAAGATCGTGACTCGCGAGGAGTGCATTAAGCAAATCGCTCCCCTGATCATCTCCACACTCTGTCTCGATCGTCTGAGTGGTATAGATCAAAGCGAGACTCATCTGTGAATAAAACTGTTCCACATTGCACTACAGTCCAATGAAAATGCTGGTCGGCAAATAATACCCCTTTCTCTATGATGCCTTTCCAGGAGTTGGGGCCCTGTCGCGGGGCGCCTTGCTTCCAGTCCACCACTCCCTCAGTCTCCGCCGTACTGTGACCGAGCTAACATGCGTATTCGCGCCACTTGAAGCCTGTCACGAACCACAGGAGCAATTAAATGGCGGTCCCTTAATACTGAAAGCGTGATAAATCGATCGTCAACTTCAGTTGTGGCCCTTGGTCGGCCACTGCCAGCCCTCCGCTCGTAACTGCCAGTCTCCCGGAAACGCCGGAAGTGCATCTTTAATGCATCAGCTCGGGCAACGTCTACATTCGAAAGAACCATTATTCTGGACCAAAATTTAAAAAAACACGTCTATTAATGACAGAAGAGGCATGGTTAATAAATTAAAGATCTTTAAAGGTGCGAAAACCTGCTTACATTTTAGAAGAGTTCTGTCAGGTAAAGCAGCCTCAAGACAAATAAGCCACATCTGAGTCTTATCTCATGCCCTACTAATCCTGAAGGGATTAGTTCAATGGACTTAGACCCTTCCTTCTCTGTAATAACCAGATTACCCACAAAAACAAACACATTACTGATAATCAGCTTTTAATATAAAAAATATTAAGTGTCCGGTTTTTTTGCTGCTGAGTGCATGTAGCTTATAAAGAAATTTTGCAAAATATAAAATTTAAAGTAAAATCATTGAAGTTCTAGTTATTGAATTTTAAAATAGTTATTTATTTAACAAGTGTGGAAAGTAATACTTTTCCTCACGCGAGGCAGGGTTTGCACGCACGAGCGAGCGAAGCGATGCGAGTGCAAGTGCAAATTGCCGAGTGTGAGGAAAATACTTTACACTAGAGTTAAATATTATATTTTTTCTGCAACAATTTATTAACTAATAAAATTAAAAATTTCATGTTTACAGTCTACAAAAAGTAATTTATTTATTATAAACATTTATTGTTATATTACAATTATTTACATTACTTACGTATTTATATTACTTATTACATTTTCTGCTGTTTCTTTTATTGATGGAGTGTTTTCTAAACAGGAATCACTAGAATCCATTTTAAATTTCTATAAGGTAACACTATAACCTTTTTAACTGTTATAATTAAAAATATCTAATTATTTATTAAAGTATTATTTTTAATTCTATATTCCTTTCAATTTTTATTTTATTTTTTAATATTCGTTTTTTAATTATTTAAATAAAATAAATTTAAATAAGCTTATTAGAGTTTTACAGAAAATATTTATGTTAATAACAAAACTTCTTATATCAAGGAAGCACAATAAAGTTTTTCCACTCACTTGTGCGGAAAGTGACACTAATGGGAATTTCCCCCCACTAGTGTGGGAAGTTGGGCATTACACAGCTGATTTTAATTGAGTAATGAGAACATTACTACATGGTTGCAGAAAAAAATTATTACTTTTTTCACAATTTTTTTTGTGCTTTTGTTTCAGAAAAAAGAACCTCATGACGTCGTGATTTTTGAGGCCTTTTTCTTTGGGTTTCTAATTAAATTGTAAAGTGAAGTTTTCTTTCCCCCCCGAGTTTTAATTGAGAAACATATTTTCTCAGATGTGATCGTAAATATTTTCCATGAATCATTGTGGTTGTTGGATCAATCAATAAATAAGTAAGTGTTAAATTTTAGTAATTAAATTTAAATTACATTTATGTTCTTTGCATTCATTTGAATAGTAATTTTAAAAGGCATCAGTCATTTATTTTCAGACATTTTTATGATTATTTTTATTAAATTTTTATTTTTGGCAACGCAAATAAATTTGTTATAAGAAAAATAAAAATTACATTATTAGAGTTATGATTCTGTTCTTTGAAGAGAAGGTTTTGCTGCTAAATTTTTTTGAAATTTTTGCTTCCCACTACGCATAAAAAAAAGTTATTGTAATTATAACATTGAATCAACAATTTCTTATTCTGTAACTTAGCCAAAAAATTCACTTCTTAGACTAATACCCATATCAAAAATCATTTAATGAACATTTTAAAATGTAAAGATTAAATAAAGCAATAATTATTTTACCCACGTTTTGACGTTTTAATTATATTTTGGCATAATTTTAAGCAATAATTTTGAGTGAATAACATTTGGATATTAGTTACACATTAATTTTTGCACAATAAGAGTTAATCTGTACAATAATTTTGATTAATACTGGGATTTTCTATCAATTCATTTTTACTGTAATTTTAAGGTGTATCTCGTCTAGAAAATACATTCTTTTCAATCCAAAGTCGTCAGGAAAATCTATGATACTCTTTTCTACGTTTCCATAAGTACCTAAAAATACTGTTTATTATTTTAATTAATACGCTCTTGTTTTTCTTGATTTTCCTATTCCCTTACTAGCTTTCAGTGGAACACTACCCTCGGAATTATGTATTCACTAATCATTATGTACTTAAACTGTTTCAGCCCTAGATTTAATCCTTTAATCCATAATTAATTCCTAGTTTGGATGATCTTGAAGTTTGCAAGCAGTTCATTTCTGATGTTATTCTGTCTTTTCTGGGTAGATGGCAGCCTCATTCTTCCTATTTAGCAAAGTTTCAGGTTTCTGCAATTATTCTTTCAAAGATATGCCACATATATGTTTCTATATGGTGTTTTGTGTTGTTTGAACTATGAAGAGTCTTTGGAAGAGGTCAAATAAAATAAAATAAAACTCCTAAAGGAAAGGGAAGGGTGGGGACGCCACCGACACTCAGAATACCTTAAATGATTGAGACAAATACAATAAAATTTTATATATTTACCAAGTAAGATACAAATTATACAAGGTCCTAGAGTCTAAATAATATATCATGGTCATGACCAGAGTAGACTTTAGAGGCACAAAATCTCACTAGACACATGCGCCTGCCGACGTGCCATAAGGCAAAAGATGGCTGAACTGCAGACAAGACTGATATGCATATACGCCCCTATACTCTCCTGAGAAGCCCAAGGGCAACTGGCTCGAGCTCCCAGGCACACGCTGGAGCCCCCTCTCCGTTGTCTTCTCCAGTGCCGCCAACCGGACAATGCTGTGCCAAAAGATAAATTCTAGGCCGGGGGGCCGCACATCCCTTCGAGGATCGAACAAACTATTTAGATCAGGGGTGAGCAACCTTTTTAATCAATGGGCCAATTTAAATTTTTTTTTGGCGGGCCGCACATAGATTAACTCTTATTAATAATTTACGAAACGTCCGTATTGCATGTTTGAACAAGTCACCGACAAGTGTGTATCTCGTCACAAAAAAATCGCGCAGACGTGACGCGTTCGTATTGCATGTTTAAAAACGTCGTCGACAAGTAACTCGCCATAAAAAAATATTTCGGTTTAGTATGTACTACCATTTTATTATAATTAATTTTATAACAATATATTGATAAGAGAAAGTCGATAAAATAAATTCAATTTTAGAAATGCTTGGCGGGCCGCGTGTTGCTCATCCTTGATTTAGATCTCTAAATAGTCGCCTTTTTGCCATAATATGGGATCTTGATTATGAAAGTTTATTATTTCATACAAAAGTAAGATGACTCTCGAGAGGGCAAACATTAAAACCCTTAGTTGATTTGAAAAATGAAGTAATGTTGTTTTTATCAGATAGTAATTCTGAATATGGAAATTTTTTTTCACAATAACATTTGGCTTTGTAAATTATGCTATTTATCTTTTTGAGTATCTTTCTCTTCAGGGAGAAAATACTAACATTCTCGATGTGATAAATAAAGTAAAAGCATTAATAATAAAATTAATCATTTGGAAAACTAAAATAGAGAGCAACTCCTATGAAATGTTTTTTAACAGCATCACGTGACTTTATTATTTATAACTATTTAAGTTTAAGCTGTCTTCAGGAAGTACAACAGATTATACTTGGTCACCTGGACAACTTAGAAAATCAATTTCAAAAATATTTACATTCAGATATTGTCTCTAATCAGTTTGATTGGATATTGAAACCATTCCTGATAGAAATGGATCGAGTACAACATTTATCACTCATTAAAGGCACAGCAAGAATTTACAGAACTTTCTGCTGATGATGAAGGGCTTAAACTTGAATTTCCCCGAGAAAAGTTTAGCAACTTTTTTTGATTGGAGTTAAAAAAAAGAATATCCAACCATCTTTGACGTAGCATTGAAAGTGCTTTTGCCATTTGCCACCACACACTTATGTGAATCATCATTTTCAACTTTAACACGTCAATAAAAACAAAGTACCGTTCTAAAATATTGAAAATGTTATAACCTTCGATAACCTTCAATAACAAATATTTATCCCAGATTTAATTTATTGTGTGAAGGTAAACTAGCACATCCTTCTAATTAAAACTAATTAAACGATTCTAATACGAAACATTTTTTTTTATGGTTTTCTAGTTTTACAATAAAAGTTTATTTGTGATAATCTAAAATAAAATTTATATTAATGTTCTTATATCTTTAAAAAGTGTTCATATTGATTTGATGTTTTAATTGCTTTTATCAATATAAAATTAATATAAGGTTTTTCAATTTTTTCAAACTTCAATTTTTTTTCCTGTTAAAAATTTACCTCACTGTGTGGTTGTTTTCTGTCTATCGGGTCCTAGGATGAAGCGTAACGCTGATTGCCCAATATGTGTAAAGGGTTGATCCTACCCATAGACACTACGTAATAACATGCTAAAATGTTATAAAGTGCTAAGATAAATCAAAGCGGATAACCTACTCAATTAATCTTCCATGTGGTTTGCTCTTTTTCGAAGGAAGGTTACAATCAGCGACAGTTGTTTACAGATCATTTTAAACAGTCACGAACGTATACTAAAACTTTTATGTTCTTTTGAAGTTTTTGCCAATTTCTGATAGTTTTTCACCTTCTTAATTTTTTTTTGTTTGTTTGTTATTTTCTTTCATTTACTTGTACCGAATACAGGACTGTCTCTGATTGCGTCATAGAAATAAGGCCATCACGAAATATTGGATGTTTATTTTACTTGGGTTTGTGTATGTGTTTACGGTGCATTCTGTGCGGTCCAGACTGGTCAATTTACAACCTTGAGGTAGAATTCCCTTTTTTTTTTTTACTTTCTCTTACTCTCTAATGAGTGGAAGCAATGTAATCGTGCGCAGATTTCCGATTTTTGAGAGCTAACCGGAAATATCCGTTTTAAGGTCGGTCCCCTGAGTTCGAATGAGTGATTTTTACGAATATTTCTTCCTCCTCTCCATCTGTATCTACGTGTGAGTGTATAAAACCACATCCATCATAACCCAAGAAACAGAGGAGAATATCGGAAGGTTGAAATTTTAAATTTATTTTAGGGGGGGAGGCTCAGACTTAAGCAACTACGTCACTGTTTACAAAAACAAACTAAAAGAGAAAGCAATATTTTGCAAAAGGTGGCCAAAAATGAGCTTTTATACTTTACCGTGACCTTGACATTGTGGAATTTATTTTAGAAATGATATTACAGTGCAGGCAATGTGTAAAATAACCACAATAGCTAGTGATTAATAGTTCCTTCGATATTGTTTAATGCCAGAGTAGTTTTCATTTTTATTATTATTAATTTTTCTCTTTTTTCCAGAGTTCTGGAAGAGCTAAAAAACAGAGAACAGCTGTTTTGCTTGTTGCTTACAGGCAGTTGTGACTTAAATAAAGTGGTTTTAGAAGAAAAAGTGGTTTTTTCAAGTTAATGATGATCAATGCGCTTGCGTGTCAATGCTCTAAGTTCAAAAACCAAATCGTCATCACAGGAAGTTCAATTTAGCGAAGTAAATTGCCCAACCGGAAGTCTACGATTGGTTTAGATTTTTCTGGAAAATGGCTGCCAAGATTTTCACTCCTGTAGATCTACAGCTTTTTATTTAAAACATTTTCCAGGTGTAATTTGATTAAGGGCATTTTTGGGTGAGCTGGATAGAGTGCCTCTAAAGTGCTATTACAGTTCACTTCTACCTACGCTGTATTCAAGGTTTGAATTTATAGAGTGGATGTTTCACACTAAAATTATTACTTCATACAATCGTCTCGGGACTTCCTTTATAAATACACTTAGCTCTGAAATATTTATTATTGCAATAAAGTTACTAAAGTAATCGCCTATTTTTTCAGGAGGGGCTTAACGTCCAACTACCAATTAGGTGTCGTGGACGGAGGCGACTAGCAAATATACTGTACTGTAAATTTCTTTTATTAACCATTAAATAAAATCCAAGGCCTCTAGACCGGGGAATCGAACCCAGTACCACAATACACATTAGCTTCGCAGGTCTCGCCTCTAACCGTTCGGCTACCGTGGCGCCTCAATAAAGTTATTAAAAAGTAATAGTTTTAGGGCAATTCTGGGTGCAAATGGAGAGGTTTAGGCCTCCCAATTTCAGTGAATACTTTTATAAACAATATGTCAAGGAAAATGAAAAATGTTTAAAAAAAAATTGTTATTTTGAGCATTGGGACCTCAAGATTTGAAGCAACAGGAAGTCATATGAGTATTTAGCCTTGATTTTGAATTAAGAGAACCTCTAGATCCAAATTTCAGTTGAAAACTCATTTCCGCTAACTTTCTTCTTTTTTACCAGCCAATACGAGAAGCAGAAAACAATGGACTGAGCAAGTTGCACTTTATTGGCACCAGAGGCCATTTCTTGGAGCCTTCAAGGGTTAGTCACCTTTCTAAGGACGATTGAATCACGACCACAATTAATATGTATGGATATTGGCATGATACTCCATTATTAGTAACAAAACAAAAAACTGAAAATAATAGTATTAGATCAATGGCTAGACAAAATTTATAACACCTATTAGTTGTTAAACACAAGTCGAAAACTTTTTTTTTTGCAACATTTCTCACGTATTTATTTTTTTTCTGGTTTTTACGCGAAGTGGTCGAATAAATCATACAATGGCAGTGGATCAGCTGTTATAACCTTCCTTTTATTTTCTTTGAAATCAGCTGGCTATTATGTTATCAATTTAAGTGAATAAGGTCGTAAACTATAATTTTATTATTATTGTGTAGAAGAGAAAATTTAAAAAAATAAAATTCGTGTAAATTAAAAAAAAATTAAGTGTTTAAGAATTTCCAGTTTTTTGATTGATTTTGTTTTAATGTAAATTTTTTTATCTGTTTCATCAGTATTTTATTTTAGGATATTATTGAATAAGGCTGTTCTGGTGAACGAATCATTCGATGACAGATATTAATCAAATCTTAAAATATGATTTCTCTGGACTATAATTTTTTTAATCTTATGTTTGTGTTAGTTTATTCTAAACACATATTTCATTACCATTTGTTCTGGTAAAAGTATTATTAGAAGTTACAAACCTCAAAGCCAAATATTCTTAAGTAAGATTGCTTCAAATAGAAATGATCTTCTACAATATCCACCAAAAGAAGATTCTAATAGTCTACGTACATTTTTTTTGTAAATCTTGTACATTACAATGAGAAGACAACTAACGCTTTGTTTCCATAGCATACTTGTTGTGGACTTGTTGAATTCTGAAGTGGTGGTTCTTTCAAAATGATGTGGTTATCTAGTGATGAGCGAGTACCTCTAGATCCAGTCGAATTTCTCTTTTTTTCCTGATACTCTCAGGGGAACATCCTGTGGATTTGTTTACTGACTTATCGTACCTTCATTCGAAGTGGATACCCACAACCCATTTTGTAAAATATATACTTTTTCGGTTTCACGAATTCATTAATATTTAATAGAATGGCCAAAATATGTAATAACTGGGTTTTAGGTGGACGAAGCAAACAGCTGGTAGTTTCTCGCTGATCGATGGCGTTTTCAATGATGCCAATGAATTTGTTGGTCTTTGGGTTTAAGACGATTATTCCCAACATGCATGAAACATGGGATAGTAGTAATAGTTCTTTTACGCAGAGCGGGATTAGGTTTATTAGAAATCGATCTAAATCGATAGTAGATAGATATTGTAGATAGATAGATACATTTTTTTTATTTCACATATAAAATACATAAATAAATACATTGGCGTGCCAGTTAAGTATAATACTATAACCTCCAGACATAGTTTATTACAACAAATTTATTAAAATTCTATTCTAAGTGGAAAACAATGAAAACCCCTAGCTTATAAGAGAGATTTCAATTCAGGAAGTCCTTAACTCATCTGTGCCTGTGCACCGTGTCCAAACTATAGTCCCCTATTTGTCTGCATAGGTGGTTGTGACTTGATTCACACTTACTGAAGAAACCAGTAGCGAGGTACTTGATGTAGTGTTCTACATAGTCCATGTTGGTGTTAACATGAGTGTCTATAATACGCGTGTAGCGGGGGGAAGTTGTCACAAGCCTGAGGAATTTATTTTGGATGATTTGCAGCGAGGCGATGTTGGATCGACATGTCAAACTCCAGGAGGGACAAACATAAAGCAGCATGGGCCTAACCACTACCTTGTACAGGAGGAGTTTATTCTCTGAAGATAGGAACAGGAGTCCTTGTAGAACTGCGGGAATAACACTCGAATGGCTGCCAAATCGACAGTGTCCAGTGTCGTAGATAATCGCATTTCCGATAGTTTCATTCTAATTAAGTAAAAGATAGAAATTACAGTAGTTGGCTGAAAAGTTTTTCCAAAATGTCGAGATTCTTTTTTGAGAAAACTGCACGAAGAAGTTCCAGTTGAAGTTATGAAGGCAGCCTTTCTAAGGTTTATCCAATTTTAGAATGGTTTAAGGAGTTGTGTAGTGCAGACGTTTCTATCATGTTTCTGGTACTTAGATTCCACAAGCGATCGATCTATTAGAACGAGAATGAAGAAGAGAATCTCGAGATAACCATCATTCCAGACTAGAAACTCGATCTTCCCAGCTTCCTATCCGCGGAAATGATGGGTGAAACTAGGGGCCATCTTGAGAGTGGGTCCCACTTCCCTGACCAATAAAGAAAGAGTAAACTACTTTTTAGAAAAATATCTTGTTGAAGAGTCTGGTTTTTTAAACCAGTAAACCAGCAAAAGGTTCAGTAGAACAGTTACCGAATACTTTACATAACCAGGAAATGTCTGCTGCAGAAGACTGTATTTGCAAAAGGTTAAGTTCATACCTATTTAAAGAAAAAAAAATAAGTAAACTAAGTCCAGTTTAACTGATCTTGTTTTATTAAAGAGGGACTACTTTTTAATGCTCTGCTTGAATGCATAATCGTGATTTGACTTCCTGTTATATAAACATTAATACAGTACAGCTGCATATACTGAAAATATATTTTTAGAATAACTAGATAATGGGCATATAGTATTACCAAAAATAAGACTAAAATATATCAATTAAAATTAACTATGGCACAAGAACTGGTTTATTAGAAATCAATCTGAAATAGTACAGTGTCCAGCGGGTGATTTTAATGGCCAAAATATGTATAATAACTGGATTTAGGTGGGCGAAGCATGCAGAGCTGGTAGTTTTCACCGCTGATCGATGGCATTTCCAATGATGCCAATGAAGCCGTTGGTCTTTGGGTTTAAGGACGATTATTCCCAACACGCATGATACATGGGATAATAGTTCGTTTACGTAGAGCGGGATTAGATGGTCGCAGCTTGGGTATCCCAGTCAGTAATCATTTTATTTGGCATACTATTTCAAATATGGTGCCATTTCGGCACTTTTACCACTTATCGTCTATTAAATATTAATGAAGAATAAATAGGGTAAAGTCGGGTGAGATGGCCACCATTTTATTTGGAGGGTGCCCGCAAAATTTTGGTAAGGGCTAGGCTTACTTTATTATTATTATCTTTGGAAACCTCATACGCTCACAAACATAAGATAAGGAAAAAATTTCAGTAAAAATGCTGAGGGAAACATTTTTTTATTCTTACAAAAAAAAAAAAAATAGCAATTGGCCCTCTATCCCCACTGGGTTGGGTGAGTTGGCCAATGTAACTTGGGAGAGATGGCCACATATTGTAAATGAAATTGCACTGGTAAAACGTAAAAATAACAGAAAAAAATGAATGGTTACTTAATATTTACTTATTCTTCTTATTTTTAAATGCGCTTTTACTACAATTTTGGCAAGCGTATGCAAAAGAAGAGCAATTTTTGTGGAACCACTTCCGGCAAATTATGCATTCCAACCAATCTCTTTTTCTGGTCTTGTTGCAGCTTTCCCCATATCCTGTTACAATCAGTTTCATCGATTTCTAAAATGGCATCACTTTCCTCTTCAAATTCGATTCCTGTTTCGTCCTCTTCATCAGAACTTGGAGGAAGGTGAGCGTTTACTTTTCCGGACAATCCTTTCTTTCAGAATTGTCTCTTTGGGGGATGGTATTTCAAAGTTGGTTTGGATTTCTTTGCAACTCTGTTTTTCACAACAGCAATGTGCTCGAGAGAAGTTAATAAAGTGGCAACAGACGTTTTCTTGCAGGGACGACAGTTTGGGTGTGAGGTTAATACTATCAGTATAATTTCGGCGATTAGTGTTCCGTCTTTTATGCTGAGTTGGCATTTTTCTGGCCATCTCACCCGACTTTACCCTACGTTACAAAAATACTAAATTCGAAGGAAATTTTTAGGTGATCGGAAGTGTGTTTCACCGAATAGATTTTCGTATTTTTTTTTTCTTAGCGATGATTTCTTGTAAAAATTACTTCTTAAAAATAAATAAAAGGTTAAATTAGACCACGAGTAAACAGAAGGCGATTTTGGTAGACCTTCAACTGGATTAAAACTGTGCGTAAAATTGCACCTGTGTTTTTTGTCCAAAGAAATGTACCTGTCACTAATTAACACCAGTGCTAAACCAGCCTAATTAAGATCATAGCATTGCCAAACACAGTATTAAATATAAAATAATAATTATTATAGTTATACCGGTATATTTTTTATTTTATTTTTTACTTTCCTTAAAATTATTATACATTTCTACTTTCCTTGTGTTTACACAACATCACAGGACTTGTGAGTGTAATTCTGTGTGAAGTTTTTATTAACAATACATTATTTTTTAAAATAAACTTAACTTTCATAAACATTTTGTAATAAAAAAGCAGGTTTTTTAAAAAAAACATTTTTAGGAGTTATAATTAATACAAGTATAATTTTTGATCCTTTCAAAAGTAAACTTAATTTTAGGAGAATATAAAAGTCACTTCAGTGTATTTATATAGTTTTCGAAAAAATCTGGATAATGTTTGTAAGAATTCAATATGTTTTGTATTTAAATTAATAATTTACGTCTATTAGAGGAAGTCGTGGGAGTCACACCTTAATTTTTTTTACAAAAAATACGTCATTTAATTATTTTCTATACATTTTGTGTACACGCTGCTGCATCCGGGCAGATACGAGGGTCGTTTGAAAAGTCCGTGCAAAAATAAAAACTACTTAATTTTTTGGGGTAAACCTTTTTTATTTTTCAACATAGTCTCCTTTTAGGCTTATACACTTCGTCCAACGCTGCTCTAGTTTTTTGATCCCTTCCGAATAATAGGATTTGTCCAAGTTTGAAAAATAGCCATTCGTTTCTGCAATCACCTCCTCGTTTGAATAAAATCTTTTTCCCGCCAGCCATTTCTTCATATTGGGGAACAAATAGTAGTCCGAGGGAGCCAAGTCTGGAGAATAGGGGAAATGTGAAACGAGTTGGAACCCTATTTCCATTAATTTTGCGACTACAACTGCTGAGGAGGTGAGCTGAGGTGCGTTGTCGTGATGGAAAAGGACTTTTTTGTGAGCCAATCGTGGGCGTTTTTCTTGCAGCTCGGTTTTCAAACGGTCCAATAACGATGAATAATATGCACCTGTAATAAGTTTTACCCTTTTCCAGATAGTCGATGAGGATTATTCCTTGCGAATCCCAAAAGACAGTCGCCATAATCTTTCCGGCCGAAGGAACGGGTCTTCGCCTTTTTTGGCGCAGATTCCCCCTTGGCAACCCATTGTTTTTAGATTGTTCTTTGGTCTCAGGAGTGTAGTGATGTATCCATGTTTCATCCACAGTGACGAAACGACGCTTAAAGTCCTGCGGATTCTTCTGGAACAGCTGCAAACCGTCCTTGCAACACTTCACACGATTTCGTTTTTGGTCAAGCGTGAACAATCGCGGCACCCATCTTGCGGATAGCTTTGTCATGGTCCAAATGTTGATGCAAAATATTATGTACCCGTTCATTCGAGATGCCCACAGCACTAGCAATCTCACGCACCTTCACTCTTCTGTCATCCATCACCATATCATGGATTTTATCAATGATTTCTGTAGTAGTAACCTCAACAGGGCGTCCAGAACGTTCAGCGTCACTTGTGCCCATATGGCCACTCCGAAAATTTTGAAACCACTTATAAACTGTTCTAATCGAAGGTGCAGAGTCACCATAATGTTTATCAAGCTTCTCTTTAGTCTCCTGAGGCGTTTTGCCTTTCATAAAGTAGTGTTTAATTAACACACGAAATTCTTTTTCGTCCATTTTTTGAAAATCACTCTACTTCCTCGATTCAAACGAACGCCAAACACAAAGAAATAGACCGATCTGGCTGAAACTTGGTGTGTGTTCTTCCAAGAGATGCTACTAACTAAACATAACCTCGATACGCGCCAGTAGTGCTATCTCTCTGACTTTGCACGGACTTTTCAAACGACCCTCGTATAGTGCTTATAATTGAGATTTTTTTTTTACATGATTTTTTTTAAGCAGGACACAGGAATGAAGCAGGAAGTTTTCTTTTTCAAATAAAGTACCTTTTTCAAATATACTGCTGTCATAGGAAATTTGGGAAGAGACTTGGCAAAACTGGAAACTGAAAATAAAACTTTAATTTCGTAAATTACAATGAGGGGAAGATAGAGTTAGTGTTCACACAATTCTAGTGGAAAATGTACGTATAAAACTTATAGTAGTTTTCGATTCAATTTTCAAACCAAAATAAAAGAAATAGTAAAAGAAAATTGTGCCAAAATAAAAGTTAATTTATAAAAAAAGAAAAAAAAAATTCAACTTTGCGAAAGAGCTAAAGTTGCCAAATTCTGGCCTGCGCAGTTAAACTGGTTACCAGTAATTTACATTAGCCGCTAAAAGATTGCGCTGTCTCTACAGCTGTTCGAATTGCAGCTAGGTTACATGTATACCAGGTTCCGTTCTTAGAAATTCTTAAATTATATGTTTTTATCTTATGTACATAACGCCGCATGCTCTGTATATATATACCTACATAATGTGGAGTTCAGATTAAGATCATATCTGTTATAGTGAACCTTTTTTCTTTTTTTCCTATTGTTTGAAATAACAAAAGAATATCAAGATCATATATATAACCTCTTTGGAATATATAGTTTCTGTGCTGAATTACTTTTGATAAGAAGAAATCAATTTGCTAGCCTTTCATCGTCCATATTCTATTTCAGTTGTAAAATTTACCAAACTCTGCCTTTAGATAAGCATTTTCCCTGAATTTTCTTGATGTTTTCCATCTGTTGGTTGCAGTTTTAGGGCAGTATTTGATCTTAAAAAAGGCATTTTCTTGTTAGAAGATCATTCGTTCATCTAGGGTACCTCTAAACTAAGCTTATGATTCGGAGGTTGTTCGGAAAAGCGTTGGGTTTTTCTTTCAGTAAAGTCCAGAAGTCACCTACGCCTAATGCCTTTGGCATCCGACTACGTAATAACTGATGTAACTATTAACGACCTCGTTTAAATTTGGCCGTCCATTTCTTTACAACTGAAAATTAAGAATTAATTTCATTTTAGATATTTTAAGGTTTTATTACCTCCAAGTATTTGATTATTAAATTTCTATCCAAACTTCCAAGAAGAAAGGTAATCAATACCCCGGAAGTGCAATTTTAAAGAAAGGCTTTTCCTGTAATTTACTATGAATTTGCCAAACGGATTCATTCGAAGCTGATCTAATGGCATACTTAAGCCTTAAATGTCAGTTTGGCTTGCACTTATTGCTCAATTAATAGTTTGGTTCAGAGAGAATGTGTCGCATTCTATCAACATTATTATTAAAATGATCTCATTTTTCTTTTTATAATGCAATTATAAGTTACAGTAAAATTCAATTATATTCGTAAATTATGGTAAGAAAAAGTCATGTGAGTGTTCATAGGAGATTCTTTTCATGAGAAAGTGAAGTGAAACTGTCGAATATTGGCGAAAACTATTCGAAAACGATCTTAACTTAATACAAAATTTCTTGAAAATTGCGAATTTTATATTTTCCGAATAATTTGTCAGCATTATTTCTCAATACCTAGGTAAGATTAATATTATTACTAAAATAACAAAAAAAAAAAAAAAGTTAAGAAAACATGAGAAAATAATAAAAGATTTAGAAAAACAATTGAAAGGTGTTGCAGCGCCATTGTTAAGTACGCTTTGACCAGCCCATAACTGATTTCCATTGGAAGGGGCGTGGCTACACTAGAGGTGGGCGTGACCCGCCCACAGACTGCAACCCTACTACGCTATGATTGGCCACTACTTTAAACGTAATAATTTCAATGAAATAATTAATTTAAAAAATTTTCCCAAACATTTCTCCCATAGGTATTTGATAAACTTTCGATTTAAGCAAGACAAAAAATTTCCCTTTAAAATACGATAAATAATATTTCTTTTGGCACGATACCTCATGTTTTACACAATTATCGTTAAAAGAAACAAAAAACTTCAGAATTTGTATTGTTTAATCGTGAAATAGACCTAAGAGAAATGGGCATACTGTAGACTTGTAAGCCGCCATTAAATAGGCTGTAAGCTTACTTTATGCTCCATAAGGTGGAGAACTCTAGTGGCAATTTCTGTAAACATAAATGCAGTTTATACATTCTCACTTAATCAAGTTGACGACTCTATAGACTTATATAGGTGTAATACTCACATTTAACAATGTTGGTGACTCGTTAGACATATGTAGGACCACATTACACGCACATTTAACCATTTTAGTGACTCACTAGACTTACATAGGACTATCTTACACACATATTTAACCATGTTGACGACTCTCTAGACTTATACAGGACTATCTTACACTCACATTTAAACATGTTGACGACTCACTCTTTACTCTCACATTTAACAATGTTGACAATTGTTTAATAATGTTTCAAAATGGTAAAAACAAGCCTAGTACATAAATAGGTAACATTTGACGCGGTAACAAATAAGTTAAATGTGAGTGTAAGATAGTCCTATATAAGTCTAGTGAGTCGCCAACATGATAAATATAAGTGTAAAATAGTTCTATACATATAGGTCTAGTGAATCACCAACATGATTAGATATGAGTGTAAGGTGGACCTGTATTGGTCTAGTGAGTCGTCAACATGGTTAAATGTGAGGGTAAGATAGTCCTGTATAAGTCTAGTGAGTCGTCAACATGATTAAATGTGAGTGAAAGATTGTCCTACAGGGGACTTCATCCTTGAAAGAAAAGAGGCTTAAATTACTCCAAAAAAAGTGATGACAATTTTTTTTCAAAATAAAAGGATGGACTAAGTGGAGAAGTGGCCCTAACCACAGTTCATGAAGTACCCGTTCGGTAGAAGGATATCCTCACCTAGGGTGGTATTGGTTCAGTAACTGATCTTGGTTCAACCATTGGCAAAGTTGTGGTTATAAAAATTTAATCGTCTAAACTGGTTAAAACTAAATTTGGAGCTTAATTCAATCAACTAATTTTGGTCGATTAAAGTTTTTAATTTTAATAATGATTAACAAATCAAAATTTGTTTTACATGACTAAATATTTGTCCATCTCTGTAGTTTTACAGAGGAACTATTTATTGTGAATTCACCTTTTTGCTATCAATTTATGTCCATGGTCACTGCTGCACTACGTAAGAGGAAGTATGATGATGGTGTCAAATTTTCGATTTCCACTTTACACCGGAAATATCCATATTGTGGTTCCGTGAGTGAAAATGAAAAGTGTTTTTTGGTTTGTACATTTGTCTGTCCATCTTGAACGATTCCCAATACCTCTTCTTTTTCAGGAAGAAGTGGTTAGGCATCTCTCTGAAGCGCTATTCTAGTGTAACATGATCCAAACATTTGCTTACCCATTATTGGGGGAACATTTCGATAGTTATAGTATCGAGTTTGTAGAATTGCTCTTGACCGGAAGTGCGAATTTACTAAAACTATTTCCCCTGATTTATGCAATTTCAAAGGATTCCATGGCTACGCATAAAAATCCAAGAAAATTGCCTGTACTCCTTCATAAGATCAAATGGAAATGACTAATTAAGGCCGAAACGTCGACTTAATAAACAAAATAAATAAGAACTGAAGATGACGACATAGTTTTTATTGATCCTAAGCACCTAAGTAAATTATTTAATGCGTGAAAATGAAAACTAATGTTCTTTGGTTAATTTCTATTTAACAATCTATTATGCAGCTAACACATTCTTAGTCTATATTATTTTGTTCAAGGTCAGCGTAAAAAAAGAAAAGAAAGTAATATCTTTTGTTTGTTTGGTTATTAACAGAGAATATCTTCTTATTTTGTGAAAAAGAGGTATATTTCTATAGTTTGGTTTTGGGAAAATTAAAAAAACAAAACAAAAAATGGGGAAAAATCTTTTTAGAAAGTTGGTACTCCTGGATAACCGTTTTTGAACAAAACTCTAGTAGCACGTACTGGGAGGGACTCATGTTACCGCTAAAACGAAATCTACGTTTTAGTGTTATGATTCACAAACACAAATTAACTACAGACGAACCTCCTCATTGACCAATTTTTCAAAAACTGTTTATTTTACGTACAGAAAAGGAACTTGTAAAGCCAGTGGTTTTAAACCAGTGTAAAAGTTTAAATAACTAAAAATCAAAGTGTTACTTTTTTGAAATTTAGAAATTACTAACCTATTTACTTGCTATTAGTAAATTATGCTGCACATTAATCCTGAAATAACACTCTAAAGAAAAGCTTAATCTTACCTCTCCCCCTGGACAGCTTTAAGCAGCATTTACCTGGGAAATATGTTCCAACTAAAAGCTTTACAGATCTACATGCAAACAAGGAGTGAGCTAAATCGGAAATATTTTTTTTTTAGAAAAATCTAAAAATTACAAAACTATTTCAGTACGAAGCACTTCCGGTTGTTTAATTTAATCCAAAAAGCTTATTGTTCGATCCTAAATTAAATATCGATATTGTAAAAGCAGCGATGTTTACCTTTTTCAAGTTATTGTTAATAAATACATACTTCCTGACGGACTTACTATCCAGACCACATTTTCTGACTCTGGGACTTTTAAGGAGTTCCTGATAAGTACTCAAAAACGCAGGTAATACATTCTCTTGCGAAGAGAAAGAATAGAAAAAGAAAGAAATGTACACAAATACATTTATTTTATAAAAAAAATACATTATGTATTAGAAAAATACTACCTAACATAATTTACACTGGACGTAAACACTACTACAGCCAATAAAATAAAATCTCCCGCTCAAAACGCACTTCAGTTACGCGGTAAAAATACGATTATAACAGCTGACTAATTCCTTGCTAATAAACAAAAAGAAAATAACCTAAATACGTGATAAAACATTTGCAAACTTACAAAATAAAAAATAGGTCAAGCTAAAAAAAAAAATAAAATAATGTTTACACTATGCATTGACCATGCGAACAGTCTGATGTTCCCAATAATTCTGTAAGAAAATGATTAGTTCAGCCACAGTGGTAACTAGAGTAGGCGAAGAAGGGAAAAAATAAAGAAATATAACCTCTCCCTACCCTTCTCACGTAAAGAAGAGTGTTCAGGTTATGCTGTTTTCTGTTTATTATTACATTGAGATATCTAAAGACAATAAAAATAAAAAAAAAATACAAACAAAAACAGAGGGGGATGTTCGCGATCCCAAGGGAAGTTAGGCAAGCCCCGGACACCCAAGGACTCTGTAGTTTTTTTTACCCTCACCTCTCGACTGGGCTAGTGGTTGTTGGTCGAGTATATATAGTCTGGGCGTCCGATCATATAGCGTACACAAACAGACAAACCACCGTCAAATATTTACCTACATCTACAGCCATGAAATCTTACGTATGTATTCTGCTTTTGTTTACTTTTATTTATTTTTGGTTAGACTAATTATTTTAACCTTAAAAACTGTTTATATAAACTTTTATACAATTTAGTTGTTTTTGAGTTTATAAGACTTTAAAACTGCAGTTCTTTTAGCCTGTAATGTTTTCTTAAACCTTGCTTTTTTACTAAATCACTAACGTCACTATTACTTAGGCCGCAGAGAAAGAAGTGTCCCTTTAACCTTTCTAAAAGACGAGAGTAGGAAGTTCTCCTTCTTGAAACCCTTCTTGTACAAATTTTTCCGGAAGTCAACCTAACACATACACATAATAAGATAAAATTTATCTTTTAAATCGGCAAACAAAGAACTCTGATATGGACACACACTTTGACTTCCTGCTGTTCTCGAAGTTCCAAAAATAAATTTTCTTCAAACGCCGTTAAATTTTCAATTCTTCTTAATCGAATTTCCTGGAAAACTGATGCCCAATGAAATTTTTAGTTATTTGTTGGCAATTTCTATACAAAGTTTAAACAATATCATAAGAGCCATTTCCGAGAAATTTCTAAATAATTGAAAAATTTATCCAATAAATAACAACCAGAAATTCGGACAACTGATTTTATTCAAATGCGAAATTTTGGCCATGAACTTTGATTAATATTCTTATGTTTATGCATTTTATCAGAAATAATATCTCTTGAGATAATTTCTGAGGCCCTTCAAATTGATATTTAAAATGGAAAAATTATATTTACAAAATAAAAAAATCATTGAAACTGAAATTTTTGTTATTGCCTAAAGACGCCATTCCTCTGCCGGAAGTAGAAGGGATTTTTCACTTTCTTTAAGGCAATAACTTTCCTTAAAGTTGGCACTCTAATTGCACATAAATAGCCTAAACTTTTATTTGTCACATTAATCCAGGGAAACTCGTTTAAGAGCCTTTCTAGTGGTGGTGGTGGGGGGGGGATAATCGGCTTTTCTCTAACGTTCCTTTCCGGTACCACCTGAATACGATTACGCAGCATTAATTCTGCTGCAGCATTAATAATTTCCAAGAAAATTCCGCAACTGAAAGTACACCTTTACCAGTTGGACTTAGCTCTGTGCGGGAAAATGCTGCCTACGGTTTTTCCTAAAATTCGTATGTCCGACTATATCTATAACTTTCATATATATATATATAATTTCCTTTTAAAAAAAAATGCTTTTGGCTTAGTTTTAGAGTCGAAATAAAGATAAGAGGCTATACTGAAATGGAGTTCATTTGAGTAAATCTCTGTAATTTGTTTACGGGCAAATAAGACCTTAAAATTTGCAAACACTTGTAACGCGACACTATGCCTAAGTGTTTGTAAATAGTGGACCGGAGACTACAAGCATACAATCGCATTTCAGCGATATCAGTCAATTATTTCAATGAACAATTATTTCCGTTGTATCTCAGTCAAAAACACATTTTTTTCAACAGCTGTAATTGCCAATAACAAAAAACAAAAAAATGCGTTCTAATGTTTTCAAATTAGAAAATTATACGCCACGTACGTAATTATCACTTAAAGTTGCTTTAATCAAGTGTTGTTAACTCGACATGTTTGCGTAAACATGTTAACGAAATAAACCCTAATCTTTACGTCGACTTTATATTATCAGATACTTTTATGAATTAGTTTTAATTTATGATGGAACCGACCAGAGTATATTTGCTCACAATCCTGTTAAATACAAAATTTAATCTACCCGCATTTATTTCAGCAAAAAAATAAATAAAAGTTCTAGCGACATTTTCACTTTCATCAATTACACACATAAATTATCGAAACAGTTGAACTATTGTTCTACTTACTAATCATTACGTGATCCTAACGAAGTTCTAAAAGCTTCCTTTTTTTTTAAAAGCGGCGGATGTTTTCAAATGCACTTTAATCTGTTTAAAAAGAAAATAAACACGAGTACATTGGGTCATTTTATAAAGCACCTATGTTAGTGTTGGGTGTGTCAGTAAGATAACCTAGTACATTTACACATTGTAACCTTACTTTCAATATCTCTTTGGTAATACGTACAAACAGAGCGGTCAATGTACAAGTAGTTTTTTTCCCTGTATTTATTGCGTCATTTGTATTTCAAGTTATTAAAAATTACAAGATACATGTAATATAAAAGTCCGGCTGATAGTAGTTTTACTTTCTTTAACAATAATAGTCAGGAGCAAGCACTGTGATTTGGGTCCGATTTTCGATATCGATTTTTCAAGGCAATGTTCGTTTAAAGGTCCCCTGAGTCCCCCAATTTTTGTTTGTTGATAAATTTTTGAATGTACGTGCGTTGAGCGAAACTCCTAAACAAAACAACCAGAGAGTTCGAATTTGATTCTAGAAGCCACCATCAACATTGGAAACAAGGTTTTGGACAGAATCAACCAACTAGTAATGTCACTTTACTGAATCGATTGTTTCCAGATTTTTTTGAGATAAATCGTGAACAAAAAAAAAATCGAATCAATAAAATGACACTATTTCAATAAATGTTTACTCATTTTTTTTTTTTTTTTTACAACTATTCAAATGAATTTGAACGTTCCGCAATTTTTCATTTTGGAATTATTGTTCAAACAACATTAACGTAACTGCAAATATCTGTTTCGGATTTAATAGACCTGAAAATACGAATCCCCCTCACATTGGCAATACCCCTGTACAAGTAAGAGAAAGGAATAATAATTTATTTATTTTAAAAAAAATCAGCTGTCAGCAAAATTGAAAGTTTTGTGTTAACCATGATGTAACCTTCCAGAATGTTTGGATTAAGTAGGTTTTTTTTCTAAATGTCATTCATACGAACTTGTATTAGGTATGTTATAAAGTGAGGCAGTGATGGTTTTGCATTCTCTATGACGAAATTTTATTAAATCTTTCACTTATTATTTATTGATGATGATGATTGATTAGACCTCTTATTGGAAACTTCACTTGTTCTCTGGGTTGCCTTCAAATTGTTCCTAGATTTGCTGAGGTTTTGGTGATCCTGTGTGTCTAAGACTAAGTACCTTTTTTTTCTAAGTACTTTTTCTAAGATCCTATTTTCTTTAGACGAATTTAGATTCCTACTCTCTTATTTTCTCGTAGATAAAACTTGCAAGTTCTGATATTCATCCGCAGAAAACCAAAGAGAAGTTAAAAAAAAAAATGCTGTTAATCTTATTTAATCAAATTTTAAGAAAAACAATCACTAATTTCCTGTTCATCAATTTCATCCGTAACCTAACAAATTGAACAAAGGCTATTATCATTGCTCTAAAACTTAACCTTCTTTCGCTTCAACTTGTAATTATTTTGACATTCACGGACTTTTAGCAGTAAAAGGTAAACAAAGTTACTTATTATTTTGTAAAACATTAACACTGTAAATATTTATTCTGATAAAACATGACATTTTACTTAGACCTACTTAACTTTGTTATTGATCTGCGTCCAATTTACGATGTTGAGATTTTAAAGGTTTTTTTTTTTTTTGAGGTCACCTGTGCCCAAAATATTGGTCTTTACAAATCTCTGTTCATGTTAGTTTGTATGATTTTATAAATTCACACATATGTAAAAGTGTTTCCGTTTACTATTTGTACTTTCGGCGAATTATGGTCGAAAATGGTACCTTTAAAATGAGAGCGCATGATGTTGAAGTGAAATACATTTTAGTATTAAGTTCCGAGAAAATATAATTACGTAAACTGCGCTAAGTGTACACGTCATATGTTTTTTTATTTATCATAGACTTTTTTTAAGCTGCAACACTGTACAATTAGTAATCGATTTATTATTCTCTACTCAGTGATATAAGTGAGGAGGTTCTTAAAATGGTTAATTCACAGGGCCCCCTCCGCGAGTGCTTGGGAAATATTTGTGTGGTCGCTTTTTTTTTTAAATTTAAAACTGAATTAGTATTCCAGAGAGTATTTCTAAATTTATCTGGTTTAAAAGCGGTGCGCATTACTGGATGCAGTGATTGCAATCATTGCTGCCACACTTAAAAAGTAAACTTGATGTTTTTTTTTGTATTAATTAAGTTAAAAATGTTTGCGAGAAATAATTGCAGCACTGGTTAAAATTATTTAGGAAACAAATTGTTAGAAACTAAATGTTTACATTTTCTATTAAGAGTAGGTATTGTGTTCGTGCGGATTTCCCTTTTAAGTGTTCGCCGGAAATAACCTTTAAGGTCACCAGTGTCTGAAAAAGTGTATGTACCCACCTTAAGTCCGAGAAAGTGTTTGGTGACACAGTTCTGATTTATTACTTAGGCAACACTGGATTTTCCCAGTCTTCATACAAAAAAAAAATCTTGTTTTAAATGTTCTAGGTAGCAGCAGCAGTCCTGCTAGCCACTCTGGCGGCCGTACATGCCGGCTACCTTAGCGGCGGATATTCCGGCTGGACCGGAGGTCTAGGCTACGGAGGCGGCTATGGAGGTTATGGTGGCGGATATGGTGGCGGTTATGGAAGCGGCTGGAAGGGAGGCTATAGTGGCCTTGGAGGTTATGGTGGATACGGAGGATACGGAGGCGGTTACGGAAGCGGCTGGAAGGGAGGCTATAGTGGCCTTGGAGGTTATGGAGGATACGGAGGCGGTTACGGAAGCGGCTGGAAGGGAGGCTATGGTGGTGGATACGGAGGTTATGGAGGCGGATATGGAAGCGGCTGGAGGGGCGGATACGGAGGATACGGAGGCAGCTATGGAGGTTATGGCAAAGGTGGTTGGTGGTAAACTTCTTGAAGCCACCAGTACATTGCACCATATTCTTAGTATACGGCTCTCCGTTCCCCACCATCAAACACAACTTCCTCTTCCACCTTAAGAAGTCCGCAAGCGTTCCCTTTTTTGTACTTTTTACCAAAATGTATATAAAATTATTTTATACCCAATAAACCATACAGTATTCTTTTCTTTTTTTTTTTTTCTTTAAATCTTTCTTTTTATTTTTTATAACCTGCTAAATTATAACAGATTAATTAACTTCTTCAAATCACGACAATCAAGACTATCATGTTCATGATTACAAAACGTAGAGTTTTAAGATTTATTTTTATGGCTTTATGTGGGAAGAGGGATATCTTTGTCTTGAAGTCGATTTGTGTTAGATCAACGCTCCAAGTCGATTATTATAGAAGTGAAGGGGGGACGATTATTGTCGTTCCTAAGCTAAAAGGTTGGAGACGGAACGATCCGTATCCGGCTGAAAGGAGAAGAAAAAGTTTCCTCACTGAGAAGTTTCTGAAGAGCGGTTTCCAAATACAGGACAAAGGACTGAGACAGGCTTGCTGTAAAGTACCATTTAACCCCTTATTGTCATCCGCACATTACTAGTGAGAATTGAAAATGTTGCAATACCGAAATGAAGAATATTTCCTGAAGGTGTGAATCTCAAACTATTATTTTTTCAACCTTCCCTTTGAAATCTATGCATGATAAGAACCTCCTAGAACTGAAATCAATTAACATTACAAAAAAAATCGAAACTAGAATCGAACCGTAAGAATAGCAATCAGAGAAAATTGGCGCCCACACACCAGATTTTTTTCGTTTCTCGACTTTGAAGCACTTCCGGATGAAAGTCAAACCGAACATCATGACGTCACTTCCAAGAGTGAGAGAATAATCTGTTTTTACCATCACATTACCTTACTACGAGTCTAACTCACTCATAATTTCTATTCAACAAAATCTTATAGTTTAAAAAGTTAAGCATAAGGGTTGATTAAACGACAAAAGGTATACAAATCACCTGGTATCCAACATTTCATTCATACTTCATTCAGACCCCTTAATGATGACCATTTTCATTCATATTATATTTTTTGTTGAAATATTACCAAAATGTAAATTCGGAAATAGAAGTAATAGCAAACCTGCTTTAAATCTATTTCCAATTATAGATCCTTACTGTGCTCTTTATACTTAACAATCATTACACACAGACAACGAACTATAACACTATTATTATCACGTTTCACACTCATCAGATTATTATGAAAACGTGAACAATAATAGGGTATATCGAAGATCAAGCTGATGAGCTTATGAAACTGTGAGAAACTTCATCATGCGTTATCTGGACAGAAGGCGAAGATCCTGTCAAAGACGTTTCGTTTCCTCTATCATTGAACTAACCCCATGACCCACCTGGAGCCAGAATGTACATTAAGACCGCGCTAGTTGAGTATGGGATATGACAGTACGTTTTAAAAATCGTTTTCTTGGCTCATCGTCACAGCAACATAATGATCGTTAAACCAGCGAACCAAAGATATTCCAGGCGATAATAGATTGTTTCTCAATAAAATGGTTTTAATGGTGCTTAATGAAAAACAGGGATTAATGGTGTTGATAGCAAGTTAATTGCAGCCGAAATCCGGTGCAATCACTTTTAACGTTTACATAAAAAGTGCATTAGTCAGTCGTAAAGTTCCTTGTTTCATTGCATTCTTACGAGGATATGAAGTAATTGCAATATTGTTTTTTAACAATGAAGTTTTCATGCAAAAATGTTTACTTATAATCTCTAATTCTCTAATATTGCGTTGGTAAATAGCCATTCTTTTCGTTTTCAAGTATTCCCAGAAATCGGGGAGTAGGTAGATTGGGATTACCACTCCCAAGGTCTAAACACCTCTCCCCTCTAATGGAGGGTGTAACCTTCCGATAACTACGCTAGCTTTCAGAGGAAGACAAATTTTCTACTAACAAGCTGTGATCAAGATGGGCTATTTACGCCGAGGTTACGTCCAGCAAGGATGGCGCTGAGGAAGAGAAGAAAGCATGAGACAGGGTTATCTTTCTTCCTTCCAACCTCCCAAATATCTTCTCCCACATAGTCTAAGGATGGCCTCATTGTGGCTTTCAGCAAATTCAAGACCTGAAAGATTGAAAGATTACCTCGTCTTTGGTGGCCTGCGCCTATCTGGGAAGTTTCCGGTTGTAGAAAATTTAACTCTTAAATTTAAATTAGAAAAACACCTCAATCATTACACCAAATTGTTCAAATCACCGTAACAACTTCAGTAAGGTTACAAATTATATCGATACATCACTTTTAGAAACTGCCGACTGATGCGGAATTTCGTGTGATTTATAAAGATCGATATTTCTTATAGTTCTTCTTTTAATTAATGTTCAAATCCATGGAGTTTTGTGGCATTGAAGATGCTAATAACATTTCTACCATTTCTCAGTATCAAGGTTAATGAACGTTAAGATGCTAATTACGTAAAACTTCCTAGATGTTATCTTGGGATTATGCATTCGGATATTTACACTAATTAAACCGAAAATTGAAGGTTAGATTTTATAAAATTTTATGGAACTAATTAAATGAAAATCAAGTTGCTTCAATTAAAAATGCCAGATTATTTGTGTATCTCAAGTTAGTATCCCAAATCTATGGAGTGCTTTTGTATCCTTTTAAGAAAAGCCCTACCACCCTCATTTAACAGAACTTTTCTTTAATTGAATTTTCCTACAAAAAATTTTCCAAATAGTGAGTTCTAATGGAATTAGAATGACAAGTTTAAAGTAAATGGATCCATTTTCAAGAAAACCTTTTTCAAAGTGGCACACAAACTTTCATTAGAGCAATAACTACCCGTGGACGGATTCTGAAGGTTAAGTTACAGTCGGATCGCCTTGCGAGATCCAATTGGCACATAAAATTCCAATTCCCTGGGATTTTTCCGCCTTTGAGATATTTCGGTCACATACACAGACTCACTATATGCTCAGATTTGAATTGAAAGGTAATTTCTCTTTTAAACAAATCGTTGTAGCAAGGTTTAAAGAGGGTTGAAGCCCAGGTAGGGCTCAGAAGAATGCCGAAGAATCAGAGTATGGACGCCAGACCACTGCTCGGAACACTCAATCGCATTCAGGCATTGCATTCACTCACTGCGGATCCATTCTTAGCCTCTCTTCACGACCTTACTCTACTCTAGTTGGTTACTGTAGTTTATTATACCTTACTACCTGCTAATGCTAGCCGTTAAAATCTTTCTCAGCAATTTTATCTTTTATTTCCTTCTGCATCCTCCCTAACCAAAGCTAATTATCCACTCGCAAACAAATATTCCAATATTATATAATGTATAAATCATTAAAAGTAAGATCAATTACACCAATCGCATTTATTCCATTGTATAAGCGATAACAGGATAGTGCAATTTATTTTATTAGGATCAATTACATAAGTAGACTCACCAAGTACTGAAGATATTGACTTACATAAACGGCTTTGATAGTGGTTCTAGCATTTCTTCTGATTACTTTCGAAGTTTCGCCCTGCGACTGTCTCTTAATTTCCTCTCTTCAAGTAGATCTTTACTTTAATAACTTTACCAGCAAAATAGTTTTCAAGGCATGCCGAGGAAAAACAGGAACAAATTATGTTGTAGGAAATAATTTTTGTTTTAAATTTATTTAGAGATTTGTATACAATAAGTAAATATGATGATGATGATGTAAATGGTGCGTGAAATGCTGGAGGAGAGAAGCACTCTCAACAGGATATCGATATTATAATGATGACTATCATCATCTTAGACTGCAAGGAAGTCCCGGAGTCATTGGCGATTCAGTCGACGTGGAGGATTGTTAGGAATGAAATAGAAGGCGAGAGACTGCACGAGTGGATTAAAGCAAGTAGAGAGAGCAGTATGGAACTTGCGATATTTCGTCTTGGCGAGTTGTACGAATGGAATGTTGAGATCTTTGTGAAGAGTGAAGTTAGTTACGTAGAAAGGAGCGTCAGCTATCTGTCGGCAGTAGTTTTGATTGAAATATCGAATTCAGTCTGTATGTTTGTAGGTTTGGCTGAACCTCACGGCTCTAGTCCGTAAATCCACATAGGTTTGAAGATAGTACTACATAGATCAATCGTTTCGAGTTCTACAGCCAGTTTGGAGCGTCTTCCAAAGAAAAAGTTTTACACTTTTTGCCATTACTTGCCTTTTAAGTCTTGCGAGTGGGTCCCAAGTGAAGTGTTTCGCCTATGTAGGGCCCAAGGTAGTGCACCAGTTCTGTAAGAAATAACTGTGTAGTAAAATACAGAGTTTGATTAAATAAATGAGTTAGAACTCGATGAATTGCAGCAAGAGAAAGAGATAAGAGAGTTGTCACCAAATGTTAATTTTATAACTTTTAGCAAACTATAATAACTAATCTAAATTCATAGTTTAAGCTATTCCACTATAGCACTGTCAAAAGAACTATTTAGAGCATTATTTTAGGTTAGGAAATAAATAAATTATGGTTAAATATAAAAGCAAATTTATATTCAAGGTTTATTTATTTTATTTTTGTTTATTTTTTGAAAATTCCACTTTGGGACAGGATGGAAGAAGACTACAAATTTCTGAAGGGGGATTGGTACTAGCTATGCAATTAGGCAATCAGGCTGTGCGTTCAGATTGTGCAACATTATTTCACCTGTCATAAATCTAAATATTAGGGTCATCTGTTTTGATTTTTTTTTTTGTAAACTAACTATACTTTTAATTAAACTAAAAAAATCTGATTGAATTCTCACTTAACTTTTTCGTTTTCTCTTTTCAAAATTCATAGCTTTCGTTAAAACACCGTTTCATTAAAAACAAACATTATTTAGTCAGTAAAACCTCTTTGTCCTAGAATGATCGTTAAGAGAAGCCTTCTCCAAGGCTTCTAATAAAAATCATGGTTAGACATTTACGAAATATACCATTAACTCAAAATTTTAAGAAAATCGTGAGAGTTTTCGAAAAATTCCACAAAACGCAAGACCATCGATATATCGAATTTTTCTGAAAAATATCTCTGATTAACTTTAAATATTCTTGTAAAGAATTCGATAATCATCCAGTTAAAAAATTATAATAAATAACTAATTTCATATTTTTAGCATTAGGGTTTGATTAAACTTCACCTCACTATCGTTCTATCTTTTTAATCGATATAACGTCATAAGTGAATGCAAACTTTACGTAATTATTGCAAACTTAAGGAAGGCAGCTAAATGTAAAATAAATCTTACAAATTTAACTTCCTGTTTCTCCATGCCCTTTACATGTATTTGTAACTGGTAAATACATATATATTATGTGCAATATTGCAAATAATAAAAAGGCATTTTAACCTCAACTATTCTTGCGCAAGAAGAAGCCTACAAGTCTACGAAATATCTCGTCCAGTCTAGGCTCTAGAGTAACTATGTGCTGTTTGAACTTTTACTACTTCACTATTACAAAACATTCATTTCCGTTTCACTTAGTGTAAAAAAAAAAATACTTCATGTATGTGTCATCTAGAACTGCGGGTGTAACCTCGTGGGAGGTTATATAAACAGTAGGTACAGATGTGTTAAAGTTACAGAAGTGTATTCACTAATAACTATGTCAATGTAAAAATGACAGAACAATGGAACTGTGAAGTAGTTTGTACTATGATAATATTAGCTGGGAAGTAATTAAATCAGTATTTTTAAACATTTATGGTGCGTATTTGAAGATTGTTCTTTGTTTTTTGTACAATTTTGAAACATTAGGTTGAATGCCGTTCTACTTCAGGATTTTCTGTTTTCTCTTACTTCTTTGCATTGCAATTGTGACCAATGTTTGAAATTGAGCATTCTTTATAAATATCTCGGGAGATTCCCTGAGTCCACAAAAAGTGGTTTTGTATACATTAAGTGGTCCGCACTTCTAACGCGAAAAAGTCTGTTAATGTGGGTGTGTAATGAGAGGGAGGAAAAAATCTGTATGTGAAGGGTGGGATCAGTATAACATTCAATAAATAAAAACTCACAAATTATCTGTGAAAAACTAATGTTGAATTGCGGAAAAGTTACGTTGATAACGTTTTTGAAAATCATTTAAGGAACCTCTGGTTTTCTATTCATACCATACTTGTGTAAACTGTTCACGGAAAAGACGAAATTACCCTTAAACTTCTGTAAACGCGCT
This sequence comes from Rhodnius prolixus, assembly GCF_049639745.1. Classification (NCBI taxonomy): domain Eukaryota; kingdom Metazoa; phylum Arthropoda; class Insecta; order Hemiptera; family Reduviidae; genus Rhodnius; species Rhodnius prolixus. The sequence goes on along the minus strand of NW_027411605.1, from coordinate 4,270,748 downwards.
ATAATCATACAGATCTGTATGTTTTATTGGTAACATTCTAAGAAAATTCTTCTGAAGAAAACTCTAGATGAGAGGTGAAGTGCCTATTAAATGTAATTTCCGGTTTTCATACTTGTATACGTATTAAATATGGAAATGAAATTTAGAATTTAGCGGAAGTGATATTTTATATTTTTTTCGTATGTATTCATATACATACTTAATAGTTTCAAGAAAATTTCCCGACCTGAATTGTGTGTAGAAAAAATCGTGAATTGTGTAGTTTACAATCAAAATTAGTTAGATTAAATAGAACAAATCTCTTAGAAATGAGTTACTTTTTTTACAAATTCCCCTGAGGTTATGGGGCCGTCTCATAGCTGGTGCAAGTGGTCCGGTTAGTTGAAACTTCCGCGTGGGCTGAACCCCAAGTTGCAGAACACATTATTTTGTAATTTGACATACATTTTCTCTTTCAATTGGTACGCGGGGTGTTCAGTCTTTAGCAGAAGATCGTATGGAGAACATGGTCGTTAAGGTACTTTCACTATTTTTGTTGTTATTGTAATCTTATATTTTTTATCTTCACTTACCACAGTGAGAGGATATCTTGTGAGTGTTCCTGAAACTGAGTTTTAAATGTTTCTAGTTCCTCTTAGAGAGTATTGCGATCGAATATCCTTTTGACACCTGCACATGTATTCAAAGATTTTCCTTTAAGATCGATAAATCTGTTATGAAACCTCCAATGAATTCCTCTTACACCCTTACATTTCAGATATGACCCAGTTTTTTAAGGATTTGTTTGTGATAACAGTGATAAATGTCAATAGGAAGATTAGGGCTAAGAATTAGCCTTAGTCAATGACTGGCCGCCTATTACGCGAAGTCTACGGCAACGTATCTAATCTTAACTTTCACCTCATTCTCCAAAATTGGAGATATTTTCAAAAAAAGAAAAAAGAGTACCATTTAAGTGAAAAATCCATCGAAATAAAAAGTTTCCGCTTCCTGTGTTTAGGGTGATAGATACACACCGGTTACTTTCTTTAAAATAACTTTTTCGAACACTAGGAACTTCAAAACGAGGTTTCAGGTGAAAACTTGAAATCAAAAATTTTACACGATCGAAATAAGAGAAAATAATGACGAATGAATGGAAAAATCGGACTATTTTTCAAAAAAACAAAAAACCTCAGAAACCTATTCTGTAAATAAAACTGTACATTGTTCTGATGTGGTACTTTAGAAAACATACCTATGAGTGCACGCCTCTGAAAACCTCTTATATTAAATTTTCCTATCCGTAAAACATGTATTTCCGTTTAAAACCTTGTTTCAAAATTTTGTCATGATTACGTACTTCCTCTTGTGAGAAATTGACAATTTGCCATACTAGTTTCTCTTGCAGTAGCAAAAATGTCATCAGTCTTGAGTGTGATTTCATATGTTTTCCGGAAAACTGTAAATACAAATGATTTTCGTGAATGGATCTTCAAAATACTGCTCCTCTTCAGCGGGTCCTAAAATGCATCTCCTGAACTGATTACTATTACTTTTGATTGCATTTCATTTAGGTAGAGATTTCATGGTTAATATTAAATTTTCAGCTTACGCTGTGGATGCTGTTGGCAACATCATTATTAACGGAACTATCATCCAGTCCTATACAGTTCCCAGATGACAGTACTCCTGGAAAATCTGTGGAACCGTACTTGCAAGGAACCGGTGAAGCTAAATTCCATTTCACCTCATCGCACAAACATAAGAAAAAGAAAAGAAAACGGAAAAAAGGATGTCTATTCGCTTTGCACAGAGGTCGGGAGGCCGGCCGAACGAATCCAGAAGGGAGATTTTTCTTTGTGCCGTTGATAAATTATTACGACACAGATATTTATGTGTTCAATGGACTGACGGGCGGCGGCGGTAAGCCGGGCGGTGGAAGCGTGGATCCGTGTTCATCGTTGGTAAGCGGTGCTGGAAGTGTGGTCAGTACTGGCGGAAGTGTGATCAGTGGACTGGGCGGTCTGTTGCCGGCAGGAAGTGGGTCTAGACCGCCGTCTCCTGCGCCAGGCGGAGGAACAACAACTCCTAGCGGCGGAGATGGAGGCGACAACACTGACGAGGATTACGACTACAGTGATGGTGGTGACTCAGACTCCAACAGTTCGGACACGCCTACGTTCTTCAGCAACGCTCCAGCGCCACTCACCAACGTCTTCAGCTCCATCACTAACGGTATTCGACCTTTGTTTGATCGACCTAATCGATACTTTGATTACTATGTAGTTAGGCCTTTTAATAGGTCAGTTAGTCAACTTTTTAGATGGTTTTAAGTTATATATATATATCTATATATTTTTTCAAGATATAGATACCCTAACCTGTTATTATTTCTTCACTAATATGTATTTAACATTTGTTGAGCAATAACAGGGGTCCAGTTTTGCTTTATTAAATATTATTTTTTTAAAATTCGTATCTCATGAGCCTTAGGCAATATTGAGAATTCTTTCAAAATTTTAATTCATGTTACTACAGTATTCTGTAAATTTAGATTCGCATATTTTTTTGAAAAATCAGATGTGAACACTGTGGCGACTTACTACCATCTTCGGAATTCTAATTTACACATTTTTTCAAATTCCATATTTGAAACATATTTAATTATTCCAAAACATCTCTAGATTATAAAGCGACACATAACACTGAAATGATACTAAGTGAAACCGACATCCATACGTTTTCATACGTAGCCTTAAAAATAAATATTGCTGGAAAATTATTCAATTATTATTGATTCCCAATATGTATTTTTTTTTAAAGTCTTAGAAAGGTTAGATGTGAACCATTTTTAAAAGCTGCATTTCCGGTCGTTAGGTGAAACTCTAACTAAATTTTTGGATAACATTATTTCTGCTTTTTAATGTATAAGAACCGAACAGTACATAGAACAGAATCAGTTGGAGATAGAATTTAAAAGGAAAGCAATCTCCCCTCCGAAAAGAAAGGGGGCCTTAATCGAAGGATGCAGGAAAAAATGAATTGAAATAAGTTTGTTGATTAACATGAGTGCAGTAAGTACGCAAAGTTTGGTGGAAATCAAGAAAATAAAGGTACAAAGTTCGGTAAAGTGGTACTTCACTAATTTACAGCCGGGTCTTTTGGTGAAACTCAAATCGGGTTTTTCATTTTCAGAGATATCTTGTAAACATATTTACTCGCACATGTATTTCATCGTTCACACTTTTTTTCTGATTCAGGGGACCTTGAAACGGTGAAAATTCAATTTAGAAAATTTTTTAATGGTCGTAATTGGTACTTAGAGAAAGTAAACATAGTTAAGTTTTGATGTTCGCTGAAATAATTGTAAAACTATCCTGGTAACTGCATGACGGCATAGCTCTTCCAGAATCCTACAAAAATACGTATGTTTCAAACCAAAGTGCCCAGAACTAATCAATGATCTTTTAAGTTCAAATGAAACTCCCTACTTTTGCTGCTGTTCTGGTGGACTGAGATTCTTATTGCAACACAAAACAAATTTTACTTGTGCGAATCTATTGCTGCATATTTTTAAAAAGTGTAGTGTAATCTAGTAACTGTCTACGAGTTAGTTGATTTACCATATTTCTTAATTTATAATTGAACCTGATCTTTAAATATGAACTCATTTCTTTGTCTAAAAGTTTTTTTTTTATGAAAGACAGCAAAGAATATATTTTTCTAACTGGGACAAATGTATCTCCATTAATGTAAACTCATGGTCACTTCTAGTAGTTTCCCACAAGTAAGTATAATGTACAAATCATGTATAACTCTTAATTTAACATGCAGGGAAACGTATAAATACAATTTCAAGTTGATAGAATAAAATAAAAAATAATAGTCTACGTAATATTAAGAACGTTTCCTGGATTCTCACTTTCGTAAGATAAATATTTAGAACTGAAATGCGATATAATATCGTAGATTTCTATCTTTTGTGAATTGCTTATCGAAATTTATCTAACTAAATTTATTATTTAACCCTGAATTAGAATTATCATCTTATAAAATAAGATACGACATACTGGTAGTCAATACGTACATATTGGTAGTCAACAAGTGAATGCTCCTATACTCTAGCGGTCACTTGTAGAACTAGTAGTCATCTTTAAAGATGGTGGGTTAAGTTCTGTTATTCAAACTTCATGTTTAAAATGTTCTAAGCTCTGTGGTTATATACTAAAGGCGATTGATGTATAGGCCATTGTTGAATTTAGAAGAGTATAATTTGTACTTGTTTGTTAATAATGAAGTTAGAGCCCTTCTGATTGGGTATTAAATTTGGAGTATGCAGTTTCAGAAAATTCAGAAGAGTAAGTTTTCATAAATAAATAAATTTAGGATTTAAAATCATTAAAGATCGTCAAAAACCATTTTTTTTTCTTTTAAGTTGCATCAAGAGGGAGGTTCTACGCACATGTAGGAACCATACGATCTATTATGACTCTCGTCAGTCAAAGAAGATATTTTGTAAACTGAATAGGTTGTGAATTTGAGTTAGCCTTTATAGACGCTAACCCGTAATTGTTTAACACATTAGCTATCGGTGAACAGTGAAATTGTTGGAAGGGAGTCAAGTATATAAGTTGTTACCCTCAGAGAAAATAAGATCTCTGAAGAAATATTCTGTGCCACAGGAGGATCTACTTAAAGCGGATAACTTTCTTCCTTACCCCCTTGGGAAAAGCCAAGAATCTACGTTCTTCGGAGTTCTGGGCGTCCCCAGCTGTTATCTCAGGCTAGAACACTTTCTCACATTTCTATTTACATACAAAACATGCAAAGGGTGCAGAGATAGCGGTTGAGTGTCGTTATATTGAGTTTAATGCAACTGTCGGGAAACTCTGCTTCATTTTCTCAATCATTCATTCGCTCAGAAGTAGTTGAATAGAAAGCTAGAAAAGATTGGACAGTGTTGGATTAGTTTCCATAGATTAATAATGAAAATATAATCATAAAACTTTTCATATGTTTAACCTATTATAATTTTGGGGAAAGCTTATTCCTTGCCTTATGCCTTACATTTACGGTCGGAGCATTTCCCATTGTACTGCTGGTCTCTCTTTACAGAAATCACTGTCCATTACTAGTCAGAAAGCTGTAATAATTTCCTAGAAAGAGATCGATCTTAGGTCAGACATCGAACCGTGGAATCTCCGCTTCGGAATCTTTTGCCCAAACTAAGCCTTAGCCAATATCTTAACCCTTCCCTTAATAGTTATCGGTAATAAGAAAATGCTATTACTTCATTTGTATTTGCGTCAGTACATATAATACTATCTAGTAGATTATAATTTTTTTTAAAAAAATAAGTCTTTATTAAAAGTTTGAAATAAGAAGGCTTGTTAAAAATATAATTTTCTAAAATTGTGAAAGACAAAATCAAGGATATCTTCCTTTATTCGAGGAATATTAACCTTCATAATGCAATCTTTATCTTGTGGGGAACTCAGTCAAGGAAGTTTCGATCGTAATTTTGTTTAAATTTCACTGTGTTTGACATTTATTTTATACTGAATTCTGACATTATTAACGGTGTTACAAAATCTATTTTTCCATTAATGAATTCATCTGCAGCCTAGCGGCCATTTATAGTACTAGTTTCTTTAAAGAGAACAAAAATTGATGTTAAATTTATACTTCTTTATGAATATTTCAACTATATAAAATTATAATAATGTTTAGCTGTTTAGAATTAACGTTACCATTTATTAATTTTAATCGATAAATTCTAAAGTAATATGCTCTTGTAACGTAGATACAATTTAAGAAGTAAAAGCGTAGAAATAATATTAGTAGTATAAAAAAAAAGTTACCATTCATTTAAATGTGTTTGTATAGTTTATAAATCTTTCACTTAAGCTTTACTTCTTTAACTAGGATAAAATTTAAATCGCACATTTAAGCTGTACTACAAAAGACTGAAATTTTCCCATTATTTGATACAGTTATGTTTGTAATTACAAAAATAAAGAAAAATTCAGATATTAACTCCTTTCTATGCTTTTTTATTTATTTCTTTTATTAATATTATTGTTTAATTTGTTTCTACTGTTATTGTGTGTGTTATGAAATGAGTGAATTTTTTTTTTTATATATATTTATTTAAATTTTTATTTATACAGGGTGTTTCAGGGTTAAGTGTCCTAACTGAAAATATGAATTTAGGACCTCAAAACAAGAACAAATTTTCCTATGAAGGTATGCCCGTAAACGCTTTGTTTAAGAGATATTCACGTCTAAGGATTTTAGGACGAATGATAAATTGATTGTATAACTGCTAAAATCACCTTGTACCTCTAACTGCACATACCAATAGTGACATTTTACGGAAAAATACCATCTGGAATTTGCACTGTGGACTTTCTAAATAATAACTCTTTCTCAATAACATTTATCAGTTTGACGCTTTTACAGAGTTTGCATCATCACAGTGAATATGCCGATATGGTGTTTGTGTATGGTTTTTGCAATGCTGCCCGTCGTGAATATTCCAGTGCGATTTCCGAATAAAAGATTACTGTACAATACTATCTTTAGGTCCACATTTCATCGTCTCAGAGTAACTGGCATATTTGCTTTAATGCCACGTGCAGATGGAGCTCTTGCCCCTTAATGAAATGAAAGAAGTGCGACAATATTACAATATTTTGATAATAATCCATCCGCCAGTTACGAAGAGCTGCAGCTGAATTACATACTAAGCCAACTACAGTTAGGAGAACTCTCTCTCTCCTTGATAGACGTCACCCATAGCATTATCAACGGTATGACAATTATAATCTCAAGAAGAATTTGGTCAAAGAAATTTTTCCGATTGGTATTTAAATTAAGTTGATCTTAAGCCACAATTTTCGCCGGACATATTTTCTGGACGGATGAAGCTACACTCACGAGAAATGTTCAACCAAAAAAATTATCATCTCTGGATGCTCGAAAATCCTCATACAATTTGTGAGCACCATTTTCAGCGAGAGTTTCAGTGATATTAGACAATATTTTAATTGGTCCGCATTTCCTACCACCTAGGCTTAATGCGGACACATTTCTGCAGTTTCTTAGTAATGATTATTACATTTTGATTGAAGTTGTTCCGCCTTAACTCAGAAGGAACTCATGGTTTCAATTAGATGGTTGTCCAGCACATTACGGCAGAGGTCCAGGAAAGTGGTTAATCAACATTGGATTGGCCGAGCAGGACCGACGGCTTAGCCTGCACGCTTTCCAGATCTGACACCAATGGATTGTTTTTGCTTGGGGTGCCATTAAAGGAAAAGTCTACGAAATGCTGATCAATGATCTTCATTCTTTAAGAAGAAGAGTAAATGAATCAATAACAGCAATCCAGTGCCGTTCGGCTATTGCTGCTGTGGAAGAAAGATACCGATTCCTCATTTTCTTTATTATTTATTTATTTACTTTTAATTGTCATTATTTTCTATTAATAAAGTAGTTGGAAGACACTATTAATTTTTTTTTATTATAACTTACCTAATAATAATTCATAAAATGGAAATCTTTAGACGTGAATATCTCATAAACAAAGCGTTTACGGGCATACCTCCAGAGGAAAATTTTGTCTTGTTTTGAGGTCCTAAATTCATATTTTCAGACCCTGAAACACCCTGTATATTATATTGAATTTAAAGGCTGTTTTACCAATAGTTATGTCACTTTTCAGTGAACTCTGAATTCAACGACGACAATACTTGCATAGATTTTAGAAGCAAAGAATACTTCCTCAAAGTTGTTTATTCATGTTCATTGATGGAGCTGTTTTAACAAGTATTAGGGCACCATTCTTTGTACAATGATGTATTTATGACCAATAGCAAAATGAAAAAAATGTTTTTGGTGTCATTCTACAAAAATAGGACATCTCAAAAGGAAAGTGTACCAAGAAATAAAGAGAATTTCGGTAAAAATGATAAAACATTTGAATAAAATCCAGGTTAAGTTCAGAAATAAGAGTTTTATAATTAGCATTGCAGGAGTTAGGAAGAGAGAAATAAACTGGTAATGGTTCCCTTCCCTAAAAATTCATTTTCTTTACCATAAGTTTAGGCTGCCCTATGTAACAAATGGAGAAATTTCAACAGAAAATAATTTAACTCTCTCTCCAGCTTCTATTTATTCAACAGATTTAATAAGTGAGCTAATAATCTGCACAATTCTTAAATATTATTTATCGCTTATTAGGTATACAAACTCTTAGCTTAAGAGTGTGCTAGCTAACGTTCATTTTTAAGTATTTAGTAGCAGTGTACAATGCTTTTAGAGTAAATATGAACGGTGTAGAATAGTGTTACACAACTGACAATCTATGTACTGGCGCCGGTTTGCGAAACAAATTTACCTCTTGGCCTCAAAATATTAACAGTCAGTTCTTTTGTTGCCAATTTTTAGAAGAAATTTAAATATATTGTGCATTTTCGGGCATAATTATTGGTTTTGCACTATTAGGTATAATTTATATTTTTTATCCTGGCATATTTTTCCATAATTTTGAGGATTTCTCAACGCAGTACCAAATCTTACCTGTATTTGCTTCTTCAATCATTCAATACTGATTTCCAAGAAAAGAATTAACAATATAAAATCAATAATAATTGAACACATTATGGAACAAATGCTTTTATTTTACAAAATATCCATTCAGAAAAAAACATAACACTAATTAGGCTTAAAATTTGCCAGAAAATATAAAATACTATTAAGTACAAAAACAAAAAAGCACTTAAAAACAAACAAGTAGTGAGCAAAATCAGAAAAGAAAAAACAAACAACTCATTAGGAATTCAAGATTAAAAGACGGATTTTTAAATTTTACTAATTTCAAAAAGGCCACTTTTAAATTGACAAGAAGATCTCACTGTATGTATGGGAAGAAAAAAAAGAAATTGTTTAGGGTTGCCAAATTATAAATTAAATACATATTTACAGGCCTCTTAAGAGATGTATTTTTTAATATTTACAACCTTTATAGGTGTATAAAATTACTGGTGTTTCATAAGTTGAAAAGAAATGGCCAAAAACACAGTCAATTTTAATACGAGGAATAAGCCTTTACCCCAACACTAGGACGCACTTTTTTCACAGGAAAGTACTTCTTTCGAAGCTGTTCTTCACCCAGGATTTCAAGCTTTCCGTTCATCAGATCTAAACCGGAGATCTCCCGCTTCATAACCATTATACAAACTCCCAAAATCATAGAGACATTTTAAGAAAAAAAAAAAAAAAAAAAAATAGAGAATCGTACAAAGAAATTGAGTCAATTCTAGCTTATAAGTGTGTAAATAGCCAGGTCATCTTCAGAATCAAGATGAAAGGCGAGAGAATTGCTTTTCTAGTTCTCCTATATGACGGAGATGGCCAATGTTACGAGGATGAAGTTTTAAAAGATTTCTTAGAAATTAGTCTAAAATATTCTCGTACTAAATTACAGCCATCAAGTCCGATGGACTGAAGTAAACCTGAGAAAATCCTAAGAAAAATAGGACGGAGTAATTTAACCCATTCGCTGCCAAGCCTAAATTGTACGAAGTTATTCGCTTTGCCATTTCTATTTTGAGTGTTATTGTTTCTAAGTTTTATTATTTCAAGATAAATACTCATATTTTGTCATAAATCATAAATAATCATTTAAATGTATAAAAATCAAACACGAGTATACTCGTGGTTGGCAATGGGAATGCAACAGGACTCGATATCCTTTTTCTTATTTGCGCACGTTTAAGCAAAAAAACAAATGAATCACACAAATTGTAATGCTATTATACCAAATAATACCATTATTACAAATAATAATACTAAACAAATCTTTATAATATAAAGTATAATATAATATAAAGAATATATTGAAAGTATCACGAGTATATTCGTGCTGGCAATGCGTAACACCCTGTCAACCTCGAGTATATTCGTGGTTGGCAGCGAAAGGGTTAATTTAATGGCAGTAAGATCCTTAAATTATTAACATTTTAATTGGATTATTTAATGATTTATTGCGTTGACTGCGGCACGCTTTTTTTTAACCTAAAATATCAGTAATGTGTGAAAAAAATGAAAGTTATTTTGTTTGGAGAGAAAATAAACTGTGTCAAAACTAGAACTTTAGTTCACCAACTCGTTCGTAGATAGCTGAAAAGGACACCAAACTTACTTTATTCCCGGGAATATGTATCACAGAACAGAATCAACTTAACCTTCTCTGGGAGTATATAACGCAGGGTACGACCAATTTTCTGTTCCGCAGTTAACGTGTTCAGTGAACTCCTTAAAGGACATGTTTAACTTGAGAGTATTTCAATGTATTATTATTTTAAGAGTGCAATCAAAATAGGAAAAAAGCTTGAATGCGTTTCAGCAGGTTTGATAATTTACCTTTTCAGCTTTGTGCGCAAGTTTCTTGCTTATTTTAACCTTATATGGCAACCCTATTTACATAATATTTTATTTGTGTTTATTATTCTTCATTTCATACAGTTTCAACTATTGTAAAATAAGTTTAAAATGTGTAAAAAACTCTAAACATTATTCTTTCGTCCACTTAACAGAACGATTTTTCATTTAATTTTAAACTATAAAAATCTTGAAGTATTAACAAACTTTGAAAAGAGCAATAATTTTAAGAAAATATGGCATAATTATGAAGACTAGATAAATTTAAGTACACATTTACAAATATTAGAACAAGTCTTATGTAAAGAGTGAACACTCATAAAATCTTAGAAATTATTTATTACTTTTGATGACACCAATATTTATTACTTGAGAAATACGTATCACACAATAACTTCAAAACAAAACAAAAAATGTATTTAAGGCCACTTTAAATATTTTTACATACGAACTTACCATCTAATTAAAAAAAAAAAATGTAGACAACCTGAAATTGAAATATTAAAAATAATAATAAAATGAGCAATTAAGTGAAGAAAACTCCAACAATTTAGGCATAATTTCAAAGCGTTTTTTAAGTAAATTACAACTTTTACGTTAAGACGAATAGTTTTATAACATTAATTGTTATTATTACACTGAAATATCCTTAACAATTATTATAGATTTAGTAAAGCATGTTATTTAAGTACACATTAAGAACAGCCATTAAGTTGAAGCAAATTTGCTAACAGTCAGTTTTTAAATAACATAAAAATGAAGTACATACTTTCATTTTTATTTTTTAGATAGGTATATGGAAATCATACGCTTTAAACCAAGAACCAACTATCGAAAAGCCTAAAATAGTTGATTGCAATTATTTAATAGATGTATTTTTATCTGAAACTCGTGAATTCAAGGGATAAAAAAACCCTTGAATGCAAAAAATGCAAATACATCTGAAAAAACGAGCCTCAGTAATTAAGTAATTAATTTAGTTTAAAGTCATCTTAATAGTTAATTAAAATTAACAATTTTTTCTGTATTAAGAAAAGAAAAACCATATATTTCCAAAGGCAAACTTTATAGAATATATTAAAAGTCTCGATGAAATACAAAATGTTTGGAGTCATTTTTAAGCCTATATGGTGAGATATATATTTAAGAATAGTGAATTTCAAAGATACGTATCTATTAATATCGACAATTTAATGTGCGTCATATTTTCTTGGGCGATCGCTAAAACAGAAGCAGTGATCTAATTTATGTATATCACGTTCATTGCTAGATGAGAAAAACTATTATAAGTTGTTGCTTGAAATTGTTATTTCGATCAAAGTTCAGAGATAAAGTACGGGAGTCCAAATGAGTGTTTTCTCAAAATAATATATCAGAAAAAGGACTAAAATAGGAAATATCTTCCTCCAGAAAGTATCAAATCATTCGGCCTGCATTCATCAGCGAAATGCCTTATAAGCCATTAAAGCAGGGGGAACAATGATGAAAAAAAAAGTAGCGGAAACCCCAGGACCCCAAAAACCAACGGACAAAGTAATCGCTAAGCTCTAACTATAACCCTTCAAAGTTGCACTTTCACCATTTACTTCACTAAGATGACTAGGCCTACTTATGGGCGACTCCAGAAGTAAAGAGATTCATCACTTGGATCTAGGAACGATAACAAGATCAATATTACGATCTAATCTGGAAGAAAAGGAAACTACGTTCCAGATATATGTCTGAGAGGAAAAAGTCAAGAATTGAAACTTCCATAGGAGCTCCTAATCAGAGTAATAAGTTAATTAGAGAGGACAAAGAAGTTGATGCTCTTCAAAAATTGTGCATGCTGCAAAAGGACATTTCTCAGTATGAAATCTAACTGTCTAACTTCGAATAATTAAGTCTGCTTCTTGACTCTTCATTCCAGATACATTTTATGTCTAAACTCTCGATTTCTCATTACTGCATTTTAAAAGACCAAACCCTATCTGTTTTCCTAAAATGAAACAATGTGTGGGCCCACAACATTAACTTTACCTAATATCTTCATACAAGCAAAACACTCAAATAAAATAATCATTTTCTGTTTTAACCATTCTCCAAGATTTTTCATAAAATAATATCTCAAGAAGATTGTAAATATTCTACATTGATAAGACTTTCTAATCAGAAATGTACTTGGAAAAGCTAACTGAAATCAAGTTCGAAACTTTTATCTCTTAAAAACTTTACGTGATATAATCATATATGAATCATCTCAAAATGTTCATCATCTATCTCTGGATTCATTGGGCGTAAACAATTTTTTAACTTCTGCATAACTTTTTTACATATATAAAAAAAATAATAACAGAAAAACGATTATCACTAACCATTTATTTCAAAAAACACTTACGCCAATTAACCGAATAGCACCCTTTTCTTCGAAATAATAAATTGTAAAATTTTCATAAATTTTCCATATAATCACCATGACCGCTTGCTTTTGATATTGAAATATCCGCTGTGTTGTCGTCCTGTAAGAAATTTTTCAATTAGTTGTTAAAAAGTTACATCCGGTGATCACGAACTCTTTTTTTTTAAGAAAACACAAGAACGAAGTAAATTCAAATTCAGTTGTCTGATTAATTCAAGCGAGTTTTCCTTATTTAAGGGTACAAATTAATAAATAAATAGTATAATTTTAAATTTTGTCAATACTAAAGTTATTACTAAATATTCGAAGTTATTACTAGATGATCGAAGTTATTACTAAATAATCGAAGTTTTCAAAATTACATTCCTACCCTAGAAAAATAAAGGACTACTCTCCCAAGCCTAACACTTATCTGGGTAGTTTTGAAAGGATGGTTTTACATATAATACTTTAAAGCCGCTGACGGGTTTCTTCATGGAACCCTAAAGAAGCTGCATCTCAGGCTTAGAATCTGCACCAGTGAAATCTTGGACAGACTAGGATGATCCCAATGCATCTCCAGTTAAGCTTCATTTAGAGAAATTTTAAAGGCGAGGTTAGAGTTCCCATTTTTTTTAAATGTTCTTCAGTACTGAAATGCATCATTTAATCTACATCCCAGTAGGCGAGTTATCACATCTTTATCTTTATCACAACTGGCTGTTGTGGTCAAAAAGAACCACTTTCTAACCAACACACAACAAATAATTTGCGTCCTAAAATATTTTTGAGATGGAGTTTGAGCTTCTTCCTTATTGTAAACCATCCGTCTTCGTTCCTTTGGATTAACATTTACTTCGATACCATGGCTAGAAATTTTACTACGGAAGAGGAGGTGAAGGCACGTTGAATTTGAATGCTTCGCTTCCAAAGAACCTTCGTTGAACTAAAGAGGAAATGAATTAACGACAAAAAAAAAAGGTTTATGGAATGGACTATAGTTTGAAGAATAAACTGGTAAGTCTTAATATAGTATTATGTGAAAATGAGATCAGTAAAAGGAAAATTTTATGATTGAAATGTATCTTCGCGGTACCAAAGCAACATTTTCCCTTGATAAACTATCACAAACTTACCAACTGCTCAGGCAAATTAGAAATTCCAGATATTTCCTCTTCAACTTCACTCTCTTCACTTCCTGTTTCAACTTTACTCCCCTTCTTCATATGATCACTCTCAGATGATATGAAATCATCCTCATACTGTTTCTCTAAAATGTACAAAAATGTATATATTTAGAAACAAGAATCATTGCTTTTTATAGTATGATTTTTTTGTAATTTATTTCTACCCCTTGTAAGAAAGATTAATTCATGTATATTTCGTATTTTACTTCTAAGACACGTGTGAGGTCCTTCGAGCTCGAAAAAGAGATGTTAACAAAAAGAATTGTTATATTCATTGCACACATATCCACTGACTACTAAAAGTTACAAAAATTTGCGGAATTAATGTCTGAATTTGATCTACGTAATCCACCAATGTGAACTAGTCTTATTATTATTTTTTTATCACTTTCCACAATTAAGGTGACAAAAAGTTTATTTCTGATGAAAATTCAAGGTCAGAGTTCAGTTATTTATTATACTAGAAGTAAAGAGAAAGGGGAAAAAAGGAAGAAACCCGTGTTGACTTACCTGGACTTAGATCAAGAAGTGACTTCAAGTCATAAGACTCTTTCTTCTCTTTACCATCCAACTGGCTTGTTCTACCTATAGGCGGCAGATTGCTCAGAGATGACAAAGATCCACCAGCAACCACTGTAGACTCTTTAGTCCTGATTATACAAATACGATAGTTAGTAAAAATAATAAATAAATCGATACATTATTTTACGATAATAATCAATAAATTATAATAACTACTAAAAATAAATTAACAAACACTTTTAACTAACACTTTATCATTAAATCTATCCTCTAGTTTATGATTAAAATTTATATGTGACTTGTTATTTGTTTCTGATGAATTTTGTGAAATAAATGCCTCTGGGAAAATATCTTTTACGTTCGTTCTATGTGCTTCTCCAATATTATCATTACTTGCAAATGGTGATAAGATATTATGACTCGTATCATTGCAAATTGTTCCAGTTTTTGTTATAACTGTCGGCGTGGCTGCAGACGATTCTTTGAATAAACGTTCATCTTTATCTGAGTGGGTATCATTTAAACGTGCTTTTGATAGTTTCAGTATATGTCCCAAAAGTGGTTGACTTTTATCTAAAAGAAATAAAGAAAAATAAAAACATGATACGTTTAAAGAAATTACATGAAAAGTGTTGTATAGTGCACTTAAAAATGGACTGTTAAGGTTAATGACGGTTGTGATCTCACAATGTTTTCTTTGTTTCATATGAAATGTTCAGATCTTGATGAAAGTACCAAAAATCTAACCATAAATTTTCTAGAATTTAAAACTACCAAAACCTTACCTTTGCATTTAACAATAACATTGTTTGACACGAATTATGTACATAATCATATTCTATTTTGTATTTAAAATTCAACTTTTCATTATTAAAAAATCAGTTTATGAGCTTAAAAGTAGTGTGGGTTTTTAAAATAAAAACATGCACAAATAATGATATACTGGTTCTGTTCTGCATCAAGCAGTAAATCTGCAATGGGTGGCGCATTAGAATAAATTACTTAAAACTTAGGCTATTCTGTTCACCAAGCACAGGCTGGTAGTTTCATCATTTCTGATTCGGCTGAAATCATTTCTGAAAGAGTCAGCTGCTGTCTAGGGCAGTCACTGTTAAATATCTGGCCGTCAGTGATTCTTGACAAGAAACTTCCTGCATAAAGGACCACTGATGAAAGGCGACCACCATTTTAGACACGTTAGCCTTGTTTGGTAGGAAAGTTTTGACTGTAAAAATGTTTCCTACAGTGGCAGATTGGATCATTGCAGAATAAGATACAGACCAAGTTTTTTTTTTCTGATTTTATAAAAAAAATATAAATTTAGCAGTTGTCCTGTCCAAGGCTCGAGTTGGGGACGTTCATTATGAGAAGAAGAACTATTACTTATATCTACAGAATCTGATAAAAGATTGAGTATTAACAATATTAAAAAAATATATTTGCTATTCTTACCATTATGATCAATGTTGAGTGAACGAGCTAGTTTTGAACGACCTTCATAATTATAATCCAACCCTGCATGAGTTTCTGGATCAAAAACCATTGAAGCAAATTCAAGATTGAAGAATTCTAAAAATTCTCTAACCAAAGAAATAATTGTTACACCATCTGAAGATTTTAGGAAGTCTTTTAGTGGTTTATTAATAAATGGTGATTTATCCTGTAAATAAAAAATAAAAAATTGTGTATTGGAATTGTAAAATAATATTTTTGGTTTGATGTAAATATTCGTCCCGTTTTAATTTAGGTTTTCTTTTACTGACAGTAAACAATATTATACAAAAATGTAGCCAGCACTATTCTCTGTTTCAACCACAATAACTTGTGTGACTGTGGCTAAATCTTTGTATGAAAGTAGTTCCTGGAGTATGGAATATCAAGTCGACATGTGGTAGGACTCGCTAATATCCGTAAAAAAAAGGGTTTGTACGTTTTCGAATAATCAAGCTGCTTTAAACATGCTTAACTCTTTTTGTTTTCATTTCTAGACAGATTTAAGAACGTTCTAAAATATTGGAAGAGCAAGCTGCTTTTAAAAGAGTTCTTCTAGTATAGATTTCGGGTTATTTGAGGATTTCGAGTAACGGAAGGTAGACAGGCTCGCAATATCGTAAAAAAAAAAAATGATGCTCAGCCCGAACCTTTCTTTAGAATTGGTGAGATGAAAGTGGGTAATCCATCCATCCATCTTTTGACGATTGTTTTGCTAGGTTCAGGATCTTTTGTTCGAATACGAGAAGGTTGTTGCTCGATTTGTTCGGACAGCTGTGACTGTTAAGTGATTCACGTCTGGGAATGGATTTTTCCATTTTCTTCACTCGATTTGATGCTTATTGTTTTATTTTTTTTGAGGTAACTATATACATCCAGAAGGGCTTTGAATAGCGCAGGGAAACTCTCCCTACTGACAAAAATAATAGGTAGACATGACGTTTCAATTCCGAAATCTTCTACTTAATGAGTTTATCAGGAGACTCTCAACCTGGACAAGTTTTTTCTATGCATAGGATGGTATTTTATTGCATTCCGAAAGTAGTTTGGTCTTGAAAAACATCTGCACACTACGTTACACTAGGTTGAATCACTTTGAACAAATTGATTAGTAAGGAACGGTCAATTCACTCGGGAATTTGCCACAATGATTGAGAGTGTCCAGAGTATAGCTATGTGTCATTAGCAACGCATTGAAAAGGAAATAAGAATAAAATGTAAACCATGACCCTACTAACCTAACTGCATTAAATTCTAAAAAGGTTCTATTAATTTAATGTGTGTTACATTAAAGAAAGTTATAATTCAAAATATATTTATACAACCTTAAAAACATCTTGTTCCTCGAGGGCGAGAAAAACACTTGCACGTATTTCTGCCTGAAATTTTCAACCAAAAGTTAAAACAAAAAAAACTGGTATAAATGTATAGCCGGTTCTTGTTTAATCTTCGTATAGTTGAAATAAAACCATGGTTATTTAATTATTATTATTATTTTTACATTACAAATACTATACATTTTCTAATTTTATCAAGGAATGTGGGAGTCCATTTCTGAAACAGAAATTGCAACATTCTGGAGCCATTCTCTGTAGAAACAAAATTAATATGGTTTCTAAAAATGCACTCTTGGGGGAATCAGGAAGAGCTGCCCTATCTCATGTTCTTTTTTCCAGAAGGAAAGAACCTTAGAAAGAAAGTTAGGCAAAAGTTTTGCTAAGTTTGCTGGAACACCACCTTTGAAGATTGTCATCTAGGGATGACATTGATTTTGGCAACTATTTTAAATTTAAATAAAAACTATTTCCTTGATTATGGTCATATATATAACAGTTGTTTCTTATTTCAATCTTACCCAATACTCCATTCGATTTTTTATATTATCAGATGGATCTCCAAAAATAATTTTAGTCTTAAATATACTTTTATAAACAGCTTTCTATTCTCCAAACTTAGCCTTAGTCTTTCAGATTATTACTTTGTTATAGTCGAGCTAGAAATAATTCAACTTAACCTGCAGTACATAAATCCCGCAGCTTTTCTCTATAAATGGCCCAGGTATATCCACAATAGAGGTTTTTTAAAAAAAATCTACGAGATTGGAAAAGCTGTATTTATTAAAAACGACAGAATCTAAAGCATCAAATACTCTCGGAACAAGTCCAAGAAGAAAGCTATATTGTTAAGTACTACTGTTAGTTGGTTTTATTTCAGCTATACACTAAGATTTAAACAAACTTTTATTTAAAAAAAGGTTAACCTACTTGTATTCTACTTAAAACACCTTTAGTCTGCAAAGTTTCTGATACTAAATCACGTAATTTTTTATTTTCTTCTTCTGGCATATTGAAAGCACGAGAACTTTGTTATCTTTCACTACACTTAAAAAAGGAGGTTGCAAAAATTTAAGGATAAAAGGCCGTTAAATTACATTTACTCACTTTTTAAAATTATTTAATTGTAATTTTAGTGGTTGGAAAATGGAACAAATTCACTTGTTTAGATAATGAGATGTTGAATTTATTATTTGAAGCAGTTTTAAATTACAAGTTTCTAACGGACTAAGGCTATTGACGTTCCTTGCTCCTGCGGGATGCACAGGCATGTCATTTGGAAGCCAGATTTCCCATGGTGCTGTGCGCCGAGTTGAGACCTGGCAAGGCGGCCATATTTGTTGTTATGTGTCTGTTATGTCTGTTGCTGTTGAACTAGGTCGTATTTGACAGAAAAAGATTAGGTAAATTTTGTTTTTGGGGGCCTATGTTTAACCAAATTTTATGTTCGTGCCGCATCATGTACAAATTCAATACGGGAGTGAAACTGTTTTAGCGATTTAACGCTGAACGTTTTTTTTTATCCACCAAAACTATTTTTCAAAGAAGTGTTTCCTTTGTCCCTATGTTTGCCTAGGGGGAGAGAGAGGTCATAGTCCCTTTACTTAGATCTAAATCTCCCCCGCATATTTATTTATTTGGGTTCTTTAAATAATAAAAAGTGCATAGTTTTTTGATTTATTAAAATATATATATATTTTTTGCCAAAATAGCAGCAAACTTTTGTTTGCTGGAATGCCACAAGTGGCTTGTGAAATGCTTGAATTATGGCCAGAAGAGCAAGATAGGTTCTCCTTTGAAGATTCTGACAGATTCGAGGAGGACTCCTTGTGTAGTTGGAGTACAGAGCCTGAATCCGTTTGTAACAATTGGAGAGGCTGGAAACGTCCTACAGGTTCAAACTCCGTCTATAATGGGAAGAAACTCTCAAGTGGTATGTTATTTTGGTTTTGTTTGTTTATAAAAATATTACATTAACATATCTTATTTATATTTTAATAACAACTAAGAAATATAGTATTTTTACTTGCCTAAAGATCAGTGTTAAAACAGTCGTTTCATTTTATTTCCTAATTACTTAAAAAGTTCAAAATTATTAAAAACACTTGACACTTTAATTGAATTAATAGAGGAGAGCTTTTATACTCAAAGTAGGTACGTAGGCGTATAGTGACATTGTTATATTTTGTTTCCTTGCTTAACATTGGGAGTTCAAAATTTAAGAACCTTCAATTACCCTTTGGTTTAATATTTTTTAATAACACTTGAATTTTATTATTAGTATTTATCTGTTACCTTGAACGAGCTTAAAATAATCCCTTATACTTTTTTTTCAGATTACGTGTAGTATTTTAATATTTCTTAGAAAAAATACTTCAAAAGCTGCATTTCATTTATGATTTTTTAAAATAATCTGTTTTAATTTTGTTAACGCTGTTCTTGTTAGGCTAGATCACTATAACATAATTTATTTCAGTATTATCATAAATTCTGAAATTAATCCAACTTGTAACCAATCTTTTTAAATAATGGTAGCTTGGGATATTGTGGATGAGTTTGTTTTTGCTTTGACGTGAATAGGCGCTACTGAGCAATACACACAGCTCATAAAAGAAAGTATTAAAATTGTGAAAAAAGTCTATTTGAAGTTTTTAACATTAATACGAGGATGAAATGTCCAAAGGGTCCTTACTACCAGCTTCTACTGGAACTTTTCCGAATCGATTTTTTTTTTTTTTTTTCTAGTTGTAGGAGGTTGTTCAAGAAAACTTTTAAAAGCTGTACAATTTTAATTAATTTCTTTGTACTAATTACATACATGGCAGATCTAAAACTTTTGTTTGAAACGTTTACCTATAAAACTTTATGTAAGCGTATTTGTTAGATTGTCGTGAAGTTAAGGTATTACTTGTACCGTGTAAGTATATTGTACTGTTCTAACATCTTGTGTGATATGTTCATGAAAAATTGGAATATTAAGGCAATCAGAAGTGGAGTTTTTTCACAATTTTCAAGGCATTTACCGCAACAGTTTCACATCTGCCATAATGCTCGTAAAGCTTGGAAATTTAGTCCCTGGAATTATTGGTTTTTAATAAGGTTGACGAAATATTCAATATCTTCACTGAAGTACTATTTTCTTGCATTTTATGTTACAAGAAAAATTGTGTAAATTGCTTCAAAAGAAAGTTATGATTTTTCACTGCTGGTTTTCTCCTTTTTCTTTTTCTGTTAGGCTGTCAGCCTATACTTTCAGTAAACTTAGGATGTTGACGTTATTATTTTATTTATTTATTTTAATGGATTTGGTTTTTACATTGACAAATTTATGATGCGCTCTCATGTTGTTTTTTTGTTTTTTTCTAATCGTCGTTTACTATTACTGGTAACAAATCTAAGTTTCACTAGAACATGAATTTATTTATAAAACGTCATTACCCACGTTTAAAGGAAGGTACATTATACATTCAAGAGACCGTTGAGTTGAATGTATTCTATGGCAGGAAAAGAATTCAAGGACTTCACTTAAACATGGTTAATGACACAAGTTCAAGAGACCTAAGAGGAGAAGACTTTACCCAGTTGCCTTCTTAATACACAAAGGACTTACAATCGAATCCAAAAGTGGGTAATAATTTTCTACAAATCGTTGATTTTATCTCTCGTAGCAAGCATTTGAACAGTTTGGGACTTGATTAAAGTAAAGTTTGGTGGAATGATGATGGACTAAGGCCAAAATCTAAACCAGTGAATGCTATCAACAAACAAAACTTTAAATAAATAAGAGTTGTTGAAAAGAAATGGAAAGTTCGTGGGAGATGTGAGCGTGTGATTGTATGTAACAGTAGAAAGTTAACTTTCACCGCCTCCTCAGGGATCTTCATCTTACTTCCAGGAGATCCTTACGGCACCAAACCGCACCTCACTTTCTCTCATATATTTCATCGTCCGCCTGCCAGATTTGTTTTTTTTTTTTCTCCCAACTATTGTGTTCTAGGTCCTCCTTATTACACCTACTCTTGTTAAGGGGAATTCTAAACTCGTGTCTAGTTTATGATGTTGTCCTTTCACCCGGAAGTGGATATTTTCATGTCGCCTGAACATGAAAAAAAAAATGTTTAGCGTATGATATGTGTCTGCGTGAAAATATTTTTAAAAAAGTTGCAGTATGTTCAAAGCATGGCATTGCGTGTTCATATTATTATTGTCGCTTCTGAAAGTTAAGGTTCGGTTTGAATCCATCTACCTGATGGAAAAACTAATTATTCGGGGATTCATAAAGGAATTGAACACCCCTCAACTGTACACCTTCAGAACAAGTTACAAGCTCGTCGCCTGTACAGTACTACTAAATAATACTCAAATTGTTGATGTTATTCCAAATTAAAGAAAAGTCAAGTTTCTAGATTAGACCAGATTTCTTTTTAAATAAAATTTCATGCCGAAGAGAACTGGTTGAGTATATAAAAAAAATCTTATGTATCTGAGGTTGGGTACGAAATGTACGTGTAATGTATAATTCATATCAAATAGATATTGTAATATTCATAGGTTTATTGATCAGTCTAATTTATTTCACATAGCATGATGACATATCTCCGCATTATTGGACAAGCTATATAATAGAATAGTTACTGGCTTCTATAGTCTGGACCTCTGAGTCTGGATAGTGGGTTTCTAGCAATTGGCCAATTATGTGCGTCTGTAGGCTTTACTAGAGGGAAAAAAAGTGATCACACTCACACGACCATCGCTTACTACATTTCTTATGATTTTAACTTTTGTTACAAACACATATATGAAAATTTTAAGTTATATTTAGTTTTTGAAACTGTACATTACAGCGTAATGCAACTTTAGAGTGCTTTCCCCCTCTATCCTCAGAACTTTGATAAAACTGTAGTAAGAAAAGGCTGGTGTGAACACTTAGACGACTCTCTCAAACCATGATTTACATAATTAAATTTTCTTAGACACTTTTTTACTAAAAATTGAATTCAATAGAATAAATGTTCATCTTCAAAGTATCACTTTTGAAAAAATTGCTAAAATTACAGAAATCTATTCCAGTAAAGGGTATTTTTCGTACTTAAATTGTGTTGACCTACGCCCCCCCCCTCCACTTGCACTCACATATGGCTTAGAAATAGTTGCCAGAAAATATGCTTCAATTAAAGGTTTTATTTTCTACATGTATGTTGTTACAAGAAAATCAGGCGCCACGGTAGCCGAGCGGGTTAAGAGGCGAGACCTGCAAAGTTAATATGTATTGTGGTACTGGGGTTCGATTCCCCGGTCTTAGGTCTTGGATTTTATTTGAAGGCTAATAAAAAGAAATTTAATAAGAAGCATGTTTGCCGTTCACGACCCTAATTGGTAGTTGGACGTAAAGTCCGCCTGAAAAAAAATAGGCAATTACTTTACTTTAAAAGAAAATCATTTTAGAGAAAAACTTTGAAAAATCTGTACTGGAAAATGGCATTTCCCTGTTTCAATTGTAGGAGTCCATTTTGATTTCTAAATTGAATTTTTAAAGTTGAGTTCACTGCATTTTTTCTATTTTTAAGTCAAGCTCTGAGGTAGGTGTAGTTCATTTTGTAAAAATTTAGTTTTGTGGTGTAAAAACTGAATGCGGAAAATGTGATACCAATTGATAACCTTGCTAGAGATAAAAATGCTGGAATAATAAATTTAAATAATAATAAAGAGAAAGAAATTCTTTATTGAAATAGAATAATCTATTTTAATGGAAGAGAAGAAGGCGTCGCGAGATGGCAGTTTCTCAATTAGGTATAGATATTCTCCTGGGAGCAATCAATTTACCATCTCCTGAGGAGAGTGCCAGCGTGGTTAACAATAAGGGCCATCTCTCTCTCTCTCTCTCATCTCTCTTTTCTATCATTTCTCTTATTGTATTGGACCCTACAGAGCTGACTGGCATCCCCTTTTTTTTATTGGGTTCATCCCTTCTGGGTCTGTCTGAGATCTCCGGCCTCTAGCTCATCATTCTTTAAATATTTCTTCTCCTTGACGATAATCTCTCTTTCTATTCACACGCTACCTTTCTGCTTCTCTAACTCCTTCTTCTTCTTGAGTATTCTATGAAGTCCTATTCAAAAGGGGATTGACTTATTTCTGTGCATGAAATAGAGAGGAAGAAAAGGTAGATCGTTATCCAGTTCATAGACAGCCTTAGTAGCGATTTATTCTCCTTTGACAATAAATTGCTTATAACTGTAAGACAAGCGGTGAAAAAAAGAGAAAGCAAGATCTGGAGAGAAACAATTCTCACAGTTTTCTCTTACTGGAATCTTTTTCTGGAAATATGAAATTTTATGAACAGTTTTATTTAATTCGCAAAATTAATTGCGAACTTATTAATGTTCTTGATCGTGTCAAATGTTATGAAGAATCCCTGAGTAAAAATAAAATAGGGTTTGAAAACTTGGAAGTTACTGTCCCTTACTAATAATGCAAAAAGTTGACCGCCGGCAAACCGAGAGGTCTTTTACTCCTCTTACTGTCTATGTTTGCCCAAGGGTTCTTGGTTTAATCACCATTTCCCTGAGTGGAAAAGAACCTTATTGTAAGGACCCCTTGTAGCTTTAATGAAAAAAAAAATCTCACCCTTTTAGACAGGTCTAGGGTATTCTAGACCTGTCTGCTCAGGAGTTCAGTTGGCGGAAGCTTAAACGCCAACCAGCGATTGCAGTATAGTCTGAGTAGGTGTAAGGTACATCGCTTTTCCTGCCATAGTCTCCACCAAGAGTTGCACGCTCGTGCACTACGGAACACCCTTTTCAGATTTTTTTTTACTTGTCATGGCTAGTAAAAATGTACAAGGCCTTATTTAGTTGCCATGGACACTTGGCTCAGTCCGGCTCAACCCCTGAAACCGTTGGAAGATCCGTTCGATGATTTATAAATATGTGCTATCTCAAGTTGTAATCTCTGAACAGTGGAGTATAGTCTGAACTAGTGTTAGGATTAATGATATCTCGATTAATAATAATGAAGATAAATAATTAAGAAGACTTTGTATCTTATCTTTGGTGTTAATAACCTGTATCTTCCTTTCTTATATACTTATGTAAACATTAAACGCTTGGTAATCAGCAGATAACTCCACAATCTTATAAACATTCCTTTACACTCTTTACTTTTAGATTGAATTCTGTTTAAATGGATAGTTTGCCAAAATTAATTTATCCGAAGGGGAAAAAAATGAAATAAAATTGATTAAAGTAGTATACAAATTTTAAAGGAAATCTATAAAGGTGTATAAACCAAATCTCAAAATTGAACTTCGTGCCTTCTTCTTCTGTTTTTGAGTTATGATGAGCATATTAAAAAGGCCGAGTGTGCTACCACTAGAGCGGCTATGGAAGTCTTGCTGGGCTTTGCCCATTATCCTCACATCCTTGGTGAAGCCAATAATAATCGATCAAAAGATATGAGATGAGTTGCCGGTTGGGGTTTTTTTCCCCCGGACATGCTTACGGGATCGTAGGGTCCTAAAGTGAAACTAAAGGAAGCATACCTAAAAGAAACGAGCCCAAATGCAAACTAGATCAAAATAGACCAATTATTCTGAAGGTTTCAAGATCCTACAAGAGATTAGAGCTGGTATTTACTTCCCACAAGCCGAAATTACATATCTGGTTGGGGTTTGGGCATAACTACACCTGCATAGCTTCTCGAAACATATTGTACCAAGAAAATATAGTACGAAATCTCCATGACAAGACGAGGTGATAGTCAGGCTAGCAGTTACAGACCTCATAGACAGCCAAATCAATATTTGGCTGGTGTGAAACTGCATTTCAATTCGAAACACAATTTATCCTGGACGCCAGAGCTTACCGAACATGTGGATAATGAGAAGGCAACCCAGAGAACCTTTCCGCTGCAAAAATGAACCCAAAAATGGCAAAAGCATTGTCCTAAAACCGTAGCAAATATCCCGGATGTTAATTATCACTGGGCCAGTAACAGCCGACAGTGTTTTTTTATACGAAATACCGGAAATAGAAGTACTCATTTACAGCTCCCTCCACAGCGCGGTTATAATCGTCATAATAGCGGAAGGAAGTTTTTTTTTTTTGGAGGAAGTGAAATTACTCATTTAGGCTACAAAGCCATACAGGCGCTGAGTCACTCTTTGCATTCTCGGTAAATTTATTTTTATTGGCTGATAAATAATAAGCAAAAAACGGAAAGAGGACCATTAAGAGTGTTAAAATTAATTGCTTCGTTTTTTATAGCGCATGTTTTATTGACAATTAACGTTGGAATGTGTTAATTACTTTGAATTGTAAATTAGCCCCGTGATGAGTGTTACAGAGAGTGTGGATGTTCGTGTTTGGATTTGTTTAACGTTCAGCTTTCATGCTGGCTTTCTTCCCCCCTGAAACTAAGAATTGTGAGCGAGTCTAAATCTACGTCAGAGTGACAGAGGTTGCAAATCGGAAAACAGCTGATATCCATGAAAATTATGTGTAAGCGGGAATGTGCGAGTAAGACGATGCGTGGGCGGTAAGTAGTCGCTTATTTTATACCATTTTCCCTGAAAGTCACGGATAAGTGAAAGAAAATAATTTTCTATCGTTGCCATTCTGCTTGCCATCATGTTTAGGCTGATTTTGGTGTGGGGTCGTTAGGCCTCCAACTCAAGTCGTTCGACTTCTAGAAGTGAGTAGCTGGTTGCACATCTCAGAAGAGTGCCCATTCACCTTGGATACTGATGGAACTAGAAAGTTGGTTACCAAGAACAAGAAAGCGATATCCGCTAGCCTTTGTAAAAGCAGATCTTGTCTTCATCTCTTTTTAGATTGAATTCTGTGTAGTGGTCAGAATAGTGTGCGGACGACTATAAACATTGCATTGTCCTTTGTTCTTAATTATTAAAGGAGATTTCTGGTCCTACTTCTGTTATCCTGGCTGTAGATTGGTGCCCAGATCTTGTTACTGGGTCCGAGAGCATGTACCAGTGCTGGATGTTAGCCATCCGTCCTAGTGACCCCCTTCACAGTAGCCCAAATTGTAGGAAACAGCATCCCAGACGTTAATTAAAGCATTGTTTCCTGCTGCTTCATCACGACGTCACCACAGTGGTGGAAAGAAAAAGGGACACTCAGCTAAGCAAGGAGTTTTATCACTTGTAAGAGAAAGAACTCTTCCTTACTTGAGTTTCATCGGAAATAAACATTCTCAGCCTTCTTGCGTAGAAAAAAAGTGATTTCCAGAAATGGAGTACGCGTGTTAGTCTGTTTCTAGAAGTGCCTATGAAAGGTAAGCCACATGTACTAAAAAAAGAATCACAACCTGATTCGCTAATTTGTTACCGTGGATGAGACATTGGTTCCACCATTACCCACATCAGAATGATACAGCAATCAAAGCTGTAGAAGGATGTTGATGGTTCTGCTAGTCCTAAAGAACAAAAGTCGATTTCATCAACCCGAAAGGTCTTAGATTTCTGAGATCCAAATGGAATTTTATTTTTCATTGTTTACCAGTGAAAGGTAAGAACAATAACTGGCAAATTCTACTCCACAATCATCACGACCAATACAACTGCCAACAAATGTGCTTCGTTTTAAGAACAACGAGAAGTTCTAAGTACGAATCGTTGGGATATCCACTTAATTCAATAGATTTGGCTTTTCCATTTTCATTTTTTTCCCCCAAAAAAGACTTGTTGACTTAAATTTAACTTAAAACGTTTTCAGTAAAATGAAAAGGAGATAACAGCCATTGAACTACCACTGAACTAAAATGTTATCATCTTGATAAATAGATGTATTTTTGAACAAACACAGCCTATATTGCTAAGCAAGGAACTTTTTTAACTTGCCTCCGAAGTTATCAGTTTGCCCTTGAATAATATTCAAGCGAACTAAGTGCCACTTAAAAATTATAAGTTGATAAAATTGTATAAGTCTCGCTTCGAGTATAAGAAAATAAAGTTTGAAGCACAAATAAGTACATTCTTTAAAATAAAGTATATCCCTATTTCTTTAGCAATCATTTCTTAACGTTAAGTAACATTTAGTAGCCTCTGCAGCTTATTGCTCGGTAAATACAGAGTTCGTACCGAGGAAACACTATTAGGAGAGCAGGCAGTGTACCGAGAAGGCTCCTTGCATCAATGTTCTTAGTGTTTATAGCTCTCTAAATTAAAAAAATTGTAAGCTAACTGTCAAAATCTTGTTGTAAATCATTAAAGACTTGGTACAGGGCGATTTGGAAAATACAATTAATTGGTTCAATAAAGATGGAATAAATAAAGTATAAAATTCTTGTTGTATGTAAATAAGTTATACAGGAATATTCGTGTCAAACACGCGCCCCCGATATTGGTGATTATCAATCGATAAATTCTTTGTATGGAAACCTGTTGTCTGCCAATAACCTTATTGCTGACACTTTATTAAACTGTATTTAATTGGTTCTCTTAGCAGATGGATAGATTGTCAGATTAAATGGATTCATTAACGTAAATTTAATTGGTTAAAATGAGTTTCATTATTAATGAGTTGTGGAAACTTTTTGGCAGAATGAGTTTGTGAACAATCATTGCCTGGGATTATTTTAATGAATTTGGAATCGCATATTGTGGGGGGAATGTGGAAGAATTAGTTTGAGTATAACATTAATCATTGTCCCTAGCAGAAAGAGTTTCAAATTTAATCTAGGATCGGAAACTCCGCCCGGACGCAAGATGTGCACTTAGGATCATTGTGCTCCCCGTAGAAAATAGCTAACATTTGCCCTGCATCATTGAAGGGAAAGCAAGTGAGTACTTGCGACTCCCAGTTCAGCTTTGGATTACCTGCTTTAAATATTAGGAATTATTTAAAGATTCATTAATGTATGTTTGACAGAATTTCGTGGTAACTTTTGAGTAAAAACTGACTAAGACTGCGTAGGAGATATAGATGAGCTGCAGTGAATCCTGATGGTGCTTTAGATTTCATCTTGGTCCTGAGAAATGATAGTAGACGGGGTAGCGTTGGCCTGCATAGACACAGAGTTCCTTTGGGCTCTGCACAACATCTGAAGTTGGCCTCACTGAAGATGGTCTCACAGAAAATAATGAAACGTGCAGATGAAAGTTGAAGCGACTTGCCCTTCTCTTCTTGCTCCTGTGATGGACAGTGTTCATTGTGACGAGAGAACACTGTCCGGAGATCGGTAGTGCACTGAAAAATCTCCGTTCGCCATTAACCTCGGATGTTGACGCACCTTAAATAAATATAAAAATATAAAGTGCATGTATGGAGACTGAAGGTTTTTAAATTGTTCTATTTTAAATTTAAAGTGAAAGAAGGGTACTTTTATTAAAGTCTCCGAACAATCTACATTGAATTAGATCTCCATTTAACCTATATATTTTTCATGATTACTTCTTGTTAACCGACACTTGTCTAAACTAAGAACAGATAACCTTCATCAGAACCTATCATTTAACACAAATAATATTATAATAAATGTTTGTCTTGTTCTTTGTTTTTTTGCAGAATCATCACGAGTACCACCACTTTGCGAATTGGCTGCAAGATGTGTAGCTTCACATATACCTTTTGAATTAGTTGAACACGTATATCCACCAGTACCCGAACAGTTGCAGTTGAGAATTGCATTTTGGAGTTTTCCAGACAACGAAGAAGATATACGATTATATTCATGTCTAGCTAATTCAAGTGCAGATGAATTCCAACGTGGGGAACATCTTTTTAAATCGCGCGCTGTTAAAGATCCACTTCAAATTGGTAAATGTTTTATTATGATTTTTTTTTTTTAATTTATTGAATTTTGCTGTCTTTTTAACCCAATGGAAAAATTCTTTTTCACAAAAATAAGTTACAGTGTTTACAAGGACACCAGAAAGTCCTTGCATAAATATTTGGTATTCTTAGTTTTAAGAGTTCAGCTCGATTCGAAGAATTTTATCGGAGTCTTTACCAAAAAAAAATCTGAGAAAGTATTAAGAAAAATCGGTTGAGAAAGTATTAAGTAATGCTAGGTTAATGTTCAGTCTTGTGAAGTCGCGAAAACGAACAATAAAACTCGCTGTTTTTTTTTTTTAATTGAAGCTGTAGCGTGACACGGAGAGACTAATTTTCTGAACCCATTTGTTTCTTTACAGCTTCTATTTTTTGTTGTCCAACCATTCCTGAAAGTAAACATGAAACGAGCATATGAATTTCTAGCCATTAATTTGACGCATATTTTAATCGATTTTGACAGTCAAAATCGATTAAAATAAAATCGATTTGCTCGATGTGTATGAGATGAAGTTATTATAATTTTTTAAAAAATTGGTATTCGTTTAATTGGAAGCTGTATGAAACGATATTATCTGTCATAAAAAGTAGGCTATTATACACCACCGTCGTCTAATGAAAAATTAAATGTTCGTTCGTTTGGTGCGATTAAGTTTACTACAGCTTTAACCCTGTAAAGTTAGTGATAAAAATCGCTATTTTCTCGTACATTTTTAAGCTTAAATCGTAATTTATAAGAACTTTTTTTTTGCCTCAAATGAGGTCCCACATCCTCACCTAGGACAACTTCAAGCTTCAGGTTGATTAAAAAACTTCCTACATCGCTTTTTAAATTTTAAATTGCGTTTAGAAAGTTTGAGACATTTACTTTTTAAAATTAATTTGGTAAATTTTAATCCCTAAACAGCAAACACTCTTGTACCTACTTAAAAAAAAAAAAAGGAAGCCCGACTGTATAAGCATCCTCCAAGGCATTTTGCTTAAATCATCCACCCTCACCCTCAATATTGGAATTCTGACCCAGTTAGTTGGGGGGGGGGGGCGACGGTTTCCAATAACCACAGAAGCTAGAGCAACGCCGTTATTGCATAATGGGCTTTAGTTGAACGATTGCCTCTTCTAGCATTACTTAACTACTTCAGAGATAGCTAATATATCTTCAGTCTTGAATTGGAAATTGTTCGGGGGAGGGGGGAATTTCCGTTTATTATCTTAAATATTTTGGTCTAAAATTAACTGGTACATCATTAATGACCGTTTTAGCTCAATTTGGCCTCTGATAAAAATAAGTATAAATTGAGCACACTGCTTACGAACTTTTTTAACCATCGCGTGTTGCCTGCCTTGAGATACCGTAACTTATTTTTGCGATAAGAACTTTGTTTTTCCATACAACACCTTAGCTTCTAGATTCGAAATTACTATCGAAAATTCAAAATTTAATCTGTCTTCAATAGTAATAAGCATATTTAAATTTTTCTACATGGATTTGTAAAATACTTTCTAATAATTTCATAAAAATCGCACCAACTCGAAATGGCAGAAATGAAATTGCTGCGATTGGTCATTTTTGCATTGTTCTAACCAAATATATCAGACCAATTTGTAAAAAAAAATACTTTATCCGATTCTGGGGGGCCTCAAAATAAATTCCTTCTATGAAAACTCAAAATAGAAACTTTGAACGATCCTAACATCTCCCGCACCCCTAACAAGGAGTAAGAGGAAGTGTAAATGCATGCTGTTCCCCCCCCCCAAAAGTCCATGTCTGGAAACGAATTGATTTCCCACGGTGTAATGCTTGGTCTATCACTTAAGGAGCATTAACTGAAGAAGTTCTAAACTTCTTAGTTTGGAAAAAATCCTTCAATTGGAAATGCCAAAGATTTTGATTTTTTGGCCATTTTCTCGGAAACAGTACTTATGAGTTTATCCAAAAATTATTGGATAACCTGTACAATGCTTCTCAGCTTTTGTAATCATAATTATTCTTGAAAAAAAATTAGCTTTATGGCAGACCTGGAGTAATGGTGAAGGGGTTACCCATTTCTCGTAATATGTCGTTTTAGTAGGATGTATAGTTTTACAATGTGTATATCCGGAAGTAAATGTCGGAGTTTGAATCTACTGTAAAAGAAAGAAAGAGATTAAAAAAAAAAAAAAATCAATTCAGAAGTCTCAGGCTTCGTAATACTTGTAATAGTTTAAAAGTTGAAAATACCAAATTATCCACAATCAGGAGAAAACCGGCCAATAACTATACCACATTTGGATTCATTATTCTGAAATCCTCGTTTCTAAAATTAAGTACTTAGCTTCTTTTTTTTTCAACTAAGTTGGCAACAAATCCAGAATTGCGAAAGTGCAGTATTCTTCCAGTATTCAGTGACTCGTACAATGCAAATATACAACAACTATAAAACTATTTATTTTAAAACTGGTAAATTTCGACTAAATGGAAGGTAAAAAGTTCATATCGAATGGATAGGAATTATATACAAAAGAAATAATCGATAGAACAACCGTCCTCTCCAGCTGTATGTATATTACATGAGATTATTGATTTTTTTTTTTAGAGTTGTCTTCGATGTCAATCACCAATTATTACTACTATTATATTAAGAATTAAAATTAAATTTCTTATTAAATAAATAAATTAATGAACTTTTTAAGGTTATTATATTTTTACCTTCTCTTACTCTACTACTAATTAGAAGGTATTGTAATAGTGCACATTATCGATTTTGGGGTTTCACAGAAAATAATTGTTTTGAAGTCCCAAGTGTACGAATAAGTGGTTTATCTATATAACTCAAAAACTATTTTTTTTAAATATTTTATTAAAGGATTTTGGTCAAAAAGTGGTCCACCGAAAATGCCCCTTAATTATCTGAAAATTTTATTTCAGATATTGAGAATTACTCGAAAACGAATGCTACAATTTTCTATCAACATTGTTTACTAATTATACAATTATTGATGTATAACTTTAATTTAACCTGAATAATTCGATTGATACCTTTGTGAAAGGGGATAAAGTAGCTTTCTGTTTAAGTGTCATTTTTCTGTTAAGTACGTTCTGTTAAGAATTTGTGAAGAAAGATTAAGTGTGTAACTAAAATTGGGTTAAAAGAAAATTAAAAGACTCCTTGGCTTTTCTAGTCTATAAACTTCGAATGTATATTTCATGAACATACGTAGGTTTTATCTTTTATTATTTTCTAGAAAAATTTGTTTTTAGGGCAGAGTTTCGAGAGAGATTGGAGTAAGGTTTCATGTAAGATTACAATTCAGTTTACTGTGCGGTTACAAACTATATAGTATTGGTAAAATTTATTATGACTCTATTATTCAATGTTTAAAGAACATTTTTGTTATATCTTTGAGAATAGTAGTGTGTGTTCTCAACTGATGTATATATATTTTTTTAATATTTTGTTTTAGGATTTCACCTGAGTGCAACCGTATGCCTACCGGCAACCTACAGTCAACGGGGCCAGTACAATGTAGCCGTTGCATTTGATAGGAGACGCATTACTTCATGCAACTGCACATGCAATTCCAGTGCATATTGGTGTTCACACATAGTGGCGGTTTGTCTACATCGGATACATTTGGTATGATCTTCAAATTATTTTAATAAGTATTATTTATTTATTATCAAATTCTGTAATCATTAGATGAGAAGAGAATAAATTATTTAAAGAAACTAGTTCACATTAACCGTTAACCAGTTTTACTGGGAAGTTCTGTTTTTGGTACCTTTGTTCAGGAAAGCCGTATCAATGGCTTCTGGTTGAACCGGACCTTAAGCCTTGCACCTGATATTCTCTTATCCTAAAGTGCTTCGTAAACTTCCTTCCGCAAAAGGACTGTCATAATTTTTTTGGGTTTTTAGATTGGAATTTGTTAATTGCCATTTTGACATTTTCTTAGCTTACTGATGGCCAATGATACATTCTCCTTGCCACAAAAAATAAAAAAGTTTTTTAAAAAAAGGATTTACAAACGATCGAAACGTCAATAAATAAGCCAAATTTAAATGTGATAAAAAACTTGGTATGACTGTATAAGGTAATCAATTGCAAAAAAGTAAAAATCCATCTAAACACTGGATAACGTTATATTTTCTTTGTTTCAGCCAAATCAAGTATGTTTACGAGCACCTGTTAGTGAATCTTTGTCACGGTTGCACAGAGATCAGCTACAAAAGTTCGCCCAATATTTAATCAGCGAATTACCTCAACAGATATTGCCTACAGCTCAAAGAATACTGGATGAATTGCTTTCGTCACAGCCGTCTGCAATCAATTCGGTAGGTTGCGATTTCTGTTACCGTAACCGTAATTTTAAAAAAGAAAAGACAGTAAGAAATAATAGCCAGTGCATTGATGATCAAATTAATAAAAAAGGTATCAAGTCGTACTGAAGCGACATCTTGTCAGAAACAACGCTCTATATGTTGTTGGAATGATTTTCATCACTAAAACACATTTGAAGCAATTTTTCTAAGTGTTTCTTTCAATAGTTGTTTACAAACAAAAATAATGTCAAGAACAATTTTTGAAAACGCCGTGATTGCTAATTTTTGGCATCTCTTTTTTCCCGGAAACTATTCCATCATTTTCTAATTTCAGGTATGTGGTGCCCCAGATCCAACAGCAGGTGCGTCCGTCAATGAACAAACGTCATGGTATTTAGATGAGAAAACGTTACACGATAATATAAAGAAAATCCTTATAAAATTTTGCGTCCCAGCTCCTATGGTTTTTAGGTAATTATTCATTGAACCGTTTTTTATACATTTTTTTTTCATATCTCTTTATTTTCTGATGAAAGGGACTATTGCAATCGTGTTCAAATTCTCGTTATCGAGTTTTCAGCGTAAATCTAGTTGCGGAACTCCTCCGAGACAAAAAGAAAAGAAAAGTAATTTCAGAAAATAGTCGTGAGGGAGATAAATTTGTAAGATATTTTTACTCCCTAGTGGCCATTTCAGAGCGGAGTATCTCATAAACGAATACGCACAGGAAGTGAAATTTTATATTACATTTGGGTCTTATCAGGAGTTCTGACTTTAATTTAGTGATTTGCTCTTTTACTTTTCTAGAAGTTTTCTCAAAATTGGCTTCAACGATTTTCTTTAAATTTGACAAATTGAATAGTCATACGTTAAGTTTTTATAATTTTATTTGCAACATTTTTTCGTGAAAATTATTTAGGGCAATGGAGGGTAGGGATTTTTCTGCTTTCCTCTCTCTAAAATGACGTATGTGGTGCTATCCGAAATTATTTAAAAAAAAAGAGAAGATTTTGGGGCGTCTCGCTTTCTCTATCTCAGAAGTCCTCTCATTCTTAGAATATTAGTCCTATTATTGATGTATGGTATAAATTTGAAGATTGAAATAAACTTGGAGGTTTTGAGTAAGAGATAGTCGTATTGTTCAAAGCAGATTATGTCTTTGTGTATTTCTACTTTTACCATATATCTATTTGGTCTTTTTTTTTTATAAATTATTAAAAATTTAGATCTGTTTATAATAAATACTCTTTTGCTTCCTTTAAGCGATGTTAATTACCTGAGTACAACAGCACCTCCTGCAGCTGCAGAATGGACAAGTCTTCTACGACCATTGCGAGGTAGGGAACCAGAAGGAATGTGGAATCTCTTGTCCATAGTTCGAGAAATGTACAAAAGAAGCGATAGAAATGCATTACCTCTACTGCAGATCATTACTGATGAATGTCTGGCTTGTGATCAGGTATGAAATCTTTTAGAACAATTTTTGACTTAAAATTTAATTTAACAATTAATTTTATATACATATATTTTTTTTTTCAGATAATGGTTTGGTGGTTTAATACGAAAGTTGCGCTACACGTGGGCGTCAGTAACGGTGGTAAACATAGTAGTGTGAACAGTAATGGCACACAACATGCTTGCGCATCGTTATGCGATGAAGTTGTCGTACTCTGGAGACTGGCCGCCCTGAATCCTGCCCTTTCATCGCAGGAAAGACAACTATTTCAGAATCAGTTTAACGAGTGGCACACTAAAATTATTGAAAAGGTAAGTGATTTTTACTTTGTCTTCCTCCCATCAAAATAACGACTTTCCCGTCTCAGTGCACTTATTTGCATTGGGAATAATGAGACGCTTATCACTTAGCCCATCGTTGACTGGCCATTCAGATAAATATGCCTCTTGACGTACCACTCCAGACTAGAAAACAGATTGGTCTGGCAATGTTAGCAGGTGTAGGTTTAGTTACAAGTCTACCTGAATGTTCATTCTTGCCTACATCACTTTTGAATTTCGTAAATATTAACACATTTTGCTTATTACAGGTTGAAAAGAGCAGATCTTTGCATCCGAACAGTACCTACGACCGAGCTACCAAAAATATGTCCACCAGTATAGATGTGTTCAGCGGTTTTAAGCCGGCCATTGCCGCTTGTCAATTGGACTGGGATGATTATCAGATCCCTGGGGTCACATATCAAAGCGGTGCAAATTGGCTGGCACAACCGATTACTTGTTTTAAAAATAATGACTCTAAAAGCGATATAACTGTAAATCAGGTAAGTAGGATGTGATTGTGATCTTTATTACTTCCTAGCTTTGGATAAGAGGGAGGGTAGAAAGGAGATCACATGGTCAAGGGACGTTTCAAACGTCGCGGTGGATTGTCGGTTAGAGATTGTGCTTACGGCCAGGATGATCCTGTTGGTTGGTTTAAATGATTAAATCGGAAATAGATTAATTTGGTAATAAATGGAGCATTGATGTCGTGATAAAGGTGAAAGGTGAAACCGTAATCGGGTGCATTAACTATTCGGCTCAGACTATGGATTGGAAGGATTGTATGAGGTTTATATTTGGAGGGTTTGGTGGAGCCCTACAATTATCTAGATCTATATTGTGTTTTGTGGTATCCAAGTACATGGTAGATAATTTTGTTCAAGGAGTCCCCTGAGAAGTCCTGTGACGCGGAAGTAACAAGTTTCAATGAGTTAAGATACTCTTGTAACAAAGTAGAGACGTGATTGGGATTAGAGTGGGAGGACAGGATGCGGCATTGGTAGTGATTATTGTTTGGGGATTTGTAAATAAGTCGGATATGCAGATGTATGAAAGATAGGTTCCAGAATACTGCACTGTACTGTCAAAATAAAACAACTTTTCATCAAATAATAGGAGTGGAATAAAACCTAAAATTATGTAAAATTAAATTACAAATGACTAATGTAAAATGCGTAACAAAACACACACACAGAAAAACATTAGATCGATCGCCTCTTAAGATAAGTAAAAATTGCATATCTCGAATCATCATTTTTTACTTGTGTTATAACTTATAGGTCAGTTCTTCTCAAGCTGTACTGTACCAGAAGGCACCTCATCACCTTGTGGTTGATTGGTCTCTCTATCCAAGAACATGGCGAGTTGAACAGAAACAACTACTGCATGGCTTCGAATTACCTACGTATCAGTTAACAGTTTCAGGGTATAAATTCTTTTAAAATTAAATCTAACTTAACTTCTTAAGGATTAGACTAAACTAAATAGTAACTTCACAGTTCGCAGGGTATTGCACTGGCCATGGGCCTTGGTGGTTCAGCTTCTGGCAATAGATCTTCCGTGTCCAGCGAAGGTTTCTGTGAAAATGATCAAGATCAACCAAATCAAGAAGAAGATTCACAAGAAGGTGGTTTCGTTTCGGGTGGTAGTGAATCTTCGTCATCTAGTTGTTCAGAAGCTGCTGGCGGAGAACCAATCATGCCTCCACTTGTACTGCCGCCACCTCCAGCTTCGGAGACGCCTTCAGGCGATGAATCTGAAACCAGTAAAGGAGACAATAGTCTTGGTGGTGTGGATCCAACGAACGATCCTCGTCGACTTTCAAAGGATGATTCACTGTCCTCTAATTCTGATTCACAACAATCGAGTGATGAATATTTTGTTTATTACTACGATCCTAACAAGTCTGCTGGTAAAGAATCTACGAGTAAAGATGCTGGGAGTTGTGGCTCCAGCGGAGTTGGATTAAATAGTGAGAAAAAGGTAAATATTTAAACTAAATTGAATTATTTCTTTAAGATTCTGTTTATTTGATGTTATTTGTGTCTGTTATAAGTTTTTTTCTTTTTTATTGTTTTATTTGGTGCCTGTTTTACTTGATTCTGGATTCTGAGTTTCCATAAGGAATTTAGTGGATTTTTTAATGTTTCCTTCAGTACACTTTTGTGGGAAATTTAACACACAAAATAAAATCTGGAAAATTATGGAATTTCTAAAAATATCTGAGAGGTTTTGTAGCTGTTCATTTTACAATGTTTTTTTTTTTTTTTTTGTTTATCCAGGATGGCGGTTGTGACAAACCAACTGATCGTGTTGGAGAGGTGAACGGTCCTAAAGATCCATGGGAGATCCTATTTGCCAGGGCAGAAGGACTTCACGCCCATGGACATAATAGAGAAGCATGTCTTCTAGGTGTTAAACTGGCCGAGCAGTTGTTAGAAAACCCTCCAGATCTTATGGTGGAACTACCGCCAATACAAACTAAGGGGAAAAGGAAAAAGGTATTTCCCTGAAAATAGCCATTATTTCTTTTAAAAAAACAACAACAAAAATACAAATAAATTAATTATTTAAAACAGATCAATCCAGCTTCGCATCAGCTCAGCGTAATGGCATCAGACACTTTGGCAAAATGTGGATTTCTTTGTACTGTATTGGCAGAAAATCCAGAGCATTATCATCTTGCCTTTAGAGTTGGACTTTTCGGTCTAGAAATGCCCCGTCCACCTGCAACCACAAAACCTCTGGAGGTATGAGTTTAAGGAACACTTCCTTTTTTTTTTTTTTGTAGATATGAGAATTTCTTTTCATTTTTTCTTTAAAAAATATATAAAACATTTATTGAGAAAATTACATTTACATATACGAGTAAATCCATGCCATCCAGAAAAATAGGGAAGGGATTAAAACTGGGATCCTGTTATTTTCTTTCGGCTTGATTTATTGAAAGCGTATAGTTTTATTTATATATTTATATATATGAACTGCATACATATAGCTTTATATTTTTTATTTGTACATCTTTTCCGCAAACTTCGTTTAAACGGATTTCTTTCGGAAATCCGAATGGAGTAATCAAGTGAAGTTAAAGTTTCATTGTTGGACTGAATGTTTCGGAAAAAAGTGCTCGTTGGGAGAATTCTGATTCACCAGAAGTGACTTTACTGAAGTTTCTTCAATTTACCTATAGTTATCTAATTAACTTGACTTGCCATTTGATTTGAATATAATATTCGTTAAGGAATTGTTTTGTTTCGAATCTTTTTTTACTTATTTTGAGGACATGGATTTTAATGAAGCTCCTCTCT
The DNA here is from genome assembly GCF_049639745.1 of Rhodnius prolixus. Classification (NCBI taxonomy): domain Eukaryota; kingdom Metazoa; phylum Arthropoda; class Insecta; order Hemiptera; family Reduviidae; genus Rhodnius; species Rhodnius prolixus. The sequence continues at coordinate 4,232,230 of NW_027411605.1, read as the reverse complement.
AATATCAGCTATGGAACAGTCCTTAGTACTTTTCATACTATTATTTGAAGAAAAATAAAACAAAAAAAAAATTTTTACTCTTTTATTTTGTTATAGGTAAAACTGTTCAATCAAGAATCTGAATTAGTGAATCTCTTGAAAAGAATTCCGTTGGGTGTAAAAGAGCTGACGATGATACGAGAACGAGCCGAACTACTTCGTGAAGGACAACTGAGAACACGGGGCGAAGCTTTATTACCAATTACCCTAGCCAGTTTTATTCTAGATGCACTTACCATGCCATGTAAGTATAATTTTTGATTGTGTAAGCTGTAATTATGGAAGTTTATTTCAAGATAGAAATTATTCTTTAGTTGCAAAAAACATTTTGAAAAATTGGTTCAAATAAAATCTTTTGACAAGTTCTCATTTTAACGAATTAATTAAATTACTTTACATTTTTGTTCTTTTAAAGATTTTTGTTTTAATTTTTAAGCTCGAAACTATAACTTCTGTAAGTTATTCCTACGACTTTTTGCCAACGTTCCGACAAATATATTGTCCTCTTCAGGGTCTGGATATTACAAATACTAAACAATTTACAGAGTCAGTAACATAGAAAAAACAGGGAAAATCAGTAATACAAAAATAAACAGTAAAATACACTAAATTCTTTATAATTATTGAAACTTACGTGGCTCTGCGGGTTGGTTGAGTTACAGAAACTAAGAGCCAGAAATGGAGAAGCAGGTATATATATATATACAGATATAGCGGGACTTACACGGGAATTTTGGTAATTACAATTGGACAGATACAATAGACTAGTTACACCAAAAGAGTAAATACAATAAATATTGGGAAATTTCTTTAAACAACAAAAACCGTTAAACCCAAAACACAGGAGAAACCAGATAACCCTTATGCACTAAATAACTAATAACCAAAAGATTTGAAGTAAATTTAAAAAACCCAGCAATAATTATGTACAAAATTTGGATATCTATTTATTTTTTAATGATAAAATTGTAGCAGTTGGCCAAATTCGACGTGTCTGTCCTAAAGTTTACTGTGTTGTTCTGTTTTACTATGTAGCACATTTCAAGAAAATTTCGCTTATAGTGGTTTTTTTCCCTATCGAGTACTGTCACATTCTGAAAGTCAAAATTGTGTTTGTTGTCAATGTGGTGTCTAAGTAGCGCGGTGGAATTGTCGTCTTTTTTTGTCTTACAATCATACTGATGCTGGCACACCCTTGCCTTGAGATACTGACTTGTCTGGCCTATATAACAACTGTCACAATCCTGGCAATTTATTTTGTAAATTGTGTTAGATAGTTTGTCTGTTTGAATTTTGCTCTTTGTTTTGGTGAAAAATTGTTTAATGGTGTTCCCCGATTTCCATGCGGGTATTGTATTTGTAATATCCAGGCCCTGAAGAGGACAATATATTTGTCGAAACGTTGGCAAAAAGACGAGTTGTTTTATTTGACCAATTCCTCGCAAATCTTCCATCCTAAGTTTAACAATTTGCGGTCACGAAAACTATATATTCGTTATTCCTATGATTTATTACAGGCCGAGAATCCAAATGTCAACTTCTATCGCCAAATTTAAGATTGATAACTGATGAAACACTGGGTTTTGATGCGGCAACTGCTGCTCTGGGTTTAAAAGCGAATGTGTCAGAAGCGGATCATCCACTTCTTTGTGAAGGAACTCGAAGACAAAGGTAATTAAATGATTTTTAAATTTCTTTTAAGTTATTTGACATTCATTGGTCTCAGATACGTAAGATAACTTGCAAGTTGTGATTTTTTTACTCTTCTTAACATAGGTAATGGAAGTGTTGCGATCATAAACTGATGATAAACTTTCGGATTTAAGTTTTCATTGAAAATATTCATTTGAAGTCTGGAAAATCCAGATCCCTCTATCGAAAGTACCACTTTGCTGAATGGATTTTTTTTCCCTGAGATTTTCAGGGAATCCCTTTCATTTGAATAATTTCTTTAAGTAACTTCGTAGTAGTTATTTTGAGGTGGAATATTATGTTCCTATAAGTGAACATCTCAAGAATTAGAGTAAGAGCAGTAAGTCGTTTGAGTGTCCTCACTTTATTATTATTATTTTTGTTTAAACAGGGGCGATCTTGCAGTAACTCTACTTGTACATTATAAGGATAATCCCTCACGAATTGCTCACATAATGGAGAAACTGTTAGATCGAGAGGTACATCAGCTAACGAAGACACCATTGTCTGCCACCTATTATACAGCACATCCGCCAATCAAAAGTTCACATTGGAACAGCGATCGTGGTGCTATTGACCATTCACATCTTGCTGATCCGCTCTTACCAGATCCATCACATTCAGGTGGTTACTTTTATAATTTTATTCAATAATAATATTTGCATCTTTTAGAAGGTGGGTGCTTTGGGATGAAAGAAATTGAAACTTGCATCATTTTTTTAATTAATGTTTTCTTCTTGTTATTAAAGCATTTCAAGCCAACGGTACGAGTTCAATAGCCGGAAGAGATGGTGAATCCTGCCTGCTGCCTCCGAGTAAACCTATCAGCATTCCCCATGCGACCACTAGCTCTTCAGCATCATTAACTACAACCACAAGAACTAAGGAAACAACCAGGTAAACCTCCTAATGATTAACGTCTAAATTGGATGCATGAAAAATCTCGTATGTTTTTATGTTTGATGCTTTTCTAATCTAAGAAGTTCCAACATTTAAAAACTATTCACAAGTTTACATGTACGATACTTATATTAATCTGCTCTTATGTAATAATACTCAAGCTGTGGGGCGTGCCCTCTTCAAGGGATTCCATCCCTTTCATACGTCCAACTCTTTTTTAAAATCTATATTGCGGTACTTCTGAGTGCTTGATACAGGAAGTGAAGAGAATGGGTCTACAATTGCTCTTTTAGTTTGTGGAAAACCCAATAGTGGTAGCCCAGGTTAAATATGACGTAGAATTCATGTTAGGGAGCTTAAAAAACAGCCTTTTATGATCTATGAAGCAAGAAAATCAATTTCTCCAAAAACAGAGTACATGGATTTAAGGAAATAATGAGAAAGAGAAAAGTCAAAAAAAGAAAAGACAGCTACTAAAGTAAATCCGTCATCACAAAGACGTAATACCTGGTTACTATTTTCAGGTTCAAAGGAAAACGTGTTTATCCATCAGTACCAAACCAGCCATCAGAAGCCGGTGCTCATTTCATGTTCGAACTGGCCAAAACGGTACTAGTGAAAGCCGGTGGTAACAGTTCTACATCTTTGTTCACACAACCGTCAACATCACGTGACCATCACGGACCGCACAGAACTCTGCACATGTGTGCATTCCAGCTTGGACTGTACGCTCTTGGACTGCACAATTGTGTTTCACCGAATTGGCTCAGCAGAACGTATTCATCGCATGTGTCTTGGATTACAGGTGAGTGCAAGGAAGTGCTGTTTCTAATTTTGAATATTTGACAACGACGCAATTGTGTGAATACTTACGCGACTTTTTTATGTCTTCAATGATGTAACAGTTATTCTAATCAATAAAATTACTTTAACCGTTTTGTTTTCGTCAAATAAAAATACAGAAAGTGAAGAGAATGGGTCTCACATGTACACATGCTTGTTTTGCAGGTATATTAATGTATCAGTGTCAATGCACAGTTCTTCAACAGTCAGTAAAGAATACTACGCCCTTTTAAGATTCCTAATTATAAATACTTTAGACTGTTTTTTTTGGGGGGGGAGCATTGGCTTTCGCCATACAGCCATCGTCTATGTATGCAGCCAGCATCGTCTAGGTGCTTATCACTAGAATAACACTCACTCTCCATTCTCACTTATAAATACTTTCGCTTCAACATTCATCCCTCTACTATATACAACTATTTACATACAAACTTACAACTAATGGTGTTAATTTTGCTTAAATTCTTTTTTCCTTCCCTCCGCCAAAGGACAAGCAATGGAGATTGGTGCTCCAGCAATTTCATTTCTTCAAGACACATGGGAAGGCCATTTGACTCCGCCGGAAGCAGCAAGTATGGCAGATCGTGCTTCAAGAGGATTTGACCGGAACATGACTCGGGCCGCAGCTGAATTGGCGTTGTCATGTCTTCCTCACGCCCATGCGTTAAATCCTAATGAAATACAAAGAGCTATTTTACAGGTTTAATATTGTATTATTTTATTACATTTATCTTCTTTCGCATTTTGATTTATGTAATTTCATTGTTACTTATTTTGTTCTGTACAGTGTAAAGAACAATCGGACAACATGTTGGAACATTCCTGCCTAACTGTGGAAGGTGCAGCGAAAGGTGGCGGAGTCTATCCGGACGTATTATTTCAAGTAGCCAAATATTGGTTTGATTTGTACGTCAGGGTATGTGTTCTATGAATGTATTTTAGTATCTCTTGATTTGAAATTTTAATTTCTGTACGTACAGTTTCGCAGATGGTTTATATGGATTAATATGTAAAGTGCTTAATAATTCACTCATTTTTGCTGTTGTTTGATTGCAGTATGCCCCCCATGGAGAAGTGTTCAGTGAAGAGCCGACCCCTGCTCCGGTACTAGTAGAACACGTGGTTGTGGACCAACAGCCTTCGGCCGGAAATGGTGGAGCCTCAGGACCGACTCCAGCTGCACCGCCACCAGCCGTGCTTACCTGGGTGGAGACTCCGGCTGCTGCAGCAGCGGCGGCCGCCGCCAGTGGTGGTCCCCAGGCGCCGCCTCCACCGCCTCCCCAGTACGGAGTGCCGCCTCTCACCTTGCCACTGTCCCTGCTGACTGCCATTCCACCTCGAAGATTCCAGCTGGCACCACCTCCGCACCACCATCCGCCGCCACATCATCAGATCACTCTGCAGACCCAGCCGGCCTCACATCCTCTGCAGATGTACCACTTGCCCACCCCGCCCATCCAGTTCTACCCACCTCCACCGCCTCCAACACACGTTTTCTCCGCCACTCCTATACAGGTAGCTTTTTTATTCATTTTGACGTTTCATATGTTAATTTTAGGATTTAAGATTTAGCTCTGAGAAAGACCGAGATATGCTAGTGTCTAATTATGCAATAATTACATTCTCTTACTGTGAGGAAGGAAATATTGCGGCCGTGTAAAATGTACACCCGGATGCTGTCATCTTAATTTCGGGAATAGTAATGTCCCTCTTATCTTATCATTTAATAAGTAACTACTTACGCAAAACCAGAAGTGCAAATTTACCTACAGCAGATTTCTTTAAACTTGATAAAGTTATTCATCAGAAGAGCTATAACTAGGCTTCCTTCTAAGTGTCATTTCACTCAACTGTGGGGAAAAAACACACGGACCATATTCTAAGAAACGTTTTCGAACTCAGGGGACTTCAGAAGGGTATTTCCGGTGAAAACATAAACGCAATACTTTCCTTGTCAGTAAATAGTCTTGAGAATTTTTTTAAAATTTTTATTCGTTGATTTATTTAAAAATGGATTTATGTAAATTTATTATTTTTCTGCTGCAAACGCAGGAAGGATTGCCATCTTACGTCCAAGTATGTATTTCAGATCATTTAAGCTCTTAAAGAAATCACACATATTTAGAAAGATGTTTTCTTTTCTAAAAATTTTATAAATTTTAAAACAAACAAAAAAATCCTTGGAAAATTTGTAGGTTGGCGGTGCAGTGACTCAGGTGTCTTTAGCGCAAGCAGCACCGCCTCCAGTCACTCAGCCTCAGGTTATAACGGTAGCAGCGCCAGTTAGACCTCAGCAACAACAACAGGTTTGTGCTGAGTGAGGTTTTGTGTTGAATAGGTTGCAGCTTGTGTGGATTGTTTTTGAAAAAAAGTAAAAATAAATAGATATTTTTTTTTTTTTCTGATTAGATACAACGGACACAACAGCAGATCACGCCAACACAAGTGCGGTATCTGCTCTCAGCATATCGTGTAGGTATGCTGGCAATGGAAACTATTGCCAGAAGAGTGCATGATGATCGACCTAATGCCAAATATGCTAGGAACCCTCCATATGGTGATGATGTAAAATGGCTGTTACGAATAGCAGAAAAATTAGGTAAGCTATGAAATAGTTATTATGGTAACAGATTGGAAATAGATCATACGAATTCACTGGTTATTTATTTCTCTAATTGCTCTAGTAAGAGAAAGAAGGTATTGTAACTGTGGAAATTTTCGATTTTGCATTTTCATAGGGCGCAATTTCCTCAAACGGAAACACGACTTTACCTTTAAACTTGGAGAGATATATTCGTATCAAAACATTAATTTCATCTATTTTGCCAGAAAAATAAAAAAATCAAGGGGTTTGCTAAAATGAACCTGTTGTAATTTTAATATAACATACTCTTCAATTATTTTTCTAGGTACACAATATCTGCAACAGTTTTGTGTTTCTGCAGTAAATAGTATTGTTTCTCCATTCATTTTGCATGATGTTGCAATTGAAGCCGCCCATTTTCTTGCAAGAAATAATCCAACACTTGCATTACAACACCTTAGAACTACCTTAACTCCCATTGTACAAAAATGTCAACAAATGTAAGTACCATTTTTTTTTCAAATAGTAATAATTAGTTCGAAATAATTAATAATTAATTCGAATATTTGGTCAAAATGAATAGATTATTGCGAACGTCAGTCCTTTTTAGGTTTTTCTCATGATTTCGATCTAAGAACTTATGTTGACAAATTAAAATTGCATATTGGTATAGATTTCATATTTAAATCTTACTAAACGTTCTTAACCAGCTATCATGCAACAAATCTTACATGAAGATGATCTTTTCCTTTGGCAAAAACAAAAGCAAAAAAGGTCTGAAATTAGCAATTATGTATACGTATTATATCTCGGAAGAATCTATCTATTATACCCTAAAGCAGGGATGAGCAACACGCGGCCCGCCAAGCATTTCTAAAATTGAATTTATTTTATCGACTTTCTCCCATCAATATATTGTTATAAAATTAATTATAATAAAATGGTAGTACATACTAAACCGAAATATTTTTTTATGGCGAGTTACTTGTCGACGACGTTATTAAACATGCAATACGAACACGCCGCGTCTGCGCGATTTTTTTGTGACGAGATACACACTTGTCGGTGACTTGTTCAAACATGCAATACGGACGTTTCGTAAATTATTAGTAAGAGTTAATCTATGTGCGGCCCGCAAAAAAAAATTAAAATTTAAATTGGCCCATTGATTAAAAAGGTTGCTCACCCCTGCCCTAAAGTATAATAGTAAACTAAAATAAAAGCTTGGGAAAGAACCAGGAAGAACTAGACAGTTTTAGTTTTTCAATAAGGAGTGCAAAATGGTAAGTTGGAACTATTTCACTCAAGATTTCTTTATTTTACATTCATCGAGGACCCTTAGTTAAATGGTTGATCTAGTTTTCTTTGTTCTCGTTGAATAGTTTATGGCAAAGCTAAAGTCGTAAGCTCTGTTTAAGCTGGGCTTAATCAATGTTGAACGTGACGTGGATAGGGTGATTGATTACTGTGATTATTAGATTATCATTATCGTGCTTCTAATTATAAGATAAGTAGTTGTTGTAACGTGTTCTAATCAAATCCGAAAGCGAGGCTTACAAAAGAAACGAATGTGCACCATTAATGGCCACAATTTGAGCTCCATAGAAAACAAACTAAGTCAACTCTGAATCATTCAGTACCGCTATTCCATTTTGTAGGAAGTGTGACAAGATTTGTACACTTTTCGCCTACCTTTTATTTGAAAGTTTAAATTTTGCTCGTGGGCATGATATTTCCTAAAATATTTTGCGACAGGAACGCTGAGATTCTGAGACAGATTAGGTGAAATCCAAGAAAAGGGGCTACACAATGGAGCTACCTTAGATTGGGGTTTTAAACCTCTCTTGTGTTTCCCCCGTAATAAAAACAAACTCTTATTTATCTAAATATCTTAACATCATTATATATAATTGAATAATATTTATAGAAATTAATTTACTTATCGTTAAACTTGCTTTACTTGCATTTTTTTGCTTTTGTTTTCAAGGTACATTCAATGTTTACATCAGAAACTGTATCATCTTTCAACAGCTGAGTATGATGAATTCGTCAGCATTGTACTGTCAGCTAGGGCAGCATTCCAAATAACTCCCGAGGGAACGCAACAGTTTAAGGAATGGTTACAATCCATTCGAAGGTATGTTCAACTTAAAAAAAAAAAATTGCTTGTCTTACTTGTTTAAATTCTTTTTAAATTTACTATATTTTCTTTGCGGTCAAGTTAATTTGATTTACCGATTTCTTTTGTTTAATAATTACATCAAAGGAGAATCAGAACTTATTATTTTTTTATTTTAAATAGTTCTAATGATTTTCTATAAACTTTGTGTACTCTCTACGTACATACACTTTTATTTGTGAGTTATTTATTTGTGATTTATTTGTTTTATTTATACAAGAAACTTTTGATTAAGGGAGGGGGTAAAAATACTTGTATTTGCAAAAATTTCCCAGTGAAATTAGTTGTAAGTTAATATATATTTAAAATTCTGAGTTGGAAGAGTGTTAGTCAACCGGAATTCGAGAACAGCTGTTTACGTTTTCCAAGAAGCCAGAAGGTTTCATTAGAACAGCGTTTCCCAACCTTTTTTGGCTCGCGTACCACTTGGTAGTACATCATGCTAAATTGTACCATTTCGTAAAAAAGATTGTATTTCGTGAAATTTGTGTATTCCAAGTATGTTATTTTATTATTATTATCTTTATTTGTATAGATAGATAATTTATCTGATACAAAAGAGTTCATGTTCACTTTATAAACTTAGTAAAGAGTAAGATATTAGTTTTAAAACTTTTTTTAAACTACATTTATTGTTGCTTGGATATAGAGCTTACTCATTACATTAGCCTCAGTCTCTTTAAGCAGATTTTTACATAGTTATCATTTAAGTTCTGTCAGTCACATGATAATTCTATTAAATTTTCTTTATCTTTTACTGATATTGATGTAGCTTTTCCTAAATTTTCTTTATAGAAGGGGTTTGGAATCCAATTATAATTTGTGTTTTCGAGTTTTGGAAAATACTCCATGAAAGACAATTTGAATCCTGTAAAATGTGCTATCCTTATTTTCTCGTATATCTTGAGACAGATTTAACCTTACTATACATATTAACAACTTTACTGTATAATATTTAATTAAAATAATTTTTATGAATTATAGGAAAAACGTATCTATGATATTTTTATGATTTAATTTTTTATGTCCGCCATTATTGATTATTTTTCGCATACCATCAACTAGCAAGTCGTGTACCACCAGTGGTACGCGTACCTCAGGTTGGGAAACGCAGCATTAGAACATAGAAATACCATACATATCTTAAGCCAGTGATTTGTTTTAATTTTTTTTTTTTTAAAGTGAATCTTCATTTTAAAGGGAAACTACGGGTGCTGTTATGTCATGCTTTCTTCAACATTCATCATTTTATTTTAGTGAAATTATAATATTGAACATGACTATTTTTTATTTTTATTTTTTATCCTTCTTTTTGTAACTTTATTAGTACAAAAAACTTTGGAAATTTGGGTGATTTGGAAGAATCAAGATCCAAGTAAGATACAAAAACAAAATCATTTATGAATAACATACTCTTTTTGCTTTTAAAAGCAAAATTTTTATATTGGTCTAAAAAAAAAAAAAGTTTCTGTCTTGAAGATTTCAGGAATCATCTTGTTTTGGAGAATTAAACGACTTTTGGATTAAAATGTCTGTTTGAAAAAAATTTTTTTTTCAATAATGAGATGATCTCTTTTTAATTATTATTATTTTTTTTTAACCAGGTCGAAGTCATGCAAGAAAGAATTGTGGGCACAGATCAGTATGCTATTACAACCATCCAATGGAAAGTGACACAGGTTACCCCAGCCGCATTTCTGGGCACCCCCAAATTATTAGGCAAAAGGAAAAAAAAAAAAATCAAAGGAAAAATAAATAAAAATTAAAAAAAAAAAAATTAAAAAAATAAAAAAAAAATATACACGACAAAAACTCTACCAATCAGCTCACATCACATGAATTATTATTTTTTACTATTTTTTTTTTTTTTTTTGTTTTGTATTATTTTTTAATTCTCGTTATTTATTATTAATTAATAATTACACTCGTTATTAATTTATAAAACAAAATTAGTTATTAATTTTTGATCGTATTTGTTGACGCACATTCAACTTTTCTTCTTTTCTTTTTTTTCTTTTAAAATAAATAAATACAAATTAAGGGGTTTAATTAAATAAATTTTTTTAATAATAATAAAACAAAGAGATTAGTTTTTAAATGATGTTTCTTTGTGTGAGTGTGTGTGTGTGTGTGTTCGTATGTATGTGTGCGTGCATGTTTGTAGTAAATTTTGTAGTAAAACATTTTTTTTTTTCGCGAAGTTTAAAAGTGCTTCGTAAAATCTTTTTTTTGTTTAATTTTTACAATCCTAAGGAAAATTAATTGAGAAAATTAAAAAAATATATATGTATATTTAATTAGTAAATAAAACAATGAGGGCTTAGGAATGAATTTTCCACTTGAAATTAGTTGTTAAAACTTTTTATTTTTTGTTGGAAAAAAAGTGAAAGAAAAGAGAGAAATTCCAAGTTTTTCAAATCCAGTTTTCTTTTATTATGAGAAAAATTAATTTCATCTTAAGAGAAATATTCGTCAATGTCAAATCCAAGAAAATTTCAGTCCAATGACTCAAACATTTTCTTAAAAATAGATGACTTGTAAAGAGAGATCAATCATAATTTGACATAAAAATCGCTATATATTTTTTTTTTCCTGAGTGGACAGTTTCCTTTTATTTTAAATAAATATTATTTAGTCTGTTTTAAAAAATGTATTAAATATTTGGACATAGTCCCTCTTGCTCAACATTTAAAAATATATGTTTCATTGCTCAAAATGTAGTTTAAAACAATACAAAAAGAAAAGTATATTTATGGAGTAAATCAGTATCGTGAAAAATGGCCATTTTTTACATTTATTTTATTTTTTTTTGTTCTTTTATTTTACACTGATCAAAAAAAACAAAACAGAAGTTTCAATTTTGAATAAAATGTTTGCAGTTAATATGGCTTCCAAATAGTGGTGCTTTTCTTAAGATAACAGGGCAATGAAAAAAAATAACTCTTGATCCATGGATACCCGTTCTTCGGATTAGAGAAGAAGCTTTTAGCTAGTAAAAAAAAAAAAAAAAGCATGGTGTCCTGGATTTTTAGCGGTTTAGAAAGGCCATATCCATGATTGATACACATTTTTGCTAGCTGAGGTTTGCAGTTGTTGGTCTTTGTTCTTATTGCTAGAGCAATTCATGTTTTTTTATTTTTAACCTAATCATGCGCTGAACGACTTCAGAAAGTATCTTCTCCGGTAGATGAGAAAGGATCCTCTCAGGCTCTTCTATTTGCTTCCTCTTTAAATCAATAACTCTGTCCTTTCTTCTGCTATTTTGATTATCATTACTTCCAACTCTTCCTTCTTGCTCCATCTTCTGGTCTTGAATCTTCCATCCTTTCTATCTAACTCTGTCTTAGCATTCTACTATTATCCGTAGCTTGAGTGGTAGTAGTATGTATTGATTCGCACTTGTTCATTTAATTGACAAAATTTCGGCATTACCCCTTCTTTTGTGGCTAAGTTGTAATATGGAGTTATGCAGCAACTCTGAGGCATTACCATCTTCTTCTTCTTTTTTCTTACATCCCTTCGTTCAAGGCCAGTAGGTCAGGAAATCCCCGGATTCAGTTTGGTGAAAGGAAATAGATTTTCATGGCCTCCCCCCCCCCCCAATTTCCAGCTGTAAACTAACTTCCTCCTGCTTTAGTTGCAAGGTTTCGCGGCCAGTCCATTAACTGCTTCTGTAATTTTGTATTATTTATAATTCTCACTTCGGCTTATTGCCCTTTAATATCACAAAAATGTACATAACGAGAAATTGTCTTTCTGCATAGTGACTGACATATCTCCGTTATTGTAGTGTTATGGATTTTACCAATTTTGTTTTTTCGTCCTTGTTTTTGTCAAAGAAAAATAATTTCCAAAACTTACAAAATTTATGACAAGCTTTTAAATTTTTAAGAATAAATTTACACCATCGAGGATTTTAAGAATGTAATGATTGAATAATCAAGTTTTATTTTCTATGATTTGTTTATTATTTTATATATAAAAAAAAATTATTGCAAGACCCTCAAAAAAAACTCTATATATATATATATGTATACCGCTGATCTTACTGCATACACAAACTGACGATGTTTCTATCTACAAAATAAATACTATTTCACTATTTTTTTTTATTTTCGTACTGCTAAAATTTAAAATTTCACAAAAACTTAAAAAAATGTATAGACATAACATTTTTTTTGGTTTTGTTTTGTTTTAAAGTCGAAATCAGTCCTAAATAATATTGTTATTAATTTAGTTTTTCATTTTCCAGCAATTTTAATATTAACAGATTAATCTATAATATTAAATTTAATAACAGCCCCAAAAATAATACTGTTTTTAGGTTCTTTTTTATTATTATTATCTATTTATTTATTTATATTAGTTTCAAATTGAGAGATATAAGATCTGATTATATAAAAAAAAAAGTGTATTTGTATATATTAAATATATATTTTCTCTCTCTTTTATTTCAATTTTTAATAACTGCTAGGTTTTAAATATTATTTTAGCGTTAAAAAACATTATTTAAAAGAAGAGAAATTGAAAATGTCGGTTTTTTTTTAAAGAAAAAGATAAATAAATAAAAAATTATAATAAAAAATACGATGGACCTAATTAAATAAATTGATAAAACTATTTTTGCATTTCATTTGAATCGTATAATTAGTTGCTGTTTTTATTTGCTTTGATTATTAATTATTATTTAGCATTGTATTTACTTAAGAGTACATAATTCTTAGATAATTATAAATATTTTTGTAAATATATTTACACTCCAACAGAATTCTAGTTAGTAAATAATGAAAGAAAGGAAAAATGCATTATTTTGCAACAATGTAAACAATATTGCATTTTAGCATTTAAACACAAAACAAATCATTCTCATTGTAGTAAATTCTTAAAATAAGTTCTATTATTTAAAAACAAAAAAAAAATATATCTTTTTATATTTTTAGTGTATAAAATGAAAGGTTTAACCAAAAAAAATATACAAATATCATATTTCAAGCTTTAGACTTTTTTTTAAAAAAATAAAAATAAGAACTGCTCTTTTTGGTTATAAAACTATAAATGAATCTTTTTAAAAAAGTAAAAAAATTGCAGTCTCAAAAGAAACAATAAAAACGTGAAATTAAAATTATTTAACAGTGTGTTAACAGAATTTAACTTAATTTTTCTACTTTATTTTCTTATATAGAAGACAAGAGTTATTTTACTTTTTCAAATTGAAATTCTGGGCATAGATAGTCTCAAGCTGCATTGTTGAACTTTTACCAATGGCGTAAAACTTTTACAAACATTTTTCCTCAGGATTGATTTAGGTTTACGTGTTCTTCTTTGGACTCACCGCATGGGTTTGGCGTTACCACACTTCAAGTCCTCTTCCAATCATTTTCATCCTTCACTTCACCCTCTTTCTTCCATCCTATCCTTAGCTTCGTCTTTTAAGAATGTTACTTTTTACTAAATTTCAAACCATCAGTGCTGTTGATTTTTTACTGCTCATAAGACACGATTCCATAATATGTACTGTTTCACAACCATGTAATCCATCATACAATTATCATGTCTGCTCCCTCTCGCCTAGTGCACTACGCTATCTACATAGATTTATTTTGACTATTAACCTAACAGCACTCAGTTTTGAATTAAGATATCTTAGGGATTGCAGAACCTAGAATATCTATAGGTGGGTATGGTCTCCTGTAATGTACAAAGTTCAGCAAAACCACCATCATTCGTAGCATATTTTTGCTCAATCATGAACAAGTCTTAGATCTCTTCCAGCTGTAATCTCTTCATTCAAGGACTAAGCTGGTCAAATTTCTGAGAAGTCATATCAGTAGGCTCATATGCTTTCATCTATATTACTGAGCTGCTCATAGTGAATTCTATCAGTTATCCCACCGAACGATTTACATTTTTTGGTACATGGGGTACCATTAACCCCTATAAAAATATTATGGTATCTTTTCTGTAGGTTCATAGCGAAGGGTTAGATTACATTTAAAAATTAACTGTAAATTCACCAGTAAACTTAAAATCCTGGAATTCAGTTCTTTCTACACTTTGAACAGTAATGGGTCTTACTCCATCCAGAAGTAAACTGTTTCATCCATTCTCTCACCTTGCCTGTGGGTCTTATACATTACGCCTTTCTTTTACCGCCCCGCCTCATTTACCAGGAAAAGATGAGGCGTGCAATTTTTTTTTTTATCTCGCAGCTATTGAAGGTTTCGATATGATTAATCTGGGTAAGCAGAAATCAATTACCCCTCACCCCCAAAAACGAGAAATCAACATCGATCGTTCCTAATAGAGTAAAATCATCGATTGCTACTTTTTTTTTCTTACAATTGCAATTCAAAAATCACCATTGATAAAGACAAAAACATAAAATAACCTCTTGTTTTCTTTAACATCCGAGACATTCCACCTAAGGTTATATCTATAAGAACTGTTTATTTTTTTTACTGGCTGAACTTTTGAGAGCTATGCCATGCATCCATCGACATTATCGTAAATTATTACGTCTTATTTACCTTTAAATTTAATGAAATTCATTCCTTCCTGTATGAACTTTTAAACACGAAATATTTATGGTACATATAAAGGATATTGAAAGAAAAACAGTTCAATTGAATTTTTTTTTATAATAAAGTGAAATAAACAAATAAAACAAAAAATGAGCCTCATATTCTGCTCTCAAGACTTCAATAAAGAACAAAAATTAGATATTTCTCACTTAAGGATTGAGCTCCGTTTCTACGACTTTGTTTATTGTTGGTTATGTGATGTTAACCTTTTCGTAACAATGATAGATTAACCTACATACATATATTAATGATTAAAAATATTATGTACTTTTGTGTTAATTTATTTAACAAAAATACTGCTGCATTTTTCCTCATCAAAACTACTCAGCGCGAGTAATTCTTTCCATTTTTCAGGTATCATAATTTTTCATTGCAAAGTTATAAATAAGATAATACACATTCTTCCTGAAATAAACTACTTCTAACACCTCTTATAACGGGTTGTTCACTTTATTGCCGTGATCAATTAGACATACAATGTATCAGGGTTTACTTTTATGCGGTTGGTATATATAGTATTTTAGGGTTTTAGTATCCAGCATACAAATATATGCTAATTGGCTCTGATCAGCAAGTATTTTCACTCTTTTTATTATTATTATTTTTAGGCGCCACGGTAGCCGAGCGATTAGAGGCGAGACCTGCGAAGCTAATATGTATTGTGGTACTATTGTGGGATTCCCGGTCTTAGGTCTTGAATTTTATATAATGGCTAATAAAAGAAGTTTACAGTAAAGTATGTTTGCTAAGTCGCCTCCGATCACGACACCTAATTGGTAGTTGGACGTTAAGCTCCGCCTGATTATTATTATTTTTGAATATAATGAAGGTAGAATACAGTTTTAATTTATTTGCTTCATTTGGTAAGTCAAGTAGTAATTTAAATTTAGAATTAGGCAATCCCATTTCAGCAGAAAAAATGAGTACTTTTTTTCCAATTTATATACCTTTTAAAAATGAAAACCAAATTTTCCGGTAAACAAAAGCCAAAGAAGCAGTCGTTAAACTCATTCATCAAGTGAGAAGTATCTGAATTTAAATAGAAAGAATCAAATCAACTGACATACAATATACATATAAAATATATATATATATATATATAAATAAATATACTTATAAAAAATATATTATAATCATAATATGTTTTTTGTAGTTTGTAGTATATAAAAATGTGTGTTCGTACTTCTTTATAGAAAATATAAAAAAAAACATTTTGCCACGAGTCTTACTTTTTAATTTTTGTTTAAAAACAAAAATGTATTATTCAGGTAATTATTAAATAAGAAAATATTTCTCACAGTTTTTCATTACTAATTAGAGAAAATTCATTTGAAACACAACAAAATGTGAATATAGGTTTATTTTCTCTTGTGTTTTTTTGTAAAAATTACAATTTTGAATGTTAGCTATATGCATCTAGAATAAGTATACTTTTTGTTTTAAAATTAGCTTGTTTTTTTTTTTTTTGTTTTTATGACTTTTTGAAGTTTTTACGAGTAAATTAGAAATTGTTGATTTTTTTTTAAATAGTTTCAAATGAAGCATTTTGTTTCATGTTTGAGAGGGAATCATATATTCCAATTTTTGATTAACTGTATTTAATTTTTATACAAACTATCTATTAAGAAAGCACACTCGAAAACATGAAATGTAAATACTGTGTACAAGCTAATTTTTTGACAAAATATAAGTTTTTAGATGTATATATAAAATTAATTTTTGATTTTCTTTTGAACTTAAATTAAAAAAAATAACTTTTATGAAAATTGAAATCCGTAGCTAAATTGTAGTTTGTGACAAGATATATCTGTTTTCTTTTTTTCTTTTTTTTTTGTACTCCTTCGATTATTTTTTTTTTTTTACAAATAATAAAATTAGTATAAAACTATTTTTTAAAAAAATTAGGCTTTTAGTGCAATTTTTTTTTTGTTGATATTTTAGTATTATTTTAAAAAAGGAGATAAACAACATGTAAACGTAAGATAGGATTACGTGAAATATAATTTAAAAAAATCTAGTTGTAGCGTAGAAGAAAAGCTTTTTCTAAAAAAGGAAAAGTACATATTGTTTTACTTTTTTTTTGTATATACAGTTAACAGAAGGGAAGTTTTCTTGGTTCCGGAGATTGACAGTTTCCGAAGTGATTTATAGTTACTGAAAGTATGATAACTTACCGTTATATGAGTGATCAACTGATGTATTAATTCTAG
The DNA here is from genome assembly GCF_049639745.1 of Rhodnius prolixus. NCBI lineage: Eukaryota > Metazoa > Arthropoda > Insecta > Hemiptera > Reduviidae > Rhodnius > Rhodnius prolixus. The sequence continues at coordinate 4,215,202 of NW_027411605.1, read as the reverse complement.
GTTCTATTATTGCTTTCGAATCGTGATCATTCAGATAAATTTATTTTAAGTTAGGGCTTTTTTTTTTCCTTAAAAAATCTCAATTTATAATAAATTATAAAACTTGTTGTTGCAGTCCGCGTTAAGAGTAAAATGTTATCACAAACCATTTGGTGCATGAACGTAAACTTTCTTGGTGAAGCAGTCACAAATTGATGAAAACTATTTCTTTGATTATGATTTTTGCACACTGTAATTAATTTCCTTTTAGGTAGGCTTCGGAAAAATGTTTATCAATGGCCGAATAAATTTGTAAGCCATTATCTTTTTTTTTAAGTATCCTTCTTGACATTTTTGTCTTTTAAATTCATTTATCAATTAAAGGCCTTCATGGTTAGTGCATGGGTTCCTATGCCGAATTCATGTTCCCAGCTGCGTGTCCTTAGATTTTCTTGGATACAAATCCTCAATTACAGAATGACGAATGTTATCCATAAACCAGAGAACACTGTCCTGAAATTCTATAAAAAGGGTGCCTACGACCTCATCTGTTGCACGATTTGACTTTTAAAATATTCCAAACTCCTAATTGCTTTCCATTACACCTAGAAACACCGAAAGAAAGCGTAAGCGTCAAATTTTTGAATTCACTTTTCATTTACTAAAATGCAAGTTTTGAGGTCTCAGCATTTTGAGATCGCTTATAAAGGGCACCAACTTTATCTTAAACAGAACCAACTACAAAAATTTACTGAAGCCATTACAGAACTTTTATTTAACTTTCACTTTTCATTTTAAAAAAATCGGTTTGTAAATTATTAGATCATAGATCAAACAATGTGATTTGTGATAAACTGTCCGATGCCTTTTAAATCTCGAAAGCAATGACTGAACTTAAAAATTAATTCTTCCAATAAAGAAGTAAAGGAATAATTGAAAATTGCAGGTGTTTTTTTATAGTACGATGAAATAATATAATTTATAGAAGTAGTTTATACAAAAACAAAAACTAGTTTCCATTATCTAAAAACTGTGAAACTTTTTCACTTATTTTTCCACCAAAAACAGATTACAACCCCATTGAGTACAGCGTTTCTGATTAACGTACTTTCCAGCAATGAAAAGATGGCGAAGTAGAAAAATATATTTTTAAGGCTCCGTCTTTTGGTCTTAATTTTTTTTTTGGTATCCTCAACAATGATCATTAGCGCCCATTATATTATTGTCATCACAAACTTTCGTACACTTTATGTCCTCTCTTATTATCCGTAATCCCCTTTTTATACCTTTATGAATTTATTTATTTTTAATTTTTGTTTTTGATCAGTGATTTAAAAATTGTATTCCTTCTTCATTTTTTATTTGTAACTAAGAATATCCGAATGGACCACATTATTGATGATCTAATTGGTCTTGATTATATCTAATCTTCATGATGTTACACATGTAACTAAATATGGCTGCCGGTAACTGGTAGAGAAGACGTGTCAAATGGGAATCAAAATCCTAAAAAGTGCTAACTAAACGTTATTTAGGACAAAGTTGCGGTTAAAACTTAGAAGGTAGAAAACTCTTGAAACCATTCTCTAAAACGAAGCAGGCCGAGTAAAAATTTAAAATACCAGGTAATATGTTTAACCTAAAACCAATTGTTCGTGAAACGTGATATTTAATAATTATTAATATGAGTTGTGGACTAGAAATAAATATTTGTTTAGGTGCCAGTTGTTAACAGGGTTGTTTTTCTTCTGTTCTATTTCTCGTCGGGGGCATAACTGACATCTGATTTAAGATATTCGCTCTATCTGTCAAGAGTTTTTCTTGCTAAGTTTTGGAAATACTACATTTCAACGTCCACAAAGTACCTTGTATTTAATTTCTTGGTCCTGGTTATCGATTCGATATTGAAGATCGCAATCTCACGCGTTGCATCTTGGCGCTGAAGAATTTTTCACTTGATGAGTGACAAATGGTTCCAATAAAAATAATTGTGCATCTCTGAAGATTATGATTGAACTATAGTTGCCCTAGATAAAAACAATTCTTCTCAAAGCAATAGAGGAACTTACAGCATTGATATATTTCTCTGGTGAAGAGTAGTCTCAGTAATAATCACATAAAAAGCAAGATATTTTGAAAATGGAAAACAAAAAAAGATCTCTGTTAAATTAAAAACTAGTTTATTCTGTATAAACTATGAATTCTGTTGATTTATTTGCAACATTAAATTTGTTTTTTTTTTTTTTTTGCCGAAGTCCAAATCAGTGCTATAATATGCTTTAAAAAAAGTAAGTCATTAAAAAATTCTATGTCCCTTAAAAATTATAATTGCTGTAAAAAAGAACTACAATTGAAATTGAAAACTTCCCATTTATTTTTATTAGCATGATTTATTTTGTAGTAATTATTATAAATATAATAATTGAAACATATTTCGAATAAGGTCCATAGTACAATCTATTTTCGAACTATTTACAATATAATATATATATTCTCAAGTAAAAATGTTTGTATTATTAAATTTAAAAAAAAAAAAAAACTGATGAAAAATATATTAAAAGTTAAGTTAAAAATTTAATTAAAAACAAACTATATATACAATTTTTTGTACACTTAATTCGTAGTTTGAAAAATGTACAGTACTTTAAAATATATATATATATATACATCTGTGTATATATATCTATAAAATCTTCCAAAACAAATAGTTATTCATTGAAGAAAAAGTCAAGAAAAATTGTAAGAAGAAACATTTGTAAGTGCTCTTAAATCTCTTAGTATTAAAAAAAAGAGAAATCTTGAAGATAAAATTGAAAAACCATCCCTTTAAATACTTTTCTTAAAAAAAAAGAAGAAAATTAAAAAAAAAAAAAAAATCTGTTTTCTCTTATTTATTCATCATTTTTTTTTTGTCTTAATTTTTATTTAGTTTTCTCCGGGAAAATCAAAGAAATAGCAATTAAAACAAAAAAGAAAGTAAAATATAATGAAACTCTATTACTGTATAATGCATACAACTTTTTATATTAAAAAGGAAATTTAAAAAAAATATTCGCGAGGGAAATTAGTAATGGAAAAATTTCTTTTAATAATTATTTCTAGTAGTTTTTAGTGAAAATGGTTGTTAAATACAAGAAAAAATAATAATAATAATTAAAATATAAAAATATTTAAATTGTGTATATTATTTTATGTCTCTTAATCCAATAATGTACTTTTTTTTTCTTTTTTTTTAAAGTACCTAATGGAAAATTAAGGAAAACTTTTTTCTGGCTTAGAGTAGACCAAACTATTAAACTAGATCATGGAAATTAGTTCAAACCAAAAAAGAAAAAAATGAAATTTAAAAAAAATTTAATTTTTCTGTTTAATTTTAACTGATTTTTTAAATTAAGCATCTGTGGCCATTATAATGCACATACAAAATAATTACTTCTGTCCTCCGTTTTGGCCAGATAAAAGAATTTGAAATCTACATACGTAATTAGAAATATAAATATTTGGGAAAGAAGCTGAAGTAAGTTCAAAAAGACGATCATTTTTCAAAAATACACTCAAAAACAAAAATGTGGGCAAACATTGTTATTATTTAATAAGTATTTGAAATCATATATTTAAGAAAATTAATTGAAAATAGCGTTTGAATTTTATAATTGTTAATTTTTTTTTTTTTTATGTTCAAAACTAAACGTAAGCTTGTATTTATATACGTACAGTACATTCTTTGGGTCCTTGTTGGTATTCAGTAATTATAGTTGGACTGTTTCTTGAAGTATTGCAGTCATGGAAGCATTAGATCTAGCCTCCAGTTTTTTTTTACGAGGTTTTCCCCCACTAAACACTACGCAAAGTGATCTTTTGGTCTTAATGTGCCTGAGATCTCATGCCACAAACTAGCTATCTAAGAGGGCCATTTCTTTCACCTCCAGAGAGTGTCTGAACAAGTAGACTCTTAGTTATTCAAGGTGAACGAAAGAGTTCACCTTAATTTTTTTTTTTTTAAACATAAATCTATCCAACGAGGATAAAGGTGCTCTACAGATGCCGAAGGAGACTATTTTCTCCTACAGCCCCCCCACCCAACCCATAGGTGACGGAACAACAACTCTACTCAGGAATTTTGTTCTGGTAGTCTTTTTCTGTTCGGCATTTTAAAAGTTTTCTCGCAAGGCAGCTTAGCATTGAATGTGAATAAATTTCGTTTTTTACTGGCCTACAAAAAACCCATCTTTATTTAGAGATTAACATGTAAAAAATCTGTTATTACTTCTTTTAATTATAGCTCACTTTCACGTCAATTAAAATGAAATGAAGTCTTCTGACCTGGAAGACTCCTTTAACTTCTCTCTCTTTCTCTTCAAAGTCGAAACCTCGTGAAATTTCTTTACATTTCTTTTTTATTTTTCAAGTAAATATTTTACACCACAAAAATAAAACTATAGCAAAAGAAAAAAGGTTGTGAAAGAAAAATTTGATTCCAGAAACTCTTTAAAAAACACTCTACAAAACTTGTTCATTTATTATTTATTTTATTTATTAAAAAGTGTTCACTCACAAAGTTTTAAGTTTTAAAATTCCAAGAACTAAAATTTTAAAAAATCAGTCCTAAGTGTTATTTCGTAATAGTGGTCTATATTCAATGTTAAGATTGGTAGTAGCGACTAGTGTGTTAGGTTATTACGTCTCTATTATTATCATTATTATTATTATGATTATTATTACTTAAATTATGATTATTTATTTTTAGGGGTCTTTATTAAATTTTTCCTTAAAGGGAGAAAATATAAAGCCATATTATTTTTTGATCTCGTTTGATAATTATTAATAATAATTAGTTATTTATTGCAGTTTAACAATTTTGTTTTTATTAAGAATAATAACTGTGTTGATTTTTATAAGAATTATTATATAATGATCATAAGAATCGCCATTGAAACACGAACACATAAAAATCTTTAAAAAGAAAAGATTAAAACTAATTTTTTAGTCCATTTAAAGCTTAAATTTATGAGACGAGGAAAACAATATTTTCAAAATAATATTGCGAGAAAAAAAAAGTAAATATTTGTAAATACTTATATTTTTTAAAATGAAAGAAAAGAAATAAAAAAGAAAATCCTTTTTATCCAAGAAAAACCTCAAGATAGAAGTGTAAAGGAAAATAAAAAACAAATTGTGCGCCCCCACCTAAATAAAAATAAAAATTAGAAAAATAGTTGTAAATATATGAAAAACAAAAAATGCACATAAAAACAACACAGTTATAATAAATAAATGAATAAACAAATTAAATAAGATTTTTAGAAGTTCAAAATTTTTACTTGATACAGTCTCATGTGTCCTTTATCTCTTTAGATTATGTAAGAAAATGTATTATGTAATTTTTATGAATAAAGAAGCATGGTCTGGTTGTCTTGTAATTGAAATATTATTATTATTATTATTAAAATAAAATTAGTAGGATTAATTACAAAAAAAAAAAATTGTAACATTTTCATAAAAAAAGGAAAAAAAGAAAAGTCTATGTTTATTTATTTAAAATTTACCTTTAAAGATTAATTAGGTACAGCAGACTCTGAAACAGACGTGTGTCTACGGCCCGCTTTACATTTTTTATGCAGTCCTTGATTCGAAATTGAATTAAATAATTAAACTGTGGCTGTATCATGGACACGGCCGTGTGTTGTACGTGAATACGTTTACGTAACGGGTTAAATTTTTTATATAAAATATTTTTATTTATGTATTTAGGATGAAAATCAAGGAAATAAATAATTACAGTTTTACAATATAACGTTATTGATTATAGGTCTTCAGAACACTCAACTCCACTCTAAAGCGGAGTGATCATTCCCCGGCCTACCAAATATAATATGAGGAAATGCTACCAGTCAGAAGAACTGATGCACAGTACTTAATTTTAACAGTCAGTGCATATTAAATCACTTATAGAAGAAAAAGAAAAAGTCTTTATTTATAATAGCCTAAATATATCCACATACATATGAAAAGAAAGAAAATCAACAATATAAAAAAAACACTTTTTACTATAAAATACAAAACAAGAATACAATTCCATAAAGACAACAACATTGTCTTTGACGGTCATTGACCGTCCGTGGAGTCTATGTTTCACAAAATGTGGATGTGTCATGGACACACGGCCGTGTGTTGTACGTGACGGGTTATATTTTTTATATAAAATATTTTTATTTATGTATTTAGGATGAAATCAAGGAAACAAATAATTACTGTGTTACAATATAACTATTAATTATAGGTCTGTGATACGAATAGTACGACACAAATGGCATACAAGATACATCGAGATTTCTGGTAAAAGTTAAATCAATATAGGTATTACCTAACGTTGTTGGAGAAGTTTCAATATTATGAAGTCGGGCAATGAGCGGTTTTGTGAGACATCAACATTAAAGTCTCGCAACTATCATAATTGGTGTAGTAAGATCATTACATAATTTTAGAGATGTTTTTGGAATATTTTATCAACGATCGTAACATAAAGAGTTTAATTTCTGCTAACGCTGTGCCCGGATGGATATACACACACACACTCCAGTACGAATTTGAAGATGCCATTGGCCTTTGTTCGGTTACTAGACAGACATCACCAGCTTTTGCGTCTTTCATTTCCAAATAAATTTCCGAAATGTCAATGTTAACTCTATTACAATCAGTGAAGCTATTGATGTTGCGATATATGGCGACTCCACCGGCTTTGCGACTTTTACCATCTGGATACGTTCCGGACAATCAAAGAAGAAATAACGTCATAGAGCCCAGTGCTTTTTTTATTAAAGGTAAATAAAAGGTTTTAAAGGGAAAGGCAAGCCTATTCGCGATTATTAAAAGAGCAAGTCCCGAAATCAACAAATTTTCTAGGCCACTGGTAGCTACAGATGTGAAAGTTGGCGCGTTTTGAAAGTACTAGTGAAAAAAACTACGCACGAAATCATAAGTTTCCTTTATTTTGACAACGAATAGTACATTTTCAGTCTTCTACATTCTTCATATCCAGGCCTCGCGTAGTTAGTATACCTTAGGATGGCCAGTTTTGGAAGTACTACTAGTGAAGAAAACCACGTTCGAAATCATATGTTTCCTTTAATTTTACCACGATTAGTGAATATTCACTGTTCTTCATTATATTTTACGATAATCACAGTTAGTACGAGTAACCATGTCTAGTTTTGGAATTACACGCGAAGAAAATAGCGTTGGAATCACATGGTTCCATTCATTTGACAAGAAATAGTGAACATTCTCTTATCTACTTTCAATTCACAGGCTGTTCAAGAGGTATAAATTAAAAAAAAAAAAAATCAATTTAAATCACAAATTCCCTTTAATTTAACCAGGAATAGTACATTTTCTAACATTTACATTATATTCCCTTGCCACGGGTAGTTAGAACAAGTAAGGTTGTCCTATTATGAAAATACTACTAAAGAAAACTGCATTAAGTTCCTTTTACTTTCTCCACGAGTACTGAATTTTTCACTTCTACAGTCTATTTTATGCCAATCTCAGTTAGTACAAACTTGGCCAGTTTTGAAGTACAAGTGAAGGATATAAGCGTTTAAAGTCACATGGTTCTTTTAATAATTTAAGTAAATTTTCTCTGTTGAACATTTTTTTTTCTAGGCCGCAGGTAGTTAATAAAGAAGATATGATTGGCCTGTTTTGGAAGTAGAAGTGAAGAAAACAGCGTTCGAAATGAATAGTTTCTTTTAGTTTTTTTTCCAACGAGTATGGCATTATCACTATTTTACACTCTAATGCCAGAGATGTAGATTGCAAGCAGTTTCTATTGTAGAAGCCGAGAAGTACATCCGATGACTTTGTCTCACGATCGAGAACGTCTGATGACTTCTCAGCCTCGCTTTCCTTAAAGGAATGTTCTTTATATTTTAGAACCAATTGCCAAACAAAAGATTACAGCTAAAAGAAGATAAAATAAATTTATTTACTCTTATGAAAACTCATCAAGGATGGCAAACTTTGTCAGCACAATGTTGAACAAGGCCATCTGCTCGGCAGAAACACCAGTTACAATTGTCACCTTTTGGTAGAATAGGTCCTTGCTCGCTGACAAATTCGTTAGATGCGTCTGTACAAACAGAAGTTAAACTTATTATTAAAGAAATGTTTTTTGTATTCAGGAAGATTTTTACAAAAGATTTATCATTCTAAATACTATTCACTTTCAGCTTCCTTTTCTTATTCAAATTAAAGGAAGAAGAAAATATTTCTTAACCTACAAGGCGACTCATAGTAGATACAGAAATTTCGCTCATTTTTGGAGTTCAAAAAATTTCTTTTGGATTAAATTTGAACAATTGTGGTGCAGATCTGCAAGGGGTGCAGCCTCAAAAAAAAATGGTGCCGATTGCTGGGAAACAAGAGGGAAAATTTATTTTTCTCACAAGAAATGGGGGGGGGGTTATCCTTCAGTTGCTTTTTCATTTTGTCTACTCTGTCGCAAAGTATCCATTGCAACTCAGATTGGCAGGTTTGTCCTACTCCTGCCATAGTCCGTTTAAAGACTAGAAAATAAAAATGATCCCACTCAGTCGACAATCTGCGGAGTTAGCCGTCCACTGCTCTCTTTGCAATGGTACTGTATGCTTGCATTTTCTCTTCAACAATAAATGTAGTTCAAGTTTTTTCATATAAATTACTATATAATCTCTACAAGAATTCGGCATTAATCCTTTTGATCAGGTAGATATATTGCCAACCTAGTCTTTTTCACCATTTTTTTTACCTTTTTCTTAGCACGCTAGGCAAAAGAAAGAATTTGCGATCTTGTTACGATTTTGATTTTAAATATACACCGGGAATATTTCCGTTTTAAGATCTTCCGGGAGTACATACCACAGATTTATTTATATTGGAGTTTAGAAATTCTCTTCACAATCGCACAGATTAATTGCTAGTCTTCTTTTCGCCTTCACCAGACTTTAAAACACGAAAGTTTGATGTAATCGCCTAAATTACCTTAACAAATAAATAATTTTGCTGTTAATTAATTCTTTTTGAAGTAAAAAAAAATTAATGCCTATTTTTTTCTTTGAGGGCCAACTACCTAATTTATGAGTCGTGAAACGGGCTAATTTACATGTTTTACTTTGAATTTTCATAAACTTTTGTTGAAATATAGTTTTTTTTTCAAAATTGATCAATACTTACCTAATATGCAGTGAGTATCATTTTGATTAAACTGATTTTACAGCTTTCATTACATAGAAAGGTTATGTCGTATTTTAATATTGATTGTAAATATTTTATTAATGTCGTAATAAAATTGAATTAATTATGTGGGTTGCCGTTTTATTAACACATTGTTACGCCGTTTTAAAATAAATTAATTGTTTGAATTTACGTTTAACTGATCTTGTTATTTATTTATTTTTTTTTATTTTGTTTTTATTTATTTAGTTATTTTTTTTGAGATAATTACTTACGATTTTTCGGAGATGACTTTATAGTTCTTTTTATTATTATTTTTTTTAAATTGCTCTTTTTTTTGGAAGAGTTAGATTTTCTCTTGATCAAAACATTCACATTGATAGATCCATCAATCGTGATTTTTACTGCCTCCCTTATCCATCAAAAGGGGAATATTGCAATTCTGGCCGATTTACCGACCATTTGTATAGAGTTTGTATAGAAAATATATGTTTTGAGGTGCACCGAATAAGAAAAAATGGATTTTAGTAAATAGTCTGTGTCTGTCAGCATAAATTAAGAAATTCACTTGAGTTTTAAAATCGTACAACCCGAAGTTTCATTATTAATAATTACTAGGCATGTCCAGAAAGTAAGTGTACTGAGGTTCTCACGGCCGGAGGGAATTTTTTTTCGACATGTTGGCTACACTGCCGTGTAGCCTGATTCCACCCCTCCACAACGAGCCCGGTTCGAGGTCAGTGCGTTGAGAACTGTCATAGCGACAATAGGTTTCTTGAAAAATGTCAAACCATTCTCCCGCCAAGTGCGAAATACGCGGCGTCATCCGTTATCTCGTTTGGAAGGGAAAAACTCCAGTTGAGGTTTATAATGAGGTAAAAACTGCATATGGTGATAAAGCTATGAATTGTACGAGTGTGTTCAAGTGGTGTCGCGAGTTTAAAAACGGTCGTACGTCTTTAGATGATGATCAGAGGAGCGAAAGATCTTCAGTTGTGAAGGACGAATTTGTGGAAAAAATCGAAAACGCGCTCCGTGATGATCGCAGATTGACTGTGGATGAACTTTCTGCCATGTTTCCGCAAATCTCCAGATCTCTGCTACACGAAACCATCACAGAAACTCTCGGATACCGGAAACTGTCCGCGAGGTGGATCCCAAAACAACTGACAGTCCAACACAAGTTGAATCGAGTGGAAGCCGAGCAAGAGTTTCTGAGACGCTGCAAACTCCATGGAGATGAATTTCTCCGTTCCTTTGTTACTGGAGATGAAACTTAGGTTGCACACTACACACCTGAAACCAAAAAGGCAGTCTCAACAGTGGCGTCACACCGCTTCACCCTCCGCCAAAAAGTTCAAAACCACAATTTCAGCCAAGAAAATCATGGCATCCGTGTTTTTAAGTAAGGCATAATTTTAATTGAATATATGCCTCAAGGGGAGACCATCAACTCTGCAAGACCCTAAAAAAATTGCGAAGGGCGATTCAGTACAACAGAGGAGGCATGCTGACAAAGAGACTCTGCCTGCTGCACAATACCAGCCCACACACGGCCAATGCCACGAAGGAACTGCTCGCCTCGTTTAAATGGGATGTCCTGGACCATCCCGCGCATTCCCCTGACCTAGCACCTTCAGATTACTATCTCTTTACCCCCCCTTTGCACATGGGTGGAAAAAGGTTTTCAACCGACGTGGAGGTGAATGGAGAGGTGGGGAAGTGGACAAAGGGGTTGGCGGGAAACTACTTCGAAAAAGGCATAAAAAAATTAATGATTATAAAATAATATTTACATTATTAGCAGGCTACTCTCCATGTGCAAATTTCTTATCATTTGGGTAACTATGATGGTTTCAGAATAGCTTCGAAATCAGCTTCCACTAGGTCCTCTTGGACAGACGTGCGCAGTGGGCATAGTTAGACCAAATCATTAAAACCTAGTTCCGAGGGATATCATATTGAAATGGGAAGTTATTTAGATCCAGATTATGATAGGCAAGTCCATCCTTTGTTTATAGCTATCTGTCGAAATGTTCTACAGGCGAAGATCTTTCTAGTTTAAAAGGGCACAATGTATAAGGATGGAAAGAATCAAATAGCGAAGGGCGATAATTTATTTCGTATCGTCTGATAGATCTCATGAGGAATGGTTAAACTCAACGAGTTTGATGGATAAGATGGGCCCCCAAGTATCGCTTGGATTGGCATTCATATTCTAACAGAAAGGTTAATGTAGTTTCCAGGAAACTGCAAGTCATAGCCTGGAGAAAAGTATCTGGAAGGAGCAATTCTTGCAGGCATTCTGTTGGAGATTTCTCAATGAAGTTAGTAACAAAATTTTGTCCTCATTACCATTTGTTGAAAGTATTAATTGTTTATGATATTTCAAGTAGTTCAAAAACTTAATTGACTATAAAAAAAATGGCGTACTAATTATAGCTACTAAAATCTAAAATATTTAATTGCAGATAATAAATTATTTAATGTATGCTAGCTAAAGTTATTATTTATTATTCATTAAGGTACTCCCTCCACAACGGATACAATAAATACCTTTGGAACCACTCGGTTGTCCAAGCAGATATAAGGAAATGCTCGGCTCCCGATCTCTTAATAGGCAGCAAGGCGTTCAGCAAGATGTTTAATGTTTTAGCGATACTGTTTGCGATCATTTATGTTGCTGGTGAGTGGTAACTAATTGCAATTTAAATAATGAAATTTTGATAATGGGATAGGTTATACAGATTGTTGTGGCCGTATGTCCTTTTAAGGTGAACCGTTTAAACTACGATGTTTTTTTTAATTTGGCTACAATTATTTTGAAAAGTGACTCCTTACAGCTCAGCAAATACTCCTTTTTTTACAAAGATTTTCTGATGTTGACTATTGATTTCTAAAGCCTAGGTTCAAATGTTCCTATACTACCCATGCAGGGCGGCCTTCTTGGACACTCTAGGGCGCTCTGACAACATACACTTACGCACACAAAATGTATTTCTACAATCTATGCTGTTTTTATTCTATTGGTAAAGCTAAGGATATAAGTATCTAAAGCGAGTCCTCAAAGACAGAACTCTGGAAATGTTCCTATACTACCCATGCAGGGCGGCCTTCTTGGACACTCTAGGGCGCTCTGACAACATACACATACGCACACAAAATGTATTTCTACAATCTATGCTGTTTCTATTCTATTGGTAAAGCTAAGGATATAAGTATCTAAAGTCGAGTCCTCAAAGACAGAACTCTGGAAATGTTCCTATACTACCCATGCAGGGCGGCCTTCTTGGACACTCTAGGGCGCTCTGACAACATACACATACGTACACAAAATGTATTTCTACAATCTATGCTGTTTTTATTCTATTGGTAAAGCTAAGGATATAAGTATCTAAAGTCGAGTCCTCAAAGACAGAACTCTGGAAATGTTCCTATACTACCCATGCAGGGCGGCCTTCTTGGACACTCTAGGGCGCTCTGACAACATACACTTACGCACACAAAATGTATTTCTACAATCTATGCTGTTTCTATTCTATTGGTAAAGCTAAGGATATAAGTATCTAAAGTCGAGTCCTCAAAGACAGAACTCTGGAAATGTTCCTATACTACCCATGCAGGGCGGCCTTCTTGGACACTCTAGGGCGCTCTGACAACATACACTTACGCACACAAAATGTATTTCTACAATCTATGCTGTTTTTATTCTATTGGTAAAGCTAAGGATATAAGTATCTAAAGTCGAGTCCTCAAAGACAGAACTCTGGAAATGTTCCTATACTACCCATGCAGGGCGGCCTTCTTGGACACTCTAGGGCGCTCTGACAACATACACATACGCACACAAAATGTATTTCTACAATCTATGCTGTTTCTATTCTATTGGTAAAGCTAAGGATATAAGTATCTAAAGTCGAGTCCTTAAAGACAGAACTCTGGAAATGTTCCTATACTACCCATGCAGGGCGGCCTTCTTGGACACTCTAGGGCGCTCTGACAACATACACATACGTACACAAAATGTATTTCTACAATCTATGCTGTTTTTATTCTATTGGTAAAGCTAAGGATATAAGTATCTAAAGTCGAGTCCTCAAAGACAGAACTCTGGAAATGTTCCTATACTACCCATGCAGGGCGGCCTTCTTGGACACTCTAGGGCGCTCTGACAACATACACTTACGCACACAAAATGTATTTCTACAATCTATGCTGTTTTTATTCTATTGGTAAAGCTAAGGATATAAGTATCTAAAGTCGAGTCCTCAAAGACAGAACTCTGGAAATGTTCCTATACTACCCATGCAGGGCGGCCTTCTTGGACACTCTAGGGCGCTCTGACAACATACACTTACGCACACAAAATGTATTTCTACAATCTATGCTGTTTCTATTCTATTGGTAAAGCTAAGGATATAAGTATCTAAAGTCGAGTCCTCAAAGACAGAACTCTGGAAATGTTCCTATACTACCCATGCAGGGCGGCCTTCTTGGACACTCTAGGGCGCTCTGACAACATACACTTACGCACACAAAATGTATTTCTACAATCTATGCTGTTTTTATTCTATTGGTAAAGCTAAGGATATAAGTATCTAAAGTCGAGTCCTCAAAGACAGAACTCTGGAAATGTTCCTATACTACCCATGCAGGGCGGCCTTCTTGGACACTCTAGGGCGCTCTGACAACATACACTTACGCACACAAAATGTATTTCTACAATCTATGCTGTTTTTATTCTATTGGTAAAGCTAAGGATATAAGTATCTAAAGTCGAGTCCTCAAAGACAGAACTCTGGAAATGTTCCTATACTACCCATGCAGGGCGGCCTTCTTGGACACTCTAGGGCGCTCTGACAACATACACTTACGCACACAAAATGTATTTCTACAATCTATGCTGTTTCTATTCTATTGGTAAAGCTAAGGATATAAGTATCTAAAGTCGAGTCCTCAAAGACAGAACTCTGGAAATGTTCCTATACTACCCATGCAGGGCGGCCTTCTTGGACACTCTAGGGCGCTCTGACAACATACACTTACGCACACAAAATGTATTTCTACAATCTATGCTGTTTTTATTCTATTGGTAAAGCTAAGGATATAAGTATCTAAAGTCGGGTCCTCAAAGACAGAACTCTGGAAATGTTCCTATACTACCCATGCAGGGCGGCCTTCTTGGACACTCTAGGGCGCTCTGACAACATACACATACGCACACAAAATGTATTTCTACAATCTATGCTGTTTCTATTCTATTGGTAAAGCTAAGGATATAAGTATCTAAAGTCGAGTCCTCAAAGACAGAACTCTGGAAATGTTCCTATACTACCCATGCAGGGCGGCCTTCTTGGACACTCTAGGGCGCTCTGACAACATACACATACGCACACAAAATGTATTTCTACAATCTATGCTGTTTCTATTCTATTGGTAAAGCTAAGGATATAAGTATCTAAAGTCGGGTCCTCAAAGACAGAACTCTGGAACCAATTTACTTTTTTATCTTCAATACTGAAAAATCTGTGACTATGAAATAAATCTAAAGGAAAGGGAAGGTTGGGGACGCCACCGACACTCAAAATACCTTGTCAAATTAAACAGACACAATAAACTTTTATTTTGAACTTGCATGACTGATTAGGAGGATCATGATCCAGGACATAATGACTTACTTAAAATAAATTGACAATGTTTTGACTTAGATTAATCAAACTTAATTGGCATAACATTAACAATTAATTGATATGACAACACTTGGTATGTGCACAACTTGATTCTGAATAAAATTTCATATAGACAGTTGATTCACACAACACAGGTCAGGCCGACCTCCTTAGAACGCCATCTTGCCGGGCGGACAGCAAAAAAGAACAAAGACGTACACTTCCTTCGTAGTGACCAGTTGAGAAGCCCAAAGTGCAACTGGCTCGAGCTCCCAGGCACAAGCTGGAGCCCCCTCTCCTTCCTCTTCTCCAGTTCTGCCAACTGGGCAATGGTGCGCTATTAGCGCCAAAAGACAAATTCTAGGCAAGGGGGCCGCACATCCTTTCGAGGATCGAACAAATACTACGGAAAGTTATTCCGTTCTCTCACCTTTGCCCCATTTATTTAACATGATCCTACAGCCAGTTTGCTTTATTGGAAGGGAGTACCACTGCTTGTTCGTTTTGATCATGAATGGGACTAATGGTAGTTTACTGTTACTCTGATACTTATTTTAAACTTTTAACCATTCTGTAATTTTGGCTTTCCGGACCTGGAATTAAGTATTCTCGTGGAATTTGCTTAGGTATCCGTAGGTCCACGGAAGTTTGGGATAGGCTGGTAGGCTTCCCTTAAAGATTATTTATTTGCTTGGTTGAAGGTTTTAGTTAGTAAGAACCCAATCAGATTCAGTTCCCTCGTCATTTTAGACTTGCCACTATAATTATTTTTATCTTAATTGTAATTTACAGATGCAACCACCAAATGCAAGCCTAGAACCATGGTAAGGCAAGCAGATGGATGCAACTTTTGCATGTGTTCACGAAGAGGGGAGTTGGGAGCTTGTACTCTTAGAGATTGTAAAGATGTTTCTGTACATCGTTACAAGAGAAATTTTCCTATACTTGGTAACAAAAAAATCTTGAAAGAAAGACTCAAAATAAAATTTTAATTGAATGAATCACTCATAGGTATTTTTTTCTTGCTAAAAAAATTGATAAATATCAATTGTAGTAGAGCCGCATGAGTTCATTATAATAGTTTAGAATAGGGGTTTCGAAACATTTTTCGATCGCGGAAACCTTTCTGAAAACAGTTACCTTCTCAGAATTTATTTAGTGATTTATTTACAAGTGAATGTAATAGAAGATATGTATCTTCTAGATCAAATGAAATCATTTGAAAAGAGTGCCTACAAAATTATAGGTAAGACAAATTCGCTAAGTAAAAAATTGTAGTTCATGTTGACATAAGAATTTTTTAGGTATACTATTTTTTTTAATCTATGTCAACTATTTTTAATTATTTAATAGTCTAATGAACCCCCACATAATATTTTTAATTTTGATGGGTTGTTCGTACTTAAAAACGCTCTCTAAACTTTGAAAATTGAAAAAGTGTAGCATTTGTAACAGAATTATTATTTTTAACATTAACTTGTACGATTATTATACAGGGTGTTTCAGGGTTAAGTGTCCTAACTGAAAATATGAATTTAGGACCTCAAAACAAGACAAAATTTTCCTCTGGAGGTATGCCCGTAAACGCTTTGTTTATGAGATATTCACGTCTAAAGATTTCCATTTTATGAATTATTATTAGGTAAGTTATAATAAAAAAAAATTAATAGTGTCTTCCAACAACTTTATTAATAGAAAATAATGGCAATTTAAAGTAAATAAATAAATAATAAAGAAAATGAGGAATCGGTATCTTTCTTCCATAGCAGCAATAGCCGAACGGCACTGGATTGCTGTTATTGATTCAATTATTCTTCGTCTTAAAGAATGAAGATCTTTAACCGGCATTTCATACACTTTTCCTTTAATGGCACCCCAAGCAATTCAATACATTGGTGTCAGATCTGGAGAGCAAGCAGGCTAAGCCGTCGGTCCTGCTCGGCCAATCCATCGATTGGGATAATGTTGATTTAGTCACTTTCGTGGACCTCAGACGCAATGTGCTGGACAACCATCTAATTGAAACCATGAGTTCCTTCTGAGTTAAGGCGGAACAACTTCAATCAAAATGTAATAATCATTACTAAGAAACTGCAGAAATGGGTCCGCATTGAGCCTAGGAGGTAAGAAATGCAGACAATATTGTCTAATATCCATAACTAAACATTCCCCAGAAACTCATGCTGAAAATGCTGCTCGCGAATTGCATGAGGATTTTCGAGCATCCAGAGATGATAATTTTTTGGTTGAACAATTCTTGTATGAATGTAGCTTCATTGGTCCAGGGAATATGAAAATTATGGCTTAAGATCAACTTGTTTTAAACTAATCGGAAAAAATTCTTTGGCAAAATTCTTGAGGTAATAAATGTCGTACCCGTTGATAATGCTGAGTTACATCCATCTGCAGAGAGAGTTCTCCTTACTGTAGTTGGCGTAATATGTAATTCAGCTGGAGCTCTTTGTACACTGGCGGACGGATTATCATTAAAATATTGTAGTATTATCGCACTCCTTTCATTTCATTAAGGGACTAGAGCTTCACCAGCACGTGGCATTAAAGCAAATGTGCCAGTTACTCTTAAGACGTTGAAATGCGGACCTAAAGATAGTCTTTTATGGTAATCTTTATTCGGAAATCGCACGGAATATTCACGACGGGTAGCATTGCGAAAACCATACACAAACACCATATTCATTATTACAATAAATGCGATACATAATGATGCAAATTCTGTAAAAGCGTCAAACTGATAAATGTGATTTAGAAAGAGTTATTATTTAGACAGTACAAATTCCAGATGGTATTATTCCGTAAAATGTCAATATTGGTATTTGCAGTTAAGTGACACAAGGTGATATTAGCAGTTATACAATCAATTGATCATTCGATCTAAAATCTTTATTGACCGTGCAGGACCGGCGGCTTGGCCTGCTTACTCTCCAGATCTAACACCAGTGGATTTTTTTTTGCTTGGGGTGCCATTAAAGGAAAAGTGTATGAAATGCCGGTCAAAGATCTTCATTCTTTAAGATGAGGAGTAATTGAATTAATAACAGCAATCCAGTGCCGTTAGGCTATTGCTGCTGAGGAAGAAAGATACCGATTCCTCATTTTCTTTATTATTTATTTATTTACTTTTAATTATCATTATTTTCTATTAATAAAGTTGTTGGAAGACACTATTTATTATAACCTACCTAATAATAGTTCATAAAATGGAAATATTTAGACTGAATATCTCAAAAACAAAGCGTTAACGGGCATACCTCCAGAGGAAACTTTTTTCTTGTTTTGAGGTCCTAAATTCATATTTTCTCCTAACTGAAAAAGTGATAAGTATTCTCTGGCAAGGTCATATCGCACAAAGAACAGCGGGAACCTTCATCATCTCTAAAAAAAATCTATAATTAAGATCTCCTTAACAAAAACTTACAGTTTTAAAAGTTAAGTATAAGGGTTGATTAAACGCCAAAAGGTACACAAATCAGCAGTTCCCAACATTTCATTAATACTTCATTGATATAATTTAAGTAATTTTACTGCATTAACTTTTCCTTCACATTTTTTAGAATTTATTAGATGTCACAGACCCTTATGCTGGCCATTTTCGTCTACAAAATATTTACTCAAGTAGCACACCATTTAACTTAGATTGACTGTAATATCTATTTATCTATAATAATCAAACTATTAATCACAGGTGAAAAAGAAAACGTTATAAAAAATATAAAAAAAATAAGAGGCTAAAAAATTCATAAACTTTTTTTACATCAATAATTTTATGCATTTATTTTTATTTTTAAATAAAAATCATTGGTTTAAGTTCATTCTTCGATTAAAGTAATTGTTATTTTATGTTGTAGTCAAACGTTTGTAATAATAAGTAATAAATAATCTGGCTTTATCGCAAATAATATAGTTTTCTTCAATTACATTCTCAATCTAGGTGTTCTTCCCACAATGTTATATATATGTAATATAAAATAAAGAAAATAAAGATATGCATATTTTTAGGACAGCTAATTATTCCAGTATTTTACCATAAGTAAAATTAGGGGGACTAAATTAAATTACAATTGAGAAATGAGTAAATATTGTTGAATAATCTACTTGTTATTAAATGTATGTTATTTGTGCTCACGAATATTTCGGTAAGACGAATTTAAGACTGAAATATTGTTTTGAATCCTCCGTGATTGAAATTTAAAAAGTGGCCGACTCTAACTTTGTTTTTTTCTACTTTAACATGCATGTATATGTGACTACTCAGAATAATTCATCACTCATTTTATCATAATTATAATAAAAAAATATTATGAATGAACTGGCCAGCATAAGGGTCTGTGACATCTAATAAATTCTAAAAAATGTGAAGGAAAAGTTAATGCAGTAAAATTACTTAAATTATATCAATGAAGTATTAATGAAATGTTGGGAACTGCTGATTTGTGTACCTTTTGGCGTTTAATCAACCCTTATACTTAACTTTTAAAACTGTAAGTTTTTGTTAAGGAGATTTTTGTACCTTTTGGATAGATTTTCCTTTTTGTCTATTTGCAAAGTTACGTCTGCTTTACAGATTTTTTAAAATTTGGAATAAGGTATTCTATCATTATAACCTGATAAGGTGTTAAATCGGAACCGTAACTACCACTGGAGAGATCTTTTTAAAGAATGATTATAGTTACGGTCCCCAAACCATCCTCAATAACCATTTTTTTGAGAAAGCGTTTTGAATAAAATAGGAAGGTATTTGTACGTAAATAGCAAAATTAAACTGCGATTTCAGTACTTCCTTTTAAGAGGAGCAAGAAAAATAAACTGCGATTACAGTACTTCTCCCTAAAAGGCAAAGATTTTGAATCGAACGACAATTCATTGATGTAAATCGGTTCACTCATTGATAATTTTAACGATTGCAGTACTTCCTCTTAGTAGGTGTAAGAGCATGATGGCACTTCACAGCCACATAGAGGAGCTTTAATCACTTCTTCGTGCTAAATTTTATCAAAATCGGACTAAGCTTTGTAGAAATATTGGTAATAATAGTTTCAGAAAGGGCCTTATTTGGGTGGGGCGAACTCCCCTCCTTATGAGGCATAGCGTCGAGATTTTTAAAGTACAAATCTGTACAAAATTTCGATTCGAATGACACTTCATTCATGAAAATCGGTTCACGTGTCGATAATTTGAAACGATTGCTATACTTCCCCTTAACAAGTGTAAGAGCAGATCGTCGCTTTATTGTTAGGTAGGGGAGCCCTAACCCTATCATCCTACCAAATTTTATCAAAATCGGGCCAAGATTTACAGAGTAATTAGTAATAATAATTTTGGAGGGGGCCTTACATAAAGGGGGCTAACTCCTCTCCCATTCAATGTACAGGGCCGAGACCCCCAAAAGGCACATCTACATAAAATTCCGAATCGAATGACACCTCATTCATGAAAATCGGTTCACGCGTTTAGGCGCTACGTTGTTTACAAAAAAGGTAACAACAACAAGAAGAAGAAGAAGAACAACAAGAACAAGAACAACAACAATTTTTGAAAAAGCCGTTTTTGCTCATTTTCAGCAACTTTTTTCTCAAAACCTATTAGATCTGGGTTGTTGCAAAAAATTACAGTCATAAAGGAGGATTTGCCCTTTATTTTAAAGAAAATTTGGGAATTTTATCTTTTATAGAAAAAGAGAAAAAAATTGTCAAAGTTGGGTGTTTTTCAACGTTACGCTTTTTCGTGCAGTTTTTGACCATCAACCCTTATACAACTGTCCTACCGGACAGTTTTAATACACAAGTTCGCCTCTCGTTTTTATAATCCAGGAGATCTGATCTAGAGAGTACTCATTGTTCATACGACTTATTTTCTCCTAAATCATAGCTCAGTTCCCCTTGTACAGTCTTCCAGAAGAGGAGTTTCTAGCATTAATAACAAAATTCTGCTTAAAGTTATATTGCAATATAATCACAAATTTTATGAAATCTACAATTCAAATTAATTATACATTCTAAATCAAAATTAGCTAAATTAAAAGCGGGATCATATTTCTGGAAAAGTATTTTCAAATTTTTACCCCAAGACAAGTTTCTTTTAATCAATTCATGCGATAGTATTTTGGGATATCTACGGTTTTCCATTATTGCTATTTTCCCAATGTATTTTCTTAAAAACTATTATAAGAGACGGTTTTCCCTCAGGAAAATTCTATTAAGAGAACTTCTGGAAGAGGTAGTTTGGGATAGACTTTCCTCTGAAGAACTATTTGTGTAAAAAGTACAATTTTTTTGTATCCTAAATATCGTAAGAATATGTAAGAATCTAGCTTGAAAATTTTCAAGTGTATAAATATTTGAACATCTGTTTGTTTCACAGCCAAACATGAACCATGTGATGTGTACGGCGATTTTACATCAGAAGATGGTACTCCTTGCTGGTGCATGCGGAACGTGGGGGTTGCATTTTGCAACAACAAAGAGCAATAAATAAAAACAGCGTTATTTTCTTATTTTTGATTTGAATGCACCTTTTTCTTTTTTACTAACTTTATTATAAAACTTTTATGAAATAGAAATTGTAATAAATATAGTGTGCTCATTAATTGATTTGTTTTATAAACAGTTTCACAGAGTTCACTTTGAGTCTTTTGTAATATGAATTCCCATTTATTTTTCAAATATTCTTGCGAAAACTATCTTATAAACTAGAAATTTTGGAAACAGTGATTTCGTCCTCTTGATATTTCCTTCATAGAGGTTCCAAATTAGGTCTATTTTTTACGTTTTGATGAGATATTGATTACTTTTTTTAAATTTACCCTGCAATTTCGCACCTCAATCTTTGTTCTAAGGAGATTGTCGTTTAAAGGACCTCTAGAAAGAGAATTTAAAGTGACTACTCTCGATTGTAACTGGTAGAGCTACCATCTACCAAAGAAGTTCTCCTTGTTCAGGTCTAGATGTTCTCCAGGTAATGATGAGATTTCGAGTAATGAGAAGATGGATAGATTGGCCAATAGAGCGCTACATTTTCCTTAAATTGTCTTCTTGGCGTAGACAGCTTCGAGGTATTCATTCTTATAGTCTAGTTGTTGGTTATCTTAATGGTAGAATTCGGGGCTCGTTCAGGACCTATTGTGATATATTTTTTTCATACACCACTCTCAGGTGATTGAAGTTTGAGAAGACTTACGTGATGGGTTTATGCCGGTCCTCTTGAGTAGAGCCCATGATATACCTGTAGAAGTGGAAACATCCAATCTTTTCTCAGAGCATGTTATCAATTAAGTAGCTTTAAATATCAATTAAAATTTCACCTTATAGATTGTTGTCCGCTTCGTTTGGACTGCTGTGCTTCAATCTTTTATCCACCTTTATTAATCTCGTCAAGCTGCGATGATTGGTTAGGAAGCTTACCCAATGGATGCTTTTTTTCCTGTTTTAAAAACGGCCGAATACATACGTGTTATTAAAAAGAGGAAGTTCAATTGCTAACAACAAGTCTCAAATCGGGTACTCTTACCTGCTTATCCTAACTAATAAATTCTCCTTATAATCTTTTTTCCTTAAATCTGTTTCTCACCGAATTAGATCCGTACCAAATGTTCCTGAATTTATTATTATTATTTTTTTTTGGCGCCTCAACAGCTGAGGTTATTAGCGCTCGGAGCTTTTTCCAGTGCTCTGCCGGCCTCCGGACAGTGTTCTCTCGTTACAGACAACACTGTCCATCACCGGACAGTGAGCTGTAAGAAGCTCCTAGGAAGAGAAAATCTAAGGGTTAGCAGCTGGATTCGAACCCGGGACCTCCGCGTGGGAATCGAGTACGCTAACCACATAGCTAATCCCTCCCCTCCTTCACTATTATTATTATTATTATTATTATTATTTTTTTTTTTTTTTTTTTTTTTTTGGCGCATCAACAGCTGAGGTTATTAGCGCCCGGAGCTTTTTCCAGTGCACTGCCGGCCTCCGGACAGTGTTCTCTCGTTACAGACAACACTGTCCATCACCGGACAGTGAGCTGTAAGAAGCTCCTAGGAAGAGAAAATCTAAGGGTCAGCCACTGGATTCGAACCCGGGACCTCCGCGTGGGAGTCCAGTATGCTAACCTCATAGCTAATCCCTTCCCTTATTATTATTATTATTATTATTATTATTTACTCAGCTATCTGATTCAACAGTCCTCAAAGTAAAAAAATTGGTGAAAAAGACTAGGTTGGCAATACATCTACCTGATCAGCAACAGCTGACACTATATGTAGGCTCGGAGAAGTGCTCTACAATCCAGAACTATGTATCTGTTTCCGCGGGAGAGAAGACAAATGGATCTGTGCTCCTAAAAATTGCCATGGAGGACTTTATAGGAAGTACGAACACAACGGAGGTAAGATGGATGACTCTTTAAAATTTCGAAAGAAAACCTCACACATGAAGTAGGCTGTAGAACCAAAGTTAACAGTTTTGAATCAGCATTACTATACACTGTACCTAATTCCAACCAGGTAGCCATTTTCGATAAGAGATTTGACAAAAAAGATATCCATCTGATATTGTAATATACAGACTGGTTTGGAGAAACTACTAAGGTTGTGTGAAATGTACAATTTTGAAGATTAGGTTAACTATAAATATATACAACTGAAACTCTTAATGAGTTAATTATTGTTGCCTTGTAGGTTAAGAAATAGTTTCTTCTTCCTTTAATTTGAAAAAGAAAAGGAAGCTGAAAGTGAATAGTATTCGGAATGATAAATCTTTTGAAAAAATCATCCTGAATACAAAAAAACATTTCTTTAATAATAAGTTTAACTTCTGTTTGTACAGACGCATCTAACGAATTTGTCAGCGAGCAAGGACCTATTCTACCAAAAGGTGACAATTGAAACTGGTGTTTCTGCTGAGCAGATGGCCTTGTTCAACAAGGAAAGGGAGGCTGAGAAGTCAGACGTTCTCGATCGTGAGACAAAGTCATCGGGAGTACTTCTCGGCTTCTACAATAGAAACTGCTTGCAGGCTACATCTCTGGCATTAAATAGATTGTAAAATAGTGAAAATTTCCTACTCGTTGAAAAAGAAAACTAAAAGAAACTATTCATTGCGAACGCTGTTTTCTTGACTTGTACTGCAAAAAAAATCGGCCCAACTTTCGTGCACTAACTACTCTTGATTGGCATAAAATAGACTGTAGTAGTGGAAAATTCAGTACACGTGGAGAAAGTTATTGTTATTTCGAATGATGATTTCTTCACTTCTACTTCCAAAACAGGCCTACCATACCTTCTTTTATTAACTACCTGCGGCCTAGAAAAAGAATGTTCAACAGAGAAACTTTTTTTCCATTACAACTCAGTAACCATTGCAACTCAGATTAGCAGGTCCTACTCCTGCCATAGTCCGCTTAAAGACTAGAAAATAAAAATTATCCCCCTCAGTCGGACAATCTGTGGAGTTAGCCGTCCACTGCTCTCTTTGCAATGGTACTGTATGCTTGCATTTTCTCTTCAACAATTGAAGTTTAAGGTTTTTCATATAAATTACTATATAATCTCCACAAGAATTAGGCATTAATCCTTTTGATCAGGTAGATATATTGCCAACCTAGTCTTTTTCACCATTTTTTTTACACCTTTTTCTTAGCACGCTAGGCAAACGAAAGAATTTGCGATCTTGTTACGATTTTGATTTTGAATATACACCGGGAATATTTCCGTTTTAAGATCTTCCGGGAGTACACACCACAGATTTATTTATATTGGAGTTTAGAAATTCTCTTCACAATCGCACAGATTAATTGCTAGTCTTCTTTTCGCCTTCACCAGACTTTAAAACACGAAAGTTTGATGTAATCGCCTAAATTACCTTAACAACTAAATAATTTTATTGTTAATTAATTCTTTTTGAAGTAAAAATAAATTAATGCCTATTTTTTTCCTTGAGGGCCAACTACCTAATTTATGAGTCGTGAAACGGGCTAATTTACATGTTTTACTTTGAACTCTCATAAACTTTTGTTGAAATATAGTTTTTTTTTTCAAAATTGATCAATACTTACCTAATATGCAGTGAGTATCATTTTGATTAAACTGATTTTACAGCTTTCATTACATAGAAAGACCGTGTCGTATTTTAATATTGATTGTAAATATTTTATTAATGTCGTAATAAAATTGAATTAATTATGTGGGTTGCCGTTTTATTAACACATTGTTACGCCGTTTTAAAATAAATTAATTGTTTGAATTTACGTTTAACTGATCTTGTTATTTATTTATTTATTTTTTTTTGAGATAATTACTTACGATTTTTCGGAGATGACTTTATAGTTCTTATTATTATTTTTTTTAAATTGCACTTTTTTTGGAAGAGTTAGATTTTCTCTTGAACAAAACATTCACATTGATAGATCCATCAATCGTGATTTTTACTGCCTCCCTTATCCATCAAAAGGGGAATATTGCAATTCTGGCCGATTTACCGACCATTTGTATAGAGTTTGTATAGAAAATATATGTTTTAAGGTGCACCGAATAAGAAAAAATGGATTTTAGTAAATGTGTCTGTCAGCATGAATTAAGAAATTCACTTGAGTTTAAAATCTAACAACCCGAAGTTTCATTATTAATAATTACGAGGCATGTCCAGAAAGTAAGTGTACTGAGGCTCTCACGGCAATTTCAGCCAAGAAAATCATGGCATCCGTGTTTTGGGACTGTCAAGGCATAATTTTAATTGAATATATGCCTCAAGGGGAGACCATCAACTCTGCAAGACCCTAAAAAAATTGCGAAGGGCGATTCAGTACAACAGAAGAGGCATGCTGACAAAGAGACTCTGCCTGCTGCACAATACCAGACCACACACGGCCAATGCCACGAAGAAACTGCTCGCCTCGTTTAAATGGGATGTCCTGGACCATCCCGCGCATTCGCCTGACCTAGCACCTTCAGATTACTATCTCTTTACCTCCCTGAAGCTGCACATGGGTGGAAAAAGGTTTTCAACCGACGTGGTGGTGAAGGGGAGGTGGAGAAGTGGACAAAGGGGTTGTTGGGAAACTACTTCGAAAAAGGCATCAAAAAATTAATGATTATAAAATAATATTTACATTATTAGCGGGCTACTATCCATGTGCAAATTTCTTATCATTTGGGTAACTATGATGGTTTCAGAATAGCTTCGAAATCAGCTTCCACTAGGACCTCTTGGACAGACGTGCGCAGTGGTCCAAATCGTTAAAACCTAGTTCCGAGGGATATCACATTGAAATGGGAAGTTATTTAGATCCAGATTATGATAGGCAAGTCCATCCTTTGTTTATAGCTATCTGTCGAAATGTTCTACAGGCGAAGATCTTTCTAGTTTAAAAGGGCACAATGTATAAGGATGGAAAGAATCAAATAGCGAAGGGCGATAATTTATTTCGTATCGTCTGATAGATCTCATGAGGAATGGTTAAACTCAACGAGTTTGATGGATAAGATGGGCCCCCAAGTATCGCTTGGATTGGCATTCATATTCTAACAGAAAGGTTAATGTAGTTTCCAGGAAACTGCAAGTCATAGCCTGGAGAAAAGTATCTGGAAGGAGCAATTCTTGCAGGCACTCTGTTGGAGATTTCCCAATGAAGTTAGTAACAAAATTTTGTTCTCATTACCATTTGTTGTAAGTATTAATTGTTTATGATATTTCAAGTAGTTCAAAAACTTAATTGACTATAAAAAAATTAGCGTCCAAATAGCTACTAAAATCTAAAATATTTAATTGCAGATAATAAATTACTTAATGTATAGCTAGCTAATGTTATTATTATTATTTTTCATTAATTTACTCCCTCCACAACGGATACAATAAATACCTTTGGAACCACTCGGTTGTCCAAGCAGATATAAGGAAATGCTCGGCTCCCGATCTCTTAATAGGCAGCAAGGCGTTCAGCAAGATGTTTAATGTTTTAGCGATACTGCTTGCGATCACTTATGTTGCTGGTGAGTGGTAACTAATTGCAATTTAAATAATGAAATTTTGATAATAGGATAGGTTATACAGATTGTTGTGGCCGAGTGTCCTTTTAAGGTGAACCGTTTAAACTAACGGTGTTATTTTTTTAATTTTGGCTACAATTATTTTGAAAAGTGACTCCTTACAGCTCAGCAAATACTCCTTTTTTTTACAAAGATTTTCTGATGTTGACTATTGATTTCTAAAGCCTAGGTTCAAATGTTCCTATACTACCCATGCAGGGCGGCCTTCTTGGACACTCTAGGACGCTCTGACAACATACACATATGCACACAAAATGTATTTCTACAATCTATTCTGTTTTTATTCTATTGGTAAAGCTAAGGATATAAGTATCTAAAGTCGAGTCCTCAAAGACAGAACTCTGGAACCAATTTACTTTTTTATCTTCAATACTACGGAAAGTTATTCTGTTCTCTCACCTTTGCCCCATTTATTTAACATGATCCTACAGCCAGTTTGCTTTATTGGAAGGGAGTACCTCTGCTTGTTCGTTTTGATCATGAATGGGACTAATGGTAGTTTACTGTTACTGTGATACTTATTTTAAACTTTTAACCATTCTGTAATTTTGGCTTTCCGCACCTGGAATTAAGTATTCTCGTGGAATTTGCTTAGGTATCCATAGGTCCACGGAAGTTTGGGATTTTATATGCAGACTGGTAGGCTTCCCTTAAAGATTATTTCTGTGGCTTGGTGCAAGAAGTGCCAATGTCAAAAAAAGGATTACGAATGTACATCCTCTTTGGTTTTTTCTGGAGGGGGGAAATATTGATGCTAAATTTTGACATTGGCACTAGTAAGTTTTAGTAACTCAGTTACTACTTTGAAATTGACTTCGGCACTCCTTGCAAGAAAACTTTTGATGGTTATTATATCAAAACAGAGTTTTTACTCATTTTTACAAAAATCTGACATTGGCAGTTCTTGCACCAAGCCACAGATTTATTTGCTTGGTTGAAGGTTTTAGTTAGTAAGAACTCCCATCAGATTCAGTTCCCGCCTCATTTTAGACTTGCCACTATAATTATTTTTATCTTAATTGTAATTTACAGATGTAACCACCAAATCATGCAAGGCTGGAAGCATGGTATTGCAAGCAGATGGATGCAACTATTGCAAGTGTTCACCAAGAGGGGAGTTAGAACCTTGTACTATTAGAGATTGTAAAGAAGTTGCTGAACATCTTCGCACGAAAAAGTTTCCTCCATTTGGTAACAAAAAAATCTTGAAAGAAAGATTCAAAATAAAATTTTAAATGAATGAATCACTCATAGGTATTTTTTTCTTGCTAAAAAAAATTGATAAATATCAATTGTAGGAGAGCCGCATGAGTTCAGTATAATAGTTTAGAATAGGGGTTTCGAAACTTTTTTCGATCGCGGAAACCTTTCTGAAAACAGTTACCTTCTCAGAATTTATTTAGTGAATTATTTACAAGTGAAAATAATAGAAGAGAGATAAAAAAAACTGCCTACAAAATTATAGATAAGACTTAAATTCACCAAGTAAAATATTGTAGTTCATGTTGACGTAAGAATTTCTAAGGTATACTATTTCTTTTAATTGTTGTTCATTATTTTTGGTGACTGATTCATAGTTTCAATAGGATGAAAACGATATATCAGTTTCTATGGTTTGCTACAACAAGTAAATTCACAGAAAATTTTGTCTCAGTATTTAATAATTAATTCAGGTCATTTTAATCGACTTGTGATAATTTGGAGCTTTAAATATTTATTATCCACACATATTTCTTAGACTGTGCGTATCTGCGATTGAGTGCTGCGAAGCAAAGTCAAAACTCGGTTGTGAGTGACAGTGTCAGTGCGCTGTGGGTTTTGTGTTTGTGTAAGGATATTTTCCGAATATTGCCAGTCTCCCCCGTAAACCGTAAGAAGTTGCATTAGAGGGAAATGTCGGCAGACAGCGGGGGCCAAGGGCCCCCCGAAAATACTAGCAAAATTTCAGATAAGTCATCTTTTAGTAATGCTAATATTAACCCAAATGTTTCTAACACAATAATCAATCATAATAATAATACTAACTTACTTACTAACATGATGGAAGTAATAAGTACCAATACTGATAGCGACAATAATACTAATAAAAGTACTCTAAAGGCAAATAAACGCCCGAATGAGGAAAATATTGCATACAGTAAGTCAAAAGTCCATGTACAAGAGGCTAACTCAGGTACCCTAAAATATAAAAATGACTACGTGAAAAATGCACTAAAAAATAGATACAAAGTAGGCGATAAAGGTCCCTATATTGTGAATTTAGAGGGCAATAAGGGTAATCTGGGCAAGGTTCATCGTATGGCAATAGGAAAGTGGCTGCTAAAGTCATCTATGACCTGATAAATCACATTCAGTCCATGAACAGACAAGACAGAAGACACACCAACCCTGAAATGTAATAGTATTACTTTCTAAACTAGTCCTGAAGATGTCACTAGGTCGAAAGCTAGGCAGAATAAATTTCATAATGACCGAAACTGTCATTTATTTTTTCATCCTATTTTTTTTAGTCTATGGCAACTATTTTTAATTATTTTATAGTCTAATGAACCCCCACATAATATTTTTAATTTTGATGGGTTGTTCGTACTTAAAAACGCGCTCTAAACGTTGAAAACAACAGGTTGAGAAACGCTGTTCTAGAACATTGCATTGAATATCTCATGAACTATTATCACTAAAACATTGCCTTTTTTACCAAATATAAAGCTAACTTTTCTTTTCATTTCGGTAAAAAAAAAAATCAGTTAGATCTGACAAATACAGAAATAGATATAAACATTTGAATTTTTAATGAATTTGAAATCCTCAAAAAATTTAACCTTTAATATCTCGTTAACTAATATCGCCAGAACAATGCAGTTTGTACTAGTTATATACCTAACTTTTCTCTACATTTCGGTAAAGAAATCATAGAATTCTGATAAATATGAAAAGAGATACAAACGTTTGAAATTTCACCGAATTCGAAACGAAGTTGAAGATGCTAATGTTTTCAGAAAATTTTTTTTTCCAGATTTTCTTTAAGGGGTTATAGGCAGTCAGAGGCGCCAAAAAAGTCATTTTTTCAAATTTTTTTGGGGGAAAAACGTTACTTACTTTTTAAACGTTTACTTTTTTATTCGGGAACTTTTGCGTCATATCAGTCGGGAACTTATTGTAATTTTTTCGCTACAAATTAATAATAATTGTACTAATGGCGATTATTTTAATGCCACACGTCAAAAAAATGCAACCCTCTCGTGGACATGACAAATTAATAATAATTGTACTAATGGCGATTATTTTAATGCAACACGTCAATAAAATGCAACCCTCTCGTGGACATGATATCTTGAGACTGGATCATCTGAAATCAAAATTTCGAAAAGATTTCGTTAGTAGATGACTTTATCTCGTAGATTTTGAGATATCGTGTCCACCGACTTTGAAAACGTAGTTTTGAGAAAAACGCGTTTAAAGTTTTCAGCGGTTAAAGGTTTGCGAATAAAACCTGGATAATCTTTTTTTCAACTTACACAGTGTCATCGATTCCAGGCCCATAATATAGGTCCTCCATGTCTTCCAAAATGTCCAAGTTTTTCGATTTCTGCTGTCTGCGTAGGATTCGTGCCTCCAGCATAGCAAGTTGAGCTCTGTGCTCAGCGATGGTAATTCGAACGGTCGGGGCTTGTAAACACTTTCACTCTTACAATTTTGCTCGGATCGACTTGAAATTTTAGGACAACATTCCTGAGATACTATACTTTAATATATACTTTAATATATATATATATATATATATATATATATATAAATAGATTTTTTCAAATTTCTGACTGCCTATAACCCCTTAACTCCAAATATTTTTGCCATATTTAATTTTTAGCCAACATTACAAAGTTTGTAAAATCTTACAATTCACTAAACATTTAACCTTTAGAAGAAGCACATTTAGTGTGCGGGCTTCACCCGCAGTAATTTTCTAGTAAAATAATAATTTGTAGAAAATGAAATTTTGGCTAATCATCCTCAAATCTATAAATACAGAATTCATTTTACTTTCATTTAGTAGACAAAACAGTGTACCTTATGCATTTCTATACAGGGTGTATACGGAGGAGTGGTCGAAACTTCGGGAGGTGATTCAGCAGCTCAAATGCAACAAAAAATATTCTCTTCACTTTGGCCCGATTCTCAATAGTGTCCAAGATATTTGCATTTTTAACTTTTCCGTCGATATTCGCGTTTTTCACCATAAAAACGGAGGTAACTTTTCTATCCTTTATCCTAAAACAAATCTGCTTATTCCAAACGAAAGAGCATTAAATTTCCTATAAATCTGCTTGGTACAGAGCCTCAAAACGATTCTTATAACAATGAAATATTTACTTGAATGTCTAAAAATTTCGATCTCGATGATTTTTGTTAAAATTTTCAACTGTATTTTTTCAATGGTTAATGAATCAAGGAATCACATAATTTCAGAAAAAGTTGGGCATTTATTGAGCTTCAAGATCATATGGATGTTTTTGGTTTTAATAAAACCCTACCCCTAACAGAGGGGTGTAAATGCAGAAAACTGGGATTTTGCAAACTGACTTTTCATTACTAATTTACTCAAATGTCAATTTTTGGAGAAGGAACAAAAAGAAAAGTCACCATTTTAGTTTTTAACAATTATTATTTAATAAAACGGCAGTAAAAAATAAAGTAGCAATAAAACGCAGTAGTTGACTACAATTGTTGGTGCAACTTATTTGAATGACTTAATGGAGGTTTTTTTTATCAAAGTTAATTAATAATAATTCAAAAATAAAATGGTTATATTCTTTTTGTTCCTTCTCCAAAAATTGATTAGTTTTGAATTATTATTAATTAACTTTGATGAAAAAAAACCTCCATTTTGTCGTTAAAATATGTTGCACAAACAATTGTAGTCAAGAAACTAAACATTTGCCACAATTCTTTGCCACTTCCTTGTTTGAATAGTTTTTTGTAACAATTTTAATTAGGCACCTGCCTATTGTACTTTTTCACATCTGTGTTTTATTGCAACTTTATTTTTTACTGCCGTTTTATAAAATAATAATTGTTCTAAATTAAAATGGTTACTAAAATGGTAAAAATTGATATTTGAGTAAATTAGTAATGAAAAGTCAGTTCGCAAAATCCCAGTTTTCTGCATTTACACCCCTCTGCTCGGGGTAGGGTGTTATTAAAAACCAAAAAAATCCATATGATCTTGAAGCTCAATAAATGACCAACTTTTTCTGAAATTATGTGATTCCTTGATTCATTAACCATTGAAAAAATGCAGTTAAAAATGTTAACAAAAATCATCGAGAACGAAATTTTTAGACATTCAAGTAAAAATTTCATTGTTATAAGAATTGTTTTGAGGCTCTATACCAAGCAGATTTATAGGAAATTTAATGCTCTTTCGTTTGGAATAAGCAGATTTGTTTTAGGATAAAGGATAGAAAAGTTACCTCCGTTTTTATGGTGAAAAACCGAGTGTGGTCGGAAAAGTTAAAAATGCAAATATCTTGGACACTATTGAGAATCGGGCCAAAGTGAAGAGAATATTTTTTGTTGCATTTGAGCTGCTGAATCACCTCCTGAAGTTTCGACCACTCCTCCGTATACACCCTGTATAGTTCAGAAATGGTAAGAAATATGTGATATTCATACTATTTCAATCTTGCCAGAATACGATATTTGTTTAGTGATATCTATGTTCATAAACGTGAAGTTAGCAAGAAGTCCGAACGAGCTTCACCCCTACTTTTAGTTTTAGGCGATTTTCGTAGCATTACAATTTTACTACATTTAATTTATTTATTGTAGGCGCCACGGTAGCCGAGAGGGTTAAGAGCCGTGATCTACAAATTGTGGTAATGGGTTTCCGATTCCCGGTCTTGGCCTTGGATTTTATTTAATGGTTAAATGAGAAATAGTAATGTACGTTTGCTAGTCGCCTCCGTCCACGACACCTAGTAAATGTATAGTTGGACATTTACCATTAAGCCCCGCCTGAAAAAAATAGGCGATTACACTTTACTTAACTTTACTTTTTACTATTTATTTATTGTAACAATTATTTCCATTTTTCAAGGAACAGAAGAAGCGAATTTATCGTCCAGCGAAATTCCGGCAGAACCTACTTTAAGAAACACTGATTTAAGAGGTGTTCTGAAATATTGTTGGAGAAAGCTTACGTCTCGTCCGTTTAATTGTGAAAACACATTTTCTTTAATAGAATCTCATTTTTTTCAATTTCTCTAACAGTTTTTCTCTTTACTAAAGTGAGCGCGAGATAGAGAAAAATAATAAACTGCAAGAGAAAGTCTGTTCCTGTCCTAGATTGTTTGATTTATTACGTCAGACTCAGGAGTCGAATTTTTCGCAAAGGTTTTCGCTCTGGTCTCCCACTTCACAACACTCAACTCCACTCTAAAGCGGAGTGATCATTCCCCGGCCTACCAAATATAATATGAGGAAATGCTACCAGTCAGAAGAACTGATGCACAGTACTTAATTTTAACAGTCAGTGCATATTAAATCACTTATAGAAGAAAAAGAAAAAGTCTTTATTTATAATAACCTAAATATATCCACATACATATGAAAAGAAAGAAAATCAACAATATAAAAAAAAACACTTTTTACTATAAAATACAAAACAAGAATACAATTCCATAAAGACAACAAAGGCGGTCATTGACCGTCCGCGGAGTCTATGTTTATATACAGGGTGTTCATTTTAAGACGGCTCAAATGCATTTCATGCTTAAACGGTTAATCTGAGCAAAAAATGGTAGAGGAAAAATTTGTTGCCCGTCACCTCTAGTTTCAGAATATGCCTCCTCAGATACAGAGAGCAGTTGATAACCTCCAGGCTAACCTGGCTTGCGAGCTAGAAGAGGCACCTTTGAAGGCACAATACTTGCTTCACAAGTTGAGTAAAGTGCATTATTTGATAAATTAAGGAATAAGCTTGGTCCTTTACATGAAAGATATTGATCATTTAAATATATATGGAAACTAGAGGTGACGGGCAACAAATTTTACCTCTACCATTTAAGCATGAAATGCATTTGAGCCGTCTTAAAATGAACATCCTGTATACATATGTTATATGTAATCTATTTATTTTCTCATTTATTTTATTATTATTACTATTATTTATTATTTTATTTTATTTATTTATTTTTTATTTGCCCTTGATAATGTACTTCAGTCCCCTGAAACTCTATTTATACCCCATTAATAAATTTATTCATCTTTTAATAATTATAAATCGGTAGATATAACTAAACATCGTTACAGCCAGGGAAACGGGATGTCTAGTAGGAAGAAGGATGATAAGTATTGATGACTGTTATACATGCTATTGTCGAGCCGGTAAGGTCTTCCGTTGTTTCGACAATCCCATATGCGGAACAGAAGAGCAAATCTGTAAGTAAATTGTTTTTTTGTAGATTAATAATATTAACATTAATAAGGAATGAGTATTGAAGTCGAAGGTGGTTCAATTCTACTGAAAGGGCTTTAAGCCCTTTACAAATCGAAGTCTAGAA
Source organism: Rhodnius prolixus (assembly GCF_049639745.1). Taxonomy (NCBI): domain Eukaryota; kingdom Metazoa; phylum Arthropoda; class Insecta; order Hemiptera; family Reduviidae; genus Rhodnius; species Rhodnius prolixus. The sequence goes on along the minus strand of NW_027411605.1, from coordinate 4,180,733 downwards.
TCGGCTTATACTAAAATAATAATCGAAAATATGTTTAAAGCACTTACGGATGGTCTGCCCATAAGTTTGTTGGAACTCCAATTCACTAAAACACCTTCTCACTATGGGCAAGTTATCCTGGAATTGTTGCCAATCGCATTTTATCAGTAGTGACTTATTTGCCTATTCAGGCTCCTGACTCCATTTGTTCTCTGATTGACGAAGGAAAAACGCTGATAAAACTTCTGCTTCTTCTTTTATAGACCACCCCACCAAGACTATGTTAGATTGTGCCCCTTGCAATCCTATCTGTTTCTGGCTGTGATTCTCGACCGCCTATCTCGAAGAAAATTTGATGCGCCTTTTGGAATGGCCACTCTTTTGCCATAGAAGCGTAGTCTCATCGTTTTTTGGGTCTACATGGTCTAGTCAACTGATTTGTTCCTTAATCCGTTGAAGCGATTATGTTATCCTGTGATATACGAATTCATTTGAGTTTTGATTGGTTATTATGCGGCAGACGCCTCGCTCACTTAACGGGCGCTCTTGAGCGATTGAAATTATGCCAATCAACCCTTACCAAACAATTTGAAAAAAAAAAGAAGCTCTACTGTGGCTGTGTCATGGACATGGCCGTGTGTTGTACGTGAATACGTTTACGTAACGGGTTATATTTTTTATATAAAATATTTTTATTTATGTATTTAGGATGAAATCAAGGAAACAAATAATTACTGTGTTACAATATAACTTTATTAATTATAGGTCTGTGATACGAAAAGTATGACACAAATGGCTTACAAGATACATCGAGATTTCTGGTAAACGTTAAATCAATATAGGTGTTACCTAACGTTGTTGGAGAAGTTTCAATATTATGAAGTCGGGCAATGAGCGGTTTTGTGAGACATCATCATTAAGGACTCCAACTATCATAATTGGTGTAGTAAGATCAGGCTCGTAATCGGGTATAATTTTAGAGATGTTTTTGGAATATTTTAACAACGATCGTAACGTAAAGAGTTTAATTTCTGCTAACGCTGTGCCCAGATGGATATATATACACACACACTCCAGTACGAATTTGAAGATGCCATTGGCCTTTGTTCGGTTACTAGACAGACATCACCAGCTTTCGCGTCTATTCATTTCCAAATAAATTTCCGAAATGTCAATGTTAACTCTATTGCAATCAGTGAAGCTATTGATGTTGCGATATATGGCGACTCCACCGGCCTTTGCGACTTTTACCATTCGATTATTCTTGAGAAGCCCTTTCCAACCGTATACGATCTCTATATTTGGTTTTGGCTTTTCGACGCGTATAGGCCGACATTATATATTTTTTTATTCTAACACCTTATTATATTCACTGTCACTATTTTACACTAATGTTTTATACATAATCGATAGATTGTGACGACAGCTGACGATTAAAACTTAAACGAACATCGTAGCTTCTCCGAGTCAAAAGTTATACAAATTGCAAATCTCGATACGCAGCAAAATGATCTCAAAATGGCGGCGCTTCCCCCCGCCACCGCGCGCGATGCGTCACAGTGCTCGCTTATCGTAACGAATTCTTTGATCCTTTAGCTATCCAGTGGTCTAATTTAATTTTGGATGTAGACGATAGATTCGAAACTATAATGCCAAACTGTATCCCCAGATTTTGTTATCATTAGATTTTTTGGATTGCCACCATATGATTCAAATTTAAAGACGTATTCACGACAAAAAAAAAAAAAAAAATCCGTTTTAATTTTACTCCATGTTCTTAAGTGTTGCTTATCAGTTCAATCTCATTTTCAGTTGATGAAGATGGTAAATGTACTGTACCTGGACTAAAAATTAGAACTAGAAATTATTGCAAGCAATGTATTTGCAATAAAGATGGAACTTTAAGTTGCCATCTCAATCCGGAAAAATGTCGTAGGTTTATTTTTTTATTTTGATTTTGGGTTTGGCAGTGTGGGAATAATTTTTTTTAAAAAAATAAAAATAATAAAGTTTTACAAATTTTCTATTATTATTTGCAGGCATATGTTTGCCTGGGAAACATTTCATGCCAGACGGTGATTGCAATATATGTAAATGTTCTGATGATGGTATGAGCGCGCTTGGATGTACGAATGAAAAATGTACTGAAGTAAGATCAGGTAAGTTTTTCTTTCATTTCCGTTCAATACCTACAGCAAGTATTAGAATTGATGCTAGGTAAGGAAATTATTGCAGTCATATAGTATTTTTGATTTCGCATTTCCGACGATAATCCCCGTTTTGAGTTTTCTGAGAATCCCTGCGTCCGGAAAATGTTCTCTCTCTCTCTCTCTCTCTCTCTCTCTCTCTCTCTCTCTCACAGTGAGTGTGTGTTCAAAATATCTAAAGAATTATTATTAATAATAATAAAGCCTTTTATTGGTAAATCTTTAGAATAGCTCCCCAGAGGCGTGGCCTAATTCGAAGTGATTCTGATTCGCTGTTACTATAGAACCCGCCATATTCAAATATAAATATAAAACTATTTCTTTATTTTATATTTACACTTAAATCTAGCGGGTTATATGGTAACAGCGAATCAGAATAACTTCGAATTCTTTATTTATTTCTTAATGGGGGGGCTTCGCCCCCACACCCCCTGATTTTTTCTTTTTGGGGGCTTCGCCCCCATACCCCCCTCCTAACCTACCTAATCACCTCAATTTTTTAATTTGTGTCACACTATTCATTACAATAATTACACAGAACAACAAAAAAGAAACTACCTTATTCTGTGGAGTCCTTTTCCTGAGGAGGGTATATTTGTCGAACTCCATTCTTACTCACACTACAATCATGCTTTAATTTAAAACAACCCGCAAATTTAAAACGCTCATACTCATAAAGTTACAAAAAAACGGCACCTCCGGTCACATACAGAACACTCGCGGGAACTATTAATACATTAAACAGGAAGCAGTTGCTATGCAGTATGTGTACTGCGCATGCGCGCTACGAAATTCGCACCATCCGCGCATTGGCGGGAGGTAGTTTTAATTTTCCCCGGTAGGTGCGCTGTACTTCCCACCCCCTAAAAATAAACAGGCCACGCCTCTGGGGCGCTATTCTAAAGATTAGCCCTTTTATTTTTAGAAAGAACAATAAATGCAAAAGAAATTTCATTCTTGAACAAAATAAATAAAAGATATTCACTGGGTCCAAAAGACCATCCGCGGGATTGTTGCCTACAATAATATACTTAATCATCACAAAATATTACTGAATATGTACCATTGTACCATTATTTATTAGAATTTAATTGAATTAGATAATTATGACGGAAATTCCAAGCAGATTTACAAAAATTTATAATTGATTTCCATTCACGATAACCATTTAGATATGTTATTAACTGCTCTTTTGTGAGACTCTCCTTTTCAAAAAAGCAAATGCGAAACTCTTTAAGTGCAGGACATTCAGCGAGAAATATGATAAGCATTCTCTGGCAAGGTCATATCGCACAAAGAACAGTGGGAACCTTCATCATCTCTAAAAAAAGAAATCTATAATTAAGATACACAAGTTCGCCTCTCGCTTTTATAATCCAGGAGATCTGATCTAGAGAGTACTCATTGTTCATACGACTTATTTTCTCCATAAATCATAGCTCAGTTCCCGTTGTACAGTCTTCCAGAAGAAGAGTTTCTAGCATTAATAACAAAATTCTGCTTAAAGTTATATTGCAATATAATCACAAATTTTATTAAATCTACAATTCAGATTAATTATACATTCTAAATCAAAATTAGTTAAATTAAAAGCGGGATCATATTTCTGGAAAAGTATTTTCAAAGTTTTAACCCAAGACAAGTTTCTTTTAATCAATTCATGCGACAGTATTTGGGGATATCTACCATTTTCCATTATTGCTATTTTCCTAATGTATTTTCTCAAAAACTATTGTAAGAGACGGTTTTCCCTCAGGAAAATTCTATTAAGAGAACTTCTGGAAGAGGTAGTTTGGAATAGACTTTCCTCTGAAGAACTATTTGTTTATAAAGTACAATTTTTTTTGTATCCTAAATATCGTGAAGAATATCGTAAGAATCTAGCTTGAAAATTTTCATAAGAAAATAGCTTGAAACTTAGTACCAGCCCTGCAATCCTATAAATAATAGGCCGAAAGGATTATGTAGCTTTTTACTTATTATTTAATTTTCAAAGTGTACTTAATTATAAGAAAAAATCAAGGTTTGAATACTCGCGCGAAAACACTCAGCTGGTACATTTTCACTTCGCAAAGCCTTAAAAGAATTTTCCAAGAAGAATCATTTAAAATAAAAGCTTATAATTTACAAACGATCAGATTAGAGAAAATCGATAGAGGTATTTTTGCAAAAATCTATTGAAAGAGTAATCGATTCATTAAAAAAAAAAAATAAACCTTCCGTTTAAGGGATTTGGTTCGCTTAAGAACAGTCAGGTGCTTAGTGGTAGGACCTAATAAAAAGTTACAGCTTTGTGCAATTTAAGGGTTTTAAGACTTTTTTTTACATACTTTTTTAAAACTATTTTTTTGGGATTGAGATTACTTTAAAACGGAAATTTCCGTTGAAAACTAAGAGATCTGACGTGATCGTAACAATTTTCCTGCCTATTTAGAGAGTTTTTTTTTTTTTATATTTTTTTTTTATTTTATGGCTTCCTGCTGAGACAGATTAGCCAGTGATTACCTATGTTCTGATGGATAATATTTATTCATACTATTCTGGTGACATTATTATTATCATTGTAATTATTATTAGTACTACCACCATCATCATCATTACTATTATTATACCACCAATATAGTTTACCTACTTTATTACCACCGCCTTTCCCACCATTAACACAATTGTTGGGGTTGCCACTATTGTGCTCTTAAACAGGGATGTCATTTTTGATTATGAAGTCATAAATAGCCAGATACAGTTCATGATTTGGTTTAGTGAGGATAGTGTGCAGGTTGGCGGGTAGTGGACGTTTTGTTCCAATTATTACATTCCAAAATTAATTTCTATCTTTTTGGTAGCTCTTACAGTCCAGGATCAGATGGTTGGCATCAACTACTGATTCAGAAGAACATGAACAGTTACTATGTGCAGAAATACCAATACGTGACAAGTGATGAGGGGAGAAGTTGTGATTGAATCGGAGTCTAAACATTGTTGTAAAAAATCTATTTTCGCAGTATTCTTTAAACCATGGTATTTTTGGTTTTGTTGGTTAGAGGGAGGGGTAAAATTTTCCTTTAAGGATTTTAGACTTTTCTAAGGACCATTCCTTATAATGGGAGATCTTTGCAAAAAATTTTATGTCTGAGGGTAACTGATTTTCAGATTGGAGGCACTGCAGGTTTATCGCCTCCTTTGCTCTAGAATCTGCGATCTCATTGCCGGGAATTCCTGAATGACCCTTTATCCAGATCAACCGAACCATTTTACCATCACGGATCGCCATATTTACTAGGTGTGCGGTTTCAAGCATAATGAACGCGGAGTTGAGGCCGTTTTTTTTTTAGTTTGGTCAGGACACTTTTGCTGTCAGAAAGTATTATTATAGACTGAGCTGCAATTGACGGAAGTGAGTGTAGGCATTTGTTTATGGCAGTGAGTTCTGCAGTAAAAACTGAAGCATTACAGTGGAGCTTGTACAACATGCTGGAATTGCTTTGCGGATCATAGACAGAGCAACCGACCCCCCTCCGAGGATTTTGACCCATCAGTATATAAATAGTAAGCACCAGGGAAACATAAACATAGCTGCAATTTTAACATTAAGCTTTCAGTATTGGCCGACTCAGGAATTTCTTTGTTGTAACGGTAAAAATTAGAACATATTCCGGTATACCCAGAGTACATTCCAACTCGAAAGAAAAGGTAGGAAGGTTTTCAGTCCTGTGGTGGGATACCATGAATTGCGACAGTGTACAGAATCGATCTACTAGAATTGGTGTTCTCTTTCTTGGCCAATAACTTTCAGTAAGGATTCTGGGAGCGAGTCTACTTATCCTTCCGATGACGGGTTGTTTTATCAAGGACAATGTATCAGCTAGGAATCGGGAGGCTAACAAATTCCTTCTAACTTTCAATGGAGCCTCTTTCGCCTCCGTTAACAGCGCGTTTGTGGGAGTAGAGTTCAGAGCGCCCAGGCATGTTCGCAGGGCTCTGTATTATATGCGGTCAACTTTTTGGAGGTGTGAAGGTGAGGAGTCCCCGTAAAGGAAACAGCCGTAATCGATTTTAGAGAGTATCAACTGGCGATAAATCATCAGAGACGTCTTTATGTCTGCTCCATACTTTTTATGATTTAAAAATCTTAAAAAATTAAGATTCTGTACACACTTAGCAACTAGATATTCTATGTGTGACCTCCAAAGGAGTTTTCCGTCCATATACACTCCCAACGTCTTCATCACCGGTTCTATGCGAAGGCCGAATTTTCCCAGCACCACAGGAGATGTCAGGTTGTACTTTCTACGTCTTGTGAAAACTGTTACGCTGCTCTTGCTATCGGAGACAGTCATGCCCACATTGTTGCACCAGTCACTAAATGACTGCATAGCTGTATCAAGCGCTTCGATGGCTGCTTCAAGCGATTTCGTCTGACTATATAGAATTATATCGTCAGCAAACTAAGAAATTTTGACATCAGCTCTTGGAATGGTACTCAGATCCGCTGTGTACAAGTTGAATAAAATAGGGCTGAGCACTGCTCCCTGCGGTAGTCCTATATGTGTGTAACGTGGTCCATGTACTTTTCCTTTATAACGAACTGATATCAGTCGTTCATGGAACAGGTTGTATATATGGGATGTTATGCAGGATGGAACTCCCATAATTATTAATTTTTTGATCAGTAAGGTTATGCTGGCGTTGTTATATGCACTCGTCAGATCGATATTGGCCGCCACAGTAAACTTATTTTCGGAGAATGCGTGGTGAATATCCATTACGAAGTTAGATAGTGCATCCTGTGTGCTACGTTTTTTCCGAAATCCATTTTGGAAACTCGGAAGTTTGCATTCCGCTTCTATCCACCACTCAAGGCGAGTTTTTATGAGGCGTTCATAAGTCTTACAGACACACGATGAGAGAGCTATAGGCCTATATGACTGGAAATCAGCAGGATCTTTCTTTGGTTTGAGCAACGGTATCACAATTTGTTTCCTCCAGTCCTCAATGTCTGTGTGGTTCATCCATATGTCATTAAACAGGCGTAGCAGTGTTCTTTTTCCCCGTTCCGATAGATGAAAGAGCATTGGGTATGGTGCCAACTCCCGGTGAGGTGTTGGAATTCGTTTTGAAAGCATGGAGCAGTTCTGCATTATTAAAAGGGTCAGTTACTTTATGGGGACATAGGGGGATTTCAGGTACTATTTCAGGTGTGAGAGAGTCGAGGAAATCGGGAATCCACTTGCCATCAGTTTGAGGGGAAGGGATATGCCCGCGGCTGAGAGCCCGCACCCCATCCCACACTTGTTTTATAGTTGTCTGCGAATTAAATGAATTACAAAATTCGACCCACTTAGTTTGTTTTTTAGCCTTATATGTTTTCCGACAAAGCGCAGTGCATCGTTTGCTATTTATAAAGTTTGATAGTGTAGGAGATTTTTTGAATTGTTTAAATGTTTCAATGTTAGCTCTTCTGACCCTGTCGCACAGGCCACCACGGCTTTCTCGGGGCAGCAGGCTTATGGCCCTTATAGGGTTTTGATTGCGGTATAGTTTTCTCAGCGGCTCTGAGAATAGAACTGACAAATCTATTGTAATTGGTTTGGATATCAGAGGTAAATTCTAAGGTAGAAAATAGCTGGTCGGCCTCCAATGAAAACTCCTCCCAGTTTGCAGATTTCAATTTCCATTTTTTAAATTGGGAGTTTGAGTTGGTTGGAGCTTGGAATCTATTTTTGTCTATGTCAATATGGATGGCCAAGTGATCTGATCCAAGGGGTTCTGTTATTACCTGCCACTCGCATCTTGCTAATAGAGAGAATGAGCAAAGAGATACATCAATTGCAGATGGTCGACAATCTAATCTACTGAATAAAGTGGGGGACCCATCGTTCATTACGCTTAAGTTTTCTGAATTAATCGCGTCTATTAATTGTCTGCTTTCGTAGTCGTCAAATGCGCATCCGTAACTCCTATGGTGGGCATTAAGGTCACCACATATGAGAACCGGTTGTTTTACTGATCTCATTAGCGGTACCCAAAAGTTAGAGGAGATTTTATGTTTTGGTGAGCAATTGATGGAGAGAATTTGTAATTCTATGTTACGAATGTTCAGAGAAATTCCGGATATTTGGATGGTATGGTTGTTAAAATTGTCACTAATTTTAAGCTCAGAAAAATACAATTTATTTTTAATTAGGATGCAGGAACCACCGTATCCATCTTTCCGATCCGCTCGAACTATAGAGTAGCCAGAAATACGAAATGTTCTATTACGCTTGAGCCAGGTCTCAGATAATATAGCGACATCTATATTATTTATCTTTAAGTAAGCCTCTAAATAGTTTCTATTGCTTGAAATGCTGCAAATATTTAACTGAAGTATTAAAATCGTCATTTGACGTCGAAAAGGTTGTTAACAGATGTGTTAAACGATTGAAATATGTTTAGTACTAGTTTGGGAGGACTTGATATTGGTTTTATATTGTTTGGAATGAGAAGTATTTCTAAATCATTACCATTAATTTGAATTATCAGTCTGATAGTTAACTGCAGTATATTAATAATGTTTAAAGTTTTATTATATTTGAAAAGCCCGCCATCGAATCTTATTAAGTGATAGATTACAGAAAAATTTCATTTTGTACGTATTATAAATGAATATAGTAAAGAATGTTGAGTGAGTATTAGTAATATTATGGTTTGTGTTGTGCTGAGTGGTGTGCACTATTTAATTCACCTTTATCAGTAGTATTGTTTATGGGAGGAATTTGTTTAGAATCTGTACTTATTCTGGCACTATTATTAAACTTAGAATTTCTTTCAAGTTATAAGTTATGAATTTAAATAACTAGCTTTTATTGGAATGTACATTTTTGATTTTGTGAATTAAGTGCAAAATATATTCTAAATTACTATCTTGAGAATCATCTGTGATAGGTGTATCGATCTGTGGATTCTGTTGTATTAAGTTGGTAGTTTGTTTGTCTGTCAGTCTGTTCTGACGTATAACGTCTGTAGTTTGTCTGTATATCTTATTGGTTGATTGGTTTGTATTCTGCTCACTGTTATTATAAGCTGTTTGATTTTCATTACTGAGTTTATTTGATTTCAATGAATCACGATACTCTTTGGACAAAATTTCTTTATTGGCGGGTTTAACTTTATATGAATTTTTTACTATTTTTCTTTGTGTTAGTATTTTGGAGCTAGTTTCAGGTAAAACAGGAAATTCATCATCGCTAAGGATGTCAAATTTATTTTTTGTGATAGTGGCGAATGTGTTTTTGGTTATAATTTTATTTTTTTATAGCATTATTTTGTGCCATTTTGACAGGGCAGTCTCTGAATGTAGATCTGTGCTCTCCATGGCAGTGCACCCATACCGACATTATAGCCTCGGCCACAGGACAATCGCTGATATTGTGATTTTCTGCGCAATGTTCGCACCTAGTTTTGCTTCGGCACTGGTCTTCCGAGTATCTGAAGCGCAGTTTTTACACTGCCTTATAGAGGGAATGTAGGGTTCTAATTTGCATCTTGCACCATATAGTGATGCAAACTGTGGCAGAGTATGGCTGTCAAAATCAATAAAACATACTGGAAGTTTTTCAGTTAGAAGATTGTTATTAATATACGTTTTACGAGTAAGTCGTCTAATGCTAATAGCAAAGAAGGGGGAGATGAGTTCAGCTAAGATCTCACTTTCCTCCAAATCAACCTCAACATCTCTGATGACACCCGTACATTGAACTCTAAAATTGGGTATTTACGCAGTTATTTCTCTTTCTTTGAAAATGTCAAGATTTAACAATTCGTTAGCGGCCTGTGGGGTTCGTGTAGTTACTTTTCATCCTGTTCTGACCACTGACTGATATATCGATTATGTCGTCTTTATGTGCGCTAGCTGATTTAAAACAGCCACTTACCTAAAGCCATTCTAAGTACTTTACCTAGATTTCCCTTATTACCTTCTAAATTGACTACATATGGTCCTTTATCCAGTATTCCTATAGCGATTTTTAATGGCTTTCGTAATATAATCCGATTTGTTAGAAGGTTGATTTTTATTATGAATAGTTTTGATTTCATGTACATGCACTTTACTAATATTACTTAAGACAATGTCACCAGATCTTTTATGTCCGCGCACCACAGATTCATCCAACATAGTTGGGGTTAATTTAGGGTTAGTAGATGGGCTGGAGATGGAAGGTTCCACTTCCATATTATTAGGAGCATTCTCACATTTATTTAAATTAGTATTAATTATGTTAATGGTATTATCGGTACTCCCATTACCAACACACAACTTATCTGAGTTTGTATTCGTGGGCGGAGGCCCAGGGCCCACGCTGTTTGCTGACATTTTCACCAGAAGAGGATGTTAATTGTTGCTTGAGGAGCAGAAATGATTTGAAAAACGAGGAAAGATTGAGGAAATAAAGAGAAGAGACAGAAAGATGGAGAGTGGTAGAAATTACGTGAGAAAAAAGTAAAAGTAAAGTGAAGTTAAAATGATTATATAGTTGAGAATAGAACACAGTGCAGTAGACACTTTTTACCGATGTTGATTGTACGAAGTTCAGACAACGACTGTGATTTAGAGAGTTGGTATGTGGGAATATCGGTTAGTGAAAAGAAAACGAAAACTATCAATGGAGGCTTATTTTCAAGTAAGTTGCAATTCCAGTTAAACGATTCCATTTTGAACTTGGAATTCCAATAACGGTTGTCTTTTATTTAATAATAAATTCATTCGTCATGCAGTGTGGAATAAAACTTATTTTTATTTAGTTACTGATAAATATTTGAACATCTGTTTGTTTCACAGCCAAACATGAACCATGTGATGTGCACGGCGATTTTACATCAGAAGATGGTACTCCTTGCTGGTGCATGCGGAACGTGGGGGTTGCATTTTGCAACAACAAAGAGCAATAAATAAAAACAGCGTTATTTTCTTATTTTTGATTTGAATGTACCTTTTTCTTTTTTACTAACTTTATTATAAAACTTTTATGAAATAGAAATTGTAATAAATATAGTGTGCTCATTAATTGATTTGTTTTATAAACAGTTTCACAGAGTTCACTTTTGAGTCTTTTGTAATATGAATTCCCATTTATTTTTCAAATATTCTTGCGAAAACTATCTTATAAACTAGAAATTTTGGAAACAGTGATTTCGTCCTGCTGATATTCCCTTCATAGAGGTTCCAAATTAAGTCTATTTTTTACGTTTTGATGAGATATTGATTACTTTTTTTAAATTTACCCTGCAATTTCGCACCTCAATCTTTGTTCTAAGGAGATTGTCGTTTAAAGGACCTCTAGAAAGAGAATTTAAAGTGACTACTCTCGATTGTAACTGGTAGAGCTACCATCTACCAAAGAAGTTCTCCTTGTTCAGGTCTAGATGTTCTCCAGGTAATGATGAGATTTCGAGTAATGAGAAGATGGATAGATTGGCCAATAGAGCGCTACATTTCCCTTAAATTGTCTTCTTGGCGTAGACAGCTTCGAGGTATTCATTCTTATAGTCTTAATCTTAATCTTGGTTATCTTAATAGTAGAATTCGGGGCTCGTTCAGGACCTATTGTGATATATTTTTTTCATACACCACTCTCAGGTGATTGAAGTTTGAGAAGACTTACGTGATGGGTTTATGCCGGTCCTCTTGAGTAGAGCCCATGATATACCTGTAGAAGTGGAAACATCCAATCTTTTCTCAGAGCATGTTATCAATTAAGTAGCTTTAAATATCAATTAAAATTTCACCTTATAGATTGTTGTCCGCTTCGTTTGGACTGCTGTGCTTCAATCTTTTATCCACCTTTATTAATCTCGTCAAGCTGCGATGATTGGTTAGGAAGCTTGCCCAATGGATGTTTTTCTCCTGTTTTAAAACGGCTGAATACATACGTGTTATTAAAAAGAGGAAGTTCAATTGCTAACAACAAGTCTCAAATCGGATACTCTTACCTGCTTATCCTAACTAATAAATTCTCCTTATAAGCTTTTCTCCTCATCAAGTTTTGTTCCTAAATTATGAGTGTCCTGCCTTCACAAATATTTATCTCTTTGGATCTTATCAAAGGTCAAAGGTATGTTAAAAAAAATACTTTTATGTTTTTATTAATAAACATTGACATGAATTGCCAAGTTTATCCAAAATAACTTCTGAAATGAAAACATTTAGTAAAATTCCGAAGTCCAATCTTGGTAAACTGCTGGAAGGTATGCAATAAAAGTAAAAAATATTAATTACTCTTCAATAATTGTTACAATACTAATTCTATTGTCTTTAAAGCATCATTGTTTTTAGTTTTATTACAGTTGATTGAAATATATTACATTTTATTGATATCATAAATACAGGCAATAAATATATATTTATTTAGTAAGGCTACACATTTGCAAATTATGACCAAACTTGTATTACTGTCTTTAATTTTTTTTTATTGCCCTTCAAAGATGCACTTAAAATAGTGTACGCCTAATTCTTGGCGTATAATTAAATTGTATTAATTTTAATAATTAAACCAAAAGTTTTATTGTAGTCTATAATTTCCAATCTTCTTACACATTCTGGCGAACACAGCTGGAAGCGCAGGGTTGTTAATTTTATTCTTCTTTATGTTTACTCTCAGCTAGTGTTGTTATAACTCTCAATAGCAGAGTTAGGTGCTGTCAATCTCAAACCTGCTAGCTTGAAAGATGAACTTAGAGTGCTTCACATTACTCCTATTGAAAAGATTTTTTTAATTCGGAAAGAACAGGAGAAGAGCAACGTAAGAGTGACTAGTGACATTAATTAACTCCGGAGAAAGTCTCAGCGTTCCATTTAGATTTTAATAATATTTTTCCAACCATAAAAAAATGTTTTAAGACAAAGGGCATTCTTGATGTGTAAAGTGTTGACAAACTTTCCTCTTGTTATTTCTTCATTTGAGGAGCCATCAGCTTCTGAAGAGTCTATGACTATGAAATAAAACTAAAGGAAAGGGAAGGGTGGGGACGCCACCGACACTCAAAATACCTTGTCAAATTAAACAGACACAATAAACTTTTATTTTGAACTTGCATGACTGATTGGGAGGATCATGATCCAGGACATAATGACTTACTTAAAATAAATTGCAATGTTTTGACTTACTTAGATTAATCAAACTTAATTGGCATAAAGTTAACAATTAATTGACATGACATTAACACTTGGTATGTGCACAACTTGATTCTGAATAAAATGCCATATAGACAGTTGATTCACACAACACAGGTCAGGCCGACCCACGCTTAGAACGCCATCTTGGCAAGCGGACAGCAGAAAAGAACAAAGACGTACACTTCCTTCGTAGTGACCAGTTAGGCTGGAAACATAGTGGAGCGGCGCGCAAAGCGGCGCTGATAGCGAAGAGCGAAGCGGCAAAAACAAAAACTAGAAATAGATAGAGTTGCTCTATCTTCGCTTTGCTCGCCACTATGCGCGGTCCCATATGTTAACTTGTGTTTGATTTCGCCGCTTCGCTCTTCGCTATCAGCGCCGCTTTGCTCGCCGCTCCACTATGTTTCCAGCCTTAAGAAGCCCAAAGGGCAACTGACTAGAGCTCCCAGGCACAAGCTGGAGCCCGCTCTCCTTCCTCTTCACCAGTTCTGCCAACTGGGCAATGGTGTGCTATCAGCGCCAACAGATAAATTCTAGGCCGGGGGGCCGCACATCCCTTCGAGGATCGAACAGCTTCAAAGGTTTTCGAAGCAGAGTACCCTTTGATTAGGTTCCCATTTAATACCAGATCCTCCTGTTCATATTCCTTGTAGATAGGTACGTTTTCTTGAAAGTCCAACCTACTTATACTTTCACTAGTTCCTTCCAAACATTACTTTGTCTAAACATATCTGGATGGAAAACTTAGCAACTCTTGCGGGTTGTTTTTTTTTTTTATTACTGCAACTAGTTTCAGAGTTGTGCTCATTAGGGAAAAAAATAAAATAAAAATTGGGATTTTTTTTTTGTTTCTTTATTGTAATTAATTTCATAAATGATTTTTAAAGATGAAAAATAATTATCAATTACATTTAAGCCGAAGATTAACCAAAGCTGCCACTACAATGATTTAGTAATATTTAGTTCAAAATATGCTTGTAAAATTTGAGAAATCAAATAGACGAAATCACTTGAACGTTATTGGACAATTCGCGCACCACGTTTGCCCCCCCAAATTATAATATTTTATTGCAAAATGTTTATAAAGTGAAATTAAAAGAACTAATAAAACATAATTATTCTTTAGCCACCGTTTGAATAAGTTGCTGATTTTATCAGAAGACATGAATCTTATCTTACTTCTACTGCTGGTGATCATAGAAGTTGTATGTAAGTAATTATATTTCTTTAAAAAAATAGAAAACAAAATGAGTTAATTTATGACTCGTCCTGCCTGCAAAGCAGGTTATTTACTGTATTCCCACCCCCCAGATTGTGATTGTATTCTCTTGATTTTATTTCCGGACATCCTTCAAATACCCAACTTTCTATAGATTCTGTTTTTTTTCTTCTTTTTTTTCTTTGAAGTATGAGCCGATCATAATTCTAACACGAGAAATACTTCATACTGTTCTCTCAATTGCTTGCAAGCAATGAATGCATCGTGTGGTCTTCATGAAGTCTACATCCAGGGGTGTCAAACTCGCGGCCCGAGATGAACATTTTTGCGGCCCAGTCAGTATATCCGATGCAAAGTAAAAATAAAATAGAAATGTGAATTGGAAACGAAACCAGTATATAAAATTATTAAAACTGTCCGGTATAATATACTTAATTTATAAACTATACGGATCATTTTAAATTGTACGCGCGAAAATGTAAAATTCTAATTGGCTGAAATGGTGTCCGTTTCACACTAAGCTATCAACGGCAAACTGCTACGCATCAGCTGATACACCTAACCTAATAAGACGTAATTATTAAAACTGTCCGGTAGGACAGTTGTATAAGGATTGATCGTCAAAAACTGCACGAAAAAGCGTAACGTTGAAAAACACCCAACTTTGACAATTTTTTTCTCTTTTTCTATAAAAGATAAAATTCCCAAATTTTCTTTATAATGTAGGGCAAATCCTCCTTTATGACTGTAACTTTTTTGCAACCACCCAGATCTAATAGATTTCGAGATAAAAGTTGCCGAAAATGAGCAAAAACGGCATTTTCAGAAATTGTTGTTCTTGTTCTTCTTGTTGTTGTTACCTTTTTTGTAAACTGCGTAGCGCCTAAACGCGTGAACCGATTTTCATGAATGAGGTATCATTCGATTCGGAATTTTATGTAGATGTGCCTTTTGGGGGTCTCGATGCTGTACATCGAATGGGAAAGGAGTTAGCCCCCTTTATGTAAGGCCCCCTCTAAAATTATTATTACTAATTACTCTGTAAATCTGGGCCCGATTTTGATAAAATTTGGTAGGATGATAGGGTTAGGGCTCCCCTAAGTAACATTAAAGCGACGATCTGCTCTTACACTTGTTAAGGGAAAGTATAGCAATCGTTTCAAATTATCGACACGTGAACCGATTTTCATGAATGATGTGTCATTCGAATCGAAATTTTGTACAGATTTGCACTTTAAAAGCCTCGACGCTGTGCCTCATAAGGAGGGGAGTTTGCCCCACCCAAGTAAGGCCCTTTCTAAAACTATTATTACCAATATTTCTATAACCCTTAGTCCGATTTTGATAAAATTTAGCACGAAGTAGTGATTAAAGCTCCTCTACGTGGCTGTGAAGTAGTATCATGCTCTTGCACCTACTAAGAGGAAGTACTGCAATCGTTTAAATTATCAATGAGTGAACCGATTTAAATCAATGAATTGTCGTTCGATTAAAAAATCTTTCCCTCTTTGCCTTTTAGGGAGAAGTACTGCAATCGCAGTTTATTTTTCTTACTCCTCTTAATAGGAAGTACTGAGATCGCAGTTTAATTTTGCTATTTACGTACAAATACCTTCCTATGTTATTCAAAACGCTTTTTCAAAAAAAATTGTTATTGAGGATGGTTTGAGGGACCGCAACTATAATCATTCTTTAATAAGATCTCTTCAGTGGTAGTTACGGTTCCGACTTAACACCTTATCAGGTTATAATGATAGAATTGCTTATTCCAAATTTAAAAAAATTTGTAAAGCAGATATGTAACTTTTCAAAATAGATAAAAAGGAAAATCTATCCAAAAGGTACAAAAATCTCCTTAACAAAAACTTACAGTTTAAAATGTTAAGTACAAGGGTTGATTAAACGCCAAAAGGTACACAAATCAGCAAGTACCCAACATTTCATTAATACTTCATTGATATAATTTAAGTAATTTTTTAGAATTTATTAGATGTCACAGACCCTTATGCTGGCCAGTTCATTCATAATATTTTTTGTTATAATTATGATATCTTCGTTATTAAATAGGTACTTTATTTTAACTCTATTCCAAATTATTCTTCGGATTTATCTTTAATATGCCCTTTATTCAGAGTAGTCACATACACATGCATGTTAAACTTGAAAAAGACAAAATTAGAGTCGGCTACTGTTTAAATTTGAATCACGGATTTAAAAGAATATTTCAGTCTTAAATTCGTCTTACCGAAATATTCGTGAGCACAAATAACACACAGTTAATAACAAGTAGATAATTCAACAACAATTATTGATTTCTCAAAAGTATGCATATCTTATTTATTTTATATTACATACCTGTATACACAACATTGTGAGAAGAACAGCTACATTGAGAGTGTAATTGAAGAAAACTATATTATTTGCGATAAAGCCAGATTATTACCTATTATTATAAACGTTTGACTACTACATAAAATAACAATTAATTTAATCGAAGAACGAACTTAAACAGACGATTTTTATTAAAAATAAAATAAACAAAATCATTGATATATGTTGATGTAGGCATTTTTTTTAAAAAGTTTTTGAATTTTTTAGCCTCATAATTTTTTTTATTTTTATAACGTTTTCTTTTTAACCTGTAATTAATAGTTTGATTATTATAGATAAATAGATATTACAATGAATCTACAGTGCTACTTGAACATTTTTATAACGTTTTCTTTTTAACCTGAAATTAATAGTTTGATTATTATAGATAAATAGATATTACAATGAATCTACAGTGCTACTTGAACATATATTTTGTAGATGAAAATGGCCAGCGTCTGGGTCTGTGACATCTAATAAATTCTAAAAAATGTGAAGGAAAAGTTAATGCAGCAAAATTACTTAAATTATATCAACTAAGCATGAATGAAATGTTGGGTACTAGCTGATTTGTGTACCTTTTAGCGTTTAATCAACCCTTATACTTAACATTTTAAACTGTAAGTTTTTGTTAAGGAGTACATACGTTATCTTACAAATGGTTATATGAACGCTCACGTTGGGTCAATTTTGAAAGTAGTCTCGGCCAATAAAATTTCTCCCGAAATAGGAAAGATAGTATCAGAGAAGAGATGTCAAGTATCAGGACGTAAACAATAATTTAACTTTATATATGCTTATTACAATGTATTAGGGAAATAAAAATATTTGTTTCTATGAACATTGATTTTTTTTGCGGCCCCCCTAAAGTTAAGCATTGTTTATTTGGCCCAAGTTAGCTTTTAAGTTTGACACCTCTGGTCTACATTGAGAGAGTTTAGAATGAGAAAGATATGCTAAATTAATTAGTTTAAACATTCTTAAAAAAACCGAAGAGGCGGAAAAAATGGAAAATATTTCTGTAGATGTAAATAAGTTTTCAATCTCTTTCAAAAATTTAATTTTTGCATTTTGTTCCGGTTTAAGAAAATCTGTTACGATCGCCTCATCTTATTATTTTACTTACTTCAAATAAATAATAATAAATTGTAATTCGCGTTTAGTTGCAGACAATAATTGCGAACCTGGAAAACCGGTGCTCCTCAACGAAGGATGTACTAGTTGTAATTGTACCGAACAAGGAACTATTGGAGAATGTGTGCCTATTGCTTGCGATAGTAAAAGAATTGCTATTGTCAAGAGGCTATTGTCAAGTAAGTAAATAGGCGAACAATGTCCAGCGTTGAGCAATGTCACAGAAAATATTATGTTAGCCTGGTGTTCAAAGCAGCCTCCAAAACTATCTGATAGGCATCTCAGAATTTAGCTTAGACGCAATAGTCAAATTGAAGCCCAGCTGAGAAATATCTCTCCTTTGTTTACAACCTTGCAATGGCAAAATCTAGTGGTGGAATGCTTTATGAAGTGTGGATTTGTAAAAGGGAGTCACAAGTCTCTACTTTTATTTGTACTAGTAAGGAAAAAAATGGTAACAGTAAAGTATGTGATTCCGCTCGCACCCTGGTCACTTATTTGGTAATTGGGCATTGAAGCACGCCTGAAAAATAGGCTATTACTTTTTACTTTAATAAAGTCGACCACACTGCCAATGTAATATTTATTCTTAAAATAAAAAATCAGGAAAATTAGAGGATATTAACTCAAATCTATGCAGACAAACAACGTCAAATACCCCTTTCTACAATGTCACAAAAATTCCTGTGACTTATTTGAAGATCCTTGTCGACAGTTCCGAGCATTTTCTCAGATCCATACGCCATAAGAGAATATATTACTTTTAGCTTTATGGTAACTATTCCCTTTATGCCATTATCCTCATATATTGACCTAATATTCTTAACCTGAATTCATCTTCTTGAAAAAACATCGCTTTCAGTAAATCACTTCTACTCTTCTTACTTTAGTGGCCAGTGACGTCATGGCCTAGTTTTAGGATTCCTTTCGACTACGGAATAAAGTATCCTAAATTTTCAATAAATTATTGTTATATATTTTCCCTGTAGTACGAAAAATTGGGAAGCTGAAGATCAGGAAAATAATTGAATATTTTAAATTTTATTTTAGTAAAACGATGCGCCCCTGGTGTCACACTAGATGCAGGAGACGGATGCAACAAGTGTATTTGTTCAGAGAAAGGAGTGGTTGCAGATTGCACTCGCATGGCCTGCCCAGGCGTTGTTCAGTCGGAGGTATAACAAGCAGATGGCTTTTTCAAATTTTGTCTGAAAACTGTTAATATTAATTTTTCCTCAGAATCTTTTTTGATGTAAAAGTTATTGATGATTTGCTTTAATCAAACTTTGTTTTCTTTTTTTTTTGGTGAAAAATAGATTTATTTTTAAATTTTATTAACTATTAATTATTTTTATTTCTGGCTATTGCATATATTTTATTTTATTGCTAGTTACTTTGCCCGTTCAGTTGATGAATTGATCATTAAATATAGTAAAACACTTCCCAGTTCAGTTTATTATTGACATTTTACCTATGATTTCCTATGGACTCAAGAGACTTAAAACATTTCTTGGCGCATTCTAGAAACGAAAAGTGAGGGAAGAAGGATTTAGTATACCGTTTCATTAATATTTAAGGGTTGAAGTTCTTTGTCTTTTGTTGATCCTAAACTCCTGCGTTGTGGCCTGCTTTCTGGGACAGGTTACTTAGTTTCAGATGTAAGTTTTGGCAATGTTAGTTTGCACTTAGTTTAGATTTAACGATATTATTGTAACCGTTATTTGTGAATATTGTTCGAATGGTGTTCAGTTTTCGATTTATAGTTAGTTAATCGGTAAGAAAGTAGTATGCTTTTCAATTTGTACGTCAGATGTCCGAGGGCGGCGTTTATACAGGGTGATCCATTTAAAACGCACCAATCGCTAATAACTTTTTAGGAAAGCGAAATTTCGAAAAAACCCACAAAGTAAGCTATATGTTTTTTTCGGTCTAGTTTTCAAATTTTCTACTCCTGATGCTGTATCTTCATTTTTGGCGGAGTTACGGCCAAAAACCTATTTGGGGTTTCATAAGGACCACTGGTTTTAACAATGATTACAAAAACTACATAAAAAATTGTGAAAAATGACGTTAACCCCGTTTTGATATCCCTAATATTTGTTGAGATATTTAAGATCAAAGTTACAATTTTATCTTATTCATGATCGGTTTTCGAAATTCATTTTCCCCTAGAAATACACGTTTTGGGAGGTCCTCTGACTGTAAAAAATGTTATTTGTGACGCAAAGAACAAAAATAAGAAAAATCGAAGATTTTAAAGAATGTAGTAGAGTAATGTTATGGTTTTGGGTGAATCAGGATACATTTGTTTTATCATCAAATAAAAGCAATCATCACATCATTTTAATGCACCAGTATGCAAGACTCCTTGACCTAACATTACGGTAGGAATCTCTTGCCAGGGTGTTGGTTTAGTGGTCAAGAGCGTGGCTTTGTAAGTGGGAGGTCCTCAGTTCGAATCCCGCGTATGACTACATTTTATTTAAAAAAGTATTATGATTTTTTAAGCAATAACAATGACTGCATATACGGGATTCGAACTGGATATCTCCCACTTACAAAGCCACGCTCTTGACCACTAGATCCACACTCTTGAACACCCGTCCATCCTTGGTAACATATTCTTACTGTAATCATAGCTCAAGAGCTGGTCTCGCATACAGGGTACATTAAAATGATGTGATGATTGCTTTTATTTGATGATAAAACAAATTTATCCTGATCCACCCACAACCATTACATTACACTAGATGTTTTAAAATCTTCCATTATTATTATTTTTGTTCTTTGGTCACAAATAATGTTTTTTTGCAGTCAGAGGACCTCCCCAAAACGGCGTATTTCTGGTGGAAAATTAATATTTAAAACCGATCACGCATAGATAAAATTGTAACTTTGACCTTAAATATCTCGACTAATATTAGGTATATCAAAATGAAATTAACGTCATTTTTTACAGTTTTTTATGCAGTTTTCATAATCATTGTCAAAACCAGTGGTCCTTATAAAACCCTAATCGGTTTTTTGGCCGTAACTCCGCCAAAAATAAAGATACAGCATCGGGGGTTGAAAATTTGAAAACTAGACTAAAAAAAACATATAGTTTACTTCGTGGCTTTTTTCAAAATTTTGCTTTCCTAAAAAGTTATTAGCGATTGGTGCGTATAAATAGAGCAGGATGGTGGGTACTGTTGTATATATGTCAAAGGCCATCTGTTTTCTTTGGATTGAAAATTTCATAATCTAATTCTAGTAAGTGGGATATTCTGGAAGTTAAGAGTTTTGTCAACTCTGTTATCTTTATGTGTCCCACACTTCATCAACATTTTAAACAACACAGTTACCTCCCTCATACAGTTAGCAAGTGTAGCGTGATTGACTTTGTTGGCTATTTCGTTTCCTCTGTCCCATTATCCATTCAAAAGCTACCTTACTGCACCAGATTTCCCAAAAACAAATCCACACTTCATAACCACTACACCAAAACCCGCCTTTAGATTTAGGCGCGATTATTGCTTGTAACTTTTTTTTTTTAAGAATGAATAATGTTAATAATGAGACTTTCAATTAAATAAAGACTGTTGATTCTATGTTTTTATTTCTAATTCTTTGTTCACATTTTTCCTAAGTAAAGCAACGAGTTTTGCAGAATTTTCCAGTGTAAATGTCTTTCCCAGCAGCGCAGTAGCACCACTTCCATTCCTTGCTGAGTCATTCCATGTCAAATCAACACAAAAAAAGACCATTTTTGACCTCACCATCTCGGATTTTCTTAAAATTTGGCACATGTGTACTATTGGTACAGACTTGGAAAAATATGAAATTTTACTGTGATATGTCAACTGGTTTATGAGTTACAGGGCTGTAAAGTTGCCAAAAATGGGCCGAAAAACAGGGAACCCCGTGTTTTTGAATTACTGTAGAAGCTTTCCTAATTGAGCTACAGACTTGGGATTGGTGTCATTTTATAGCATATATAATGCCCTTTCCTGTGATATGCGACACCATATGGGTTAGAATAAATAAAGTTTGTTAAATTTAAAATTTAAATTTTAAATTTTTTAAAAAGTACATATTTTAAAATTTTAAAATTATTTCCATGAATAGTAGTGTTATGAATCACTGGGCAAAATATTAATTTGGGACGACAATGGCTTCATTGTTAAAAAAATTTAAGACTAAAGCTCCTTTTCATGGAAAATATATTTTAATAAAATTAAAGTAATAAATAAATTGAAAATAGTAATAATGAATCAATGAATCATAATTAATAATTATTAAGATTTAAAATATTGATTTTGAAATCATTTTTAGAATTAATAATTATGATTACAGTAATTATTCATATTAATATATATGAAAATAATATATTATTTTAATGAAATTATGCAGTTAATCAAATTATACAAAAATAATTCAATTCAATATCTTTGTTCAAGAACAGTCTTCTTTGGCTGAGATAACAGCCTCTTAAAGGTGGTTTAAGTCGGCAAAGGGCCTTGTGATGGCGTAGGGGGTTCGGTAAAGAGACTGGCAGCTCGTGCCAGTTTGCAACGACCCTATGAAAATCAAATCTAAACTTCACTACAACTTTTTGAGTGGGCAGTAGAAAACATCACCAACATAGACTTTGCATATTTAACCCAGGAAGACTATGCTGAATCTGAGTGTTTTTTAAAAAATCGGTTTGCTCAAGCATTGGCTATTAAAGGAACACAGCAATACCATGCTTTCATTCCCTGAATTAAATCCAAAATATTGGTTAAAAACTTTTCTATGAACTCAGAAGCTTGCGAAATGGAAGTTTCAAAATTCCCTGATAAACTAAAATTAGCCGACATATCAGGTTATATCAGTGTAGTCTATAAAGAAACTGGTGGTTTGGATATGTTTTAGAGAAAAATGAAGAACTTGACGAAGTAAAAGTACCTTTTCTTCATCCAGCTGGACCCTCTAAATCATCTCGCATCCAAGAAATGCCGATATTCTTTGGGTCTCAGTAGTGGATGTTTTGATAAAAATTGATCCTGTGACTCTGACTGGAAGAACTTACATATGGCCTACTAGAAAGTGATGCATGTCAAACAAATGAAGCCTTTTCAAGCTTAAAATAATAAAGAGATCCTATTACTTAACAGTATGTTTCACTTTGGACTTATTAGTGGAATTATTATTAGCAATATTGTATTAACATGAATTCAGAGTTGAATTAATTGGATTGGAGCTTTAGTCTTAAATTTTTTTAACAATGAAGCCATTGTCGTCCCAAATTAATATTTTGCCCAGTGATTCATAACACTACTAGCTATTCATGGAATTAATTTTAAAATTTTAAAATATGTACTTTTTAAAAAATTTTAAATTTAAATTTAACAAACTTTATTTATCCTAACCCATATGGTGTCGCATATCACAGGAAAGGGCATTATATATGCTATAAAATGACACCAATCCCAAGTCTGTGGCTCAATTAGGAAAGCTTCTACAGTAATTCAAAAACACGGGGTTCCCTGTTTTTCAGCCCATTTTTGGCAACTTTACAGCCCTGTAACTCATAAACCAGTTGACATATCACAGTAAAATTTCATATTTTTCCAAGTCTATACCAATAGTAGACATGTGCCAAATTTCAAGAAAATCCGAGATGGTGAGGTTCAGACCCCGTGTTGATTTGACATGGAATGACCCTGCTATAAATTGATCCAAGATCTCATTCTGGTTCTGAAAAAATTAAAATAACTTTAATAACTGCAATTACTAATTCTATTTGTAATTGATAATTAAACATTTTGTCAGTAAAACCTTTTTCTATTCCATTTAAAGATATTATTTTTGGTACAAAAGTGTCAAATATTTACCTTGATTAATTTTTTCTGCATATTTGTAAAAAACCTTTTCTGGTGGGCACAGCGTAAGGGTACAAACAGGGCTAGTTCCTTCAGGACCGCAAATACACCAGCTGCATCCGTCTTCGGCCAGAAATTTTTTCCCAGGAGGGCAGTTATTCAAGGTGACTGCAATTTCGTTAACAGATTTTAACACATTTTCTTTTTTCTTGCGGGGGGGGGGCAATTGTTGCAGTTTTGTCAATTATAATTAAGACATTTTTTTGTATTTTCTCATACTAGTAAGAGAATTTTAATCCTGTATCTCTTCAAAATTGAGCTTTCTCTAAATGAAAAATTTCAAGGGTTTTTTGTGTTCGAAAACAAGGTTTTAAAAATTTGGCCTTTGTATTTATCCAAGAACGAGTGTTTTTATTTTATTTTGAATCATAAATTATTTTGATGAATTGATTTTCAATTCCTTTAAAAGTCTTTTAGTAATATATATTTTATTATTTAGATGTAGATCTATAGCTTTTTTAAAGCATTTTCTAAGAAAATTCATTTAAAGGTCGCTTTCTCGGTGTAACTAGGCTTCCCTATGAAAAATTATTTCAATTAAAAATTCACAGATCTACAATCTGCATTATATTAAAGACAATTATTTATATTGCTCAATTTAATTAGGAATTTAACAAAACAAGAATTAAATATGTGTTAAGGAATAAATGAAAATATTAAATTGGCGGAGGCAGCACTGGGAAATACACGAGGGAGAACCTGGGAGATGAGGTTACACGATACACGGTGTTGTGTAGTTGTTGACAAGTCTTAGGTGTTAAGCTGTACTCGTAGTTGCGTGTTCGAGTTGATATAGAGCACTTTTATAATTAACTGTAGTATTGAGTTCTTGAGTTAATATTGTGGTTTTTCTGGATTGAGTTTTGAATTGACAGTTCTATCTGAGTGGTCCTTGATGTAAGTATATAAATGTATGCCTATATATTTTTCGAGCTCTCCTGTTTTTATAATAAACTGAGTTAAATGTTACTTTTTGTGTATGTTTTTGTGTGTTTTTTACCCCCTTCACTCTATTTTATTTTTAAAATACAGCAAGTATAAGTAATTAATTAAAAAGTTAACATATATGTAAAGAAAATCCATAATTATGGATGGGATACATTTTTTGTGGTAAGACAAAATATTTGGTGACAACTAGGAGAGCAAGAAGATTTGGCAGCCTACAAGTTGCTCAGCACGTTTTTAATGGTGTAAATAACTTGTAAGTATTTGGGTGCCACCCTCACTTCAAAAAAACGAGGTAAAGGAGGACATAACCAGTCGGATTGCAGCTGCAAATAAGTGCCTATGGACATTAAGCCCGATCCTCCGAAAAAGGGACATCCCGAGAAATGCTAAACTCACTATTTACCAGACCCTTATCAAACCAGTCCTATTATATGGCTCAGAAACATGGACGCTAACCTCAGCGGATGGAAAGTACGCTGAACTGCTGGGAGAGAAAGGTATTGAGAAGGATTTATGGCCCGGTGGTGGAGAATGGTACTTATAGATGTAGGAAAAATGCTGAGCTGAGGGAGCTTTTTAAAGAGGAGAACATTGTAAAGAGCATTAAGCTGAGAAGACTATGCTGGTTGGGGAACCTCCACAGACTGGACCAAGGTAGAGCACCTCGCATCGCCTATGAAGGGTATCCCGGAGGCAGGAGAAGGCCAAGACTAAGATGGTTGAACAAAATGGAGGAGGACCTCTCCAAGTTAAATGCGGGAGGATGGAGAAGTAAAGCGAGTGATAGAACGGCTTGGAGTGAATTGTTGAAGGAGGCCAAGGCCCTACAAGGGCTGTAGAGCCATGGAGTAAGTAAGTATAGATTTTTTGTAGCTTTTTAGCGTGTATTAACTATGAAAAAAAAAGTTGATGTTTTAATTGAAAATTTTTATACCGAGCCAAATAAGTGAATACAAAACTTTTTATATGGAGGTCTTGGGTAGTTGTAGGGGCGATCGTAATGGGGGTAAATGAAACCTGTAAAAGTAGTATTACCTCTTGATTGAAAAAACAAACAGTTTTAATGCTTGACAAAATCTTTTTCTTTATTATAAATTGTACCTTTAAAGTGAACATGTTAATACCAATGAAATTAACACGAGTTTTTTGTTTTTTTTATTTTCTCAAAAATGCCTAAAAGATTTGTTAAATTTGACAAGATGATTCCTTTTTCTTTGAAACATTTTTCATCAAATTTTACGAGTTCTGAATAAATGGAGAAAAAGTCTTATGTTTTGAAGACGGACCAAGCCTAAATTACAATGCCTTCTTGTAGATCACGTCTAGATTATGGCCTTATTTCGGTGGTTTCAATAAACATTTTTTGGTGTAGACTTAGTTTCGAAAAATAGAAAACGCTCGCAATACCACGAAAAAATAAAAAAATAATGTCATACTCTCAGACTTGGACAGTCTATCACGCTTTGCTGGGCATAACATTAAAGTGCATGCAGCATTGCTGCCATCTCTGTTGCACACACACCAGTTGCATCCATCTTCAGATAAGAATCGTTTACCTGGTGTGCAAATCTTTTCTGTCTTATCTAGAAATAATCACATATAATTTTTTTTTAAAAAAAATTGGCTGATTAATCTAAACATATTACTTAAGCATGTAAATAATAAATTTAAAAGTTAATTACTCTAACCTGTTTTAATTGTTTTAAGTAAGTAATTATTCACTTTTGGCCGGCAATACCTCTTAGTGCAAATTGCAGTCTTGCCATTAGCCAGACAATCGCACCAGTTGCATCCGTCAGCACTCATAAACCGTTTACCAGGTTTGCATCGCTTCTTTGCAGTTACTGCTAAAAAAAATATTTCGTCAAAAGTAAGGAAACTTTGAAAATTATTTATACTCTTTTAAAAAAAATATATATATACGAGGGGCACCACTTATATTTTGAGCCTTGGCAACACTGAGTGTTGTCAGGTGCTACCTGACGTTTCCACTTGAAAGTTGGACATTTTTGACCATAACCTTCTTCAGAACGTTTTGTTATTTGAGCGCGATTTGTGTTGTTTACAGTCACTTGAAAATTGTGTCAGTCAGCGAAAAAAATGGAATTAACTCGTGAAAATTTTCGTGCAATGATTTATTACGACTTTCGACGTGGATTATCAAGACAGGAGTGCATCGATCAACTTACTTCCACTTTTGGGGATAAAGCCCTGGGGCATCCTTTGCCACTGTGACACGCTGGTGTAACGAATTCAATCGTGATCGTCGTTCGCTCACCGACGAAAGTCGTGAAGGTCGTCCAAAATCAGTTGTTGTGTCAGAAAACATTGATGCTGTGCAAAAACTAATAATGCAAGATCGTCATGTGACATACTGTGAGATTGAGGCAACCTTAGGCATTAGTTTCACCAGCATATATAAAATATTGCATGATCATTTTTTCCGTGAAAAAGGTTTGTTCTCGTTGGATCCCACATAATCTGACAAAATCTCAAAAAAATGTACGTGTCTATTGATGCAAACAAATGCTTAAAAAATACAATGGCGGTGCTTCAAAAGACGTGTATAAGATTGTAACAGGTGACGAATCATGGATATATGCGTATGAGCCGGAAGCTAAAAAGCAGTCGACTGCATGGGTGTTTCAAGATGAACCAAATCCAACAAAAGTTGTTCGCGCTCGAAGCACTTCGAAACAAATGGTCGCCTGTTCTTTCAGAAAAACTGGTCTTGTGGCAAGAGTGCCTTTAGAGGAACGTAGAACGGTCAATTCTGAATGGTACACAACCAGTTGTTTGCCGGAAGTCTTCGATGAAATAAGGAAAACGAGCGCCGTCGGATCATTCTTCATCAAGACAATGCCAGCTGTCACACATCTCGTCTAACAACCGACTATTTGAGCACTCAAAAAATCGAATTAATGGGTGATGACGCCCTACAGTCCTGATTTGGCACCAAATGACTTCTTTTTGTTTCCGAACGTCAAGAATAAATTACGTGGACAATGATTTTCGTCGGCAGAAGAAGCCGTTGATGCATTCAAAAACCATGATTTGGAGGTGTCTCAAGCGGAATGGAAAAAATGCTTTGATAAGTGGTTCGAACGCATGCAGAAGTGTATAGATCATAAAGGAGAATATTTTGAAAAACAATAAAGTCATTTTCAATGACAAATTACTGTTTTTTTTATTAGGCTTAAAATATAAATAGTGCCCCCTCATATACCCAAAAAGCAGCCTGTCAAACATGGAAAATTATGAGAGAGTCATCATTTTCTGGTAGTCTGAAAGTATAATTAAAAGCTGGAAATTCTAAAAAAGGGAAGTTTATTCCATTTAATTAATTCTTCTAGAAACTCTTCCAATCCTCAAGTATCAATCACTAGTTCTTTATCTATCTTACTTAGGCATCAGATCGACAACCGTAGCCATTTTTCAACGTTGTTACTTTCTCTGATAAGTAATTAGTATATAATTACTATAAGGGCACATTTGTGAAAGACAATGGTTTGGCTGTTCTCAAAAGCGTCCATTATTCTTTATTCCAAGAATGAAAATTCTTCAATCCCAAGTTCATCTTTACTCAATGGATTATTCGAGAGAAAGAGAGAAGATTTTCTCGAAAATGGTTCTTAGGATTTCCCGCAAACTTACCTACACATAGACTTTGTACACACACATATGCATACACATTTGTACTTTTTGTGAAAGGTATTGGTGTAATTTTTATTATTTTTTGACGTGAATACGTCTTTAAATTTGCTATCATATGGAGGCAATCCAAAAAATCAAATGTAACAAAATCGGGGAATACAGTTTGGCATTATAGTTACATCCAAAATTAAATTAGACCATTGGATAGCTAAAGGATCAAATAATTCATTACGATAAGCGAGGACTGTGACGCATCGCGCACATTGCTGCGTATCGAGATTTGCAATTAGTATAACTTTTGACTCGGAGAAGCTACGATGTTCGTTTAAGTTTTAATCGACAGCTGTCGTCACAATCTATCGATTGTATAAAAAACATTAGTGTAAAGTAAGTGACAGTGAATAAAATAAGGTGTTAGAATAAAAATATATTATCAAAAATATATAATGTCGGCCTATACGCGTCGAAAAGCCAAAACCAAATACAGAGATTGAATACGGCTGGAAAGGGCTTCACAAGAACAATCGAATGGTAATAATAAAACACCATATGACCGAGTCAAGCTGTGCCCGGAAACGTAAAAGAATTAATGCGGCCAAGCGGATCAACGACGGCTGGGGCGGTTGAAATTATGCAAGTGGATGATGAAATCGCTTCTACATCGACAACGGACTGTATAGGCATAGATTGTGTTCGATCGTCGATTATGAAGACACATTGTTTCATCCTAAATACATAAATATTTTATATAAAAAATATAACCCGTTACGTTAACGTTTTCACGTACAACACACGGCCGTGTCCATGACGCAGCCGCAGTTTTTTTTTTTGAATGATTTAAGGCGCGTCCACAACTGAGGTTATTAGCGCCCGAAGCTTTTTACTGCCTGCCTCCGGACAATGTTCTATCGTTTGCAGACAACACTGTCCTTCACCGGTCAGTGAGCTGTAAGAAGCACCTAGAAAAAGAGGAAAGCCTAATGGTCAGCAGCTAGATTTTATTGGTGTAATGTTTTAAAAACTTTAAAACGTTGATAAGAATTAAATAAAAATATTTCTATTTAAAGAAAATTGTGAGTTAAGAACTTTTGAGAGTAACAGGAAGCCGTGTTGGTCACATCACATTTTATTATAAATATATCCTTAGTTACTATTGTAAATCACTCGTACAAGTTATTAAAATGTTTAATCAAAAGTGTACTCTTAATTCCAAATCTTAAGGGCCTGCCAGTTAAATTCTACTATTAAACATATTTACAGGATAGAAATTTTAATTAACCTACAACATCAAGATACATAAACATCAATCAATTATCTAACGCTTAATTATGTACTTAACTCAGGTAAATAGATAAAAACCAATGAATTCGACATAGTTACGTATTTGGTTCAAAAATATAAAATTTTACTGGACTTTTTCACATAAAACTGTATTGCAAAATGAAAGAAAAAATAAAAAGACTATAGAAAAAGATTATTTTAGTCTAAATAATGGTCAATTTTAAACTAAGAGAAAGAAATTCATAAGATAAAGCATCATGAGACTTACCAGCCAAAATGCAAGCAACCAGTATTATAGTTATAATGCACTTCATGATATAGAGACTTTTTCACAGATCACGCCAATAATTTTTCAAAATTTTTGTTGCTTTACAAAAGAGGAAAAAACTTTTAAAAAAAATCTTTAATTACCATTTAATTATATAAGAAATTTTAATCAAAATATTTTACTTATCAATAATTGGCAACGATAAAAGATAATAAGATTGTGTAATGTTTAGTTTTTTTTCTTTTTGTTTATTTACTTATTTGTTATTTATTTATTTTTTTCGAGATGAATGACTATTCCCAGATAAGTTGAAAATTTCTCTGTTTCAAACGAAACCAATATTTAACTATAAATATCTCGTTTCCTACTCGACGGATTTTTACTAAATTTTAAACAATTATAGAAATGAGATGTATCCATATACAGGTGAAATATAAACAAAATCTATCGAGTAGTTTTCGAGATATTTGATGTTAAAGATTTCACTGTTTGTAACGAAACCTAAGTTTAACTCTAAATATCTCGATTCCTACTCGAGGGATATTTTATACAATTATAGACAAAAGATGACTACATATACAGGTGAAATATAAACAAAATTCATCGAGTAGTTTTCGAAATATATGAAGTTAAAGATTTCACTGTTTCAAACGACACCCAAATTTAACTCTAAATATCTCGATTCCTACTCGAGGGATTTTTACTAAATTTTATACAATTATAGACATGAGAGGTCTCCATATACAGGTCAAATATAAACAAAATCTATCGAGTAGTTTTCGAGATATTTGATGTTAAAGATTTCACTGTTTCAAACGAATCCAATATTTAACTACAAATATCTCGTTTCCTACTCGACGGATTTTTACTAAATTTTATACAATTATAGACATGATATTTATCCATATACAGGTGAAATATAAACAAAATCTATCGAGTAGTTTTCGAGATATTTGATGTTAAAGATTTCACTATTTGTAACGAAACCTAAGTTTAACTCTAAATATCTCGATTCCTACTCGAGGGATATTTTATACAATTATAGACATGAGATGTCTCCATATACAGGTGAAATATAAACAAAATCCATCGAGAAGTTTTCGAAATATATGAAGTTAAAAATTTTACTGTTTCAAACGAAACCAAATTTCAACTATAAATAACTCGTTTCCTACTCGACGGATTTCTACGGAATTTTACACAATTATACACAAAAGATGACTACATATACAGGTGAAATATAAACAAAATCTATCGAGAAGTTTTCGAGATATTTGATGTTAAAGATTTCACTGTTTGTAACGAAACCTAAGTTTAACTGTAAATATCTCGTTTCCTACTCGAAGGATTTCTACGGAATTTTACACAATTATAGACAAAAGATGACTACATATACAGTTGAAATATAAACAAAATCTATCGAGTAGTTTTCGAGATATATGAAGTTAAAGATTTCACTGTTTCAAACGAAACCCAAATTTAACTCTAAATATCTCGATTCCTACTCGAGGGATATTTACTAAATTTTATACAATTATAGACATGAGATGTCTCCATATTTAGGTGAAATATAAACAAAATCCATCGAGTAGTTTTCGAGATATATGAAGTTAAAAATTTCACTGCTTCAAACGAAACCAAATTTCAACTATAAATATCTCGTTTCCTACTCGACGGATTTCTACGGAATTTTACACAATTATAGACAAAAGATGACTACATATACAGGTGAAATATAAACAAAATCCATCGAGTAGTTTTCGAGATATATGAATTTAAAAATTTCACTGTTTTAAACGAAACCAAAATTTAACTCTAAATATCTCGTTTCCTACTCGTCGGATTTCTACGGAATTTTACACAATTATAGACAAAAGATGAATACATATACAGGTGAAATATAAACAAAATCTATCGAGTAGTTTTCAAGATATTTGATGTTAAAGATTTCACTGTTTGTAACGAAACCTAAGTTTAACTGTAAATATCTCGTTTCCTACTCGAAGGATTTCTACGTTATTTTACACAATTATAGACAAAAGATGACTACATATACAGGTGAAATATAAACAAAATCCATCGAGTAGTTTTGGAGATATATGAAGTTAAAGATATCACTGTTTGTAACGAAACCTAAGTTTAACTGTAAATATCTCGTTTCCTACTCGAAGGATTTCTACGGAATTTTACACAATTATAGACAAAAGATGACTACATATACAGGTAAAATATAAACAAAATCTATCGAGCAGTTTTCGAGATATACGAAGTTAAAGATTTCACTGTTTCAAACGACACCCAAATTTAACTCTAAATATCTCGATTCCTACTCGAGGGATTTTTACTAAATTTTATACAAATATAGACATGAGATGTCTCCATATACAGGTCAAATATAAACAAAATCTATCGAGTAGTTTTCGAGATATTTGATGTTAAAGATTTCACTGTTTCAAACGAATCCAATATTTAACTACAAATATCTCGTTTCCTACTCGACGGATTTTTACTAAATTTTATACAATTATAGACATGAGATGTATCCATATACAGGTGAAATATAAACAAAATCTATCAAGTAGTTTTCGAGATATTTGATGTTAAAGATTTCACTGTTTGTAACGAAACCTAAGTTTAACTGTAAATATCACGTTTCCTACTCGAAGGATTTCTACGGAATTTTACACTATTATAGACAAAAGATGACTACATATACAGGTGAAATATAAACAAAATCTATCGAGCAGTTTTCGAGATATATGAAGTTAAAGATTTCACTGTTTTAAACCGAACCCAAATGTAACTCTAAATATCTCGATTCCTACTCGAGGGATTTTTACTAAATTTTATACAATCATAGACATGAGATGTCTCCATATACAGGTCAAATATAAACAAAATCTATCGAGTAGTTTTCGAGATATTTGATGTTAAAGATTTCACTGTTTCAAACGAATCCAATATTTAACTACAAATATCTCGTTTCCTACTCGACGGATTTTTACTAAATTTTGTACAATTATAGACATGATATTTATCCATATACAGGTGAAATATAAACGAAATCTATCGAGTAGTTTTCGAGATATTTGATGTTAAAGATTTCACTGTTTGTAACGAAACCTAAGTTTAACTCTAAATATCTCGATTCCTACTCGAGGGATATTTTATACAATTATAGACATGAGATGTCTCTATATACAGGTGAAATATAAACAAAATCCATCGAGAAGTTTTCGAAATATATGAAGTTAAAGATTTCACTGTTTGTAACGAAACCTAAGTTTAACTATAAATAACTCGTTTCCTACTCGACGGATTTCTACGGAATTTTACACAATTATAGACAAAAGATGACTACATATACAGGTGAAATATAAACAAAATCCATCAAATAGTTTTCGAGATATATGAAGTTAAAGATTTCACTGTTTGTAACGAAACCTAAGTTTAACTGTAAATATCTCGTTTCCTACTCGAAGGATTTCTACGGAATTTTACACAATTATAGACAAAAGATGACTACATATACAGGTGAAATATAAACAAAATCCATCGAGTAGTTTTGGAGATATATGAAGTTAAAGATATCACTGTTTGTAACGAAACCTAAGTTTAACTGTAAATATCTCGTTTCCTACTCGAAGGATTTCTACGGAATTTTACACAATTATAGACAAAAGATGACTACATATACAGGTAAAATATAAACAAAATCTATCGAGCAGTTTTCGAGATATACGAAGTTAAAGATATCACTGTTTGTAACGAAACCTAAGTTTAACTGTAAATATCTCGTTTCCTACTCGAAGGATTTCTACGGAATTTTACTCAATTATAGACAAAAGATGACTACATATACAGGTAAAATATAAACAAAATCTATCGAGCAGTTTTCGAGATATACGAAGTTAAAGATTTCACTGTTTCAAACGAAACCCAAATTTAACTCTAAATATCTCGATTCCTACTCGAGGGATATTTACTAAATTTTATACAATTATAGACATGAGATGTCTCCATATTTAGGTGAAATATAAACAAAATCCATCGAGTAGTTTTCGAGATATATGAAGTTAAAAATTTCACTGCTTCAAACGAAACCAAATTTCAACTATAAATATCTCGTTTCCTACTCGACGGATTTCTACGGAATTTTACACAATTATAGACAAAAGATGACTACATATACAGGTGAAATATAAACAAAATCCATCGAGTAGTTTTCGAGATATATGAATTTAAAAATTTCACTGTTTTAAACGAAACCAAACTTTAACTCTAAATATCTCGTTTCCTACTCGTCGGATTTCTACGGAATTTTACACAATTATAGACAAAAGATGAATACATATACAGGTGAAATATAAACAAAATCTATCGAGTAGTTTTCAAGATATTTGATGTTAAAGATTTCACTGTTTGTAACGAAACCTAAGTTTAACTGTAAATATCTCGTTTCCTACTCGCAGGATTTCTACGTTATTTTACACAATTATAGACAAAAGATGACTACATATACAGGTGAAATATAAACAAAATCCATCGAGTAGTTTTGGAGATATATGAAGTTAAAGATATCACTGTTTGTAACGAAACCTAAGTTTAACTGTAAATATCTCGTTTCCTACTCGAAGGATTTCTACGGAATTTTACACAATTATAGACAAAAGATGACTACATATACAGGTAAAATATAAACAAAATCTATCGAGCAGTTTTCGAGATATATGAAGTTAAAGATTTCACTGTTTTAAACCAAACCCAAATTTAACTCTAAATATCTCGATTCCTACTCGAGGGATTTTTACTAAATTTTATACAATTATAGACATGAGATGTCTCCATATACAGGTGAAATATAAACGAAATCTATCGAGTAGTTTTCGAGATATTTGATGTTAAAGATTTCACTGTTTGTAACGAAACCTAAGTTTAACTCTAAATATCTCGATTCCTACTCGAGGGATATTTTATACAATTATGGACGTGAGATGTCTCCATATACAGGTGAAATATAAACAAAATCCATCGAGAAGTTTTCGAAATATATGAAGTTAAAAATTTTACTGTTTCAAACGAAACCAAATTTCAACTATAAATAACTCGTTTCCTACTCGACGGATTTCTACGGAATTTTACACAATTATAGACAAAAGATGACTACATATACAGGTGAAATATAAACAAAATCCATCAAATAGTTTTCGAGATATATGAAGTTAAAGATTTCACTGTTTGTAACGAAACCTAAGTTTAACTGTAAATATCTCGTTTCCTACTCGAAGGATTTCTACGGAATTTTACACAATTATAGACAAAAGATGACTACATATACAGGTGAAATATAAACAAAATCCATCGAGTAGTTTTGGAGATATATGAAGTTAAAGATATCACTGTTTGTAACGAAACCTAAGTTTAACTGTAAATATCTCGTTTCCTACTCGAAGGATTTCTACGGAATTTTACACAATTATAGACAAAAGATGACTACATATACAGGTGAAATATAAACAAAATCCATCGAGTAGTTTTGGAGATATATGAAGTTAAAGATTTCACTGTTTCAAACGACACCCAAATTTAACTCTAAATATCTCGATTCCTACTCGAGGGATTTTTACTAAATTTTATACAAATATAGACATGAGATGTCTCCATATACAGGTCAAATATAAACAAAATCTATCGAGTAGTTTTCGAGATATTTGATGTTAAAGATTTCACTGTTTCAAACGAATCCAATATTTAACTACAAATATCTCGATTCCTACTCGAGGGATATTTACTAAATTTTATACAATTATAGACAAAAGATGAATACATATACAGGTGAAATATAAACAAAATCCATCAAATAGTTTTCGAGATATATGAAGTTAAAGATTTCACTGTTTGTAACGAAACCTAAGTTTAACTGTAAATATCTCGTTTCCTACTCGAAGGATTTCTACGGAATTTTACACAATTATAGACAAAAGATGACTACATATACAGGTGAAATATAAACAAAATCCATCGAGTAGTTTTGGAGATATATGAAGTTAAAGATATCACTGTTTGTAACGAAACCTAAGTTTAACTGTAAATATCTCGTTTCCTACTCGAAGGATTTCTACGGAATTTTACACAATTATAGACAAAAGATGACTACATATACAGGTGAAATATAAACAAAATCCATCGAGTAGTTTTGGAGATATATGAAGTTAAAGATTTCACTGTTTCAAACGACACCCAAATTTAACTCTAAATATCTCGATTCCTACTCGAGGGATTTTTACTAAATTTTATACAAATATAGACATGAGATGTCTCCATATACAGGTCAAATATAAACAAAATCTATCGAGTAGTTTTCGAGATATTTGATGTTAAAGATTTCACTGTTTCAAACGAATCCAATATTTAACTACAAATATCTCGATTCCTACTCGAGGGATATTTACTAAATTTTATACAATTATAGACAAAAGATGAATACATATACAGGTGAAATATAAACAAAATCTATCGAGTAGTTTTCAAGATATTTGATGTTAAAGATTTCACTGTTTGTAACGAAACCTAAGTTTAACTGTAAATATCTCGTTTCCTACTCGATGGATTTCTACGGAATTTTACACAATTATAGACAAAAGATGACTACATATACAGGTGAAATATAAACAAAATCCATCAAATAGTTTTCGAGATATATGAAGTTAAAGATTTCACTGTTTGTAACGAAACCTAAGTTTAACTGTAAATATCTCGTTTCCTACTCGAAGGATTTCTACGGAATTTTACACAATTATAGACAAAAGATGACTACATATACAGGTGAAATATAAACAAAATCCATCGAGTAGTTTTGGTGATATATGAAGTTAAAGATATCACTGTTTGTAACGAAACCTAAGTTTAACTGTAAATATCTCGTTTCCTACTCGAAGGATTTCTACGGAATTTTACACAATTATAGACAAAAGATGACTACATATACAGGTGAAATATAAACAAAATCCATCGAGTAGTTTTGGAGATATATGAAGTTAAAGATTTCACTGTTTCAAACGACACCCAAATTTAACTCTAAATATCTCGATTCCTACTCGAGGGATTTTTACTAAATTTTATACAAATATAGACATGAGATGTCTCCATATACAGGTCAAATATAAACAAAATCTATCGAGTAGTTTTCGAGATATTTGATGTTAAAGATTTCACTGTTTCAAACGAATCCAATATTTAACTACAAATATCTCGATTCCTACTCGAGGGATATTTACTAAATTTTATACAATTATAGACAAAAGATGAATACATATACAGGTGAAATATAAACAAAATCTATCGAGTAGTTTTCAAGATATTTGATGTTAAAGATTTCACTGTTTGTAACGAAACCTAAGTTTAACTGTAAATATCTCGTTTCCTACTCGATGGATTTCTACGGAATTTTACACAATTATAGACAAAAGATGACTACATATACAGGTGAAATATAAACAAAATCCATCGAGTAGTTTTGGAGATATATGAAGTTAAAGATTTCACTGTTTGTAACGAAACCTAAGTTTAACTGTAAATATCTCGTTTCCTACTCAAAGGATTTCTACGGAATTTTACACAATTATAGACAAAAGATGACTACATATACAGGTAAAATATAAACAAAATCTATCGAGCAGTTTTCGAGATATACGAAGTTAAAGATTTCACTGTTTCAAACGACACCCAAATTTAACTCTAAATATCTCGATTCCTACTCGAGGGATTTTTACTAAATTTTATACAAATATAGACATGAGATGTCTCCATATACAGGTCAAATATAAACAAAATCTATCGAGTAGTTTTCGAGATATTTGATGTTAAAAATTTCACTGTTTCAAACGAATCCAATATTTAAGTACAAATATCTCGTTTCCTACTCGACGGATTTTTACTAAATCTTATACAATTATAGACATGAGATGTATCCATATACAGGTGAAATATAAACAAAATCTATCAAGTAGTTTTCGAGATATTTGATGTTAAAGATTTCACTGTTTGTAACGAAACCTAAGTTTAACTGTAAATATCACGTTTCCTACTCGAAGGATTTCTACGGAATTTTACACTATTATAGACAAAACATGACTACATATACAGGTGAAATATAAACAAAATCTATCGAGCAGTTTTCGAGATATATGAAGTTAAAGATTTCACTGTTTTAAACCAAACCCAAATTTAACTCTAAATATCTCGATTCCTACTCGAGGGATATTTACTAAATTTTATACAATTATAGACATGAGATGTCTCCATATACAGGTCAAATATAAACAAAATCTATCGAGTAGTTTTCGAGATATTTGATGTTAAAGATTTCACTGTTTCAAACGAAACCAAATTTCAACTATAAATATGTCGTTTCCTACTCGACGGATTTCTACGGAATTTTACACAATTATAGACAAAAGATGACTACATATACAGGTGAAATATAAACAAAATCCATCGAGTAGTTTTCGAGATATATGAAGTTAAAAATTTGTCTGTTTCAAACGAAACCAAATTTTAACTATAAATATCTCGTTTCCCAGTCGACGGATTTTTACTAAATTTTATACAATTATAGACATAAAATGTCTCCATA
Organism: Rhodnius prolixus; assembly: GCF_049639745.1. NCBI lineage: Eukaryota > Metazoa > Arthropoda > Insecta > Hemiptera > Reduviidae > Rhodnius > Rhodnius prolixus. The sequence goes on along the minus strand of NW_027411605.1, from coordinate 4,141,980 downwards.
CACAGGTGAAATATAATCAAAATCAATCAAGTAGTTTTCGAGATATTTGAAGTTAAAGATTTCACTGTTTCAAACTAAACCCAAATTTAACTATAAATATCTCGTTTCCTACGCGACGGATTTCTACGGAATTTTACACAATTATAGACAAAAGATGACTTACATATACAGGTGAAATATAAACAAAATTTATCGTGCAGTTTTCGTGATATTTAAAGTTAAAAATTTCACTGTTTTAAACGAAACCAAATTTTAACTATAAATATCTCGTTTCCAACTCGACGGATTTTTACTAAAATTTATACAAATATAGACATGAGATGTCTCCATATACAGGTCAAATATAAACAAAATCTATCGAGTAGTTTTCGAGATATTTGATGTTAAAGATTTCACTGGTTTAAACGAATCCAATATTTAACTACAAATATCTCGTTTCCTCCTCGACGGTCTTTTACTAAATTTTGTACAATTATAGACATGAAATTTATCCATATACAGGTGAAATATAAACAAAATCCATCGAGTAGTTTTCGAGATATATGAAGTTAAAAATTCACTGCTACAAACGAAACCAAATTTCAACTATAAATATCTCGTTTCCTACTCCAAGGATTTCTACGGAATTTTACACAATTATAGACAAAAGATGACTACATATACAGGTGAAATATAAACAAAATTCATCGAGTAGTTTTCGAGATATATGAAGTTAACGATTTCACTGTTTGTAACGAAACCTAAGTTTAACTGTAAATATCTCGTTTCCTACGCGAAGGATTTCTACGGAATTTTACACAATTATACACAAATGATGACTACATATACAGGTGAAATACAAACAAAATCTATCGAGCAGTTTTCGAGATATATGAAGTTAAAGATTTCACTGTTTCAAACGACACCCAAATTTAACTCTAAATATCTCGATTCCTACTCGAGGGATTTTTACTAAATTTTATACAATTATAGACATGAGATGTCTCCATATACAGGTGAAATATAAACAAAATCTATCGGGTAGTTTTCCAGATGTTTGAAGGTAAAGATTTCACTGTTTCAAACGAAACCCATCTTTAACTCTAAATATCTCGATTCCTACTGGAAGGGTTTTTCACTAAATTTTTTACAATTATAGACATGAGATGTCTCCATATACAGGTCAAATATAAACAAAATCTATCGAGTAGTTTTCGAGATATTTGATGTTAAAGATTTCACTGTTTCAAACGAAACCAAATTTCAACTATAAATATGTCGTTTCCTACTCGACGGATTTCTACGGAATTTTACACAATTATAGACAAAAGATGACTACATATACAGGTGAAATATAAACAAAATCCATCGAGTAGTTTTCGAGATATATGAAGTTAAAAATTTGTCTGTTTCAAACGAAACCAAATTTTAACTATAAATATCTCGTTTCCCAGTCGACGGATATTTACTAAATTTTATACAATTATAGACAAAAGATGAATACATATACAGGTGAAATATAAACAAAATCTATCGAGTAGTTTTCAAGATATTTGATGTTAAAGATTTCACTGTTTGTAACGAAACCTAAGTTTAACTGTAAATATCTCGTTTCTTACTCGATGGATTTCTACGGAATTTTACACAATTATAGACAAAAGATGACTACATATACAGGTGAAATATAAACAAAATCCATCAAATAGTTTTCGAGATATATGAAGTTAAAGATTTCACTGTTTGTAACGAAACCTAAGTTTAACTGTAAATATCTCGTTTCCTACTCGAAGGATTTCTACGGAATTTTACACAATTATAGACAAAAGATGACTACACATACAGGTGAAATATAAACAAAATCCATCGAGTAGTTTTGGAGATATATGAAGTTAAAGATATCACTGTTTGTAACGAAACCTAAGTTTAACTGTAAATATCTCGTTTCCTACTCGAAGGATTTCTACGGAATTTTACACAATTATAGACAAAAGATGACTACATATACAGGTGAAATATAAACAAAATCCATCGAGTAGTTTTGGAGATATATGAAGTTAAAGATTTCACTGTTTCAAACGACACCCAAATTTAACTCTAAATATCTCGATTCCTACTCGAGGGATTTTTACTAAATTTTATACAAATATAGACATGAGATGTCTCCATATACAGGTCAAATATAAACAAAATCTATTGAGTAGTTTTCGAGATATTTGATGTTAAAGATTTCACTGTTTCAAACGAATCCAATATTTAACTACAAATATCTCGATTCCTACTCGAGGGATATTTACTAAATTTTATACAATTATAGACAAAAGATGAATACATATACAGGTGAAATATAAACAAAATCTATCGAGTAGTTTTCAAGATATTTGATGTTAAAGATTTCACTGTTTGTAACGAAACCTAAGTTTAACTGTAAATATCTCGTTTCCTACTCGATGGATTTCTACGGAATTTTACACAATTATAGACAAAAGATGACTACATATACAGGTGAAATATAAACAAAATCCATCGAGTAGTTTTGGAGATATATGAAGTTAAAGATTTCACTGTTTGTAACGAAACCTAAGTTTAACTGTAAATATCTCGTTTCCTACTCAAAGGATTTCTACGGAATTTTACACAATTATAGACAAAAGATGACTACATATACAGGTAAAATATAAACAAAATCTATCGAGCAGTTTTCGAGATATACGAAGTTAAAGATTTCACTGTTTCAAACGACACCCAAATTTAACTCTAAATATCTCGATTCCTACTCGAGGGATTTTTACTAAATTTTATACAAATATAGACATGAGATGTCTCCATATACAGGTCAAATATAAACAAAATCTATCGAGTAGTTTTCGAGATATTTGATGTTAAAAATTTCACTGTTTCAAACGAATCCAATATTTAAGTACAAATATCTCGTTTCCTACTCGACGGATTTTTACTAAATCTTATACAATTATAGACATGAGATGTATCCATATACAGGTGAAATATAAACAAAATCTATCAAGTAGTTTTCGAGATATTTGATGTTAAAGATTTCACTGTTTGTAACGAAACCTAAGTTTAACTGTAAATATCACGTTTCCTACTCGAAGGATTTCTACGGAATTTTACACTATTATAGACAAAAGATGACTACATATACAGGTGAAATATAAACAAAATCTATCGAGCAGTTTTCGAGATATATGAAGTTAAAGATTTCACTGTTTTAAACCAAACCCAAATTTAACTCTAAATATCTCGATTCCTACTCGAGGGATATTTACTAAATTTTATACAATTATAGACATGAGATGTCTCCATATACAGGTCAAATATAAACAAAATCTATCGAGTAGTTTTCGAGATATTTGATGTTAAAGATTTCACTGTTTCAAACGAAACCAAATTTCAACTATAAATATGTCGTTTCCTACTCGACGGATTTCTACGGAATTTTACACAATTATAGACAAAAGATGACTACATATACAGGTGAAATATAAACAAAATCCATCGAGTAGTTTTCGAGATATATGAAGTTAAAAATTTGTCTGTTTCAAACGAAACCAAATTTTAACTATAAATATCTCGTTTCCCAGTCGACGGATTTTTACTAAATTTTATACAATTATAGACATAAAATGTCTCCATACACAGGTGAAATATAATCAAAATCAATCAAGTAGTTTTCGAGATATTTGAAGTTAAAGATTTCACTGTTTCAAACTAAACCCAAATTTAACTATAAATATCTCGTTTCCTACGCGACGGATTTCTACGGAATTTTACACAATTATAGACAAAAGATGACTTACATATACAGGTGAAATATAAACAAAATTTATCGTGCAGTTTTCGTGATATTTAAAGTTAAAAATTTCACTGTTTTAAACGAAAACAAATTTTAACTATAAATATCTCGTTTCCAACTCGACGGATTTTTACTAAAATTTATACAAATATAGACATGAGATGTCTCCATATACAGGTCAAATATAAACAAAATCTATCGAGTAGTTTTCGAGATATTTGATGTTAAAGATTTCACTGGTTTAAACGAATCCAATATTTAACTACAAATATCTCGTTTCCTCCTCGACGGTCTTTTACTAAATTTTGTACAATTATAGACATGAAATTTATCCATATACAGGTGAAATATAAACAAAATCCATCGAGTAGTTTTCGAGATATATGAAGTTAAAAATTCACTGTTACAAACGAAACCAAATTTCAACTATAAATATCTCGTTTCCTACTCCAAGGATTTCTACGGAATTTTACACAATTATAGACAAAAGATGACTACATATACAGGTGAAATATAAACAAAATTCATCGAGTAGTTTTCGAGATATATGAAGTTAACGATTTCACTGTTTGTAACGAAACCTAAGTTTAACTGTAAATATCTCGTTTCCTACGCGAAGGATTTCTACGGAATTTTACACAATTATACACAAATGATGACTACATATACAGGTGAAATACAAACAAAATCTATCGAGCAGTTTTCGAGATATATGAAGTTAAAGATTTCACTGTTTCAAACGACACCCAAATTTAACTCTAAATATCTCGATTCCTACTCGAGGGATTTTTACTAAATTTTATACAATTATAGACATGAGATGTCTCCATATACAGGTGAAATATAAACAAAATCTATCGGGTAGTTTTCCAGATGTTTGAAGGTAAAGATTTCACTGTTTCAAACGAAACCCATCTTTAACTCTAAATATCTCGATTCCTACTGGAAGGGTTTTTCACTAAATTTTTTACAATTATAGACATGAGATGTCTCCATATACAGGTGAAATATAAACAAAATCTATCAAGCAGTTTTCGAGATATTTGATGTTAAAGATTTCACTGTTTGTAACGAAACCTAAGTTTAACTGTAAATATCACGTTTCCTACTCGAAGGATTTCTACGGAATTTTACACTATTATAGACAAAAGATGACTACATATACAGGTGAAATATAAACAAAATCTATCGAGCAGTTTTCGAGATATATGAAGTTAAAGATTTCACTGTTTTAAACCAAACCCAAATTTAACTCTAAATATCTCGATTCCTACTCGAGGGATATTTACTAAATTTTATACAATTATAGACATGAGATGTCTCCATATACAGGTCAAATATAAACAAAATCTATCGAGTAGTTTTCGAGATATTTGATGTTAAAGATTTCACTGTTTCAAACGAAACCAAATTTCAACTATAAATATGTCGTTTCCTACTCGACGGATTTCTACGGAATTTTACACAATTATAGACAAAAGATGACTACATATACAGGTGAAATATAAACAAAATCCATCGAGTAGTTTTCGAGATATATGAAGTTAAAAATTTGTCTGTTTCAAACGAAACCAAATTTTAACTATAAATATCTCGTTTCCCAGTCGACGGATATTTACTAAATTTTATACAATTATAGACAAAAGATGAATACATATACAGGTGAAATATAAACAAAATCTATCGAGTAGTTTTCAAGATATTTGATGTTAAAGATTTCACTGTTTGTAACGAAACCTAAGTTTAACTGTAAATATCTCGTTTCTTACTCGATGGATTTCTACGGAATTTTACACAATTATAGACAAAAGATGACTACATATACAGGTGAAATATAAACAAAATCCATCAAATAGTTTTCGAGATATATGAAGTTAAAGATTTCACTGTTTGTAACGAAACCTAAGTTTAACTGTAAATATCTCGTTTCCTACTCGAAGGATTTCTACGGAATTTTACACAATTATAGACAAAAGATGACTACACATACAGGTGAAATATAAACAAAATCCATCGAGTAGTTTTGGAGATATATGAAGTTAAAGATATCACTGTTTGTAACGAAACCTAAGTTTAACTGTAAATATCTCGTTTCCTACTCGAAGGATTTCTACGGAATTTTACACAATTATAGACAAAAGATGACTACATATACAGGTGAAATATAAACAAAATCCATCGAGTAGTTTTGGAGATATATGAAGTTAAAGATTTCACTGTTTCAAACGACACCCAAATTTAACTCTAAATATCTCGATTCCTACTCGAGGGATTTTTACTAAATTTTATACAAATATAGACATGAGATGTCTCCATATACAGGTCAAATATAAACAAAATCTATTGAGTAGTTTTCGAGATATTTGATGTTAAAGATTTCACTGTTTCAAACGAATCCAATATTTAACTACAAATATCTCGATTCCTACTCGAGGGATATTTACTAAATTTCATACAATTATAGACAAAAGATGAATACATATACAGGTGAAATATAAACAAAATCTATCGAGTAGTTTTCAAGATATTTGATGTTAAAGATTTCACTGTTTGTAACGAAACCTAAGTTTAACTGTAAATATCTCGTTTCCTACTCGATGGATTTCTACGGAATTTTACACAATTATAGACAAAAGATGACTACATATACAGGTGAAATATAAACAAAATCCATCGAGTAGTTTTGGAGATATATGAAGTTAAAGATTTCACTGTTTGTAACGAAACCTAAGTTTAACTGTAAATATCTCGTTTCCTACTCAAAGGATTTCTACGGAATTTTACACAATTATAGACAAAAGATGACTACATATACAGGTAAAATATAAACAAAATCTATCGAGCAGTTTTCGAGATATACGAAGTTAAAGATTTCACTGTTTCAAACGACACCCAAATTTAACTCTAAATATCTCGATTCCTACTCGAGGGATTTTTACTAAATTTTATACAAATATAGACATGAGATGTCTCCATATACAGGTCAAATATAAACAAAATCTATCAAGTAGTTTTCGAGATATTTGATGTTAAAGATTTCACTGTTTGTAACGAAACCTAAGTTTAACTGTAAATATCACGTTTCCTACTCGAAGGATTTCTACGGAATTTTACACAATTATAGACAAAAGATGACTACATATACAGGTGAAATATAAACAAAATCCATCGAGTAGTTTTCGAGATATTTGAAGTTAAAGATTTCACTGTTTCAAACTAAACCCAAATTTAACTATAAATATCTCGTTTCCTACGCGACGGATTTCTACGGAATTTTACACAATTATAGACAAAAGATGACTTACATATACAGGTGAAATATAAACAAAATTTATCGTGCAGTTTTCGTGATATTTAAAGTTAAAAATTTCACTGTTTTAAACGAAAACAAATTTTAACTATAAATATCTCGTTTCCAACTCGACGGATTTTTACTAAAATTTATACAAATATAGACATGAGATGTCTCCATATACAGGTCAAATATAAACAAAATCTATCGAGTAGTTTTCGAGATATTTGATGTTAAAGATTTCACTGGTTTAAACGAATCCAATATTTAACTACAAATATCTCGTTTCCTCCTCGACGGTCTTTTACTAAATTTTGTACAATTATAGACATGAAATTTATCCATATACAGGTGAAATATAAACAAAATCCATCGAGTAGTTTTCGAGATATATGAAGTTAAAAATTCACTGTTACAAACGAAACCAAATTTCAACTATAAATATCTCGTTTCCTACTCCAAGGATTTCTACGGAATTTTACACAATTATAGACAAAAGATGACTACATATACAGGTGAAATATAAACAAAATTCATCGAGTAGTTTTCGAGATATATGAAGTTAACGATTTCACTGTTTGTAACGAAACCTAAGTTTAACTGTAAATATCTCGTTTCCTACGCGAAGGATTTCTACGGAATTTTACACAATTATACACAAATGATGACTACATATACAGGTGAAATACAAACAAAATCTATCGAGCAGTTTTCGAGATATATGAAGTTAAAGATTTCACTGTTTCAAACGACACCCAAATTTAACTCTAAATATCTCGATTCCTACTCGAGGGATTTTTACTAAATTTTATACAATTATAGACATGAGATGTCTCCATATACAGGTGAAATATAAACAAAATCTATCGGGTAGTTTTCCAGATGTTTGAAGGTAAAGATTTCACTGTTTCAAACGAAACCCATCTTTAACTCTAAATATCTCGATTCCTACTGGAAGGGTTTTTCACTAAATTTTTTACAATTATAGACATGAGATGTCTCCATATACAGGTGAAATATAAACAAAATCTATCAAGCAGTTTTCGAGATATTTGATGTTAAAGATTTCACTGTTTGTAACGAAACCTAAGTTTAACTGTAAATATCACGTTTCCTACTCGAAGGATTTCTACGGAATTTTACACTATTATAGACAAAAGATGACTACATATACAGGTGAAATATAAACAAAATCTATCGAGCAGTTTTCGAGATATATGAAGTTAAAGATTTCACTGTTTTAAACCAAACCCAAATTTAACTCTAAATATCTCGATTCCTACTCGAGGGATATTTACTAAATTTTATACAATTATAGACATGAGATGTCTCCATATACAGGTCAAATATAAACAAAATCTATCGAGTAGTTTTCGAGATATTTGATGTTAAAGATTTCACTGTTTCAAACGAAACCAAATTTCAACTATAAATATGTCGTTTCCTACTCGACGGATTTCTACGGAATTTTACACAATTATAGACAAAAGATGACTACATATACAGGTGAAATATAAACAAAATCCATCGAGTAGTTTTCGAGATATATGAAGTTAAAAATTTGTCTGTTTCAAACGAAACCAAATTTTAACTATAAATATCTCGTTTCCCAGTCGACGGATATTTACTAAATTTTATACAATTATAGACAAAAGATGAATACATATACAGGTGAAATATAAACAAAATCTATCGAGTAGTTTTCAAGATATTTGATGTTAAAGATTTCACTGTTTGTAACGAAACCTAAGTTTAACTGTAAATATCTCGTTTCTTACTCGATGGATTTCTACGGAATTTTACACAATTATAGACAAAAGATGACTACATATACAGGTGAAATATAAACAAAATCCATCAAATAGTTTTCGAGATATATGAAGTTAAAGATTTCACTGTTTGTAACGAAACCTAAGTTTAACTGTAAATATCTCGTTTCCTACTCGAAGGATTTCTACGGAATTTTACACAATTATAGACAAAAGATGACTACACATACAGGTGAAATATAAACAAAATCCATCGAGTAGTTTTGGAGATATATGAAGTTAAAGATATCACTGTTTGTAACGAAACCTAAGTTTAACTGTAAATATCTCGTTTCCTACTCGAAGGATTTCTACGGAATTTTACACAATTATAGACAAAAGATGACTACATATACAGGTGAAATATAAACAAAATCCATCGAGTAGTTTTGGAGATATATGAAGTTAAAGATTTCACTGTTTCAAACGACACCCAAATTTAACTCTAAATATCTCGATTCCTACTCGAGGGATTTTTACTAAATTTTATACAAATATAGACATGAGATGTCTCCATATACAGGTCAAATATAAACAAAATCTATTGAGTAGTTTTCGAGATATTTGATGTTAAAGATTTCACTGTTTCAAACGAATCCAATATTTAACTACAAATATCTCGATTCCTACTCGAGGGATATTTACTAAATTTTATACAATTATAGACAAAAGATGAATACATATACAGGTGAAATATAAACAAAATCTATCGAGTAGTTTTCAAGATATTTGATGTTAAAGATTTCACTGTTTGTAACGAAACCTAAGTTTAACTGTAAATATCTCGTTTCCTACTCGATGGATTTCTACGGAATTTTACACAATTATAGACAAAAGATGACTACATATACAGGTGAAATATAAACAAAATCCATCGAGTAGTTTTGGAGATATATGAAGTTAAAGATTTCACTGTTTGTAACGAAACCTAAGTTTAACTGTAAATATCTCGTTTCCTACTCAAAGGATTTCTACGGAATTTTACACAATTATAGACAAAAGATGACTACATATACAGGTAAAATATAAACAAAATCTATCGAGCAGTTTTCGAGATATACGAAGTTAAAGATTTCACTGTTTCAAACGACACCCAAATTTAACTCTAAATATCTCGATTCCTACTCGAGGGATTTTTACTAAATTTTATACAAATATAGACATGAGATGTCTCCATATACAGGTCAAATATAAACAAAATCTATCGAGTAGTTTTCGAGATATTTGATGTTAAAAATTTCACTGTTTCAAACGAATCCAATATTTAAGTACAAATATCTCGTTTCCTACTCGACGGATTTTTACTAAATCTTATACAATTATAGACATGAGATGTATCCATATACAGGTGAAATATAAACAAAATCTATCAAGTAGTTTTCGAGATATTTGATGTTAAAGATTTCACTGTTTGTAACGAAACCTAAGTTTAACTGTAAATATCACGTTTCCTACTCGAAGGATTTCTACGGAATTTTACACTATTATAGACAAAAGATGACTACATATACAGGTGAAATATAAACAAAATCTATCGAGCAGTTTTCGAGATATATGAAGTTAAAGATTTCACTGTTTTAAACCAAACCCAAATTTAACTCTAAATATCTCGATTCCTACTCGAGGGATATTTACTAAATTTTATACAATTATAGACATGAGATGTCTCCATATACAGGTCAAATATAAACAAAATCTATCGAGTAGTTTTCGAGATATTTGATGTTAAAGATTTCACTGTTTCAAACGAAACCAAATTTCAACTATAAATATGTCGTTTCCTACTCGACGGATTTCTACGGAATTTTACACAATTATAGACAAAAGATGACTACATATACAGGTGAAATATAAACAAAATCCATCGAGTAGTTTTCGAGATATATGAAGTTAAAAATTTGTCTGTTTCAAACGAAACCAAATTTTAACTATAAATATCTCGTTTCCCAGTCGACGGATTTTTACTAAATTTTATACAATTATAGACATAAAATGTCTCCATACACAGGTGAAATATAATCAAAATCAATCAAGTAGTTTTCGAGATATTTGAAGTTAAAGATTTCACTGTTTCAAACTAAACCCAAATTTAACTATAAATATCTCGTTTCCTACGCGACGGATTTCTACGGAATTTTACACAATTATAGACAAAAGATGACTTACATATACAGGTGAAATATAAACAAAATTTATCGTGCAGTTTTCGTGATATTTAAAGTTAAAAATTTCACTGTTTTAAACGAAACCAAATTTTAACTATAAATATCTCGTTTCCAACTCGACGGATTTTTACTAAAATTTATACAAATATAGACATGAGATGTCTCCATATACAGGTCAAATATAAACAAAATCTATCGAGTAGTTTTCGAGATATTTGATGTTAAAGATTTCACTGGTTTAAACGAATCCAATATTTAACTACAAATATCTCGTTTCCTACTCGACGGTCTTTTACTAAATTTTGTACAATTATAGACATGAAATTTATCCATATACAGGTGAAATATAAACAAAATCCATCGAGTAGTTTTCGAGATATATGAAGTTAAAAATTTCACTGCTACAAACGAAACCAAATTTCAACTATAAATATCTCGTTTCCTACTCAAAGGATTTCTACGGAATTTTACACAATTATAGACAAAAGATGACTACATATACAGGTGAAATATAAACAAAATTCATCGAGTAGTTTTCGAGATATATGAAGTTAAAGATTTCACTGTTTGTAACGAAACCTAAGTTTAACTGTAAATATCTCGTTTCCTACGCGAAGGATTTCTACGGAATTTTACACAATTATACACAAATGATGACTACATATACAGGTGAAATACAAACAAAATCTATCGAGCAGTTTTCGAGATATATGAAGTTAAAGATTTCACTGTTTCAAACGACACCCAAATTTAACTCTAAATATCTCGATTCCTACTCGAGGGATATTTACTAAATTTTATACAATTATAGACATGAGATGTCTCCATATACAGGTCAAATATAAACAAAATCTATCGAGTAGTTTTCGAGATATTTGATGTTAAAGATTTCACTGTTTCAAACGAAACCAAATTTCAACTATAAATATGTCGTTTCCTACTCGACGGATTTCTACGGAATTTTACACAATTATAGACAAAAGATGACTACATATACAGGTGAAATATAAACAAAATTCATCGAGTAGTTTTCGAGATATATGAAGTTAAAGATTTCACTGTTTGTAACGAAACCTAAGTTGAACTGTAAATATCTCGTTTCCTACGCGAAGGATTTCTACGGAATTTTACACAATTATACACAAATGATGACTACATATACAGGTGAAATACAAACAAAATCTATCGGGTAGTTTTCCAGATGTTTGAAGGTAAAGTTTTCACTGTTTCAAACGAAACCCATCTTTAACTCTAAATATCTCGATTCCTACTGGAAGGGTTTTTCACTAAATTTTTTACAATTATAGACAAAAGATGACTACATATACAGGTGAAATATAAACAAAATTCATCGAGTAGTTTTCGAGATATATGAAGTTAAAGATTTCACTGTTTGTAACGAACCCTAAGTTTAACTGTAAATATCTCGTTTCCTACGCGAAGGATTTCTACGGAATTTTACACAATTATACACAAATGATGACTACATATACAGGTGAAATACAAACAAAATCTATCGAGCAGTTTTCGAGATATATGAAGTTAAAGATTTCACTGTTTCAAACGACACCCAAATTTAACTCTAAATATCTCGATTCCTACTCGAGGGATTTTTACTAAATTTTATACAATTATAGACATGAGATGTCTCCATATACAGGTGAAATATAAACAAAATCCATCGAGTAGTTTTCGAGATATATGAAGTTAAAAATTTCACTGCTACAAACGAAACCAAATTTCAACTATAAATATCTCGTTTCCTACTCCAAGGATTTCTACGGAATTTTACACAATTATAGACAAAAGATGACTACATATACAGGTGAAATATAAACAAAATTCATCGAGTAGTTTTCGAGATATATGAAGTTAAAGATTTCACTGTTTGTAACGAAACCTAAGTTTAACTGTAAATATCTCGTTTCCTACGCGAAGGATTTCTACGGAATTTTACACAATTATACACAAATGATGACTACATATACAGGTGAAATACAAACAAAATCTATCGAGCAGTTTTCGAGATATATGAAGTTAAAGATTTCACTGTTTCAAACGACACCCAAATTTAACTCTAAATATCTCGATTCCTACTCGAGGGATTTTTACTAAATTTTATACAATTATAGACATGAGATGTCTCCATATACAGGTGAAATATAAACAAAATCTATCGGGTAGTTTTCCAGATGTTTGAAGGTAAAGATTTCACTGTTTCAAACGAAACCCATCTTTAACTCTAAATATCTCGATTCCTACTGGAAGGGTTTTTCACTAAATTTTTTACAATTATAGACATGAGATGTCTCCATATACAGGTGAAATATAAACAAAATCTATCAAGCAGTTTTCGAGATATTTGATGTTAAAGATTTCACTGTTTCAAACGGAACCCAACTTTAACTCTAAATATCTCGTTTCCTACTCGTCGGATTTCTACGGAATTTTACACAATTATAGATAAAAGATGACTACATATACAGGTGAAATATAAACAAAATCCATTGAGTAGTTTTCGAGATATATGAAGTTAAAGATTTCACTGTTTTAAACCAAACCCAAATTTAACTCTAAATATCTCGATTCCTACTCGAGGGATATTTACTAAATTTTATACAATTATAGACATGAGATGTCTCCATATACAGGTCAAATATAAACAAAATCTATCGAGTAGTTTTCGAGATATTTGATGTTAAAGATTTCACTGTTTCAAACGAAACCAAATTTCAACTATAAATATGTCGTTTCCTACTCGACGGATTTCTACGGAATTTTACACAATTATAGACAAAAGATGACTACATATACAGGTGAAATATAAACAAAATCCATCGAGTAGTTTTCGAGATATATGAAGTTAAAAATTTGTCTGTTTCAAACGAAACCAAATTTTAACTATAAATATCTCGTTTCCCAGTCGACGGATTTTTACTAAATTTTATACAATTATAGACATAAAATGTCTCCATACACAGGTGAAATATAATCAAAATCAATCAAGTAGTTTTCGAGATATTTGAAGTTAAAGATTTCACTGTTTCAAACTAAACCCAAATTTAACTATAAATATCTCGTTTCCTACGCGACGGATTTCTACGGAATTTTACACAATTATACACAAATGATGACTACATATACAGGTGAAATATAAACAAAATTCATCGAGTAGTTTTCGAGATATATGAAGTTAACGATTTCACTGTTTGTAACGAAACCTAAGTTTAACTGTAAATATCTCGTTTCCTACGCGAAGGATTTCTACGGAATTTTACACAATTATACACAAATGATGACTACATATACAGGTGAAATACAAACAAAATCTATCGAGCAGTTTTCGAGATATATGAAGTTAAAGATTTCACTGTTTCAAACGACACCCAAATTTAACTCTAAATATCTCGATTCCTACTCGAGGGATTTTTACTAAATTTTATACAATTATAGACATGAGATGTCTCCATATACAGGTGAAATATAAACAAAATCTATCGGGTAGTTTTCCAGATGTTTGAAGGTAAAGATTTCACTGTTTCAAACGAAACCCATCTTTAACTCTAAATATCTCGATTCCTACTGGAAGGGTTTTTCACTAAATTTTTTACAATTATAGACATGAGATGTCTCCATATACAGGTGAAATATAAACAAAATCTATCAAGCAGTTTTCGAGATATTTGATGTTAAAGATTTCACTGTTTGTAACGAAACCTAAGTTTAACTGTAAATATCACGTTTCCTACTCGAAGGATTTCTACGGAATTTTACACTATTATAGACAAAAGATGACTACATATACAGGTGAAATATAAACAAAATCTATCGAGCAGTTTTCGAGATATATGAAGTTAAAGATTTCACTGTTTTAAACCAAACCCAAATTTAACTCTAAATATCTCGATTCCTACTCGAGGGATATTTACTAAATTTTATACAATTATAGACATGAGATGTCTCCATATACAGGTCAAATATAAACAAAATCTATCGAGTAGTTTTCGAGATATTTGATGTTAAAGATTTCACTGTTTCAAACGAAACCAAATTTCAACTATAAATATGTCGTTTCCTACTCGACGGATTTCTACGGAATTTTACACAATTATAGACAAAAGATGACTACATATACAGGTGAAATATAAACAAAATCCATCGAGTAGTTTTCGAGATATATGAAGTTAAAAATTTGTCTGTTTCAAACGAAACCAAATTTTAACTATAAATATCTCGTTTCCCAGTCGACGGATATTTACTAAATTTTATACAATTATAGACAAAAGATGAATACATATACAGGTGAAATATAAACAAAATCTATCGAGTAGTTTTCAAGATATTTGATGTTAAAGATTTCACTGTTTGTAACGAAACCTAAGTTTAACTGTAAATATCTCGTTTCTTACTCGATGGATTTCTACGGAATTTTACACAATTATAGACAAAAGATGACTACATATACAGGTGAAATATAAACAAAATCCATCAAATAGTTTTCGAGATATATGAAGTTAAAGATTTCACTGTTTGTAACGAAACCTAAGTTTAACTGTAAATATCTCGTTTCCTACTCGAAGGATTTCTACGGAATTTTACACAATTATAGACAAAAGATGACTACACATACAGGTGAAATATAAACAAAATCCATCGAGTAGTTTTGGAGATATATGAAGTTAAAGATATCACTGTTTGTAACGAAACCTAAGTTTAACTGTAAATATCTCGTTTCCTACTCGAAGGATTTCTACGGAATTTTACACAATTATAGACAAAAGATGACTACATATACAGGTGAAATATAAACAAAATCCATCGAGTAGTTTTGGAGATATATGAAGTTAAAGATTTCACTGTTTCAAACGACACCCAAATTTAACTCTAAATATCTCGATTCCTACTCGAGGGATTTTTACTAAATTTTATACAAATATAGACATGAGATGTCTCCATATACAGGTCAAATATAAACAAAATCTATTGAGTAGTTTTCGAGATATTTGATGTTAAAGATTTCACTGTTTCAAACGAATCCAATATTTAACTACAAATATCTCGATTCCTACTCGAGGGATATTTACTAAATTTTATACAATTATAGACAAAAGATGAATACATATACAGGTGAAATATAAACAAAATCTATCGAGTAGTTTTCAAGATATTTGATGTTAAAGATTTCACTGTTTGTAACGAAACCTAAGTTTAACTGTAAATATCTCGTTTCCTACTCGATGGATTTCTACGGAATTTTACACAATTATAGACAAAAGATGACTACATATACAGGTGAAATATAAACAAAATCCATCGAGTAGTTTTGGAGATATATGAAGTTAAAGATTTCACTGTTTGTAACGAAACCTAAGTTTAACTGTAAATATCTCGTTTCCTACTCAAAGGATTTCTACGGAATTTTACACAATTATAGACAAAAGATGACTACATATACAGGTAAAATATAAACAAAATCTATCGAGCAGTTTTCGAGATATACGAAGTTAAAGATTTCACTGTTTCAAACGACACCCAAATTTAACTCTAAATATCTCGATTCCTACTCGAGGGATTTTTACTAAATTTTATACAAATATAGACATGAGATGTCTCCATATACAGGTCAAATATAAACAAAATCTATCGAGTAGTTTTCGAGATATTTGATGTTAAAAATTTCACTGTTTCAAACGAATCCAATATTTAAGTACAAATATCTCGTTTCCTACTCGACGGATTTTTACTAAATCTTATACAATTATAGACATGAGATGTATCCATATACAGGTGAAATATAAACAAAATCTATCAAGTAGTTTTCGAGATATTTGATGTTAAAGATTTCACTGTTTGTAACGAAACCTAAGTTTAACTGTAAATATCACGTTTCCTACTCGAAGGATTTCTACGGAATTTTACACTATTATAGACAAAAGATGACTACATATACAGGTGAAATATAAACAAAATCTATCGAGCAGTTTTCGAGATATATGAAGTTAAAGATTTCACTGTTTTAAACCAAACCCAAATTTAACTCTAAATATCTCGATTCCTACTCGAGGGATATTTACTAAATTTTATACAATTATAGACATGAGATGTCTCCATATACAGGTCAAATATAAACAAAATCTATCGAGTAGTTTTCGAGATATTTGATGTTAAAGATTTCACTGTTTCAAACGAAACCAAATTTCAACTATAAATATGTCGTTTCCTACTCGACGGATTTCTACGGAATTTTACACAATTATAGACAAAAGATGACTACATATACAGGTGAAATATAAACAAAATCCATCGAGTAGTTTTCGAGATATATGAAGTTAAAAATTTGTCTGTTTCAAACGAAACCAAATTTTAACTATAAATATCTCGTTTCCCAGTCGACGGATTTTTACTAAATTTTATACAATTATAGACATAAAATGTCTCCATACACAGGTGAAATATAATCAAAATCAATCAAGTAGTTTTCGAGATATTTGAAGTTAAAGATTTCACTGTTTCAAACTAAACCCAAATTTAACTATAAATATCTCGTTTCCTACGCGACGGATTTCTACGGAATTTTACACAATTATAGACAAAAGATGACTTACATATACAGGTGAAATATAAACAAAATTTATCGTGCAGTTTTCGTGATATTTAAAGTTAAAAATTTCACTGTTTTAAACGAAACCAAATTTTAACTATAAATATCTCGTTTCCAACTCGACGGATTTTTACTAAAATTTATACAAATATAGACATGAGATGTCTCCATATACAGGTCAAATATAAACAAAATCTATCGAGTAGTTTTCGAGATATTTGATGTTAAAGATTTCACTGGTTTAAACGAATCCAATATTTAACTACAAATATCTCGTTTCCTACTCGACGGTCTTTTACTAAATTTTGTACAATTATAGACATGAAATTTATCCATATACAGGTGAAATATAAACAAAATCCATCGAGTAGTTTTCGAGATATATGAAGTTAAAAATTTCACTGCTACAAACGAAACCAAATTTCAACTATAAATATCTCGTTTCCTACTCAAAGGATTTCTACGGAATTTTACACAATTATAGACAAAAGATGACTACATATACAGGTGAAATATAAACAAAATTCATCGAGTAGTTTTCGAGATATATGAAGTTAAAGATTTCACTGTTTGTAACGAAACCTAAGTTTAACTGTAAATATCTCGTTTCCTACGCGAAGGATTTCTACGGAATTTTACACAATTATACACAAATGATGACTACATATACAGGTGAAATACAAACAAAATCTATCGAGCAGTTTTCGAGATATATGAAGTTAAAGATTTCACTGTTTCAAACGACACCCAAATTTAACTCTAAATATCTCGATTCCTACTCGAGGGATATTTACTAAATTTTATACAATTATAGACATGAGATGTCTCCATATACAGGTCAAATATAAACAAAATCTATCGAGTAGTTTTCGAGATATTTGATGTTAAAGATTTCACTGTTTCAAACGAAACCAAATTTCAACTATAAATATGTCGTTTCCTACTCGACGGATTTCTACGGAATTTTACACAATTATAGACAAAAGATGACTACATATACAGGTGAAATATAAACAAAATTCATCGAGTAGTTTTCGAGATATATGAAGTTAAAGATTTCACTGTTTGTAACGAAACCTAAGTTGAACTGTAAATATCTCGTTTCCTACGCGAAGGATTTCTACGGAATTTTACACAATTATACACAAATGATGACTACATATACAGGTGAAATACAAACAAAATCTATCGGGTAGTTTTCCAGATGTTTGAAGGTAAAGTTTTCACTGTTTCAAACGAAACCCATCTTTAACTCTAAATATCTCGATTCCTACTGGAAGGGTTTTTCACTAAATTTTTTACAATTATAGACAAAAGATGACTACATATACAGGTGAAATATAAACAAAATTCATCGAGTAGTTTTCGAGATATATGAAGTTAAAGATTTCACTGTTTGTAACGAACCCTAAGTTTAACTGTAAATATCTCGTTTCCTACGCGAAGGATTTCTACGGAATTTTACACAATTATACACAAATGATGACTACATATACAGGTGAAATACAAACAAAATCTATCGAGCAGTTTTCGAGATATATGAAGTTAAAGATTTCACTGTTTCAAACGACACCCAAATTTAACTCTAAATATCTCGATTCCTACTCGAGGGATTTTTACTAAATTTTATACAATTATAGACATGAGATGTCTCCATATACAGGTGAAATATAAACAAAATCCATCGAGTAGTTTTCGAGATATATGAAGTTAAAAATTTCACTGCTACAAACGAAACCAAATTTCAACTATAAATATCTCGTTTCCTACTCCAAGGATTTCTACGGAATTTTACACAATTATAGACAAAAGATGACTACATATACAGGTGAAATATAAACAAAATTCATCGAGTAGTTTTCGAGATATATGAAGTTAAAGATTTCACTGTTTGTAACGAAACCTAAGTTTAACTGTAAATATCTCGTTTCCTACGCGAAGGATTTCTACGGAATTTTACACAATTATACACAAATGATGACTACATATACAGGTGAAATACAAACAAAATCTATCGAGCAGTTTTCGAGATATATGAAGTTAAAGATTTCACTGTTTCAAACGACACCCAAATTTAACTCTAAATATCTCGATTCCTACTCGAGGGATTTTTACTAAATTTTATACAATTATAGACATGAGATGTCTCCATATACAGGTGAAATATAAACAAAATCTATCGGGTAGTTTTCCAGATGTTTGAAGGTAAAGATTTCACTGTTTCAAACGAAACCCATCTTTAACTCTAAATATCTCGATTCCTACTGGAAGGGTTTTTCACTAAATTTTTTACAATTATAGACATGAGATGTCTCCATATACAGGTGAAATATAAACAAAATCTATCAAGCAGTTTTCGAGATATTTGATGTTAAAGATTTCACTGTTTCAAACGGAACCCAACTTTAACTCTAAATATCTCGTTTCCTACTCGTCGGATTTCTACGGAATTTTACACAATTATAGATAAAAGATGACTACATATACAGGTGAAATATAAACAAAATCCATTGAGTAGTTTTCGAGATATATGAAGTTAAAGATTTCACTGTTTTAAACCAAACCCAAATTTAACTCTAAATATCTCGATTCCTACTCGAGGGATATTTACTAAATTTTATACAATTATAGACATGAGATGTCTCCATATACAGGTCAAATATAAACAAAATCTATCGAGTAGTTTTCGAGATATTTGATGTTAAAGATTTCACTGTTTCAAACGAAACCAAATTTCAACTATAAATATGTCGTTTCCTACTCGACGGATTTCTACGGAATTTTACACAATTATAGACAAAAGATGACTACATATACAGGTGAAATATAAACAAAATCCATCGAGTAGTTTTCGAGATATATGAAGTTAAAAATTTGTCTGTTTCAAACGAAACCAAATTTTAACTATAAATATCTCGTTTCCCAGTCGACGGATTTTTACTAAATTTTATACAATTATAGACATAAAATGTCTCCATACACAGGTGAAATATAATCAAAATCAATCAAGTAGTTTTCGAGATATTTGAAGTTAAAGATTTCACTGTTTCAAACTAAACCCAAATTTAACTATAAATATCTCGTTTCCTACGCGACGGATTTCTACGGAATTTTACACAATTATAGACAAAAGATGACTTACATATACAGGTGAAATATAAACAAAATTTATCGTGCAGTTTTCGTGCTATTTAAAGTTAAAAATTTCACTGTTTTAAACGAAACCAAATTTTAACTATAAATATCTCGTTTCCAACTCGACGGATTTTTACTAAAATTTATACAAATATAGACATGAGATGTCTCCATATACAGGTCAAATATAAACAAAATCTATCGAGTAGTTTTCGAGATATTTGATGTTAAAGATTTCACTGGTTTAAACGAATCCAATATTTAACTACAAATATCTCGTTTCCTACTCGACGGTCTTTTACTAAATTTTGTACAATTATAGACATGAAATTTATCCATATACAGGTGAAATATAAACAAAATCCATCGAGTAGTTTTCGAGATATATGAAGTTAAAAATTTCACTGCTACAAACGAAACCAAATTTCAACTATAAATATCTCGTTTCCTACTCCAAGGATTTCTACGGAATTTTACACAATTATAGACAAAAGATGACTACATATACAGGTGAAATATAAACAAAATTCATCGAGTAGTTTTCGAGATATATGAAGTTAAAGATTTCACTGTTTGTAACGAAACCTAAGTTTAACTGTAAATATCTCGTTTCCTACGCGAAGGATTTCTACGGAATTTTACACAATTATACACAAATGATGACTACATATACAGGTGAAATACAAACAAAATCTATCAAGCAGTTTTCGAGATATTTGATGTTAAAGATTTCACTGTTTCAAACGGAACCCAACTTTAACTCTAAATATCTCGTTTCCTACTCGTCGGATTTCTACGGAATTTTACACAATTATAGATAAAAGATGACTACATATACAGGTGAAATATAAACAAAATCCATTGAGTAGTTTTCGAGATATATGAAGTTAAAAATTTCACTGCTACAAACGAAACCAAATTTCAACTATAAATATCTCGTTTCCTACTCCAAGGATTTCTACGGAATTTTACACAATTATAGACAAAAGATGACTACATATACAGGTGAAATATAAACAAAATTCATCGAGTAGTTTTCGAGATATATGAAGTTAAAGATTTCACTGTTTGTAACGAAACCTAAGTTTAACTGTAAATATCTCGTTTCCTACGCGAAGGATTTCTACGGAATTTTACACAATTATACACAAATGATGACTACATATACAGGTGAAATACAAACAAAATCTATCGAGCAGTTTTCGAGATATATGAAGTTAAAGATTTCACTGTTTCAAACGACACCCAAATTTAACTCTAAATATCTCGATTCCTACTCGAGGGATTTTTACTAAATTTTATACAATTATAGACATGAGATGTCTCCATATACAGGTGAAATATAAACAAAATCTATCGGGTAGTTTTCCAGATGTTTGAAGGTAAAGATTTCACTGTTTCAAACGAAACCCATCTTTAACTCTAAATATCTCGATTCCTACTGGAAGGGTTTTTCACTAAATTTTTTACAATTATAGACATGAGATGTCTCCATATACAGGTGAAATATAAACAAAATCTATCAAGCAGTTTTCGAGATATTTGATGTTAAAGATTTCACTGTTTCAAACGGAACCCAACTTTAACTCTAAATATCTCGTTTCCTACTCGTCGGATTTCTACGGAATTTTACACAATTATAGATAAAAGATGACTACATATACAGGTGAAATATAAACAAAATCCATTGAGTAGTTTTCGAGATATATGAAGTTAAAAATTTCACTGTTTCAAACGAAACCAAATTTCAACTATAAATATCTCGTTTCCTACTCGACGGATTTCTACGGAATTTTACACAATTATAGATAAAAGATGACTACATATACAGGTGAAATATAAACAAAATCCATCGAGTAGTTTTCAAGATATATGATGTTAAAGATTTCACTGTTTCAAACGAAACCCAAATTTAACTTTAAATATCTCGTTTCCAACTCGACGGATTTTTACTAAAATTTATACAATTATGGACATAAGATGTCTCCATATACAGTTCAAATATAAACAAAATCTATCGAGTAGTTTTCGAGATATTTGATGTTAAAGATTTCACTGTTTCAAACGAAACCCAAATTTAACTTTAAATATCTCGTTTCCAATTCGACGGATTTTTACTAAAATTTATACAATTATGGACATAAGATGTCTCCATATACAGGTGAAATATAAACAAAATTTATCGTGCAGTTTTCGTGATATTTAAAGTTAAAAATTTCACTGTTTTAAACGAAACCAAAATTTAATTCTAAATATCTCGTTTCCTTCTTGACGGATTTCTATGGAATTTTACACAATTATAGATAAAAGATGTCTCGATATGCAGGTGGAATATAAACAAAATCCATCGAGTAGTTTTCGAGATATATGAAGTTAAAAATTTCATTGTTTCAAACGAAACCAAATTTTAACTATAAATATCTCGATTCCTACACGAGGGATTTTTACTAAATTTTATACAATTATAGACATGAGATATTTCCATATATAGTTCAAATATAAACAAAATCTATCGAGTAGTTTTCGAGATATTTGATGTTAAAGATTTCACTGTTTCAAACGAAACCAAAATTTAACTCTAAATATCTCGTTTCCTTCTTGACGGATTTCTATGGAATTTTACACAATTATAGATAAAAGATGTCTCCATATACAGGAGAAATATAAACAAAATCTATTAAGTAGTTTTCAAGATATTTGATGTTAAAGATTTCACTGTTTCAAACCAAACCCAACTTTAGCTCTAAATATCTCGATTCCTACACGAGGGATTTTTACTAAATATTATACAATTATAGACATGAGATATTTCCATATACAGGTGAAATATAAACAAAATCTATCGGGTAGTTTTCGAGATATTTGAAGTTAAAGATTTCACTGTTTCAAACGAAACCCATCTTTAACTCTAAATATCTCGATTCCTACTGGAAGGGTTTTTTACCAAATTTTATACAATTATAGACATGAAATGTCTCCATATACAGGTGAAATATAAACAAAATCTATTGAGCAATTTTCGAGATATTTGAAGTTAAAACTTTCACTGTTTTTAACGAAACCGAAATTTTAATCTAAATATATCGTTTCCTATATGACGGATTTTTACTAAATTTCCCACAATTATAGACATGAAATGTCTCCATATACAGGTGAAATATAAACAAAATCTATGGAGCAGTTTTCGAGATATTTGAAGTTAAAAATTTCACTGTTTCAAACGAAAACAAAATTTAACTTTAAATATCTCGTTTCCTATTTGACGGATTTTTACTAAATTTTACACAATTATAGACAAAAGATGTCTCCATATACAGGTGAAATATAAACAAAATTTATCGCGCAGTTTTCGTGATATTTAATGTTAAAAATTTCACTGTTTTAAACGAAACCAAAATTTAATTCTAAATATCTCGTTTCCTTCTTGACGGATTTCTATGGAATTTTACACAATTATAGATAAAAGATGTCTCCATATGCAGGTGGAATATAAACAAAATCTATCGAGTAGTTTTCGAGATATTTGATGTTAAATATTTCCCTGTTTCAAACGAAACCAAACTTTAACTCTAAATATCTCGTTTCCTACTCGACGGATTTTTACTAAATTTTATACTATTATAGACATAAGAAGTCTCCATATATAGGTGAAATATAAACAAAATCTATTGAGCAGTTTTCGAGATATTTGAAGTTAAAAATTTCACTGTTTCAAAAGAAACCAAAATTAAACTCTAAATATCTCGTTTCCTACTCGACGGATTTTTAAGGAATTTTATACATTTATAGAAAAAAGTTGTTTCCAGGTACAAGTGAAATATAAACAAAATCTATGTAGTAGATTTCGAGATATTTGAAGTTAAATATTTCATTGTTTTAAACGAAACCAAACTTTAACTCTAAATATCTCCTTTCCTTCTTGACGGATTTTCGTAAAACCCTAAAAGGTTGTTTATTGAACCGTTATACTTAACATTTTAAACTAAGTTTTAGTTCAGGTGATTTTTGTACCTTTTGGAAAGATTTTTTTTTTCTGAATTTTGCAAAGTTAGGAGTACACATCTGCTTTACAGATTTTTTTTAAATTTGGAATAAGCGATTCTATCATTATAACCTAATAAGGTATTGAGTCGGAACCGTAACTACCGCTGGAGAGATCTTTTTAAAGAATGATTATAGATGCGGTCCCCAAACTATGCTCAATAACAATTTTTTTGTGAAAGCGTTTTGAATAGAATAGGAAGGTATTTGTTCGTAAATAGCAAAATTAAACTGCGATTTCAGTACTTCCTATTAAGAGGAGTAAGAAGAATAAACTGCGAATATATTACTTCTCCCTTAAAGGCAAACAGGTAAAATTTTTTTTTAGTTCCAACGTGACTTCTATAAATCCAATATTCGAAAAAATAATGGGTCGAAGAGTATTTTGCAAAAGAATAACCCAGTGAAATTTTTGATCTGAACAAAGAGTTGTTATTGGTAGATTTTGTCAGCATTATGTAGTTATATTTTCCTTTATACTCTTATCACTGCGTTTCTATAAATAAACATTAATTATCCACTAAATCAGTGTATAGTAGTGTTCATTAATGCCAGTTCATCTATTTTTTTTTAAATTCTAACCACTTACCCGTTCACCATATTAGCTTGTATAAATTTTTTGAGCATCTGTTCTATTAAGATTTTGATTATTCTCCAAACAGATTCGAAGCTTCGCAAATAAATGAAGCTAAGGATGTTTGCACCATAGCTACTCCGTTAATGTACGAGGTGTGTTCAAAAAATAACGGGAATTTTTAAATTTCGCGGGTTTGGAGAGTCTGATTGTAATTTTTTTTTTTTTATTATGTTGGTACACATGCCCCTGAAGTACGATAAAATTTTCAGTAATATTCATTGTTTACTTCTTAAGTGGCAGCCGTTAAGGTTAGACGTGTTTTTCGAGCTTCGCGATTTTTGTTTGTTAAAAAAAATGGATCAAAGAATTTGTATTAAATTTTGCGTAAAAAATGAAATAAAGTGTGTGAAATGTTAATAAAGGCATATGGTGAGTCTGCTATGAGTAAAACAAGGATTTACGAGTGGTATAAGCGTTTCCAAGATGGCCGCGAAAACGTTGAAGATGACGAACGACCTGGACGTCCAAGCACATCAACAACCGATGAAAACGTGAAAAAAGTGAAAGAAATGGTTATGAACGATCGCCGAATCACAATCAGAGAAGTCGCTGATGATGTTGCCATATCAATTGGCTCATGCCATGAAATTTTTTCGGATGTTTTGGGTATGAAACGTGTGGCAGCAAAATTTGTTCCAAAATTGTTGAATTTCGAACAAAAACAGCGGAGAATGGAAGTTGCTCAAGAGTCACTCAATGAAGTCGACAACGATGCGGATCTACTGAAACGTGTTATAACAGGTGACGAAACATGGGTTTACGGATATGATGTCGAAACTAAGGCTCAATCGTCCCAGTGGAGGCATTCTGGATCGCCAAGACCGAAAAAGGCTCGACAAGTGCGGTCGAATGTGAAGGTTATGCTCACTGTGTTCTTCGATTTTAATGGCATAGTGCATCATGAATTCTTGCCACAAGGTCAAACAATCAATAAGGAGTACTACCTACAAGTTCAACGCCGTTTGCGTGAAGCAATCCGAAAAAAACGCCCGGATTTGTGGCAAAACAATTCATGGATTTTGCACCACGATAATGCACCTGCTCACACTTCATTGCTTGTTCGTGAATTTTTGGCCAAAAACAAAACTTTAACGATGCCCCAGACTCCATATTCGCCAGACATGGCTCCATGTGACTTTTTTCTATTTCCAAACATAAAGAGAACATTAAAAGGCCGTCGTTTTACAAGCATAGATGACATTAAAAGCGAATCGCTGAAAGAGCTGAAAGCTATCACAAAGATCGAGTTTCAGAAGTGTTTCGAGGATTGGAAAAAGCGCTGGCACAAGTGTATTGTATGCGAAGGGGACTACTTTGAAGGCGACAATATTAATGTAGATGAATAAATAAATATTTTTTTCAAAAAACGAAAATTCCCGTTACTTTTTGAACACACCTCGTATATTAAATACAGGGGTTGTGGACTGACACAAGAAAAAAGAAATAGAACAAAAATCAAATGTCTTATTAACCTTTGACGACTACAGTAAGAAATATTTCAGCTCATTGACTGACTTCATTTCTTTTAATAGACATGTTACAATTTAAAAGATATGTTTGCCAATTAAATAGTGATAAGCTCTTTTATTTTTTTAATTTTTAGTTCTAATGAGAAATCAGCTGAAATAACTTTGTTGAAATGTTCATAACGATAGAAAAGGTATTTCAAAAGATTTCAATAAATGCAGTTACATTGATAAATGGAGTTTTAATAAATCAATTCTTCATTTGTATTGATAATACTTCGATAATAATCATGGTGAGTCTTACTGATGACACGTTCTCCTCTACAACAATGATGAAAGCCATATCGAATCGCCAGTCAAGTAATTCGTGTTCAAAATGTTATTTCTTACATGATGAACAAGACTGGAAAATAAATTAAACAAAATTGAAATTAAATTAAATTAATGACAAAGAATACTTTTACTTTATTAAAAGGAAATATAGTTAAAGGACTCTTGGTTATGAAAGAGCAACAGGCGTTGCTCTGTTAGGTTATATTAAATACAGTCGCCTGAAGTTCGGCCAGATCAGATCCATGAACGATTCCATCAGTATATTATTTTAATATGAAAGGAGGTATGCTCTATTTTTTCCATGACTGCCATAGGCTTAGATTATAGATGTGGCAGTATGTGGGTGGGGTGAACTTTTTTTATAACATTCACTTTCTCTAAAGAACTCCATTGAATGGCTGCCCTTATCATTTTCAGTTATGTGGTTTTTGTCACATAATAACTATTAGATTGAGAAACGATTAGGTTTTTTTTCTGGGTGGGGATAGCGTTAGCACTTCTTTAATTAGTTCTATAACGCCCGTACCAGCCAGGTGTGATCACAATTCCAAGCTGTTCCTACCCTGGGTAAGACTGTTATGCCCTCATCTTCATTCAGCGTAATATACTCCTATTTTAATGCATCTTAAATAGTGCCAGTTCGGTTCAATGATTTTATCGAATCAGTGAGGTGTTTTCATTTCTGTCAGACTCCATTGTAGTGGAGAACTAGTTTTTTACAGAATTAGTTAAGAATATATGAAAAAAGTAGGATACTTGTTTGTATATGTGCGTTTAGCTACTAATTTACTATTCAGGATACATTTCTGGAGCAATTAAGCAATAAATATAACAGAAAACAATACGTCGTAATTATAAAAACTATGATGGAAGAACAAAAAGTACGGATTAGGTAGAATATCAAGAATAGAAGATAGTACAGGCTGCGAGATCTAGTCACGCGAGAGCGCATTCTCAATGAACCAGCTGGAATGCCAGATTCTTAACTGGGATAACTAGCAGGAGACCTTTTTTTTTTTTTTTTAGCAGTTGCAATTAACACAATAGTTGATTTAATCGTTCAACTTACCTTCGGAGGGCAAGCCATCTTGGTACATCCTCCAATTGTACCATCGTCCTGACAAAAGCAAGAATTACATCCATCTGGAGCAGTTACTGAAGTACCAGGTTCACAGCCTGCAAAAAGAAGTTAGGGTTTTTTTTTTTCTTTTCAATGGTTTTTTGAAGTTTAGGAAGTTATTTAAGTTATTTTATTTATCTCAGAGGTTGGGGTAATTAAAATGAACAAAATGTGTTTCTGCATGAATTTAAATCTAAACTTGCAAATGGACAAATAAATATGAAACAATAATTACAAGACTGAGCAAATCGTACACGTATGGGCGCCAGTTTGCGTTCTGTAACGTCGACTGCTCATAATATCCAACCTAAAATCGTTCGTACATACACAGCAACGTAACAAATCGTCGATTGTAATCTCGTCCTAAGCTAAATACGTGTAATTGTTCATTCGAAAGTATTGCTTATTTCCAAGTAAATAACTCACTACTCTAACTGAAAACTTTGTATTACCTGTTTATTAAAGTTTTTAAATTCACAAAGCATAAAATGTAACACTCACTTGGACATGTTTGCAAAGTGCAATATCCAACTCTGCCATCCTCAACACATGTACAATTATTACAGCCATCTCCAGCAGGTAGGACATCACCTTTTTTACAAGCTGCAATCAAATAAGAAATTAGAAAAAATCATCGTATTAAATATGAAAGTGTTTTTAAAGTAATGTAACAGCTGATGTAACCTCATTCATGATACTACCTATCGATATGTTCTTTTTTTTTCTATTCTAAAAGGTTTTTGATTTTTATTCAACATCAAAGATTGATTTATTGATCATAGGATAAATTTTGGAGTAGATAAATAAACCAGTAGACCTTTTGATAGGGGTTTTGCGGAAATTCAGCCAGTTTAGTATTTTTTTTTTTATTTGTCTTTGAGAAGTATTCCCGTATGGTTCAAGCAGGAGTAATTAAAAATAAGCAATTATGTTAATTCCTGACCGAATCCTAAAGGATTGGGAATTCTCACCCCTTTGTGAGCATGTTTTGCCCCCGCCCCGCTTTCCAATAAAAAATCGCACTAAAAGCAAAAGCGCTTCTGAGGCATAGTTTCTTGAAGAAGTTTGGAAAACTTTTTTGTGATTTAAAATCTTCCGAGAAAGTCACTTTTTTTCTTGGAGTACTGTTGGCTTGTTCTTCAGAAAATTAATGTATTATTAATATTATTTATAACTGCAGCTGGGGGTTGGTGTTAAGACTCCAAACTAACTTTCACCAAACATTTATAAATACAGTTTGTGATAAAGCAATAGGTATTTATGCAGTCTATTTTCTCTCTTAAACCGCAACTCTAACATAGATTTTCTTAATAAAAAACTAATTTATTATCTCTACTTCCGGACCTGTACTTTTATATGCAGCCCCTGTGTGGTCCAATACTTGTCGCACCAACTATGGGAAGTTACAAAGTGTCCAAAATAAATGCTTAAGGCTAGTTGGGTCAAATCCCCGGTGGACAACCATAGATTATTATACAACTAGCACTTGATGTTGCCAGCGTGTCTACATTTATCTATAGCGCTACTCACAAATTTGTAGCTTTCTGCAAACATAGTCCGTACCCTCAAGTAAGAGGTATTGTAGACTACAACTTAATTTCACTCAGTTAAAAAAAATATAAGCACAAAAGGCTAAAGCATATCTTGCTGTAATTAACTGTATATTGTAAGGTTTTTTTAATGTTTTGACGTGAATACGTCTTTAAAGTTGAATCATATGGTGGCAATCCAAAAAACCTTATGTTAACAAAATCGGGGGATACAGTTTGGCATTATAGTTTCGAATCTATCGTCTACATCCAAAATTAAATTAGACCATTGGATAGCTAAAGAATCAAAGAATTCATTACGATAAGCGAGGACTGTGACGCATCGCGCGCGATGGAGGGGGAAGAGCCGCCATTTTGAGATTTTGCTGCGTATCGAGATTTGCAATTAGCATAACTTTTGACTCGGAGAAGCTACGATGTTCGTTTAAGTCTTAATCGTCAGCTGTCGTCACAATCTATCGATTGTGTATAAAACGTTAGTGTAAAATAGTGACAGTTAATATAATAAGGTGTTAGAATAAAACAATATTATCAAAAATATATAATGTCCTATGCGCGTCGAAAAACCAAAACCAAATATAGAGATCGTATACGGTTGGAAAGGGCTTCTCAAGAACAATCGAATGGTAATAATAAAACACGTAAAAGAATGAATGCGGCCGAGCGGATCAACGACGGTGTCAGTATATCTGCTGCTGGGGCGGTTGAAATTATGCAAGTGGATGATGAAATCGCTTCTACATCGACCACGGACTGTATAGGCATAGATTGTGTTCGATCGTCGATTTGTTTTTCCTTGATTTCATCCTAAATACATAAATAAAAATATTTTATATAAAAAGTATAACCCGTTACGTAAACGTATTCACGTACAACACACGGCCGTGTCCATGACACAGCCACAGTTTTTTTTGCCTTAGAATTAAGTTTGACAGATTTACCAATGTAAATATTAAAGTTATGGAGTGTATAACATATAGGCACTGCAGCCTGAAACCTCCTTTGTATAATTTGTAATATTTATTCTATTTTAAACTGTAAATAAACTTCTTAAATTCAATTCAATTAGTCAACAGCAGTACACTAAACTTACTTATATCTAATAAAATATACCTACGTTCAATTCCTGGACAAGCTTTTAAAGTACAGGGTCCAATGTTTCCTTCGTCTGTGCAAGTACAATCATTACAACCATCCCCTGAAGGTACCTTTGTGCCTGGAATGCATTCTGCAGGCAAGAAAGAGAATTAAAAGTTTTTTTTTCTATCTTAGCATTTTTTAATTTTTTTTTTTTTTGGCGCATCATCAGCTGAGGTCATTAGCGCCCGGAGCTTTTTCCAGTGCACTGCCGGCCTCCGGACAGTGTTCTCTCGTTACAGACAACACTGTCCATCACCGGACAGTGAGCTGTAAGAAGCTCCTAGGAAGAGAAAATCTAAGGGTCAGCTGCTGGATTCGAACCCGGGACCTCCGCGTGGGAGTCCAGTATGCTAACCTCATAGCTAATCCCTTCCCTCATTTTTTAATTATTCCTACAACAGTAAAAAGTATTGAAATAGCGGCTTATTTTTGAAAACTGGTTTTCATTCAAATTAAATAAATAAATAAAATAATAATACTAATAAAACGAACCGAAATCCGAGTGCCCAGTGCAATATCTACTTAAAGATTACACTGTTTCAAACGAAACCCAACTTTAATTCTAAATATCTCGTTTCCTACTCGACGGATTTTTACTAAATTTTGTACAATTATCGACATAAGATGTCTTCATATACAGGTAAAATATAAACAAAATCTATCGAGTAGTTTTCGAGATATTTGAAGTTAAAGATTTCACTGTTTCAAATGAAACCAAACTTTAACTCTAAATATCTCGTTTCCTACTCGAGGGATTTTTACAAAATTTTGTACAATTATCGACATAAGATGTCTTCATATACGGGTGAAATATAATCAAAATCTATCGAGTAGTTTTGCTGTTATTTGAAGTTAAAGATTTCACTGTTTCAAATGAAACCAAAATTTATCTCTAAATATCTTCCATTACGGTTTTCTAAAAAAAGTCTAAATTCAAATTTTGACGGATAAAAACTGTATAAGAATTGTTGACTCATCTGTAAGAAGTTTGAAGGAAATTTGTGTGTCACGAGAGAACCTTGAAAATAGCGGTTATTAGAGGGTAAGTATCAGATCTTTTTTAAAAAAACTTATTTTATAAAACGCATAACTCACATATCTCTCAAATGACAAATATCAATTCTAAATTGATGAAATCAGATCTGTATTAATTGTAATTTTCAAACTAGTAACTGTTACAAATCAATTTTGTTCTATAGAAAATGTCTAGGTTCGCAGTGCTGGTATACAATCACCGATATTCTACTTTCCAACACAAAATGGTTCTTCATGCATTCGTCGATCGGCATATTTTTAAGGAGCACCTTATCGTATCTTCTCATACCATCCGATCCCCGGATACAAATTTTGCGTCCAACCTGGGTCACCCACTGATCAAATAAGGGGGAAAAAAGAAAAAAAAAAAAAACAAACAAAATAAAAACCTTGTAATAGACAAGATTTCTCAGTGCATACTACGGTTCCACCTTCGTCACAACTGCAAGTATTACAACCATCTTCACTGGGAAACTGTTCGCCTACATTTCCACATTGTTCACTATATGAGCACAAGGTAACTGGAAAACAATGAAAAAAAAAAAAACAAGAACATAGAAAATTTGCAACTTAAACTAAAATAAAGATAAAAGAATGAATGAACTTCTTTGAAGGAAACAATAAAATTATTTACCTGTGATAAAGAATATGCGGACCAAAGCAACAAGTGTCTTCATTGTCGACTCCGAAGTTCCCCCAGCTGATGGTTGACTGAAGGTTAACTGTTCAAACCATGTGGTTTTAATACTTTTTTATTTTTCCCCCCCATAGAAGTATTAAATAGATAATTATACAAAAAAAAATTATTTTTATCTTTGACATTTTCTTTTTTAAACAATTATTGTATTTCATGCACATGTTTCCTCTTTGAACACTTCCTATTTTATTATCTATTAGAGCTAGGAAAATTGTCTTGGTTGTTTTTTTAAATAATATTATTTTTTGTACGTTTGCATGTTATAAGTAATTTCTTTCACTACCTCATTCCTCACAATTCTTTATTGCGTATTTATTATAGTTCTTTTTCACTTTGTTCTCTGTTAGTTTTTCCTTTTTTGTTAATCAACTTTATTAGTTTTTGTTTTAATTGCTAATATTCAAAAATAAACAACGAACAAAAAACAAGCATCTCCTGAAAGCTGTGGAAGATGCAGATTTGAATCTTTCACGTCTGTTTACAACAACTTAAGTAGCAAACGATTTTTAAGGGGAGAATAATGACGAAAAATTGTAGAAAAAATGAAATGATTAAATCGTCATAGTTTCACGATCATGTTTAGACATGCTTTGATTAGAGGCGCGATTTTATTATTATTTTTTATCATCCCAGGCATGCCCAATGCTGCTCCTTGTCCAGCCATATATGTATACTATAATGGATTTAAAGCAATGATCGAACTGGCCTAGGCATCATTTTTCTACCTATTCTTGTAGAAAAAATGCTACAAGAAGGAAGACGAGCATTTCATTTCTAGATATTTTATCTATTTTGGGAGTAAAACAAATCTTAATGGTGAATAAAATATATTTTTAATAAAAACAAACACAATGTAATGAGTAAGTACACCCGTTTCATGAAGTCTGGTGAAAAACTTCACTCTTGAGAGATGTCTGAGAAAAATGGAGTAGTAAAATCCATAGGCCATTGAATCCTCTAGATTCAGTGTTTCTCAACCTTTCTAATGCCGTGACCCCGCAATGCAGTTCCTCATGTTGCGGTGACCCCAAACAAAAAAAAAAATTTTGGTGGCTACTTCATAACTGTAATTTTGCTACAGTTATGATTAGGAATGTAAATACCTGATATGCATTATGTATTCTCATTGCTACAAATCAAACATAATTTAAACACAGTGATTAATCACAAAAAACAATATTTATAATTATATATTGAGAAATATTTATTACTAATCCCAGTAAATAACATTATCGGCCATAACGGCGAGCGTTCCAGCCGAATAGCGCTGCTGCAGACGGTAGCGCGGCTTCTCAGCGGCTAAAGCCCTGAGGAAATATGTATTTTCCGATGGCTTTAGGCGACCCCTATGTTTTGGTCGTTCAACCTCCCGCCGGGGTCGCCACTCATAGGTTGAGAACCGCTATTCTAGATGGTTAACAGGGCCGAAGGATTGTACACCCAAACATTCTCTGTCTACCATTTTAGTAGAACTTCCACAGAGAACTAGGGCAAGTTGTAGCATCACCTAGGGTGGTCCCCTGTAGGATAAAATTATCGCAGAATGACTAAACTTGACATTGACAACGGTATAGAACTGTACAGTTTTATGTAAAACATAAAACTGTTATCAACTAAGATTTTTATTGCCCAGTGATTCTTTTGTTATATCAGACATAAATTATATTTAACTGTTTTGTTTACAATGCAAGATAGTTTTTTATTATTATTACTAATCTCTGTTGAACAGCTTGTTGAAAACCTGTAGCTGTGGTTAACAGTTTTTTAAGGTTTTTCTTTTTTAAATTTTTGGTGTATTTTCCTTATTAGTTTTCCTAATGGCAAAGAGCTGATAAAATATCTTGTTTTGAACTTTATCACGTTTTCCTCTTTTCACAATTTAAAATTTTATTTATTTTTATTAGCGAAGTTTTTTTTTTTTTTTGTAAAGGAAATGGGAAATTCACTTTTTCGCACAGATACTTGCCCATTCGCTCATCTCACGTTGACAACACCTGAACTCGGAGAGTGTAAAAGCACGATTTCTTCACTAGTACCTAGGGTGCGTTCCACTAAGCGACCACAACGACCACGTTCACGACCGCGATTTTGCCCGTTCCACTTGCTTGCGAGCGTTACAATCGAAAACTCAAGTGGAATGGACTATTGGGCGTTTCAATCGTTCACGTAAACATTACAAATGGCTACCTCGAAAATAAGTTAGAAGCTTGAAGAGGTTATTTTTTAATTTTAACCCCGTTTATAAGCAGTTATAATAAACTTTATTAATTATTGGTAAAGTTGACTTATATTAAAAGAATATATATAATTCAATTTTTTTATATTACATTTATAAAATTTAGGTTAAAATTAAAATGTCTTTTGTGGCAACAGTTGGATATTTATTAATAATGCTTTAGAAAGTTCTTTATCTAGTTCCGATTAGAGTGGAATGTAATTTTACAAAATCGCAATGATAAAAAGCGAAAACTTAGGCCACGTATTATTAGCTATCAGTGTAATTGATCTTTATTCTGATGAAGAATTTAAAAGTTATTTCAGGTAAATGATTTTGTGTTATTCAGTGATTTAGTATGTAAAGGGATAAGTAATTATTTATTTATTTATTTTTTGTAGACTTTCGAGAAACACATTCTATTATTTACGTGAAATAATACTTTTCATTTACATGAGATAATTTTTTTCGGTCGCCATATTTTGTTTTAAAAATTGCGCCATATTTCTGAACGCCCACTACGACCCAGCTCTATAGATGGGGCGTTGAAGGGCTTCGCGTGAGCGAAAATAGTGACGTCATTAGTGACGTTTTCGCCACGACCACAACAACCGCGGTCGCCAAGTGGAACGCCTGAAAGGTATGTTTTGATCGTTGTGGTCGCTTAGTGGGACGCACCCCTTTAAAATAACTAATCTTACAAAGAATAAGTGAAAATCAAAACAGCTGATGTAAAAAATTTTATTTTCAAAAAAAGAACTCAAAACTTTCTTAAAAACATTTAATTTTTTTTGAACTAAAACAATAAAAAATATTTGAAGCTAAAAAAATTATATAAAATACACTAAACTATATATAATTGATTAAAAATAATCACGATATCATGAAATCTTATCAACATTGAATTCATTACGCTTTTGTTAAGCAATTTTCACTCTTCTGTACCAATAACAATCAACCTTATTCATCCTCTTTATCAATTTTGTTTCCAGACCATAATTAAATTTAACAGAACAAGAGATAAAACAAATTCGGAACAAAAGAGAATAGTTCTTTTTTTTTTTTTGTTCTTTAAATTATTTACAAAATAGAAATTTTTGTTCTATACATATAATATTACAATACACATACATACAATTGGAATAACAATAATTATATATTTATTTATTTATTTATATATGTAAGTAAAAAAAAGTTTTGTTACTTTATTAATTTTCGCTCTGCTAAATAGTAAAACACACATTCATACATTTAATATTTTTCATTTCGTTTCACGTTTATCTTAATCCTAAAATGTAGGAAAAACATGTATTTTTTTTGTTCATTTTAAAACTAATTATTAAATAAATTGTTATTATTTATAGGCACTTACGATTTTCTTTTTCTTTTTGTTACAAAACGCATCCATAATCAAACAAAAGAATGGCCCCCAGCCATTTAAGAAAATAATCTTTTTTCCAAAGATTTTTTTACAATTTGACGAGTTCATTCAAATAAGAGGGGATCGGTAAGCGCTTTTGGGGAATTTCTTTCTCATTTTGTGGAGATGACGTTAAAAATCTTGACAATGAAAGCATGTTAGAAAAAAAATTTAAGTGGGACAATAAGCGTGGTCTTGCCGAGGTAAAGGATGCCTCATATAAAGATGATGTAATAAACTTTGTTGGGGTAAACCAACTTCTGAAGACCAAGCATTTTTTTTTTATTTGCTATAGTAGAATCACTTAAAAAGCTTTACCATCAAATATATGAGAAACCGTTTATTGGACGATCAATGATGCAGAAGTGGGTAGGGGAAGAGACCACCAAGAGGGGGATGTTGGTCTAAGTGTGGGGGTTCCTTGCGGCCACCGAACAAATCGAAACAGCCAAAACTCCTCCACCGACAAGATCTTGAACTAATCACGTCACACCCTAATCATGCTGAAGAGTACAGAATCCTGTCAGACCTACTAGGACAGAAATCAGCATTTTAGGTTGCCAACACACGTTATCCGTTTATCTATAAGAAATATATAAGCTAAGAGGCACAAATATGCTGTGATGCCCCCCCCCCCACCCGATGCTGGGAGCTAGATAAATGTTTTACAAAAACTCGCTTTTGGGGACAAGAGACGCCTTACAAAGCAAGGAGGAACAACACGAAGAGAGCCTTAGCTAGATCAGAATGGAGTGAGAAATTGGTTCAGCAATTAATATTTGGTTCTAGATGAGCTCAGTCCAAATTGTTGATTCGGGTAACCGTCCACAGTCGATTGTGAGGTGCTATCCGTTCTTTCAAGAACTTATCTCAGTTACCCATGGTTTGAGCCCAACACAGGACGTTTTCTTTTTTAAAAAGTCACCTCTACAAAATAGAACACATTTCTGCTCCCTCCTTCTGTAGAGTTTATCAGACGGAGGAGCGAGCACTCGTCTTAAGAAGGATTATTTAAGGTGTAAGAAGGTAAGGTATAGGGATCCTTGTCGGAATAGATTCAGGTGGATGAGCTGAGATTTGTTGCTCGATTTATTCGGAGTTATGATTTGTAAGTGGTTCCAGGATCTTCATCCGGAAGGAAATTGGATAGCATTTCCCTACCTATTGACGAATGATAATTATAAAGATAAATACAGCTTTAAAGAGTTAACAAGAATCTATTGTGGAATCCCCGTTTCATCAAGGGTTAACTGTATTTAAACATGGGTTCGTTGTACTTTCAGATTCACATAAGAAAGCTTTAGGAGATTACCGGAGAAATTCCTCTCTAGTTACACGCATGCTCATTGCAGCACACTCTCGAGAGAATCGCATTCTTGTTACATTCTTGTACAGAAGAACCTCACTCCCTTATTTAGTTAATTAAAAAAAAAAACTTCAAACTTGGAAGAAAGAAACAACATTGCTATTAAGAAGAAAAGAACCTTCTCTTTCTGAAACCTCTTAACCTGAACAACGTTTGGAATGTGAGAAATAAAAAATTTTAATGACTTTAAAAAAAACTAAATATAAAAAATAGCCTTGTCATTGAAAGGCCACTCTTTCATTTTCATTATCAAATACCAAATTAATTTACAATAATTATTAAATATCTACACATTGGCTGTGATATAGCAATTACTTCTTTTTTTTACAATTACTGTCAGTATATTACATTCAATTTTACAGTTATTATTTATGGTCTAGTAATCAAGCAATACAAAAAAATCATTACCAAAACAAAATACAAAAATTTAGGCCTTTACTTCCGTATATTTTGAGAATTTTGTTCAGATTTGCTACAAAATACAAAAACAACACCATTTAAAATAAAAAATACTTAAAATGAAATAATATTATTTAACTCCCAGATATGCTGCGCTAATCTGACCAAAATTTTTTTAATTTTCTAAGAGCAACAGTAATTACAGAATTCCTACAGTCTGTAGATCCTCTGAATGTAGAAAAATGTTTTCCAGTTGTTGGCGGGGTCCAGTTCCCAAGGAACAGAAATATTTTTAGTGCCGACCTCCCCCCCATTTAGGGAAAACTCTGCTCTCGGACTATTGCAACGAATCTAATAGAATTTAAGATGTCCTACCGCAGGCGTTCTACTGGACCATACAAAAGCATGGTCTAGGAACAACTGTCAGGTATATTGGACACAAAATAAACCATTACGGATGGCCGAAGATCCCCTCTCCTACCATAAGCCTAATTTGGGTAGCAAGATTGCAGACTAAACACCCATCTCAAAAACTAAGTATCCATTAGGCTTCATATAATCATCACATTTACAAGGCAAAGTTTGGAATAGAGAAGTTATTAAGTATCATCGACTTGTAAAACCTTAACTAAAAAAAATAAGCAATCTTAGTAAGTCTCAATTTTATACTTCATTAAAAAGTTACCAGAGTTTCCCAGACAATAAATTTTGGTGGTTTGCCGTTTTGGTATTTATCTCGAGGGATTTTCCTGAAATAGGCTACAAAGTTTTTTATTTTTTTAAATTTTGTACTGATTATTTTTATTTTGTAAGAATCAAAGAAACTTTTCATGAAGAAGGTTGTTTAGAGGACACAAATAGAGAGGATCATTCTCTAGCCAATGCGATGACCAAGGCAGATGAACGAGAGCCCTTTCGCTTTTTGAACGGAAGGTACTCCGTAGAACTCTATGGTCCTACACGCGTTTGGACCGAATTGGAGAAGTAGGAAAAACCAGGAATTGTAACAACACTCTCTTCACGGATCCTGATATAGTAAAAGTAATAAAGCTTGGTCGACTGCTGCGATGGGCAGGACACGTAGCTAGGATGAGTGAAGATGAGATTCCTAAGAAAGTGCTGGAAGGAAACATGCAGAAGGATAGGCAGACCCTAAGCTGCGCTGGGAGGATAGTGTGGCAAAGGATGCTGCATCTATGTTAGGGCGGCTGCATAGGAAAGAGACGCCTGGCAGGCATGTCTTGAGGAGGCCAAGACTCTTGAAGAAGAAGAAGATTCTCTAGCCAATATTATACTACAACCAAGAGAAAGACAATTGTGAAAGGAGTAGCTCCAATTAATAAGTTTTGGTCGATTTTGGATTTGCGAAAAAAGCTAATCTTTTAGTAGGTCTGAATGCTGCGAAGTAGTCTTGTTTCCGGAAGCTGAACAAGGGAGTATACGCTAAACAACGAGCCGGAAATAATAAAGAGACAAGAGAGGCACTTTATTTTGATAGGAACCAAAACCGTAAATAATACACAAATCGGCCTGTAGAGGAAAGCCTACCAACTTTTCCCCTCTCATAGAAACGTTTTAATCGTGAGGAAAATGTTTTAAAATGAAGAAACGTTTACCAGCTTAAGCACAATGTGTGTTTGTTCAAAGCTTATTGGAAATCGTTTGGATCCGGTTTTGAAAAAAAAAAAAGCAAAAAACAAAAATCCATTTCGTAAAGTTGTACTTCCGGATGAAGTATTTTAAGGTTTTCCCTTGTTGGACCCAATCAGATTATAAAGTTTCAACTTCCTGCGATTTTTAGGGTTTTATTACATTTAGTTCGCACAACGCACAGGAAATTGCCACAACCATTTTCTAAAAACTTTTTTTTTTTTTTTGGATTCAGAGGATCTCAAAACGAGTACTTCCTGTGGAAACTCGAAAATTTTAAACAATTGCAGCAATAACTTCCCGTTCACCTAGTAAGTAAAACAAACAGAAAAAATAATTAAAAGCAATCATTATTCTACAAACATTTCGACGACTCCATCAGCAATTTTATTTTGTATAAATTTCTGCATTTTTTTTATACTCTTTTTGAATCGATAAATTTATTCTTAGTAAAATAAAAAATGATTTATATTATAACACTTATTTATGAATGTACATATATATTATAGTATCATTATGTATTTAAAAACATTTGTTTATTATATTGTAAATATATCTACAATCACAATAGTCTTTTTGTTTAGTTGTTTTAAAATTTATTAATTTTTTCCCTTTGTAAATATTTGAACACTTGTAAATAGAAATATTATCTTGTAAAGTCATTTTCGTTATATTTACAAAGACATAAAATATTCACTTGTTTCTAGAAATTAAAATTTTTTTTTTAAACAATTCCACGCTAGAATTAATTCAATGTTCATAGTTCAATTTATTTATATTATCTTTCACTTTTTGTTTAAATTAGTTTTTTAGTAAAGAAATTAAGAAACATCGACACATTTAATTGACACAGGCTTACTGGCACTAAATAAACACACTATTGTCTAATAAACAAGCTGTTCACTATCATTAATAACAGTTTTTCTCCTTTAAAAGCCTTTCTCTTCGAATTTTCCAATTTTGTTTTTGGTAGAAAAATATATATTTTATACATTACGTTGTTAGTAAATAGTTAGTGTTCATTTTTATTGTTTTTTTTTTACTTTTTAGATCTTTATATAAATTACTTTACTTTTCTCTTGCGGTTACCTGCAGCTAGGCCTGTGTTAAGTATACGTCTCTTGATAGGTGGAACAATGTTGCGCCAGATCTAGACACGGCGGCTGGACTTGCTCTTGGGGCCAATAGAGTCTGGCTGCTGTTCCTAAAGCGGACTCGGCGCTCTTGTTCATCATCATACAAGGCACTGAGTCCTCTAGCGTTCACTAGGTGTCCGTATCATAGGGCAAAGAGGGTTTCTTCATTTCCATCAATGGTAGGATACCGGTTTCCTGAAAGTGAGAGAGATGAAAACCAGAATTAATGTTCAATTAAGGAGTTTCAAATTTAAAATTTCAGGTAGGTTTCTAAGTTGCCCGCACAAATGTTTACATATATTGGGTTGGTGCAAAAATATGCAGGTTTTTATATGCCAAAAAAAAAATTTATTATAATTTGTATAAAACTAAGATTATTTATTCAAAATATGTTCCATCATTATCAACACTTAGTTGCCAACGTGTCAGAAGCATTCTTATTCCAGTTTCTAAAAAATCTTTATTTAAACTCTCAATAAACTCGCGGAAGGCATTTTCGGTTTCACTTTGGTCCCTAAGATTTTTTCCTCTTAAGAAGTTGTCCAAATGTCTAAATAAGTGGAAGTCCGTCGGCGAGAGATCGGGGGAGTATGGAGGGTGCGGAAGTGTTTCATATTTCAATTCCTGAAGTTTCCTGAGAGTTGGGATTGCGATATGTGGCCTGGCGTTATCGTGAAGAAGAATTGGTCCTTTCCGATTCACCAATGCTGGACAAAGATTTCGCAATTTCCTATGCATTTTGTCAATTTCTTGACAATATGTTTCAGCCGTGATTGTTTCGCCAGTATTTAGGAAGCTGTAATGAATAACACCTGCAGTAGACCACCACACTGTCACCATTACTTTTTTTGGGTGCAGGCTTGGTTTCGCGAAATGTTTTGGTGCTTCATCCTTGTCCAGCCACTGGCCTGACCGTCTCCTGTTGTCGTATTGGATCCATTTTTCATCACATGTCACGATTCGATTAAGAAATGGTTCATTTTGGTAGCGCAACAGAAGAGAATTGCAAATTTCAAAACGCCGATGTTTTTGGCTCTGGGTCAATTCGTGAGGTACCCACGTGTCGAGCTTTTTAACTTTACCAATTTGTTCGAGATGGCGAACGACTGTTGAGTGGTCAACACTAACTTCTCTCGCAAAGTCCCGAGTGGTTTTGCGAGGGTTATCTTCCACCAATGCCCTAAGATGGTCGTGATCAACAACAGAGGGCCTACCGCGACCTTCCTTGTCTTCGAGATCAAAATCTCCAACACGAAATTTTTGGAACCATCGCTGCACTGTACATTCACTGATGCTTCCTTCACCCCAAACAACATTGATGTTACGCGCAGTTTGAGCCGCACTTCGACCAAGTTTGAACTCGTAAAAATAAATTTGACGAAAATCTTGTTTTGACATGGTGAATATCGGAGGTCTTAACTCATACAAAATGGAACACAAACTAAACTGATATTTGAGGAAAAACAACATTAATAAACATTGTTTATAATCCATTACCTAGACTGGAGGATTATCTTTGTTTACTTGGCAAGCAGAAGTAAACAAAAGATGAAAGTTCAAAAACCTGCATTATTTTTGCACCAACCCAATACAATGCTCTTTTTACATACAGTATTGTAACGAAGTTGACCTGAGCCTGAGGAGAAAGGCTATATTGTTCAGGGAGTTTAGTAACCGAAGCCTATAACGGTCCACCACTGTGTAAAAGCCAAGGGAGCGGCCCCCAGTTGGGGTGAGGGCAGTGTGTGTTTTCCTCAGCCAGTGAGTCGCAGGGGGGGGAGTGAGACAGTCGGAGTTGGAGTGGGAGAGTCGCAGTTTGGGGTGGCAGCCAGTCAGTTGCAGTGAGTCGCAGTTTGGGTCAGTCAGTTTTGAGAGAGTCAGTGTTGCGGAGTGTTTCAGAGTTAGCCAGTTAGTGAGTAGAGTTTCGTCAGTGCGGTTGAGTCTAGTGTGGACCAGTTGTCAGTCGTGGAACAGTTTTGTGGTGTATTTACGTAGTGAGTAAGTAACAGTAAACTGTTGTAAATGGTAACTGTAAAGAATAGCGTTAGTTGCTAGTAAATGTTAATGTATTAATAAATCAGGTTACTACTAATAAGTTAGCGAGTTTTATTATTATTTATCGAACCCACACTTATTTTGTTATTAACTAGTGGCAGTCACTAGTTGTAGTTAAAGTTTTTAGTATAAGGACAAAAACTTTACAGAATAATTACTTTGTTAATGCAAATTTGACTGCTTAATTATTAACAACACGTGAACGTTAGATGGGCCTATAATGATGGTATTACCATTGATAGTATCGACTTTAACACCCGAAGAACCAAGTGATATTAGGCTGCCAGAAGGCTCTTGTCAGAGGAATAGAACAAAGGAACAAAACCTAAGATTTCTTAGGCTGGAAACATAGTGGCGCGGCGAGCAAAGCGGCGATGATAGCTGCTTCAAATCAAAGAGAGCGACGAGCAGCGAGCAAAGATTCGCATGCACATAGTGACGAGTTTAGACGCGTTTCTCCTTTCGACGATACAAGATGGAGGAACTATTTTTATATGAAAATTCTTCGTTGAAACTTTGGTATTTGCAGCAGCTTAGTAGTAGGAGCTGCAGTGTACATGACATAAATAGGTCTAGAAATGAACTTGGTGAATTTCATCACTTGTACCAACAACTTCGGGAGCATCCTGGCAAGTTTCATGCGTATTTTCGAATGTCTATATCAACATTTGATTACATACTAGCCCAGTGTAACCCCATTAATCAAAATCAAATTTTATTGTTTTTGAGTAATACAGCTCATAACATGAGTTAGGCATAATATAGAAAAATTAACTATGTAGGTTATTTACTAAATACAAATCTGTGTAACCCCATTAATCCTAGCAGTTACTTTAAGATAAGAAAATAGAAATAAAATAGAAATATATACAGATAAAAAGAAATTAGTCAATTAAAAAAACACAATAATTTTATTAAATCACTACACCATGATTTGTCGTAAATTAATGTTGTTCATCTGAAAAACTGGAGTAGTACGACGCAACAGAAGAAGGATTGGAGAATTCGTCCTGATCAGAAGTAGTAGGACGTGAAAATGTAATTTAATTTTGCCTAGTATTTAGATGAAAGTTAGCATTAAGGGATTGAGAACCAAATTAAATGTAGCAAAAATTACCTGAATTCTCCATTAACTACTAATTGTTAATTAATTTAAACTATTAATTATTAAAAACTATTGTAGCTTCACAAATACTATGGCCCCACAGAGGTTTCTTTAAACAAACTAAACCAATAAATGTATCAATATCCATAACCTTTGAAAAATAACCTTTACAAATTGAGCGCGATTAGAGCGAAGAAATCAAACATGTCATAACGCTTTGCTCCACTCTCTATAGAGCGTTGCTCTATCTTTGCTTTCTCGCCACTATGCGCGGTCCCATTTGTTTACTTGTGTTTGATTTCGCCGCTTTGCTCTTCGCTATCATCGCCGCTCCACTATGTTTCCAGCCTTAAGAGAATCAAAGAGGAGAGTATCATGTTTTTACGTATATACATTTTAATTGAAATATTTCCAACTGTTTTTTCTACACTTTAAAACCACAATTGGCCCATTAAATAATCCTCAAACAAAACAAAAAAACTATTATTAGAATAGAAAAGAATAAAAACTACTAACTCCATTGATATGTTGTATTTCCAGTGCCGACGGGACGTACGTGGTACCCGGGGAACATCTGGTACAATTTCGTTTCAGAGCCGGCCTTTGCCTAGAACCATGGCATCGTATTGCAAATCTTAATTCTTCAGCCATTTCAGAAC
The DNA here is from genome assembly GCF_049639745.1 of Rhodnius prolixus. Taxonomy (NCBI): domain Eukaryota; kingdom Metazoa; phylum Arthropoda; class Insecta; order Hemiptera; family Reduviidae; genus Rhodnius; species Rhodnius prolixus. The sequence goes on along the minus strand of NW_027411605.1, from coordinate 4,097,165 downwards.
ATAATGATTGCTGGAAAATAGAAGATTAATAAAATCGAAGTATTTGAGTGCTTAAAATTATTATTTTATTTTATTAATTTGAACACCACGGCCCGAGTAAATGATCAATGTTTCAGTCAAGTCTCTGCATATCGTTCAAACATTCTAAACATGAACCCGTACCGCAACAACAATCAACGCATCAGTGATTGTTACAATTATAAATCTAGAGCACTGATCAACAAAAATCCTCAAAAGAAGTTGTATCTTCTTTAAATAAGCTTGTAAAACAATCGACTTTGTTTTCTAAGAATTGGAAGCCCAGAATTCTACAATCGATTTAAACGGACAATATTTGACCACTTAAGGCTTAATAGCAACCAACTATTGAATTTTCTATCATTTAACGAAAATACTTTTGATTCTATTGCATACTTTAATGGCACACTGTAATGATCTGTTCAGGTATTCGTTAATTTTTTAAGTACGAAAGGTTTTATTCTATTTTTTATAGAAGTTACGAGTACTTTGCTTTCACTTCTCTCTTATTTTGTAAGGAACGCAAATTTGAAACTAAATCTATCTTCCGAGGCGTTAGGTCAAAAAAATAGTTTTTTGAACCTATGAAATAAAGGAACACTGAATAAACGTGGGCGGCACTCAATCTCTTTGCAGACACTTGGTAAAAGGACAAAGAATACGAAAATGAAGCTTTCGCATAATACAAAGTGAATAGTAATTGTAATTCGAAAGGGCTTTAATCTAAGTTCTTAATTAAGAAAATATAAAACAAAATTAAAGTTGGTATATCATTCAGTAAATCGATGGGCAAGTAGGTAAATCGTGGACCCTATCAAACTGTAAAACCATTTTGTGGACTCACCTTTATTGGGCGTAGGTCTTAAAACAAAAAAAAACGTTATTATGCATCGCCATATCGTTCAGCACTGATTCAACTTCTCGTACATATGTATCAAAACAAAAGAACATACTGAGTGGAGGTTACACTCTACTGAGATCTCGAACTGGTAGCAGCTAGATACAGACTGCAATCACCAGAATATAACCTCAACACAGTATAACCTATACGCATAATACACCTTGGAACTAAGAAGGCATGTATCAACTTTAAAAGGATTAGATTAAAAAAAACCTTAAAGATTATTAAATTCTGAAAAACAAAATGATACTATTACTTACACGATCAGTTTGGGCATTTTTCTTTGAATTCCAGCAGAACTCTAAAATGGCTACTAATATGGCTAGCGCAAGACCGCATAGTAAGACTACGAACACCCCGCCTGAAAAAAATAAATACTGTATTAGAATGATAAAGCAACAGAAACAATGAATTGGTAATATTAAGTGAAATTTATAAGGTTGCTGCTTAATAACTTTCTTTTCTGTTGAGATGCAGAACTGGAGAAAAGCAGCAAGAAATTATTGAAACTAAAACTTTTCCCAAAATTCAAGTCCCGATATCTCACTTCCAATTCATCAGCTCTTAAAGAAAATTCAACCATTTGTAGAGAACATCAGTCACGATGTACGAGTACAGTAAAAACTGAATAGATGAATTAGTTTATGAGATATTTATAGCTAAAATTTTCCTAGTTTTTAAAGATGTCCAAAATTCAAGTCCCGATTTCTCACTTCTAATTCATCAGATCTTAAAAGAAAATTTGTAGAGAACATCAGTCCCTATGTACAAGTAAAATATAAAGTGAATCGATGAATTGGTTTATGAGATTATGAGTTTATACTATACTCGTGTATAGGGACTAATGTTTTTTTAAAAATAATAATCTAATGTAAGTAAAGTGAGAATTGGGACATATTAAGTCAGTAAAAATTTAATTGATACTTTAAAGGAACTCTGGTTTTTATTATTTACTTAAAAACTGAGAGCTGAAAGAACCTACTATGAATCTTTCAGTCGCCGTGCTTGTTTGGAAATTTCATTATCTCCTAAAAAATTATAGGTGTTTTCCTGATGTGATGCATCTTTTCAACATTTCTTTATTACTTATATTTGATTGCTAGGTTATTATGATATTAGAATGAGATCGCGATAAGTTTTACTGATGTATAATTTGGAGTTATAGCCTTCTTAACTTGTATAACCTTAACCTACACAACATGTTGGGTGCGTTCCACTAAGCGACCACAACGACCAAAACATACCTACAGGCGTTCCACTTGGCGACCGCGGTCGTTGTGGTCGTGGCGAAAACGTCACTAATGACGTCACTATTTTCGCTCACGCGAAGCCCACAACGCCCCATCTATAGAGCTGGATCGAAGTGGGCGTTCAAAAATATGGCGCAATTTTTGAAACAAAATATGGCGACCGAAAAAATTATCTCATGTAAATGAAAGTATTACTTCACGTAAATAATAGAATGTGTTTCTCGAAAGTCTACAAAAAATAAATAAATAAATAATTACTTATCCCTTTACATACTAAATCACTGAATAACACATAATCATTTACCTGAAATAACTTTTAAATTCTTCATCTGAATAAAGATCAATTACACTGATAGCTAATAATACGTGGCCTAAGTTTTCGCTTTTTATCATTGCGATTTTGTAAAATTACATTCCACTCTTCATCGGAACTAGATAAAGAACTTTCTAAAGCATTATTAATAAATATCCAACTGTTGCCACAAAAGACATTTTAATTTTATTTAATCGCAAATTTTATAACTACTCCACTAAAATGTAATATAAAAAATTGAACTATCCTATATATTCTTTAAATATAAGTCAACTTTACCAATAATTAATAAAGTTTATTATAACTGCTTATAAACGGGGTTAAAATTAAAAAACAACCTCTTCAAGCTTCTGACTTATTTTCGAGGCCGCCATATGTAATGTTTACATGAACGGTTAAAACGCCCACAGTCCCATTACACTTGGGTTTTCGATCGCAACGCTCGCAAACAAGTGGAACGGACAAAATCGCGGTCGTGAGCGTGGTCGTTGTGGTCGCTTAGTGGAACGCACCCGTTATGAAAAAAATGTTACCTATGTTTTCTACGCCGAGTGCATTCGCTTTAGACTCTTTATTCTTATCATCACGACTGCAAACATCACCAGTATTCTTCCACCATTTATCATATAGTATCTGTATGACGCCTTTCTCTTGAAGTTCCAAAATGGCCAATGAAATCTTGTCACGCCATGGTGAACCTAAAAGTAATAAAATAAAGGGGAAAATAACCATCACGTTAACCAACCTAATCATGAAATTATCTTCATAGGTCTTAATTAAAAAGTTGTTTTTTTTTTTTTTTGCAAAAAAAGAGAAGTTATTTAAACAGTTAATTAAACAAACTTTTTAAATTTTTTTTTTGTTTTAAAGTTAAGATAAGCAAAGAATAGGAAAGTTTTCTACACGCTGACAAGCGAGCCAAGCACGTAACATTTTTTTTTATTTGTTTATCAACAAATTAAATTTGTTACAACGCTATAAAAAATAGAAATAAAAAAAGAAGTGAGATGTGTTGGAAAGATGCAAGCAAAGTGGGTGGCTGGGATACTCTTGTAAGTCAGTAATGGAAGGGCAGTTAGTTTCTGGGAATCAGGTTTGGGAAAGGGCAACTCCAGGCCAGAAAACTTTGAACCAGAATGGCGCCCCCCCCTCACGGCCAGCAAAGTAGAAAACTGGAAGGAAGCCAGAAAAGATCAAACCCAGTTTACAACAAGCTGAGGGCCGACTGCTGGAGAATTTCATCACAAGCTGCTAGTTTTGCTACAAACGCTAATATGGTTACCACGACTTTTTTTTCTTGGCAACCAATCCGTTTCCTAAAATAGGCCAAAACTTTTATATTTTTTAAAAAAAATTGTAATTGATTCTTTTCCTCTTTTAAGAAAAGCACAGATTATAATGGCGTTAAATTTAATAATTATTTTAAAGATCCGTCCATTTAGGACATCAATATAAATGTGTACGTGAACATATCGGACCCTCTTTTAATTATTTAGTAAAGTCTTTTAATTATTTAGGTGTGCCACTGTCTTCATCGGGAAAATTTAGAAAAGCTTGCGATTATTTTGTGAATAAAAGCGAGGTGGTTATTCCTAGAGTAATGAACATATTATCTCGCTATAAATCTGATGGTTGGAACTCTAAAGTTCAACTCTTTAAGTCACTAATATTGCCGACCCTACTGTATTCCTCCGAAAATTGGGCTGCTGATTACTCGGATATATTAGAAAGAGTACAATTAAGATTTTTCAAATACTTGCTACATTTATCTTCCAATACCCCAAATAGTTACATCCGCTTAGAAGTAAATAGTTATCACCTAAAATGTTATATATTCAATAGAATGATTAAATTCTGGCACAAACTGTTATCATTACCTAATAATCAAATTCAGAAAATCTGTTATTTAAAATTAGTTCAGGAAAATAATAATACAAATATTCCTTACAATTGGTGTTCACGTTTAAAAAATATGTTGTACAGCATCGGTGCCATAGATATTTGGAACAGTCAAAATCCAGTCCTTCTAAAGAACAACCTCACCAATTTAAAAATTTCATTTCAGAATAACCTTTTGTGTAAGGATGTAAATAATGTTCTGAACTCCAGGTTTAACTTTCACTACAGGTTAGTAAGTGCTTTAGGCATCGAGGAGCACTTTCTTAATGTTAACATGAGCATTGCAGTTTTAAGATTATTTGTGCAGTTAAGGCTTGTTAGCAATAAATCTCCAAGTTTTTTCATAATGGGGAGGAAATTTAAATTTAAGCCAGAAAACCTCTGTTTTACCTGTTCATTGTTTAAATCTGACACGTTAGAACATTTCTTAATAGAGTGCCCTTACTACAGTCCCTTAAGGTATCAGCATTTGAATAAATATACATTGGAAATAGTTTCCCTTTTGACTTTCCACTCTAAATTAGAGTTACAGAATTTATACCATTTTGTAACTCAAGCTTTGGAAAAGCGGCAAAAAGCAGGTGTAATATTAGGGCTCAAGTAAAATTCACAGTTGAGTATATTAATTTAAGGAAAAAAAAATTGAAATAACAATAATTTTTAGTGAAATGTATCATTTATTTTTGTTTATGTTTATATTATTATTATTTTTTTACATTATGCTCATTTAATGTAGTACACTGAAGTTTATTTATGTTTAACCAACTCATTGCAAAAAGTTGTAAACTTATAAGCAATAAAGTTATTTATTTATTTTATTTATTTAATAATTATTTTAAATTCATGCTAGTTCATCCAACGGTAAAACTCCTTTTTCTTATGCTATCTTCAAGTTCGTGCTGGACCATATTTTAGTTAAACTACTGGGAGGAAAAGAATTGAGATAGAATAAAATTGTTAAAATTAATTTGTACCAGAAATAACCCTTTTTAACGTCTCCTTAGTCTTAGATTTCGACTTGGCCTCCTTAAGCTTCCTACTGGAAACACCATTTGCAGAATAGACTGTTCCACGGTGTTCTTTAACATAAAAAAAGGTTACCCGTAAAATTTGACTAAAGTTTCGGGTTCCCTCTAAACCACCATTTCATCAGGTCTAAATTGAGGCTGCAAGCTTTCCCAGACTGGTAACGTACCTTTTACTTTGTGATAAAAAAAAAAAAAAATCACGGGCATGCAGGGAATACAAGGCTAGGAGAGGTTGATATAAATCTTCCAGTTAATGAAGAGTAGTCCAATCCCTTCAATAAGGACAGAAATCAAAGAAATAAATAAGAAAGCCAAGAAATGGGACTTACCTTTAGGCGTAGCAATACCATATCCTTTTGAATCTAATAATCCACCAATCTGTGTCAGATTACAATCCCTTTGTACGGCATAGTCCAGCATTGTGGATTCCATTAGGAAAGCGTAATTTCCTTCAAGCACCCTTTTAATCCCGTCTTCGTACGAGGGTACAAACACTGATGGCTTTTTATTCTCCATGTATCGCCACATTTTTTGATATATTCCAATTTTAGAGTCCTGAATTGATAAGAAAAAAAAAGAAAAATTAGGCATTAGATAAAACAACGATAACATATAAATCGATTTTAAATTTACCGATTTCTGAGGAATCGTTTCCCATCATTATTAACCATATTAAGGGTTTATATTAATATTTATAAAGGGTTTTATAGGCGCCACGGTAGCCGAACGGTTATAGGCAAGACCCGCAAAGCTAAGATGTATTGCGGTACTAGTCTATATTCCCAATGGTTAATATGTTATGAGAAATTAACAGTAAAGTATGTTAGGCGGTTATAGGCTAGACCCGCAAAGCTAAGATGTATTGCGGTACTAGTCTATATTCCCAATGGTTAATATGAGAAATTAACAGTAAAGTATGTTAGGCGGTTAGAGGCTAGACCCGCAAAGCTTATAATTATATTAGTACTATTATTATATTAGTGCACTGCCTGTCTCCAGACAGTGTTTTCTCTCGTTACAGACAACACTTCCATCATCGGGAGCTATAAGAAGCTTCAAGGAAGGGAAAATCCTGCGTCTAGGTACTTTTTTATTTGTTAGAAGAAATGTTAATGAGGTGCTTTCGTACACTTCCAGGAAAAATTGGAAGTTGGGACATTAAGTTCCACCTGAAGACATAGGAGGTTACTTCACTGTACTTACTGACTTACTTTTAGTTAAATTAATGGCACTATTTTCCAAAAAAAGAAAAGTGTGAAAACTGAATATGAACCACAACTTAGTAGTTTCTAAAAATTACAGCGTTTTAATGGATGTGAAAATTTAATTATCTCTCCAGTCTGGAATGTGGCTGGAAGTGATGATACTGTGGGGGGGGGGGATAGTTTAAAATGGCCGAATGTAATAATTCACGGAAGGGCTAGCAAAGCATCTAATCTAGTGTAGGATTTGTTAGGAAGTTGGTATATATACAGTGTTACACTTCCCTTAACCACTTTAAACCAGCCCTTTACCCCCGGGGGCGCCACGACTCCCTGTACTAACCTCCTGCCCTCGTTCGTCGTCCACACACCCAGAATCTACTCGGCGACGGTGTTTCCTTTTCAGCTCCAACTCACCACTGGGGCATTGTCCAACGGTCTCGCTATCTCAAACCCTTCTCTACTAAAAAAAACAAAAAAAAAAACAGCCCATCGTAGTTAGTAAGTACCCCTAGCAAACATTCCGCGGACCTTATCTTCACAGCAAAACCATGGTACTCTTAGTGACCCACATAGTACCCAGAAAGTGTCTACCTTTCCGGCTCTTCCTACCCGTTCACAGACTAAGGGACCTCATTCGCCAAAAAAACCAACCGTTATATCCTTGCAGATGTAGTTTTACCTAAACTTGCCACAACGAAGGTTGAGCCCCAACTTTTTTTTTCTCTTGCTCTTAGGAGAGTCATGGAAATGTACTAAATTTTCGTTGCACAGTTTTTACAGGAAGTACACATTTTTCTTTGAAGTGCCAACTCCGACCGCTAGGTTATACAGAGATTTTCGTCTAAATCGAGAAAGGTTTCCGTTAACCGGAAGGACGAAGTTCTAAACCCTTTTTTTCCATTTTATTTTTTACCCTCTAATGCCCTATTAATTTTATTTGAAAAATTGTACAAGAAGTGATTTTTTAAGTGGGTTACGAACGATAAAGCATCTAAGATGATATAATGTGCTATTCACAGCCTGCTGCATTTTGGCTAGCGTTATTTCCCGCGTTAATATATTTATTTGAGGGAAACTTAACCCCGGAAAACTGAAATCCCAGTTAAACCGAATACACAGTATTCTCCGGGAAGATAATAAAATAATGCCGGTAATTTTCCATAAAAATATTACATATAACCGTGAAGTTGAAAGTGAACCATTTACGACACGTAAATCCCATGTCTTTTGTAAGATCTTTTGTAAGACCGTGGTAAATCCCAAGAAATTCGGTACTAATTGCACCATATTTTGGGGTTTTACATACCTACATGAACATAATGACCCTTCAAGAAAATCAGGTATAAGAGAGTTGCTGTCACGCCTGCGATTATGTTACATCGGAAGGCAAAAAATTTTTCCTGTCGCCACCGAAAATTAACTTTTGTTTCGGCGCCGATCTGAGGCGCCGTTCTTATGATGACTCAACATGATCCCGGTTAATCCGAATCCCGGTTAACCGAGGGCCGGGTTAATCGAGATTGCACTGTAGATGTTTTTTTGTTAAGGATGTTACTATGTCTCAGATTCCAGGCTGGATTTCTTCCTGGGCAATGCAGTTTTTACAGGACCTTTCTATTTACCAAGGGAGGTAGATTTTCCAGACCAGAGTAAACTCTATGTTAGAGTTTGGGATCAGATTCAAGGTCTCTGGTCCCTTGGAAACCTCTGGGGTGAATCATTTATTTAAAAAAAAAACTAAATTTATATTTTTCTATGAAATAATTAACACACAAACCACAATTTTTCCCCAGAACGACTACTTCCGGGAATAATACACTTTTAAAATTTTTTTGACGAGACCTCAATACTTCCTGTAATAACAAGAGGCTGTAAAAGTTTTATCTTCAGAAAACTAAGATGAAAGAGTAAACCAGAAAAACCGGAAAAAATACAAAGTAAATAACTGCAATAAAAAAGAAAAACCTCCCTTTTATCAAAGGAAATGATAATTTTCATTTAATCCCCCTCCCAAAAAGTCGGATCAAGGAGGAAGTTGGATCTACCGGTGAAGGAGGGGAAAACATAAAACAGTAAAAGCCAGGAAGAGAAAGATGGAGCTAAAAAACATTACGTGGAAACAGCTGGGCTCCCACTCGACTACCTCGCTTTTCTCGACTTTTCTTCCCTTCTCGACTTTTCACAACCATTTTCCTTCCTTTAAAGATCTCCTCCCTCCTCAACTCCTACTACTGCACTAACACTCAAGTCATTTTTCTTGTGGTTTGGTTATCCACTTCCCGCTTATTACCCCGGCACACCGCTGTTCTTAAAATTAAAGATGCATGTTTATCGTGTCTTGATAAAACTTCTTCAATTTTCATTTCCTCTTGGGAGTCCACTTTGTTCCGCTACATAAATTATTATTATTGTTTTTGTTTTATTCTTTATCTGTACTTCTTATTTTGTAGCGTTCGTCAGATTAATAACTGAGAGGTAGAGAAGAACTAACCATCCCTTTCTTTTAACGTATTTGCCACAACTAAGTGCTAAGCGCTTAACCGAGAACGTTCATCTACTCCTCTATATAGCCTAGGTACTAATACCTGTCGCGTGCTTACGGGAATAATTACCTTCCCCAACTATCTGAGAAAAGAACGTTTACCATTTTAAAATTTTCGAATTCGAGTAAACACACAGAAGACTCCCCTGAATTTTGAGGTCCCTTTGAGTCCCATGAGTCCTCCTGAGTGCCTAAATAAAAATGTGAGACATTGCACAAAGCTAAAATTAATTATTTCGATTGAGTACCTACAAAGGGATACAACTTAATCCTAGATAACTTATCTCTAAACCGGATCTAGCACTTTTCCTCAGAGCTTTTTCTAATTTCCCCCCCAAAAAATGGTTCCAACGATTTTCCTTAAGCTAAAGTCCACAGAGTGGTCCTCAACGCTCATTTGGATAATTCAGAAAATTACGATTAAGCACACACTTATGGGAGAGGTGGTAGGAGATACTTCTCTGATACTTTTTCTGTACCCAATTCAGTGTAATGTACACGGTTCTATTTGTATATACATGTTAAGGTAACAGAAATTTGCTGCCTAAAACTCACAAGAATGAAGAAATTTCTACCTTCCGGTAAAAGAAAACCACTTTACTGTAATGCACCCGTATAATACATACATACTTATATACATATGTACATTCATAGGTACAAATGTACTATGTAATACTGTGAATTCGCTAATATGTATTGTTACTGGGTTCGATTCCCGATCTTAGGCCTTGGATTTTATTTAATGGTTAATATGAGAAATTTATAGTAAAGTATGTCAGGCGGTTATAGGCTAGACCCGCAAAGCTAAGATGTATTGTGGTACTAGTCTATATTCCCAATTGTTAATATGAGAAATTTATAGTAAAGTATGTCAGGAGGTTATAGGCTAGACCCGCAAAGCTAAGATGTATTGCGGTAATAGTCTATATTCCCAATGGTTAATATGAGAAATTTATAGTAAAGTATGTTAGGCGGTTATAGACTAGACCCGCAAAGCTAAGGTGTATTGTTGGTTTAGTGGGTTCGATTCCTACTCTAGGCCTTGGATTTTATTTAATGGTTAATATGAGAAATTTACAGTAAAGTATGTTTGCTAGTCGCTTCCGTCCACGACACCTAATTGGTAGTTGGACGTTAAAAATAGGCGACTACTTTACTTTACTTTTACTGTGTATTCGGTTTAACCGGGATTTCCGGGTTGGGTATAGCCGGAGGTCAGTCCGGTTAATCGAGGTTGTACTGTATTAATATTATAAAAATTCAGAGTCTGAAAAAGTGCGCAAGTTCGCATCTCTCAAGAATTTTATTGTATCAGGAATTCATGTGAATATTCAGACGAGAGATTTATTGTTTTTAGGCTAAACATTACTATGCCTGAGCTCTTCCAAAAAAATAAAAAAAAAATAACCACACCGATATATCCAGCTGATAAAATCAACTTTTAGAAAATAAAAACCAAGCTTACCCTAAAAAATGTCATCGTTGAACCACCTTCCAGTGTACCGTAGGCGATTTCAGTCTGTTCTGAAAGGTCGGCCGCACTCTCTATCGGCGTGATCATCCGTTCAACGGTGAGAAATGCGGCTAGATTCGCTGTATAAGAGGAGATGATGATTAACGTGAAAAACCACCAAATTCCGCCGACGATTCGTGTTGAAGTGGCCTAAAATTTTTTGTAGTATTTACTTTTTCTTTTTAAAAAATATTTATTAAAATCAATCAACCAGAGTAAAAACAAAAAATCAAAATTTGTGTTTATCTTGTAAGATAATTGTAAAAAAATATACGGGACTAAAAATTAAAACTACAAATGATTTGTGCAAAGCAGACTTCAATCAACAATCAACAAAGCAAGTAAAGAGAACCAAAAAATAAGCAGAAAGTACACAATACCAGATAAAGCATGCAAATTGTTTGCAGAGTGCGGTTTTACGGGGTGCAAAGTGCAAAGTGCAATAAATAATACTTTTCTACATAATTTTTTTTGTCTCTTCTTTGATTGGGTAGAAAAGTCGATGACGTTTTAAACGGTCTTTTTTTTTATTTACTTCCTTCTTAACTTATGGCGATGGAAATCTCACTCAACTTAAATTAAATGGCTTTTTGCGTCTTTTTAAAGGTTTTTACTTGAAAAAATCATTCCTTTAAAGTATACGTCTGTCAAGGGCAGTAATGTTTAACCACTGTGTCGCGGCACACAACGTTTATATATGATTAATAAAGTAAATGAGGAATACGAGGTATGGCTATATTAAATAACGAGACTGATGCTGCAACAGAAGAACTATGCATGCTCCAAGTCCTAATGACCGACATCTTTGCAGCGTAAAGCCTTCTCTTTCGATTGCTGCGCCTCACGTGTTTGTAGAGAAATCTGTCTGACCGGAACCGTCGTTTGTGTAAGAGGTGTTAGTTTCGTTTTGCCGAAAACATGATACTACACGTGTAGTAGAGCAACGAATTGTCGTGAAATTTCACATCAAAACTTGGTAAAACCGCTACAGAAACTTATCTTTTATTAAAAGAAGTTTATGGCGATGAATTATTTATCACGTGCGCTGAGTTTTTGAGTGGTTCAAGTGTTTTCCAAGATGGCCGAGAAGGCATCGGAGATGATGACCGCCTGGGTCGCCCTTTAACAACATTACATTACTACCGTGAGGTGCTTGCTCAACTCCATGAAAGAGTAAGGAAAAAAACGACCCGATTTGTGGAAGAACCTGTCATGAGTTCTCTATCAAGACAACACGCCGACTCACACTGCATTGTGTCTGTCAAGACGACGTTTCTAGCCAATTATAACATCCCAATTTTAGGCCATCCGCCTTATTAGCCTGACCTGGCCCCATGTGACTTTAGAACTGTTCCCCAAAAGTCAAAGTCTGCATTAAAAGGAACACGATTTCAGTCCGTTGAAGCTGTGAAAGAAGAAGCGGCACGCGTCATGCAGGAGCTCACAGAAAAAGACTTCCAGCACGGTTTCTGAACAATGGTAAATTCGCTGTGGAGCGTTGTAGGGATAGGGGAGGGTTGTATATTGAAGGTGATAATAACTAAATATGTATAAATTTAAAATAAAATGTTTTATAGCAATAGTCTCGATATTTAATAGCCACACCTCATAAGTGCGTCATTAAATTTCTGGATTTGAAGGAAATCACATGACCGGAAGGACAAACTAAGCCAGAACCTGGGGAATATTGACAAATAAAAGAGGAAGTCGCGTTTTTGTAGCACCAAGACTTGACATTTTACCAACTTTGTACGCGTTTAACGATAGAGTGATTAGTAACTCTACATTTACAATTAATCGCCCCGTAGTGGCAGCAACCAAAGCCTCTATTTCTTATTCAACATGCTCTGCTAGCCTAACAAGTCCAATCCATACACAGGGGATGTGTATGTTAACTTTCGTATTTAACGCAGAGTTAATTACATAATTCTACTGCTTTTATTTACATCGAAATGTATTCATGGTATGTTCTAATACTCAATTCATGTACAGCATCAATCTTTCATGCATCCAAAGTATAATAAGCGAATCAATTCAGTTTAATTAATTTATTATATATGTTTAACTTACTTTAGCAATCCTATATAATAAACAATAATTTTCAATACAGGAATTCAGCGAAAACTATATTGTAACAGTACAAATTTAATAAACCACAATCCTGGAAAACTGAAGTCCATATTTTCATTTACAGAAGGTTATTTTAAGGGTGCAGGCTTTTCCGTTTAGAGTTTTCACTGGAAATTTTCCATTTTGAAGTTAATCTGGGTGGGGAGAGGGGGTTACGAAGAAAAAGTGAAGTGAAAATGGAAAATTTTTCCCGGAAGTAGTACTTTAATGAGTAGATATTTCCTCCTGCTATTTCCTCCTACTTCTATGGGTGCGTCCCACTAAGCGTTCACAACGATCACGTTCACGACCGCGCGGTTTTGCCCGTTCCACTTGCTTGCGAACGTTACAATCGAAAACTCCAAGTGGAATGGACTATAGGGCGTTTTAACCGTTCGTAAAAACATTACAAATGGCGACCTCGAAAATAAGACAGAAGCTTGAAGAGGTTGTTTTTTAATTTTAACCCCGTTTATAAGCAGTTATAATAAACTTTATTAATTATTGGTTAAGTTGACTTATATTAAAAATATTATATATAATTCAATTTTTATATTACATTTTAGTGAAGTATTTATAAAATTTTACGTTTAAATAAAATTAAAATGTCTTTTGTGGCAACAGTAGGATATTTTTTATTAATGCAACGTAATAATGCTTTAGAAAGTTCTACATCTGTTTCCGATGAAAAGTGGAATGCAATTTCACAAAATCGCAATGGTGAAAAGCGAAAACTTAGGCCACGTATTATTAACTATCAAAGTGTAATTGGTCGTTATTCAGTGATTTATTAAGTAAAGGGATAAGTAATTTTTCATTTTATTATTTTTTTGCAGACTTTCGAGAAACACATTCAATTATTTACTTGAGATAATACTTTCATTTAGATGATATAATTTTTTCGGTCGCCATCTTTTCTTTGCGCCAAATTACTGAACGCCCACTTCGACCCAGCTCTTAAGGTGGGGGGCGTTGTGAGCTTCGCGTGAGCGAAAATAATGACGTCATTAGTGACGTTTTCGCCGCGACGACCACTATGACCGCGGTCGTCAAGTGGAACGGCTGAAGGTATATTTAGATCGTTGTGAGCGCTTAGTGGAAAGCACCCTATTTCCGACTTCTACGCTTTCATTTAGACTTCCTGGAGTGATTACAAACATATAAATCTACAGCTTTTTTTTATTTTTATTTTTAGAAATATTTCTCGTCGACAAATTTGATTTGAGAGAATTTCCGGAAGAGAGGCTGGATAGATTCCATCTGAAGTGCCATTTTTTTGGGGGGGGCAAACCGGAAATGGTACCTTTAAAGTACAGTACAGTATTAGTGGCGTGTTTATACCAGATTTTGGTTTAAATCACAGTGCATTTTTATTTAGTATTACAAATTTTTAAATTAAAATCACGAAAACTAAATAAAATTTGTAAAGATTTGCAAGTAAATTGGTAAATTAAAAAAGTAAGAAGCAACCACCCCCCTCACCATAGCTTGTCATCCTTACAGATGAACTATGGGAACAAATTAACATTTTTACAAGAACTTTTTAGGGAGAAATAAGCCTTAGAATTGGAATCTCCAGGATTTTATTTATGCCCAATTCACACGCACACATACACACACACCGGGAAGTAAATTTCAGGATGTTCTGTTTATGAAGGCATTTCCAGTCGTCATCTACAAAGAGTTCTGTCCAACAACTTCTTTTTTTTAGCAGACTTCTTCTAACAACTTCTTCTACTCCTCTATTTCTGATAAGATTGTTAAGACGTTGATAATAAGGGTTGGGTTACCAAAATGCCAATCGAACCTAGATCTAATATTTATTTTAAGAATGCTTTTTGGAAGTGAAGAGGAAGCTTTTAAAGTTTTCATTATTTTGAAGATTTTTCTTTACACAGGATTTCCCAATGAAAACAATGACGTCAATTCAGCTACTTCCTTTTATGCTAAAGGGTTTTAGGTTAGTAAACAATTTAAGCACGAACACGCAGGTGTTAGAATATTATGGAGATACTTTACATGAAAAACAGCTGGTCTTTAACGAACAGCTGATACAAATTTCTAAGCAATGATACCAACTGAAAAAAAAACAAAAACAAAAAAAATTACCTTAGGATTAAGATCACAACCTTGTTGCATCAATGAGCCCAAAGTAAACCAAAAAGAATTTGCCAAAGTGAAATCATTTTGTAAAACATTTTCATAACTGATATAATAATCATCAATTTCATCATCATTATCTTCATCAACATCATCATCATTATCAGTAGAATTTAAACAATCATCAGTTAAATGATAGTTTTGATCATTGATTAATGTATGAATATGATCATCATTTTCACATTGGTCCTCATTGTCTGCACAATAATTGCACACCATTGGTGGTAACCATTCACTGGGCGAGAATCTAGCCACTAACCATATGGTCGTTGATACGACTATATAAGCGATCGCCATCCATATCCATATGTCCATGGCTAATGGATTTAAAAATGAGAACATACGATTGGGCATCGGTTTGCTTACCTGTTGGAAAATAAATTTGTAGGGTAAAGTTAGAACTTAAAGAGAGAGAGGGAGTGAGTAAGGGAGAGGGGGAAGGGGAGAGAGAGGGGTAAGAGGGATAGAGGGAGAGGGAGGAGTGAGGAAGAGAGTGAGAGGGAGAGGGAGGAGAGAGGGACAGAGGGAAAGAGTGGGAGTGAGGGAGAGAGAATGAAAGGGAGGAGAGGGAGAAAGAGGGGAGGGGAGAGAGAGAGGGAGAGAGAGGGGAGAGGGAGAGGGTGAGAGAGTGGGGAGCGAGGGATAGAGGGATAGGAGGAGAGAGAGGAGTGAGGGAGAGAGTGTGAGAGAGAGAGGAGATAGGGAGAGAGAGGGAGTGAGGGAGACAGAGCGAGAGGGAGGAGAGGGGGGGAGAGAGAGGGATAGAGGGAGAGAGTGGGAGTGAGTGGGAGTGAGGGAGAGAAAGTGAGAGGGAGTGAGTGGGAGTGAGGGAGAGAGAGTGAGAGGGAGGAGAGGGGATAGAGGGAGAGTGTGGGAGTGAGAGAGAGAGAGAGAGAGTATTTACTTAATAAATAATTTTTTTTGTAATACAACTTCCGTTTTTGATATTTCGCCGCATATCCTGTCAACCTTCGTCTTCAGCCATACGCAGTTAGTTGCTTATGTTAGCAACTTGTGTTAGTAATTTTCCATGAATTCGTGCAACTTTCAGGGGATAGGCAGGCACCGAACTGATGCTTCTAAGTAGGTATATTCGTAGGAAACTGTTATCAGAGGTGTTCGTTGCCATGCCGAAGAGTTAACAGCTTAAGGATCATTAGAAGAGGAGCCCATACTCCCTAAATAACCTGGATATGATGGTAGACAACGATGGTCTCAATTTCTCCTTTATTTTGAAGATAATGAAGATTCTATTACCCAGGGATCCCTTTTCTAAGCTAGTAACAATCTTCCACTTTTAGCATATCGGCCTAAACCAATTAAACATGGATTTCCGGGCTATAAACTCTTCTTATATTCTAAGTACTGTCATCATACCAGACTGAGATATCAATCCTCTAGCCGAAACAGATCTGCACAATGCTAAAAGTACAAAAGTTACTCCAGAAGATGTAGATCTTGCAATCGGTTCCCATGGCAACTAACCATATTTTCAATTCCTAAGAATTTCCATTTCATTTCTGTGCTGATCCATTAAGGGCTTCCCACCACGATTGGGCCGACTCCATTTACCAGGCCAATAAAAATATGGAGGAAGGAGTTGCGAAGAATGATTCCTAATAATTTTATTTATTATTATCTAACTGCAGAATTGATGAGGCAAAGGATACTATGTTGGACGAATAAAATACCTTTACGGGAACAAAACGAATAGAATAATTGGTTCAGATTCCAGGAGCATCTAAAAACAAGAACAACCTGGAAAACATCAACTTTTCTTGCCCTTAAAAACGAGAACACAATGAACAAACAAGTACTGAAAATGGGACCCACGCCCAAAAGAACAAGAAATTCCCCAACTGGGGTTACCCTGGTGAATTACTTAAGGAATTAAACAAGTTTGCCGTAACAGAGAGTGGTAGAGAGACAGAGACACTGGAGCAAGTTTAACGTTTAAGAAGGAGACCATAAACAATAACAACAAATGATAAAGTTTTGGGTAGAAGCGAGATATTCTACAGTAACCAACAAGAGGGACGCTTTAGAGAGTGGAGGGCGGGGTTAGGTTTATCTCTGTTGTGTCATCTTGCTGGCCTGGCACGGGAACTAAGTGCAAAGATTTGGAGGTCTCTGTTGGTAGTTGTCCTCATTGGCCATGACACAAGAGCATGGCAAAGTGAGCATAAGCATAACATTCAGCGTCAGTTAGCACACGACCATTCTATATCATCTAGACACTACACTGTATCGACCTTCTGTTTCGAGCAGCTGATCTCCCGAATAAAACGTTCTGTTGTCCCCAGATCCCATTATCTACGATGTACTCCTCCTTCCACTGTTCCTAGTTTCAACCAATATTCCCAGTTTCAGCAGAAGTAGGAATAAATGCACATTGCACATAGAACGATTTTAAAAAAGAAAAGAATTGCAAGAGACTTGCAGTCTACCGATTCTATCAAATTTGGAATTTGGTATTGAATGCCTATTTTTAATAAAAAAAGAAGTTAGAAGAAGAACATTTAAATGAAATGAGACTTTAGAGGAAGCTTAGACCCTCCATTTTCTTCTTAGGACAGCCCTACAGTGAACTTTCCCAGAGGAAAAACGTTAACAAGATTTCCAGCTTTTTATAAAACCAGCACTTAACATACAAAAAAAAAAAATAAAGAAAATTCATCCCAAATGGTTTTCGAGGATAATCACGAAAACTGAAAGAGCCTCCTACAGGAAAATTCGTACTTCCGGTCGCACAGATTTTTGTTTTGTTTTGTTCAAACACGCTATTTTAACAATTCATTAAACACTGATTAATAATAATAGAAATAATAAGTTGACCTGTAGCTTTCGTAGTGAACGGTTGTGCTAGTACGCTCTGCATTTATTTTATGTTTTAAGTGATAAAAAGGATGATTTTTAATTGTTTTTTATGATCAAACTTGTTAAAAAACTATTTGCTACATAAATGTCCAAAATTTGTTGACAATTTAAAGTGAAATCTGTGAAAAATCGTCTAAATTTGAGTGGAAACTGTAAATAATAGTTAATTTTTATAAACATAAAAGGGCAAAAGTATCATATCAGTTGAAAGTTGGTGGGGTCTTTATCTATTCTGAAGGAGTGGGAGTTGAATAGTTGAGATCTATGTAGTGCCACGCCCACCGTCATTCTCGCTGAAGTAAGAATACAGATAACAGTAAATTGGATATATTATGAGCCAATGTTCAGGTAATGAAAAAATTAAACATAATATTAAAAAGAACGGTACTCCTAGTAAAATAACTAAGCGAAGAAGGTGTCTTAGCTCACCGGAAGAGGCCTCGAAAATTACGAAAAAATTAAGTTCCGATATGATGGACATTGATGATACCGTTATGGATAAATTGAGTGAATTGTTAGATTCAAAACTGTCTATTCATTTTCAAGTTTTGAAAAATATTGAGTGCAAATTAGAAAACGTTATGGAAGTTAATAAACAGTTAACTAAAGAGGTAGCTGAGCTCAAGGAACAAAATAAGGAAGTAAAAAGAAATGTGGAATTTTTGATGAGGAGATCAAAGGCCAAAAATATTATATTTAGGGGATTTTCTGAAATTAAGGAAGGTGAAAATATGACTAAGTTAATTCAGGAAATGTGCAAAAAATCATTTGGTATAGAAAATGTATTGATTGTTAGAGTGTACACCATAGGGCCGGATCGTACATCAATTCTAGTTGAAATGATTAAAACTTCTGATGTACAGCATATATTGAAAAATGGCAAAAATTTAAAAAATACAGGAATATGGGTACACAGAGATCTCATACTTAAAGATAGGATAAGAAGGAAAAAACTGCTGGAGATGAAAAGACGCATATTGGAAATTGATAAAGAGGCTCGAGTACTGGTTAGAAATGATTACTTTCTATATCAAAACAAAAGATTTTCTTGGGAAGAAGGTAGTGGTTTTACAGCGGCTAATGAAGAGGATATGGTGTTAATTAACGGCTATCTAACCCCAGAGAAGAGGAATGAAGAGCAAAAAAATGTGAAGTAGTCCGTTTGCAGAAGGCGGAGAGTTATGTGTGTGGTGTTAGTGAAATTTGTGAAAATTCTGAGATTAGTTTTTCCATTGTCAGTTATAATGTGGCAGGTATTCGCAGTAAGTTAGATAAAGTAATGTTCTTTAATTTTATTAAAAGCTCAGATATTTTTTTATTATTTGAAACATTCGTAGAAGAAAAAGATTTTAATTTCTATGAAAATTCGTTTGAGGGATATGATTTGTATTGGATAAGTGGTGTGAGAGATAAATCATTTGGCCGAGCGAAATGCGGAAGTTTGTACGGTATTAAGAAATGTTTAAATTCCCTTTTTAAATTTATAAAACTTGATAATTACACCGTGATTCATTGCAAAGTAGACAATCATGAATTCTATATTATGCCAGTTTATTTGAGAGGTGCGAATTGGTCGGAGGATTTTGAGGTAATAAGCAATATTTTAAATAATAATGCAAATAGTAAATTTGTCATTTTAGGAGACTGTAATATTAGAATATCTAATGCACAAGAAGTGTATTCTGACGTGGTTTTAGATGAATTTAAATTTAATTTAAAGAGAAATTCGAAAGATTTTGTTAAAAATAAAAAAGGGGATACTTTTTTGGAATTGTGTGAAGATTTTAACCTAGTAGTTTTAAATGGGAGAACGCCAGGGGACAGTGAAGGTGAGTTTACGTTCATAGGAGGTCCAGGGAGCTCAGTGAACGATATATGTGCCGTATCATTTGATCTTACAAATACTATTCATGATTTCAAAGTATTGCCTCAACATTACTCCGATCATATGCCCATTCAGTTATTGATTGAAGCTGCCTCCAAAAAAAGAAAAAATGAAGTATTTCCATTACTGCCTAAATTGATGTGGACAAATGTCGATGAACAAAATTTTAAAAAGAAAGCGGAAGTAAAGGTAGATAGTTTGAATTTGAGCGTTTGTAATGCGCAAGAAAATATAAATATATTAACAAATATCATAAGAGATTCAGCGTGTTTAGGTCATTTTAAACAGAATAGTGCATGTTCCGTTAGTAAACCAAAACAGATATGGTATGATTCAGAGTGTAAAAATAAAAGAGTACAATCATTTGCCCTGTTGAACCTTTATAGAAAATATAATGTAGACCTCTTTAGGCGTATGTATGTTCAGTGTAATAAACAGTATAATCAGTTGATTAGGAAAAAGAAACAACATTTCTATTTATCATTATATGAACAGTTCAAAGAAATAAAATATGGAAACAATTTTTGGCATGTAATTAAATTTTTTAAAAAATCTAAATTTTTGTGTGGAACTCAAATTCATAGCGAAGATTGGGTTAAACACTTCAATAATTTATTAAATCCGCATCATGATATTTGTTCTATTAGTTATGTTTCGCCTTTTATCACCTTACCCTCTGTTGATAAAAATTTTACACTTTGTGAGCTAACAGACGTAATAAATTCCGCAAAATCTGGAAAGGCACCCGGAAATGATAGAATTCCGTATGAATTCTTTAAAAACTGCCCAACTAATTTTATTGAAGTGTTACTAAAGGTATTTAACAATATGTATGGCACTGCCAATATTCCGGAAACGTTTTCTCACTCAATAATATTCCCACTGTATAAAAAAGGTGATGTAAATGATGTTAGAAACTATAGGGGTATTTCATTTTCTGATTGTGTTTCGAAGCTATTTACAGGTTTGCTGTTGAAAAGAGCACAAGCGTGGGAAAACGAAAATAATATTCTTAGTGAGTCGCAGGCGGGTTTCAGAAAAGGATATTCTACAGTAGATAACATCTTCAATTTAACGAATATTATAAAGCTTAAAGTGGGCAGGAAGGGCCACAAACTGTATTGTTTTTTCATTGATTATAAGTCTGCGTTTGATACTATAGACCGAAATTCTTTATACTGTAAACTATATTCACTAGGGCTGTCTACTAGATTTATTGAAACATTAAAGGGTTTGTATAGTGATACTAGATCATCGGTATGGACCCCTAACGGATTAACTAGTACGTTTAAAACTCTAAATGGGCTTAAACAAGGATGCTTATTATCGCCGTTATTATTTTCATTGTACTTAAACGATATCGAACATTGTTTGGGAGGTGGTATACGTGTGGCCGGTGTAACTGTAAAATGTTTGTTATACGCCGATGATGTCGTGATTGTGGCTAGTGACCCAATAGTCCTTCAGAGTATGATAAATAGATTGTCCGCTTATTGCGAAACTTGGAATTTGTCGGTTAATCTTGATAAGTCGAAGGTTATGGTTTTCAGACGAGGAGGGAAATTAGCCAGGAATGAGAAGTGGTATTTTAACAGAACGGAAATAGAAGTAGTCAAACAATATAAATATTTGGGTGTTTGGTTAACTCCACAATTAGCTTTCCGACACCACTTTGAAGATCGACTTCGTGCGGCTAAAGCAAGTATTATGGCGAATTACAGTAATGTATTCAATAAAAATGGTATACCGATTTCAGTTAAATTTGAAATGTTTAATGCAGTAGCTAGAGCCATAGTTAGTTACGCCGCGCAGACTTGGGGGTTCCTGTGGAGTGATAAAATAGAAAGTTTAAATACTTTTTTCATTAAAAGATTGTTTCTGTTACCAAAGAACACGCCCAGTTATGTTATATATTTGGAGTCGGGTTTGACACCTATATTCGTTTTTACACTGAGCTTACATTATCGCTACATCCGGAAAGTGCTTACTTTACCAAATACACGATTACCAAAGATTTTAGCGGAACAAATTATAAGAGAAAAAATATTTTGGTTTAAAGAATTTAATGATATTTGTGAAAGGCAGGATATGGAATTAATAAAATATGACAGTGGAGGAGAGCATCAATTTGAACTTTTAGTTGAGAAAATAAAACAGTCATTTAAAAGAAATTTGATGGCTAAAGCTGCGGATTCGACTTTTCATTGTTTGTATAAGGAGTTAACTATAGATCTGGGTGAAAATCATTACATTAAAGATACTAACAAGTTACACTTTATGCAAGCTATGATGAGGTTGAGAGGGCAGCTAATAAATTTAAACTACAGAGTGGGTCGTACAAGCGAGAGTCACCTCTGTTCAATGTGCAATCTCAATGTAGTTGAGGATTTATTGCATTATGTGGCTGAATGTCCAGTTCTTAAAGAATTTAGAATCCGGTGGTTCAATAAGAAAACGCTGACAAAAACAGAAATAATTAGTTATCTGAATGGGCAGAATAATAGTTTTAAGCGTCTTTATTGGTTCCACTTGGAAGCAGCTAATTACAGACAGTTTTTGATTTCTAATTATAATTTTTAATTTTATTTTTTTATAAGAAGGTTTTTAATAGAATTTAGCGGATTTCATTAATCAATTTAAATTTGTTTATATTATTTTTGCAATTATTTTAATTTTCTGTTACAAAGAATCTTATTTGTTTATGTAGTAGTTTATGAAAAATATCTATAATAATGTATAATTTTGTAAGTGAGGTCAACCTCTGCAGACGGACATAATGTCCATGCATTGTGTGGTTTTCTTAGTTTTCTGTTCTTTATTATTTTGTATCGTTATTTAATATTAAATAAACACACATTATTATTATTATTATTATTATTAATAGAAATAATAATGTTCCTTGCAAGTAATTGGTACTTTAAAATGTAAACCATATTTTACCCCGGCCCAAAAGGGTCGTAAAATGAGTTTTTCTGCGTAACATCTTTTAAGTTCCGCTACTACTTACATCTAATTACGTCTAATAATAATCAGAGATGTGTAATTCAGTTTGAAACGTCGGAAAAACCAACACGGTTACTTCCTCTTTCGAGTCAAAAATTTAGGAAATCCATCAACTATTCTTTCCTTTTTTTTGTTGGTAGTAGTGAACTAATCGCCTATTTGTTCAGGCGGGGCTTTACGTCCAACTACCAATTAAGTGTCGTGGACGTAGGCGACTAGCAAACATACTTTACTGTAAATTCCTCATATTAACCATTGGGAATATAGACTAGTACCGCAATACATCTTAGCTTTGCGGGTCTAGCCTATAACCGCCTTACATACTTTACTATAAATTCCTCATATTAACAATTGGGAATATAGACTAGTACCGCAATACATCTTAGCTTTGCGGGTCTAGCCTATAACCGCCTTACATACTTTACTATAAATTCCTCAAGTAAACCATTGGGAATATAGACTACAATACATATTAGCTTTGCGGGTATAGCCTATAACCACTCAGCTATCGTGGCACCTCCTTTGTTGTAGATAATAAACAATCTTTTATTTTATATTAATATAACGCAAAGGTTATTCCAGAAGGGTCTTTTGTGCTTCAAAGATACAGTCTAAGAGTGAAGAATATAACACTGCAGAGGCTGCAAACAGATTGCTGCAAGAATTGCGGCCATTTATTTCACTTTAATTAAATGAAGGAGTAATTAGTTTTAAGTTAGATGCATGGATCAATAATTAAATTGACTTAGGAAATGTGGTTGATTATTGTGGCATAGGGTGCTTAGATTCTGTCCTGTTACCGATTATTTAAGGCATGAGATGGAAATATAAATAATCGAAAAATAAAGAAAACATCCTCAGTTCTTTCTTACCGCAAAGATCGGCAATAATTTTAACTAAGACTCTTTGGAAGGGACTGTAAGCCAGTGGGGAGATGGTATAATAAAGCTTTCTAGACGCAGAGCTAGGGAAAGATGCGTCCGGCTTAAGAAGTAATGAGGTCATTCGAGATTCCGGGTGCCCAAAAAATTGTAGCGAAAGATTCTCTAGCATTTATATGGGCTAGCACAGTTACATACCCACTAACGATGCGAGAAAATGATAGAATAAGTTTTGGCGCCATTGGGTTGTATATATACAGAAAACAGGAAAAAAAAGAAAAGTTGAATAATAGAAGAAGGGAGAGAGCAATATTTCCGGTCTGGTAGTGTGTGTGTGCGTGGTAAATTTGTAGTGACATGTGTACACTATCAAGGGAGGAGGAATGATGAAGCTGTACACAACTATCACATCTACGAGCTCTACCGCCTCTCCAGCAAGCGATGGATTTTGGTGGACCCTACCACAAAGGGCTGCCAGTATTTTCCAACTAGAGGACACGCGGCTAGTGCAGGTTTTTTTTTCTTTTTTAGAGGCTTCGCAGGGCATATAGCCTTCCCTTTAGCAATACATAGTATAACCTACTCGTCATGCCGTCAGCCGTTTCGTTGTATAGCCTCCACCACTGCAGACATGTTGATGGATGGACGGTTGTTCAAATATTCATTAAAACCGTTTTTTTTTTTTAAGAGAGGGGGTGGAAGAGGCTAAAGCGGGGATAAACTGGACCACCACTGTATATAGAGTATGTACAAACATACATACGTACAAAAAAAATACAAGATATATATTTACATATACTATATCACCATTAACATACACCGCAACGTACTTAATTACACTGCTTAAACTTATTTTAACATTAGCTTAAATTTGACTATTAATGTCGATAAAAAAATAGTTATTTATTTAACAAGTGTGGAAAGTAGTACTTTTCCTCACACGAGGCAGGGTTTGCACGCACGAGCGAGCGAAGCGAGGCGAGTACAAGTGCAAATTGCCGAGTGTGAGGAAAATACTTTACACTCGAGTTAAATATTATACTTTTTCTGCAACCATTAGGGTTATTAACTAAACAGGAATCACCATTTTAAATTTCTATAAGGTAACACTACAACCTTTTTAACTGTTATAATTAAAAATATCTAATTATTTATTAAAGTATTATTTTTATTTCTATATTCCTTTCAATTTTATTTTTTATTTTTTTAATATTCCTTTTTTAATTATTTAGATAAAATAAATTTAAATAAGCTTATTAAAGTTTTACAGAAAATATTTAATAACAAAACTTCTTATATCAAGGAAGCACAATAAAGTTTTTTCACTCACTAGTGAGGAAAGTGACACTAATGGGAATTTTTCCCCACTAGTGAGGTAAAGTTGGGCATTACACAGCTGATTTTAATTGAGTAATGAGAACATTCCTACTCGTACATGGTTGCAGAAAAAAGTATTTTTCGTCTACCACTGAAGTAGAATTGCTTCGATTTGCCAATTTTAGCATTATTTTTACCTTCATTTTTATAAATTAAACCCTTTCAATAGCTAAGGTTATAGCCGCCCTAAAGTTTCCTGGCTAAGAACCAGTGTTCCTTTGTCAGGAACAACACAGTCCATCTACCGGTAGTAGAAGAGAAAATTCAAGCTAACTGTACGGCGAAAACTGCGATTGTACAAGACCCTGATCCACCCAGTCTTGACATACAGCTCTGAAACCTAGACCACAATTAAACCAGATGAGAGAGGCCTCCTCCTAGTCTTCGAAAGGCGAAATACTGCGGCGAGTTTTCCGGCCCAGTGGTTAAATCCATGAAATTGGCTAGACTTCAGTGGGCTGGGGGGCATTTGGTTAGAATGAGGGACGCGAGGACATCCCAAAGAAGGTGACGGATGAGCACCTCTATGGAGTTAGCGAGAGTTGGGAGGCCGAAGCTGCGCGCAGGGCGGACGGTGTTGCAGGTGATGCTAGGTCGTTGTTGAATATCTCCAACTGGAGAGCGCCAGCACAGAGTAGGACTGATTGGCCGGAAACTGGTTGAGGAGGCCAAGACTCAGCAATGAGTTGTAGCGCCATTGGATGATGATGATGATGTACCGCGAAAACCAATCCTAAAATTCTTGTGAACTCCTAACAAGGCGTTGCCTAAAGTGCTTAGGACTTAGGAAAGCGGATATGTACTTCACAAGAGTGTAAGTTCATCTTAGGGCTCAGTTTCAACTTATTGTACTAAGTCGTAGACTTGTAATTAAATCTGTGGCTTGTTGTAAGAAGTGCCAATGTCAGATTTTTGGTAAAATTGAGTAAGAAATCTGTTTTGATATTATTAGTCATCAGAATATTTCTGGCAAGGAGTGCCAAAGTCAAGGAGTTCAAAGTAGTAACTGAGTTACTAAAACTCAGTAAGTGCCAATGTCAAAATTTAGCATCAATATTCCCCCCCCCCCCCCCAGGTAAACCAAATAGGATGTACACTCGTAATCCTTTTTTTTGACATTGGCACTTCTTGCACCAAGCCACAGAATAAATAATAATAACAATTACGAAGACTTCTAACAAATTTATCAATTTGTAAATTTAAAATCTAAAGATTTGTAGTTTGAGTAAGTCAAGTTGTGCCCACCCTGGCGGTTTTTTTCTTTCTCCTTTTAAAGGAATTCCTCTGATAGTTGAAGGGTGGTCAAAGTCGTAGAGTAATAGTAGGCCATTAGATAATGTGAAGGAGTTCAATTCGAGGATTCTCGCTCCAAAATTTACGGGAAGCCCTTCTTAATCTCTGGGCTGGATGGCTCTCAAGAGTTATGGTAGGGGCTGCTGACTGGTCCATGCTGACGATATATGGAACCCCTGGCTTGGAGACTGGCTGGTCGATGATTGGTCATCCAAGTACTGCACGTGACCGGAAGGAGGTTCCTCAAGCTGTCCAAACTTGGAGGAAATGCCATTTATTGTACATTACGAATAAATGAAAAAAAAAAAAAACTGTAAAATACCAAAAATAAACTAAATATCAGATCATCAAGTTCGAGTTGTAGTGACTTTTTTGCTGTATTTATAACGTCATGATACATTTACAACGTAATCTCCTGTCCATGGTCGGCTACAGTGGAATTGATCTAATTTTTGTTTTTATCTCTAAATCTGTCTCAGTTGGGTTTTCAGTTTGTGTTCACATTACTCTTCAAAATGTCAATCCCCATTATATCCTGCTTTTCCGTTCCCAGATTCAATCGGGGGAAAAAAGGAAGAAAAACCAACAGAAAATCCAACAGAAATAAAAAGGAATCTGATATAGCATTATTGGTGCTTGGTAACTTTATTTGTACAGCAGACTTCCGCTTATATATATACGTACTTCCTCTTATTTCTAGTAACAGGAAGTGCAGTGACAGTTTTCACCGGAAGTGTGTGTGTGTCCAGAGTACATGGTCAGCGGATGTATACTAGGTAAAGTTCTCTATCTTGCAGCACAAGAGATGTCGTTATCAATGAATGTTTAGGTCAAGTTGATGAACGTTTCTAAACAAACAAACGTGAATATGCATTACTTGATCTATTTTGAACAAAACCTTTGAGAGCAACTGAGCCTGAATTAGTGTTTCGAAAAATGGTAAATATAAGTGGATGAACCATAAGGAAGATTATCTCGCTCTCCCACAACTTTAAGAAGTAATCCCATCTTCTTCATCATCAAAGACCCATACTGAATGCGTGCAAAGTAGGTAACCTGGGATTATACAGCTACCGTCAACTCACTTAACAGGAAAATACAGTACAACCTTGATTAACCGGCCCTCGATTAACCGGGATTCAGATTAACTGGGATCATGTTGAGTCATCATAAGAACACCTCAGATCGGCGCCAAAACAAAAGTTAATTTTCGGTGGCGACAGGAAAATGTTTTGCCTTCCGATGTACCATAATTGTAGACGTGGCAGCTACTCTTTTATGCCTGATTTTCTTGAAGGGTCATTATGTATGTATGTATGTATGTATGTATGTATGTATGTATGTAAAAAAAAGGATTGCCGTCTAAGATAAGAGTTGATCTCTGGGAAGAAACAGTAATGTATTACTATGTAATACTGTGTGTATTCGATTTAACCGGGATTTCAGTTTTGCCGAGGTTGGTATAGCCGGAGGTCAGCCCGGTTAATCGAGGTTGTACTGTACTCTAAACCCTAAACTGCTAAGCGTTCCAATCAACGCCCTAACCCAAAATGGTTCCTCCGAATCAAGGGATTTCCTCCCCGTTACGCTTCCCTACCAAATGACCTTAATGACCCCCTTTTTGTTGTCGATCTGGTTACCTCTTGAAACAGGAAATTCCACTCTAGCCATTGCGCCCTCACAGATCCTCATGATCAGAAAATATAAGGCATTGCCTAAATTGCTTAGGAGTTCATCTCAGGGCTCAGTTTAACTTATTGTACTACGTCGTAGACTTGTAATAAAATAAAATAAAAAAAATAATGCCGAAGGCAACTAACAAATTTATCAATTTGTAAATTTATAAAATCTCGAGATCTGTAGTTTGAGTAAGTAAAGTCGTGTCCACCCTGGGGGGTTTAATTTTTCCCTTTTAAAGGAAAAATGTATATGTAAATTTTATTGAAATAGAGAGTGCAGATTCACTGGGAGGACGTTTTGAAATGAACTCTCTGAAATGCTGGACATTTTACTACTCTTAAAAAAAAAAATAAAGGGGGAAAATGCCAAATCGGAGTTGCGAACCTGCAACCTTGAATATTCATACAGTAATATATATATATATACAGAGATTGCTTTATATATATATATATAAAGCAATCTCTGGATATAGAAAGTGATGACAAACGTTGAGGCGGAGAGTGGGAAACTCCCAAGGATTGGCGATAGAAAGGAGAGAAAAAAAGAGGCCTATTTTTTGGGGGGGGGGGGGCTGGAAGGAAGGTCCCGTTGTAGGGAACGTTAGGAAGCCCTACTGCGTTCAAGGACCGAGCCGCCATCGTTTCCAAAAAAAAAAATTTACATATCCGCTATGAATGTTGATTACATATCCACCCTGGCGTAACCTCCAACCCCTATCCTTTTACTATACAACCACAAATGAGTGAATATGTCCGCAGAGAGGACTCAGTTAGGAGATGATATTAGGGAAAAAGGGGAATGGACAGAGGAGAGAAGTGGATGAACCCGGAATGTATAAATTCTTGCGGGCGTTTTGCGGGTGGTGCGAGGATGTGCACAGAACGTGGAGGGTCATTAATGTAAAATGTATTTTTGTGGCTTTGTGTATGTATGACGTCATAGTGCGACGGATATATGTATGGAGTTTGCGTAGGTTTTGGTTTTTATTTATTTTATTTCCAAGTTGCGTACAGTTTATGTATTTATTTATTTATTTTTCCCCCCTCTCCTGCATTCTTTCTGTGGTATTGTGCGGCTAGAGTCGGCCAGCTGACATTGGGAGCGTAATATTATTCAAAGTTGCTAGTATTTACTTTAAGCCGCTTGCCTTGTTCTCTGTACTAAGGGCTAAAAAATAAATAAAATATAATACAGTTCATGTTTTGTATGTTTGTAGCTTAAAAAAAAGAAGTCTTATAAAAAAAAAAAAGATTTTTATAATTCTCAAACTACTCAAAATGTTAGTTGCATTAGAATCCGAATCCATGTATTACAATGAAACAGTACAGAAGAACTACGCATGCGCCAAATCCTACACCGACAGCTGTGTTAATCTTTCGATTACAGCGTCTCACATGTTTGTAGAGAAATCTGTCTGACCGGAACCGTCGTTTATGTAAGAGATAAAGAGTTTCGTTTTGCCGAAAACATGGATACTACACATGTAGTAGAGCAACGAATTGTCGTGAAATTTCACATCAAAACTTGATAAAACCGCTACGGAAACTTATCTTTTATTAAAAGAAGTTTATGGCGATGAATTATTAATCACGTGCGCAAGTTTTTGACTGGTTCAAGCGTTTTCCAAGATGGCCGAGAAGACTTCGGAGATGATGACCGGCTCGGGTCACCCTTCCACTTCCAAAACGGATGAAAATATCGATTATAATTAATCAACATTACTAGCACTGAGGTGCTTGCTCAACTCCGTGAAAGAGTAAGGAAAAAAACGACCCGATTTGTGGAAGAACAAGTCACGGGGTTCTCCATCAAGACAACCGCGGCGCCGGCTCACACTGCATTGTGTCTGTCAAGACGACGTTTCTAGCCTAGTACAACATCCCAGTTTTAAGCCATCCGCCTTATTCGCCTGACCTGGCGGCCCCATGTGACTTTAGAACTCTGTTCCCCCAAAGCCAGATCTGCATTAAAAGGAACACGATTTCAGTCCGTTGAACCTTGCGAAAGTAAAAGAGGCACGCGTCATACAGGAGCTCATAGAAAAAGACTTCCAGCATGGTTTCGAACGATGGTAAATTCGCATGGAGCGTTGTAGGGATAGGGGAGGGGTGTATATTGAAGGTGATAATAACTAAATATGTATAAATTTAAAATAAAATGTTTTACAGCTTCAGTCTCGTTATTTAAATAGCCACACCTCGTATTTAGCACAAAAAGCACAGAACCCCTAAGTAAAATGACATTTAAAGATGTGATTAGGTCTATCGCAATGCTGGTGAACATTGTTGACGTCATCCGTCGTAACACATCAAATTTTTAACTTCCATTACATTAAATTCTGCTCCAAATTCCTCTGAAAATCCGAAATCAGTCAGAAACTAAAAAAAATACATACGCGTGTACTATAGTGATAAAGTGATACTTCCTGAGATGAATTCAATGACCTGTGCAGAGGAAATAAAAAAAAAAATCACCCTATTTTTGGGGAGACTGGGCAAAACCTTTAGAGTGTTTCCCAGATTAAAATCCTCATCCCAAATTATGGTGTTTACATCCCTTAAATAAATTCAATCAGCCAAATCATTTTCATGCGTAAAAGTAAATAAAAGTTACAGATATCCCACATGGGTGCCCGTGAGGAAAATTTAATTAATTTTAAATTTAATTAAAAAAAACTGAGAAAATTGTTTTAGTAAAATATCACTTCCGGTTTTCTGATTTTAGCCAAAAACCTGACAGCTGGCATCGAGTCAAAATAGCAAACATCAAAATTTTCATATTTCCGTTTGTAAGTGATGTTACACAGAGAAAAAGACACACAGCTGTAAAGAAAAACCACTTTTCCGAGCACTAGTTTTTTTTTAAAAAAAGAATTTCCCGGGTTGTCCGATTGGTTGTCGGTATACCAAGCATCTTAAAATTGTGAGATCAGACAAACAGTGATTGACGAAAAAAAACTGCAGACAAGCCTAACTACTTCCTAACAAACACGTCACAATCTTGTTCTTCTTATGCTTTACGAGAAGAAGTTTGAAAAAGACAAAAAAAAGAAAAAAAAAAGAAAAATCACGTAAACTTTTGCCGAAAGAAAAGTGCTAAGTCCGCATCAAAGAGCCACAGGGTGGGGGGACTTTATTAAGTGCACACTTACTTTGGTTCACTTGGAACGTTAATTTTTTATCAAAGTTCTTAGTACTTAACAATTCCTTAAGCAGCTAAGCTCACTGCTTTTACGATTTAAAAAGTTATAATTATGTCGTGCAAAATACATCTAACTAAAATGAGATCTGAGAGACAAATTTTCATAATTTTTCAATATCGAAAAATGTGAAAAACAAAAATAATAAATAACAGAAACAACACTTTGAAGAGAATCCCAAATTTTCGTTCCTCCTAAAGTACAGGGAACATCCAAAAGGAATGCCGTTCTTGTCTGGACCTCATTCGTGAAGATTCTACCAGCGAGTTATCCTGGTGTTTGGAAAGATAAATAATGATTGATTGGCCAGAGGTGTCCTGAGGAGTGTGAAGCAGATCTTCGATCCCAAAAGTTAATAAACTTTTGGACAGTGATTTGTAAGTTTTGTCATGAAATACGTAAAATTAAGTAAGGCGGGGTTTTACGTCCAACTACCAATTGTCGACGACGACCAGGTGTCGTGGACGGAGGCGACTAGCAAATATACTTTACTGTAAATTTCTTTTATTAACCATTAAATAAAATCCAAGGCCTAAGACCGGGAATCGAACCCACTAAACCAACAATACACATTAGCTTCGCAGGTCTCGCCTCTAACCGCTATGAAATAGAATTAAAGTAATTGCTTTAATTTCCAGGAAATACCACTTGGCAAAGGATGGTTTTGCAGGTTGCAGTATTTGGGGGATTGAGCATTGTCCAATCACTGTCCAGAAAAGTTTCCTGATGCCGAAAAGAGGACCAGTTTTTCTCCCAGCTTTACCAGTGTGCCATCAACATCAGCAATGTGTGGCTAACTTCCAGTTCCTCTGCTATCCCCAGATCCGTCATGGGTCCAGCTATTCATCATGATGGTCCTCACCGCTACCTGCCAGATCTTAATCTCTCGGCCAGAGATCTCTAATAAATTAGTGCCGAAAATGCTATAAATTTCAAGTCACCTCAACAATTCCTTTTTCTCCCATCCGGAAAAAGAACATTCTCCCAAAGCGGAAATCCCGACAGCATCCAGAGATAGTGCACCAGCAATTACACGGTATTAAGACAATAAAAGTAAAGCAAGTAAAGTAATCGCCTATTTTTTCAGGCGAGGCTTAACGTCCAACTACCAATTAGGTGTCGTGGACGGAGGCGACTAGCAAACATCCTTTACTGTAAATTTCTCTTATTAACCATTAGGAACATAAACCAGTACCGCAATACATCTTAGCTTTGCGGGTCTAGCCTATAAGCTCATAACATCCTTTACTGTAAATTTCTTTTATTAACCATTGGGAATATAGACTAGTACCGCAATACATCTAAGCTTTGCGGGTCTAGCCTCTAACTGCCTAACATACTTTACTATAAATTTCTCTTATTAACCATTAGGAACATAAACCAGTACCGCAATACATCTAAGCTTTGCGGGTCTAGCCTCTAACTGCCTAACATACTTTACTATAAATTTCTCTTATTAACCATTAGGAATATAGACCAGTACCGCAATACATCTTAGCTTTGCGGGTCTAGCCTATAAGCTCATAACATCCTTTACTGTAAATTTCTTTTATTAACCATTGGGAATATAGACTAGTACCGCAATACATCTAAGCTTTGCGGGTCTAGCCTATAACCGCTTAACATACTTTACTATAAATTCCTCATATTAGCCATTGGGAATAGACTAGTACCGCAATACATCTTAGTTTAGCGGGTCTAGTCTCTAACCGCCTAACATACTTTACTATAAATTTCTCATATTAACTATTGGGAATATAGACTAGTACCGCAATACATCTTAGCTTTGCGGGTCTAGCCTATAACTGTCTAACATCCTTTACTATAAATTTCTTATATTAAATCCATTAAATAAAATCCAAGGCCTAAGACCGGGAATCGAACCCAGTACCACAATACATTGTTAGCTTCGCAGGTCTTCCAGAAAATTTAAAAAAAAAAACTTTTCAAAAATTACTCAAGTCCACAAACTTTCCCAGCATGGAAACATTACAATACTGCAGCACACGCTCTTTTGTTGTTACAACTTGGAACAGGATAAAGTTAAGTTGTCTTGCTGGTGTAGAAGAAGAAATGTACAAGAGGTTCTAAATCTGTTCCTTTTTCTTTCGTTATCCCTAACTATACTTTGTGTTCCCGCTACAGGAGGGAGTGCTACAGAGTACGGGCCGGCCATATAACCCACAGGGTCACGTACTGCACATATTTTCCCCGATAGTCCTGTGGTCCTTCAACTAACTGATCCTTTTGTCTTGTCTTGGCCACATTACCCTCTCTACTCTCCTTCTTCATGTCCAAAAACATCCCTTAGGTTTTCTTTTTCTTCCTCTTTAAGGGAAAGGAAGAGATTTTTTTTTTGTTATACAGGTTCTGTTAACCTCCGGTTTATTTTTTAAAAAAATGGTTACCAAAGCAAGGAATATTGGTATGTCCATAAACGAAACTTCTAACTTCCAGGAAGAAGTTTTTATTCTTTTCTTCCAAGACCAATATGGTGGGAGGAGGAAATGTGGTTCAGACAAGGGGACGTCTCATCATTATCCCAGAAATGATTCAGAGACAATTGCGGCTTCTGAGCACGATTCCGTCATAACGCTATGTGTTTGCCAAACTTGTTTTCTTCTTGGGAGGGGGTGGAGGAAGGGTAGTCCAACTCCGTATAATGGCCCATAATAGTGTGCAAGGAAATCCAACATGGTGCCTGCCGCACCACCATTTCAAGTCCTGCAGGATTGAACTGCTAATTCGAAAAACGATATTACCGGAAGATATAAACCTTTTCCTCCTCCATTTCTTTACGAGCTTTCTATGGTTCTCCATTGGCTGAATGGTGGCAATCCAAAAAAAAAATAGAAAACTCATTCTTTTATTCCCTGTCGGATGTTACGAACACCTGTCTCCATTTTTAGATTCCTGATCATACATGGAGATTGTTGTAACAACACTCTTCTCCTTCTCCAATAACTTCTTACACTCTCAGGAGTGGGATGGTTTAGGACAGCGTTTCCCAAACTTTTTTGACCGCGGCCCGGTACGAGATTTTAAATTTTTTCGCGGCCCACCTTATAAAAAAAACATTTATTTACAAAACAAATTTTATTTTTTAATACAAATCAAAATTCAAGTTATTTGTTTGTTTAATTATATAACAAATACATAAGTAATTAAAGACAATCCATTATCCATTATCTTCATTTTGTTTTACATATTTTGACCTTAGTGCCATCCATCGATGTTGTTTTTAATCACATATGTAGTAATTTCAAATTAGGACTTAATGATGTTAATTTTATTCTCAAATTAGGTTCGACATCCAATCTGTTTCGATACTTACTTTTTAAGTACACCAAGGCTGAGAACGCAGTTTCACACGTATAAGTGGGTGACAAAAGGCATTAAAAATTGTATCGCTTTTTCGCTTACGCTTGGATATTCCTTTTGACAGCGCAACCAAAAATTAATTAGTGGTACAGTTTCAAACACTTTTTTAAGATCGGTGTCGCATGAAATTTCAATTAAATTATCAACTTCTTGTTCACTAAGATTAAGCATTTCTTCCTTTTCAATATCGACAGAAGGCACTGAATGACTGAATCGAAATCAGCCAATCAGAGCATCCGAATTTAAACGGTCCGTTAGGAAACGGTGGTAAAGGATTGCCACCTGCCAGTACTTGAAAAAGTTTCGAAAAATATTAAATTTAGAGCAAAATGTTATAGATTTTTTTTGTGTTTTTTACAATTTTTGCCACGACCCAGCTGGATTTTTCTGCGATCCACACTTTGGGAAACGCTGGTTTAGGAGAGGAGAAGATTGGTTTGGCTTTCTTTTAGTGGTGTTTGTTTTGTAATTGCAATTATCTATGAGAGTCATCTTCGTTGTCTGCGACGGTTGTTAATTTCCTGTCTTCTAAGTTCAATACGTGGATTGCGAGTCCGTTTTCTCAATACTTCCTGTTCCAAAAACATGCTTTTCCAGTCAAAACAGTAACTTGGAAAAATTTACTCCAATTTGCAATATATTTAAACAGAATAAAATAAAAATAGAAATTATAGTTTAGCTCTATAAATAAATTAAAAATAGCAAAAAGTTGTTGGGTACAAATTCCTAAGTTGGTAATTGTTGCCCACTAGATCTTTTTTTGCCTTCACTAAATGCCCAGCGGTTATGGGGGAAAGATTTATGTGACAACTCTAATCGGCTAGCCAAAACCACTTTTTTCCATTTACCCATGTTCTCCAGAGTGGAACAGAGGGGGGGTTGGTTTCCCAGAGAGAGAGCGCAGAATAGAGCCACAGGAAAAAAGAAGGACAAAACTACAAAACCTGCCCCCCCCCAATCGCAACAGAAAAGTGCCTAAAAGTGAACATGAGTATATATACATATATATATAAAATAAAAAGGTTTCCGTATCAGTGCGCGTTGTAACCCACAGACCCCCTCCAACTTTTGGTTACCCTAACTGAGAATCTCATGAGGCTCCAGTGCGCTGCTGATGTCCAACCTCTCTGTCTCTCTCTCTCTCTCTTCGTGGTAGCCGTCCGGACTAGCTATACTAACTGTTCATGAGATAATGAAAGAAATACATTTTATCTGGACGGGGGTCACTTTGGAAATTGCTTTGTACTAAGTTTGGGTGGAGCCTCCCTCGACAGCACCCCCCCCCCAGCCACTAACAGTTAGACACAAACTCTCCCTTCCACTCATGTGACGACATCTACAATTTATTTCACCATGTACGAAATAAATAATAAATTTTAGTTAAATATTGTATAATATAGATTTTCTAGAATAATTTATTAGATTACTTCTATAAGCTGTGAATATAAACCAAACTGAGGAGCTCCCCCCCCCCCAATAATCTCTGGCATGAAACACTCACACGACTTTCTTTTACAACGATTCTCAAGGTCAAAAACACGTTCATTCTCTCCTGACTTCCTGCTTCCTGCATTATTTATTTAATTCTAAATAACATAATATTTAGTCTATATTCCCAATGGTTAATATGAGAAATTTATAGTAAAGTATGTTTGGTGGTTATAGGCTAGACCCGCAAAGCTAAGATGTATTGCGGTACTAGTCTATATTCTCAATGGTTTGTATGAGGAATTTATAGTAAAATATGTTTGGCGGTTATAGGCTAGACCCGCAAAGCTATGATGTATTGCGGTACTAGTCTATATTCCCAATGGTTAATATGAGAAATTTACAGTAAAGTATGTTAGGCGATTATAGGCTAGACCCGCAAAGCTAAGATGTATTGCGGTGCTAGTCTACATTCCCAATGGTTGGTGAGCTGATGAAGAAGTAAACATTTTGTTTTTTATAAAAAAACAACAATAAAAATAACCGTCATTTTATACAAAATTATTAACAGAAATTAACTTAACATGAAGAAATAGAATTGCGAAACATTTGTTAAGTTTAAAAGCGAGCGGTTGGTGGCGGCAACGGAGGCGGCAGAGGCAGAAAATGTGAAGGAATAACTTAATTATTCAAATATTCGTGAAAGGAGGTGTCTGCCTCCACCGGCGGCGGAGAGGCCTGGCCAAAGTACACACCCACACTTTGCCCAGTTAGGCTAATGTGTAAAGTTAATTTTGTAGAAATCTCTCTCACGGCCTGCCTCCATGCCTGCCTCTTTTGCTGCCGGCAGAGCCAGTGTATCCATCCCACTCGCGGCTACTAAAAACTTCTCCAGTTTGTTCATCCATATTTTATATCTAATACACAGATAATAAGTGACGACGATCATTTTATTCAAGAATTTATGGTGTGTGTTCATTTATGGGGGAATAAAATGTAAAACATTTAAAGTTGGCAGAATTTGGTTTATTTTATTTTTTTTGGGGGGGGGGGGGCTAGAGAGGGGCCGAAGAACAGTTTAGTTATGGCACCTCTTGTCCATCCAGTCATCTCCATCCCTAGGGTGTCGCGTCTAAATAAGGAAACTGCGAATGAGTAGTACAAGAAATAGAATATTAACAAGAAACTTAGGATGGAAGATTGGCGAGGAATCGGTCAAATAAAACAACTCGTCTTTTTGCCAAAGTTTCGACAAATATATTGTCCTCTTCAGAGCGAGGATATTACAAATACAAAACAATTTATAGAGTCAGTAACATAGAAAATCAGTAATACATCGAATTTAGCCAACTGCTACAATTTTATCATTAAAAAATAAATAGATATCCAAATTTTGTACATAATTATTGCTGTGTTTTGTTAAATTTACTTCTAATCTTTTGGTTATTTGTTATGTAGTGCATAAGGGTTATTTGGTTTCTCCTGTGTTTTGTGTTAAACGGTTTTTGTTTAAAGAAATTTCCCAATATTTATTGTATTTACTCTTTTGTTGTAATTAGTCTATTGTATCTGTCCAATTGTAATTACCAAAATTCCCGTGTAAGTCCCGCTATATTTGTACATAAATCCAGTTTTGGCTCTTAGTTTCTGTAACTCAACCAACCCGCATAGCCACGTAAGTTTCAATAATTATAAAGAATTTATTGTATTTTACTGTTTATTTTTGTATTACTGATTTTTACTGTTTTCTCTGTGTTACTGACTCTGTAAATTGTTTTTGTATTTGTAATATCCAGGCCCTGAAAAGGACAATATATTTGTCGAAACGTTGGCAAAAAGACGAGTTGTTTTATTTGACCGATTCCTCGCAAATCTTCCATCCTAAATTTAATAATTTACGGTCACGAAACCAATATATTCACATTAACAAGAGACTGAAAGCAAACCGGTTTGAGAGGTAACCACTCCAGGTATTTATTATTTACTACTTAAGAGCAGTAACTCCTTAGCTTCCTAACTTGTCTTTCACTTAGCTAATCTACACAGACGGCATACCAGAAGAACAAAAAATTAAGTAAAAACCAATTTTATGAAAATCTTTCAAAAATAAAAAAATTCTAATCTCATGCAGAACCACATTTAAAAGCCAAGCACATGCAAAAAAAACAAAGACTTTAGAGATCAAAGTTATTTCACTGAAAATAAACTCTCCAAATAAAAAACAGAAAACTACCTTCGGATTCAATCCAGAACCTTGTCTCAAAAATGTACCAGTAATAAACCAAAAACTATTTGAAACAGAAAACTGGTTTTCAACAATATGCGCTTCCGGTGAACAAGGATGCGGATTGTTCCATTCGTATGGTGAAAATCTGGCCATGACGAACAAGGTGAAACTGACCAATAGATATGCGGCTAGTACGTATAACCAAATTTCCACGGCTAATGGATTCATGAAGGAGAAAAGTCTAGTCGGCTGTGAACTGGGTACCTAGATCAAAAAAATTTTCTCTTTTGAGAGGGGGGGCCTTAATTTTGGTAACACTGAAAAAAATAAGGGGTTTAAGAAATTTTTATTCCTGAAGACGCGATGCTGAACGCATAATTGAACGGGAGTTTCTACTATCTGCTCACAGGAAGAACAACGCATCCCAGGTCCAGAATCTTCAGCTGCCCTTTAAGTCGACTATGACTAGTGTGGAAAACCAAAATCAGCTTTAGTCTTCACTCAAAGTCAAGGCACAGCTTCGGCTTCCAATTACCCAGACCCAGTTCTTCGTCTATATCTAAGAACAGGAAGGCTTGACTAGAACGTCTACCGTGTTTCTCATTTCGCTTCTCGCCACCCACAGGAAATCATAGCACACTTCCCACAAAAAAAAAGGTAAAGGACACTATAAAAGAGTTTTTGCGACTTGTCCGTGACAGAAGCTCACGACCACTCATACGCTAACACGCCTCAACAAACTTGGTAACTGTGCTAACTCTGCAAAGTCACTCCTAAAGTTGAAAAGTACAGGAGTTCAGCGCTTTGATTGAATCCTGGAGGCTGTCGTAGGGGATAACAAATCTCCAGGTCCCAATAGAAGGTTTTTTTCTTCATTTTTTGTGGGCACTGCCAGCTATTGTACAGCTTTCTCACGTTACAGACAATTCTGCCCATCACCGGACATTGAACTGTAAAAAGCTCCAAGCTAAGGGGCCAGCAGCTGGCTTCAAAAGCAGGGATAAAATAATTGCTTGTTTCTTATAACTTCTGTGGTGGTCAGGGGTAGACACGAGACAATCGTGGCTGAACTCATGCAGGAAGCTCTCAAGGTTATAGAAAATTGGTGTAGAAGGGTAGAGCTTTTAGTGAACCCTTCTAAAACTACCCTGGTTCCCTTTACAAGGTGAAGGGACAAAGAGCGCTACAAAAACCTTCGATTTTTTGGTAAAACTCTGGATGTGTCGGGTGAGGTCAAGTATTTGGGTATTGTCCTGGACACCAGACTCACTTGGAAGGCGCAGATAGAGAGAGTTACACTAAGGGCTAAACAGGCCCTTTGTGGAATAACTAGAACCTGTGGGAAGACATGGGGTCTTAGCCCAAAGATGACCCACTGGCCCACCCACACGTACAGTCATACCTATCATCACCTACGGTTCAGTGGTGTGGTGGAGGAAGACTGAACAACAGACGGCAATTAAGGCTCTAGCAAGGGTGCAGAGACTGGCCTGTCTGATGATCACGGGGGCCTTTAGTAGCACCCCTACAGGAGGTACTTCTGGGGTTGGCTCCGCTTCAATATGTTATTCAGGCGGAGGCAAGGGCCAGTGCGTACAGAATGGCGAGCAATGGGCAATGGAGGCGTATAAGTTCCTGCATTGGCCATATGAGTATTTCAGATAAGGTCGACCCTGGGCCGGTTATTGACATGGCAGGGGACAGTATCTGTCCTAAATACAGTTTCGAGACTCCTTTTCAGGTGTGTATTAAACCGAGGACTGAATGGAGGGTAAACTGGACGGACCAGTACCGGAAGGGAGGCATTTGGTTTACCGATGGCTCCAAGATGGACTGTGGGACTGGGTCTGGAGTGTATGGGGTTAAACCCGAGGTACTCTGAGAGATCTCTTGGGAGATACGCCACAGTCTTCCAGGCCGAGGTTTTTGCTATTAAAATATGCGCTGAGGAAAACTTGCGGATGGAACCTAGAAATAGGGAGATTCGTATCTTTTTGGACAGCCAGGCTGCACTGAAGGCTCTCGTATCCTTCAGAATTACCTCTTCCCTGGTCTGGGAATGCAGGAAGGCCCTAGAACTACTGGCGCGGCACAACAAAGTTCGGTTGGAATGGGTGCCGGGTCATGTGGGTATTGAAGGGAATGAAAAAGCTGATTATCTGGCCAGGAATGGAGCTAATACTCCTTTCATTGGTCCAGAGCCTGTCCTGGGGGTCACCAGGGGTTCGGTTCGTGCGGCTCTCAGAGATTGGATCTGGAGGGAGCACGAAAAGAACTGGATGACGTGTCCTGGGATTAAACACAGCAAGACCTTGATGCCTTGGCTGTGTAAGCAAAGATCCAAAGAGACCCTGTGTTTGGGCAGAAATCAGATTATTCTGATTACAGGCCTATTCACGGGGCACGGTAGGTTCAAGAAGCATCTGCGCAAGGTGGGGCTTATCAGCTCGGAGCCGTTGTGCAGATTATGCCAGGAAGAGGAGGAAACGGCCTCTCACCTGTTGTTCGATTGCGTTGCAATCGAACGTTTGAGCTATGAAACCTTTGGAACGTTGAGGCCGAAGGAGATAGTAGCGCAAAAAGAACTAGTAGGGAAAGTCCTCGACCTCTTTAGGAGGGGAGGGTTCGCCTACTAGAACTAAGAAGGGACTGGCACAATAAGTCTTCTGTGGCTGCGGTGCCTTGGGGCATAGGTCCCGTCCCATCTACTATCTTATCTTATCTTATAACATTATTTTACGAATTCAAGATTGGCTTTGAAATCGGTCCAAATAAAAACAACAACCCCGTCTTTTAGCCCACGTTTCGTCAAATAATATTGCCTTCTTCAGGGCGTGGCTAATGCCGGGTTTAAGAAACGCCTTCAGGTTTAAGAGATTACAAAAAAAAAAATGATTCGTGTTTGTCGCAATCAGGCTATAGTGATTTATACGGAAGTGATTTACAGCTTAGATCCCTTTTTTTTTTTTAAGGATTGTCCTTAAAAAGCTCATCAACATGTACAAAGGACAAACCAATCATCAAGGAGAACGTCCATCCTATGAGAACATATATTCTGAAGAAGCAGTAAACTGACAATACATTTCCTGGTTAAAAATTTATGCGTCCAGCAGCCCGTAAATGATAACATTCATTAAAATGTAACTATAATTTATTTGTTCAGAGAGAGAGAGGGTGAGAAAAATGTATTATAGCATCAATTTTATTCCCATAAGTGTAGAATAAATAATACGAGAATATTGAAGAAATAAAGCTAAGATATGGGAAAGTCAATATTTATGTTAGAGCGACATTTCTCTTGTTCCTAAATTTTATGTATTCACTTCAACAACATAATCTATTATAAATAATATGTTGCTCAAACTGCTAGAGAATATTTTTTTCAAATATTTATCAGCGCTAGATTAAAACAAAAACAAAAAATTATACGAGGGGGGCCCTATTTATATTTTGAGCCTAAAAAACAGTAATTTGTCATTGAAAATGACTTTATTCACTTCTGCATGCGTTCCAACCACTTGTCAAAGCATTTCTCCATTCCGCTTGAGACACCTCCAAAACATGGTTTTTGAATGCATCAGCGGCTTCTTCTGCTGACGAAAATAGTTGTCCACGTAATTTATTCTTGACGTTCGGAAACAAAAAGAAGTCATTTGGTGCCAAATCAGGACTGTACGGCGGATGACCCATTGATTCGATTTTTTGATTGTTCAAATAGTCGGTTGTTAGACGAGATGTGTGACAGCAGCTGGCATTGTCTTGATGAAGAATGATCCGACGGCGCTTGTTTTCCTTATTTTATCGAAGACTTCCGGCAAACAAATGGTTGTGTACCATTCAGAATTGACCCGTTCTACGTTTCTCTAAAGGCACTGTTGCCACATGAACCAGTTTTTCCGAAAAAACAGGCGACCATTTGTTTCGAAGTGCTTCGAGCGCGAACAACTTTTGTTGGATTTTTGGTTCTTCTTGAATCACCCATACAGTCGACTGCTGTTTAGTTTCCGGCTCATACGCATATATCCATGATTCGTCACCTGTTACAATCTTATACACGTCTTTTGAAGCACCGCCATTGTATTTCTTAAGCATTTGTTTGCACCAATCGACACGAGTGTCTTTTTGAGATTTTGTCAGATTATGTGGGATCCAACGAGAAACAAACCTTTTTCACGGCTTAATGATCATGCAATATTTTATATATTCTGGTGGAACTAATGCCTAAGGTTGCCTCAATCTCACAGTATGATCACATGACGATCTTGTATTATTAGTTTTCTGCACAGCATCAATGTTTTCTGATTTCACAACAACTGATTTTGGACGACCTTCACGACATTCGTCGGTGAGGGAACGACGACCACGATTGAATTCGTTATGCCAGCGTTTCACACGGGGCAAAGGATGAGGCTTTATCGCCAAAAGTGGAAGTAAGTAGATCGATGCACTCCTGTCTTGATAATCCAGGTCGAAAGTCGTAATAAATCATTGCACGAAAAACGAGTTAATTCTATTTTTTCGCTGAGACACAATTTTCAAGTGACTGTAAACAACACAAATTGCGCTCAAATAACAAAACGTTCTGATGAAGGTTATGGTCAAAAATGTCAAACTTTCAAGTGGAAACGTCAGATAGCACCTGATGTTGCCAAGGCTCAAAATATAAGTAGTGCCCCGTATTTAACTTTTTTCTTTTAGTTAATTTATTTCACTTGATTAATTAAATTAATTAAAGGTAGATGAGAGATCAGGGCCCTAAACTCAATAGTGGTAGAAGTTTGCCAATATTTGCCAAGTAATTAGATAATAGGTTGCCCTATTTAAAGGGCTAGTTTAGACAGGGCTGTAGGTAGGTTGTAAATGTGCCAATAAGTTAATTCATTTGGAAAATAGGTCATACTTCTATTCAACTTCTCGAAGTTAACTAAGTGAAATAGACTGGAAATTAACCTTAAACTACATTCTGGCTTTAATTAAGAACATCAATAAAAAAAAAAAGCACACATCAATTTTCTTTTGATTTTCAACAAGAAAAAGGAGAAAAATTTTTTGTAGAAACAAAAGGAAAAGCTTACCTTAAACAAAATACCAATACCAAGGTTCATGAATGGTTTAGTAAAATCTATTACACTCTCTCTTGCATAGTTTATTGTCATGGATGCTACAGCTAAATCGGCTCTCTGTTAACAAAAACAACAATAATAATAATAATCAGCTGATTTCAAAATTTACGGCATATCCAAAAAAAACCCCTGTGTTCTGATTTGCAGCAATTAGATTAAATTATACATCCAGGTGAAAAGGAGCAAAAATAAATATATTATTTGAGATAATCACTTTAACAAACTTCCTTTTACGGCACAGGAAGCCATAAAATTGCGCCGATTTTTCTGAATTTTGAATTTTCCCAGTAAGTAATCAAATCTTTCATTCTTCTTGTACCCGGAACGGGAAAAGGGTTGCGAAATAGATGATAGCTAGCTCTAGATGTAGCCGACACTTTGAATAGCGTTTCAAGACGCGTTTCCGGAAGGGCGTGGTATCATATCTGGTACTCTATTCAGAATTACTGGGATAGGGGATTCATGATGCTGTTTGGCCTGAATGAATGTGTCTCTTTGTAATTGCCTATTTTTTCAGGCGGGGCTTAACGTCCAACTACCAAATTAGGTGTCGTGGACGGAGGCGGCTAGCAAACATACTTTACTGTAAAATTCCTTTTATTAACCATTAAATAAAATCCAAGAACTGAAGACCGG
The DNA here is from genome assembly GCF_049639745.1 of Rhodnius prolixus. Taxonomy (NCBI): domain Eukaryota; kingdom Metazoa; phylum Arthropoda; class Insecta; order Hemiptera; family Reduviidae; genus Rhodnius; species Rhodnius prolixus. The sequence goes on along the minus strand of NW_027411605.1, from coordinate 4,053,237 downwards.
GAATCAAATCCACTAAACCAACAATACATGTTAGCTTTGCGGGTCTAGCCTATATCCGCCTAACATACTTTACTATAAATTTCTCATATTAACCATTGGGAATATAGACTAGTACCGCAATACATCTTAGCTTTGCGGGTCTAGCCTATAACCGCCTAACATACTTTGACATAAAGTTCTCATATTAACCATTAGGAATATGGACTATTACCGCAATACATCTTAGCTTTGCGGGTCTAGTCTCTAACCGCCTAGCATACTTTACTATAAATTCCTTTTATTAACCATTAAATAAAATCCAAGAACTGAAGACCGGGAATCAAATCCACTAAACCAACAATACATGTTAGCTTTGCGGGTCTAGCCTATATCCGCCTAACATACTTTACTATAAATTTCTCATATTAAACCATTGGAAATATAGACTGGTACCGCAATACATCTTAGCTTTGCGGGTCTAGCCTATAACCGCCTAACATACTTTACTGTAAATTTCTCATATTAACCATTGGAAATATAGACTGGTACCGCAATACATCTTAGCTTTGCGGGTCTAGCCTACAACCGCCTAACATACTTTACTGTAAATTTCTCATATTAACCATTGGAAATATAGACTGGTACCGCAATACATCTTAGCTTTGCGGGTCTAGCCTATAACCGCCTAACATACTTTGACATAAAGTTCTCATATTAACCATTGGGAATATGGACTATTACCGCAATACATCTTAGCTTTGCGGGTCTAGTCTACGATATAACCGACTAAGAAACATTCTTAACTAAAAACCATTAAATAAAATCCAAGGCCTAAGACCGGGAATCGAACCCAGTACCACAATGCATATCACCTTAAATGTGTCTCTTTATTCATTCATTCATAACAAAATATCTTGAGCAGCATATTAAAATACGCTGGACCCACTTCGTGTCAGATTGTTTGAAAAATTAGTGTAGCCCAGAAGAATTTCAATTTATCGGACAATTGCCCCTTCAATTTCGAACTACGAGTGATATCCGCTAATTCAAGAAAAAAAAAAAGCGGAAGATCGCTGGAAGTTTCCGTTTGCTAAAAAGTGATTAAGAGGATTGATTGATTGATCGACTGCATAAACGTGTTGATTGGGTGCGATTTGGGGAGAATTCTAAGTTATCTTCCTTTAAGAATTGATGTTATGTCACAAACAATTACTGTTCGCAATAAGCTCAGTTACCGAGAATAAGTCTTTCTGACTCTGCCTCCCAAAAGCTCTACACCAAGCCGTTAAAACGCAAACTCCATCAACAAAGTCTTCTAGTAGTTTATAAGAGAGCTTCAGTCCAGTATTCAACCAGAACTTTCAAATCAACTTAGTAATCAGAAGGACGTTGTCTGTCAAGACACGCCCAACTTCAAGTGTACTATCCCATACAAAACTCTTAATGATCTTCGCTTAACGAGGCACGTTAGCATTGAAAGCACCCAATCAGCAAAATGAAACAAATCTTAGTTTCGCAGACTAGAATAGTTTGTGATATAGCAAAAATATAGCAAATATCTACTCGTATTTAGTGCAAGAAAAAACCTCTAAGTATCTGATATTCCCGCATTTCTCCCTCTCTTTCTGTCCCCTTGAACCTTGCCATCCCAATCTGAAAGAATACCACAATAACAGTAAAAGTTCCCCATGGTTTTTAGTGCAAAGTTTTTGAAATATAGTCCAGAACTTACTTGAAGAAGAATCCAGAAAGTTGTGGTGCAAGTATTAGATAGGGAGAGGACTTCTTGTACGAGTCCAGAAAGTCCTAGCATCCTCTCAATAGGGTGTTACAGGGATTCAGTTTCTAGTTATATTAACATAAAGGGTACATAAGGGAACATAAGTAGGCATTTAAGGAATGTGCATGTTTTGTGCGTAGGTGATGTTTTAGATTCCTAAAATTGGAAGTTGAGAGAACGTAAGCGCAGGTACACGCGTCGATAATTTGGACCGATTGCAATACTTCCTGCTAATAGGTGTAAGAGCAATTTAATGTTACGTAGTAAAACTCTAACCCTATTCAATTCTAATTCTTCTAGCCGCAGATTACAATTGATGCTGCGTGTGTATATACAGGGTGAACCAGTAAGTATTGTCCATAGGCCTACTATGTACATCTAAAGTGGAGTTCAATGACGTATAGGCCAACTTCATATTTCCTACTGTTCTTGAGTGACGTCACTTCAGTTTTTTTTTCTAAAATCATTACTTTTTTCCAATAAAAATGTTATTACTCAGAAAGTTTTAGTCCGAATTCGATCCTGATGACACGGTTAGAAAGACAGATAAATTTACTAAAAATTGACACCATTTTGAAGCATAAATTATTCTCCAAGCAGTCTTAATCATCCTCCGGAAACTGGGAAAATAAAAGTAATCGAAATTTTTAAGAAAAAACTCATTAGGCCCTTATGTGATCATTATCGGACCTGGGTGCTGGGCACTTTTCTATAAAGGTTTCCTGGTTTAATGGGCTTTCAAACGGTATATCATTTTCCAAGATTCCTTTTATCTTCGTATGAGAAATTACGTTTGTTTCACAAGAAAACGTGTTCACGAGCACTCAACGGTGTTTTAGTTTATCAAGTTATTGATTAATTCATTGAAAACTCTTTTAGATGGACCAGTAGTCAATTTTTAAAGTAAATTGTCTTAAAATAAGGAAGTCAAAGGTTGCAAATTGCACTTTAAACTTTTACTTCTGCTCTCACTGAAATATTTGAGACAATGTTAGGAAATATTTAAAAAAAAAAAAAATTAAGGTGACGTCACTCAAGAACAATGGGAAATATGGAAGTTGGCCAATACGTCATTGAACTCCACTTTAGATGTACTACACACAGTAGGCCTATGGACATTGACTTACTGGTTCATCCTGTAAAAACACATTTTTTCCTGATGGATCCTTTTCATTTTAACTGATTCCTGAAAGGAAAGAAAGTAAAAGGAACAGAAAAACAAAACAAAACATAAGTAATCCATTACCTTGTCCATTAGTTCTTTAACAATTCCATTCCATTGCTTTGTATCTGGATCGTACACGCCGTACATATGGTCCGGAACTAAACGGATCGCATACTGGAATCCCACTTGGCCAGCAACGAATTTCAACAGATCTATGCAGAATCCTTCATAGCGTGCATTTCCTGTAATATTTCCTTCGCGAACCATGACGTATGGTTTTTCCTGGAAATGAATAAAAACAGAAAATGCAATTATTGTAAAAATAATATAAAAAAAAAATCTTTTTTCTGCAACCATGTAGTAATGTTCTCATTACTCAATTAAAATCAGCTGTGTAATGCCCAACTTTACCTCACTAGTGGGGAAAAATTTCCATTAGTGTAACTTTCTTCACTAGTGAGTGGAAAAACTTTATTGTGCTTCCTTGATATAAGAAGTTTTGTTATTAAATATTTTCTGTAAAATTTTGATAAGCTTATTTAAATTTATTTTATCTAAATAATTAAAAAACGAATATTAAAAAATAAAATAAAAATTGAAAGGAATATAGAAATAAAAATAATACTTTAATAAATAATTAGACATTTTTAATTATATCAGTTAAAAAGGTTATAGTGTTACCTTATAGAAATTTAAAATGGATTCTTGCGATTCCTGTTTAGTTTTTTTTTTTTTAGTTAATAACCCTAATGGTTGCAGAAAAAATATAATATTTAACTCGAGTGTAAAGTATTTTCCTCACACTCGGCAATTTGCACATGCACTCGCCTCGCTTCGCTCGCTTGTGCGTGCAAACCCTGCCTCGTGTGAGAAAAAGTACTACTTTCCACACTTGTTAAATAAATAACTATTACGCAACTTTAGAAAATTAAGAAACAGTTTAGACAGAAGTTTAAGTTATCAAACTTAATTCATTTTATTTATTCTTCAAAGATTTGGATAAAATTTAATAATTAAGTTTAAATTGAAGTTTATAAATTATGTCATAAATACTGCGCAGGTATCGATAATGTTTTATGGATTTTGTGGCAAAAACCACTTTCTTTATTTTTTTTCTTTTTTTTAAAGATATTTAAGCTTTTGTAAAGCTTAAAATATAAAATTATTTTATATAACAGAGGAAACGTTCAGAGAACTTTTGAATTCTAAAATAAACTTTTAGGCTAAGCAAAAACAATTAAATAGCGAAAGATGTGCATAAGCTAAGATTAAGATTTTAAAAGGGCCAGTGTTATGTAAGAATTATAACTAAATATTTTTTTCCCCTTCTTGTTAGAAGCTCTACACTCTGACTTTACACGGAAATTATTAAGATCAGTTTTGAAATTGAGCCAGAAAAATCCGTTTTTAAGGTTCTTTCAGAATCAAAAGAAAGAATCGCTGAAAGCTGGATACCATGATTTTTGATTTAGTCCAACAGGAAGAACTCAGCGATCCAAATTTTGCGAAGCGTAAGTACCACTGTGGTAAATGGATTTTCTTTACTTCCTGTTTTTTTTTTGGTTCTCAGGCTTCCTAGAAAAAATTTTTTTTTGTCACGGAGAATCCAATTTACAGAAGAACTAGAGGAGAGATAAGGGCAGACTTCTTCCTCCTTATCAATTAATTCATCAATTCATCAATCTTGATGAGAGTAAGAGATAAATATAATATGAGATTTCGAGATTGAACAAAATTTACAGTCTAGGACTTTGGGAATAGTAGTAAGAGATATATCTTTTTTTTTTTGTTTTAACCCAACATGGTCCAGAAAAATGACAAAGGACAACATCTTGGCTGGCTTCCTAAAGACAATATAAGCTGGATAATGGAATATGCTTGCCAAATTTTGGCGTGTGCCTGCTAGCATAAAGTGATTCGCCACACAATTTCTTTCATTATAACGATAGATGTCTGCACCAGATATATGGTAGTTACCAGTTAAACAATCTCCAGACAATATTGCATTGTAGATATTGCATTCTAAATTGTTTATTATTACGTATTTACCAAACTCTATGTAGGGTCAATGAACCCCCTTGCAGTAAAAAGAGCAAATGAAACGAGTTATAATTCTTTTCTTTTGTTTTCTTTATTTTCTGTAAACAGTTCATTGAACTTTTCTTTCTTTTGATGATTCTGTAACGAGATAAAAGTAACAAGCGAAGCAAAATTTGAAAAACTGTTTTTTTACACTTTTCCGTTAATTAAAGGAAGTTGCTATAAAAACCTAATTAATCAGCAGGCATTATTTTCAGCAGGCAAATAATGTAGTAAAGTAATTGCCTATTTTTTTTAAGGCCAACTACGAAATTAGGTGTCGAGGAAGGAGGCGACTAACAAACATACTTTACTATAAATTTCTCATATTAACCATTGGGAATATAGACTAGTACCTCAATACATCCTAGCTTTGAGGGTCTAGCCTATAACCGCCTAACATACTTTACTATAAAGTTCTCATATTAACCATTGGGAATATAGACTAGTACCTCAATACATCCTAGCTTTGAGGGTCTAGTCTATAACCGCCTAACATACTTTACTATAAAGTTCTCATATTAACCATTGGGAATATAGACTAGTACCGCAATACATCTTAGCTTTGCGGGTCTAGCCTATAACCGCCTAACATACTTTACTATAAAGTTCTCATATTAACCATTGGAAATATAGACTAGTACCGCAATACATCTTAGCTTTGCGGGTCTAGTCTCTAACCGCCTAACATACTTTACTATAAAGTTCTCATATTAACCATTGGGAATATAGACTAGTACCGCAATACATCTTAGCTTTGTGGGTCTAGTCTATAACCGCTCGGCAACCGTGGCGAGCAGACAACATACTCTATAAACGTACGTACGAGCAGGTAGATTTCCAATTTTCAGTTTTTAACGGATATATCCGTTTTGAAGTTATCAAAATGATTTCCACAAGTTGATCTGCGCATGTGAGCTTAACTGATAAACGGAAACTAAAAGAAATTTTAAATATAATAATTTTTAAATCGGTGCTAGCAGAGAACCAATAATTAGCACTTAGACCAAAATAACTCAATCTGACGTACCAATATTGAGAATCGACTTTGGGTAAGTTTTAAGATTTTTTTCTCAACATTCTAGGGACTGTATATTGCAACCCACTCAGTATTTGTTTGAAACCTTTTTCTTTTCCCCCAGGAAAACTTAATTCAGGGAGAGAGGGATAAAGATTCAGGGACAGCCTTTTTCTCTTATTTAGTTGTTGTGGTTGACAGTCAGCCAGCCTGCTAGAGCTTTTAATTAGAGCTGGTCTAAAGCTTTCTAGTAAACATCTGGTCCTGGCCAAACTAAACTTGAATTTCCTCAAAATTCGCAATGCCTTTGCCAAAAAGAAAAAGAAAATTCTAGAACAAAGTTTTTCTAAAATATAAAAAGTAATTTTCAAGAAATTATAAAACAATTTTCTTAAAAAAAAAAAAAAAATTTTAAAAGAAATGAGGAAAATAAAGGAAAAACAATTTTCCTAGACTGAACGCTGAAAAAAAGGACAGAGTATGAGAGGGAGAGAGAGACTCAGTAGCTGGAAAATCAAGTTTGTAAATTTATATAGATTAAACGGAAAAGAAATTAAAGGAGAAAGAATGGTCCAGGCAGATTGGCCGGAGAGGAAGAGCGAGAGAAGAAACTGATGTGAAGAAAAGGAGAGTGAAGTTGAAGAGGAGAAGCAGCGAGAAGGATGCGGTGGTACATTGCATGATTGTGTTCTTGTCTTGCGGGAGAGCCGAAGTGGAAGCTGTGGACAAGAAGGGAGGAGAGAAGTTAGTGATACCCTGTACAGAAATGGGGGGCCCAGCTGCTGCGATGTGAGCCTAAAGCAGATCTAAAACTAAATTAACCGACCAGCAAAGACCAAGAAGCAAGAAATGAACCTCTTAACGGCCCCCATCCTAAACTAAAAAAAAAACTAAATAATTTGTTGAGATTCATCAGTCAAACTGACTTACGGACTTTTACTTGGCCCCCCCCACTTCCGCCTTCAATCTCACTTCCTTTTTTTCGGTTTTATTTTCCGCTTCCCCTTCTTACATTACTTGTAATTCACGGACATGACGTCAACACTTATATTTTATTACAGCTTCTATCTTCTTCGTCTTCTTTATAAATTACACTTACACCATAATCATCTTCATACTAAAGATTGATTGCACAAGTAATTAAATAAATAGAAGGTTTACTCACTAGCTTTATTTTGTACTTTTTCCTTTAATATTACAAAAACAAAAATAAATTAGTATGAACACACTCGAAATTCTCAATTATAGAGAATAACTACCTTAACAACTGAGACAAATATGATGATTCTAGATGCAATAGTAAATGAAATATAGTAAGGTAAACTTTAGTAACATTTCGTTTTCCTTACACTTTGAGTCCTATTATCTCGATTTCTATCGAACGGAATTTTATGCAGTTTGGCACAATTGTAGAGAATAACTACCTTAACAATTGAGAGAAATATGATGATTCTAGATGCAAAAGTATAGGAAATATAGTATAGTAAACTTTAGTAACATTTCGTTTTCCTTACACTTTGAGTCCTATTATCTCGATTTCTATCGAACGGAATTCTTTGCAGTTTGGCACAATTATAAAGAATAACTACCTTAACAATTGAGAGAAATATGATGATTCTAGATGGAATAGTAAATGAAATATAGTAAGGTAAAGTTTTGTAACCTTTCGTTTTCCTTACAATTTGAGTCCTATTATCTCGATTTCTATCGAACGGAATTCTATGCAGTTTGGCACAATTATAGAGAATAACTACCTTAACAATTGAGAGAAATATGATGATTCTAGATGCAAAAGTATAGGAAATATAGTATAGTAAACTTTAGTAACCTTTCGTTTTCCTTAAACTTTGAGTCCTATTATCTCGATTTCTATCGAACGAAATTCTATGCATTTTGGCACAATTATAGAGAATAACTACCTTAACAATTGAGAGAAATATGATGATTCTAGATGCAAAAGTATAGAAAATATAGTATAGTAAACTTTAGTAACCTTTCGTTTTCCTTAAACTTTGAGTCCTATTATCTCGATTTCTATCGAACGGAATTCTATGCAGTTTGGCACAATTATAGAGAATAACTACCTTAACAATTGAGAGAAATATGATGATTCTAGATGCAATAGTAAATGAAATATAGTAAGGTAAACTTTAGTAACCTTTCGTTTTCCTTAAAATTTGAGTCCTATTATCTCCATTTCTATCGCACGGAATACTGAGTATTTTGGCACAATTATAAAGAATAACTACCTTAACAATTGAGAGAAATATGATGAATCTAGATGCAATAGTAAATAAAATATAGTAAGGTAAAGTTTTGTAACCTTTCGTTTTCCTTAAATTTTGAGTCCTATTATCTCGATTTCTATCGCACGGAATACTGAGTATTTTGGCACAATTATAGAGAATAACTACCTTAACAAATGAGAGAAATATGATGAATCTAGATGCAATAGTAAATGAAATATAGTAAGGTAAAGTTTTGTAACCTTTCGTTTTCCTTAAATTTTGAGTCCTATTATCTCGATTTCTATCGAACGGAATGCTATGCAGTTTGGCACAATTATAGAGAATAACTACCTTAACAATTGAGAGAAATATGATGATTCTAGATGTAATAGTAAATGAAATATAGTAAGGTAAAGTTTTGTAACCTTTCGTTTTCCTTAAACTTTGAGTCCTATTATCTCGACTTCTATCGCACGGAATTCTTTGTAGTTTGGCACAATTATAGAGAATAACGACCTTAACAATTGAGAGAAATATGATGATTCTAGATGCAATAGTAAATGAAATATAGTAAGGTAAAGTTTTGTAACCTTTCGTTTTCCTTAAACTTTGAGCTCTAATATCTCGATTTCTAACGAACGGAATACTGAGTATTTTGGCACAATTATAGAGAATAACTACCTTAACAATTGAGAGAAATATGATGATTCTAGATGCAATAGTAAATGAAATATAGTAAGGTAAAAATTTTGTAACCTTTCGTTTTCCTTAAACTTTGAGCTCTAATATCTCGATTTCTATTGCACAGAATACTATGTAGTTTGGCACAATTATAAAGAATAACTACCTTGACAATTGAGAGAAATATGATGATTCTAGATGCAATAGTAAATTAAATAAAGTAAGGTAAATTTTTGTAACCTTTCGTTTTCCTTAAACTTTGAGTCCTTTTATCTCGATTTCTATCGAACGGAATTCTATGCAGTTTGGCACAATTATAGAGAATAACTACCTTAACAATTGAGAGAAATATGATGATTCTATATGCAATAGTAAATGAAATATAGTAAGGTAAAGTTTTGTAACCTTTCGTTTTCCTTAAATTTGAGTCCTATTATCTCGATTTCTATCGAACGGAATTCTATGCAGTTTGGCACAATTATAAAGAATAACTACCTTAACAATTGAGAGAAATATGATGATTCTAGATGCAATAGTAAATGAAATATAGTAAGGTAAAGTTTTGTAACCTTTCGTATTCCTTAAACTTTGAGTCCTATTATCTCGATTTCTATTTCACGGAATACTATGTAGTTTGGCACAATTATAAAGAATAACTACCTTGACAATTGGGAGAAATATGATGATTCTAGATGCAATAGTAAATGAAATATAGTAAGGTAAAGTTTTGTAACCTTTCGTTTTCCTTAAACTTTGAGCTCTAATATCTCGATTTCTATCGCACGGAATACTGAGTATTTTGGCACATTTATAGAGAATAACTACCTTAACAATTGAGAGAAATATGATGATTCTAGATGCAATAGTAAATGAAATATAGTAAGGTAAACTTTAGTAACCTTTCGTTTTCCTTAAAATTTGAGTCCTATTATCTCCATTTCTATCGCACGGAATACTGAGTATTTTGGCACAATTATAAAGAATAACTACCTTAACAATTGAGAGAAATATGATGAATCTAGATGCAATAGTAAATAAAATATAGTAAGGTAAAGTTTTGTAACCTTTCGTTTTCCTTAAATTTTGAGTCCTATTATCTCGATTTCTATCGCACGGAATACTGAGTATTTTGGCACAATTATAGAGAATAACTACCTTAACAAATGAGAGAAATATGATGAATCTAGATGCAATAGTAAATGAAATATAGTAAGGTAAAGTTTTGTAACCTTTCGTTTTCCTTAAATTTTGAGTCCTATTATCTCGATTTCTATCGAACGGAATGCTATGCAGTTTGGCACAATTATAGAGAATAACTACCTTAACAATTGAGAGAAATATGATGATTCTAGATGTAATAGTAAATGAAATATAGTAAGGTAAAGTTTTGTAACCTTTCGTTTTCCTTAAACTTTGAGTCCTATTATCTCGACTTCTATCGCACGGAATTCTTTGTAGTTTGGCACAATTATAGAGAATAACGACCTTAACAATTGAGAGAAATATGATGATTCTAGATGCAATAGTAAATGAAATATAGTAAGGTAAAGTTTTGTAACCTTTCGTTTTCCTTAAACTTTGAGCTCTAATATCTCGATTTCTAACGAACGGAATACTGAGTATTTTGGCACAATTATAGAGAATAACTACCTTAACAATTGAGAGAAATATGATGATTCTAGATGCAATAGTAAATGAAATATAGTAAGGTAAAAATTTTGTAACCTTTCGTTTTCCTTAAACTTTGAGCTCTAATATCTCGATTTCTATTGCACAGAATACTATGTAGTTTGGCACAATTATAAAGAATAACTACCTTGACAATTGAGAGAAATATGATGATTCTAGATGCAATAGTAAATTAAATAAAGTAAGGTAAATTTTTGTAACCTTTCGTTTTCCTTAAACTTTGAGTCCTTTTATCTCGATTTCTATCGAACGGAATTCTATGCAGTTTGGCACAATTATAGAGAATAACTACCTTAACAATTGAGAGAAATATGATGATTCTATATGCAATAGTAAATGAAATATAGTAAGGTAAAGTTTTGTAACCTTTCGTTTTCCTTAAATTTGAGTCCTATTATCTCGATTTCTATCGAACGGAATTCTATGCAGTTTGGCACAATTATAAAGAATAACTACCTTAACAATTGAGAGAAATATGATGATTCTAGATGCAATAGTAAATGAAATATAGTAAGGTAAAGTTTTGTAACCTTTCGTATTCCTTAAACTTTGAGTCCTATTATCTCGATTTCTATTTCACGGAATACTATGTAGTTTGGCACAATTATAAAGAATAACTACCTTGACAATTGGGAGAAATATGATGATTCTAGATGCAATAGTAAATGAAATATAGTAAGGTAAAGTTTTGTAACCTTTCGTTTTCCTTAAACTTTGAGCTCTAATATCTCGATTTCTATCGCACGGAATACTGAGTATTTTGGCACATTTATAGAGAATAACTACCTTAACAATTGAGAGAAATATGATGATTCTAGATGCAATAGTAAATGAAATATAGTAAGGTAAAGTTTTGTAACCTTTCGTTTTCCTTAAACTTTGAGCTCTAATATCTCGATTTCTATTGCACGGAATACTATGTAGTTTGGCACAATTATAGAGAATAACTACCTTAACAATTGAGAGAAATATGATGATTCTAGATGTAATAGTAAATGAAATATAGTATGGTAAACTTTAGTAACATTTCGTTTACCTTACACTTTGAGTCCTATTATCTCGATTTCTATCGAACGGAATTCTATGCAGTTTGGCACAATTATAGAGAATAACTACCTTAACAATTGAGAGAAATATGATGATTCTAGATGCAATAGTAAATGAAATATAGTAAGGTAAAGTTTTGTAACCTTTCGTTTTCCTTAAATTTGAGTCCTATTATCTCGATTTCTATCGAACGGAATTCTATGCAGTTTGGCACAATTATAGAGAATAACTACCTTAACAATTGAGAGAAATATGATGATTCTAGATGCAATAGTAAATGAAATAGAGTAAAGTAAAGTTTTGTAACCTTTCGTTTTCCTTAAACTTTGAGTCCTATTATCTCGATTTCTATCGAACGGAATTCTATGCAGTTTTGCACAATTATAGAGAATAACTACCGTAACAATTGAGAGAAATATGATAATTCTAGATGTAATAGTAAATGAAATATAGTAAGGTAAACTTTTGTAACCTTTCGTTTTCCTTAAACTTTGAGTCCTATTATCTCGATTTCTATCGAACGGAATTCTATGTAGTTTGGCACAACTATAGAGAATAACTACCTTAACAATTGGGAGAAATATGATGATTCTATATGCAATAGTAAAAGAAATATAGTAAGGTAAAGTTTTGTAACCTTTCGTTTTCCTTAAACTTTGAGTCCTATTATCTCGATTTCTATCGAACGGAATTCTATGTAGTTTGGCACAACTATAGAGAATAACTACCTTAACAATTGGGAGAAATATGATGATTCTATATGCAATAGTAAAAGAAATATAGTAAGGTAAAGTTTTTTAACCTTTCGTTTTTCTTAAACTTTGAGTCCTATTATCTCTATTTCTATCGAACGGAATTCTATGCAGTTTGGCACAATTATAGAGAATAACTACCTTAACAATTGAGAGAAATATGATGATTCTAGATGCAATAGTAAATGTAATATAGTAAGGTAAAGTTTTGTAACCTTTCGTTTTCCTTAAACTTTGAGCTCTAATATCTCGATTTCTATTGCACGGAATACTATGTAGTTTGGCACAATTATAAAGAATAACTACCTTCACAATTGCGAGAAATATGATGATTCTATATGCAATAGTAAATGAAATATAGTAAGGTAAAGTTTTGTAACCTTTCGTTTTCCTTAAATTTGAGTCCTATTATCTCGATTTCTATCGAACGGAATTCTATGCAGTTTGGCACAATTATAAAGAATAACTACCTTAACAATTGAGAGAAATATGATGATTCTAGATGCAATAGTAAATGAAATATAGTAAGGTAAAGTTTTGTAACCTTTCGTATTCCTTAAACTTTGAGTCCTATTATCTCGATTTCTATTTCACGGAATACTATGTAGTTTGGCACAATTATAAAGAATAACTACCTTGACAATTGGGAGAAATATGATGATTCTAGATGCAATAGTAAATGAAATATAGTAAGGTAAAGTTTTGTAACCTTTCGTTTTCCTTAAACTTTGAGCTCTAATATCTCGATTTCTATCGCACGGAATACTGAGTATTTTGGCACATTTATAGAGAATAACTACCTTAACAATTGAGAGAAATATGATGATTCTAGATGCAATAGTAAATGAAATATAGTAAGGTAAAGTTTTGTAACCTTTCGTTTTCCTTAAACTTTGAGCTCTAATATCTCGATTTCTATTGCACGGAATACTATGTAGTTTGGCACAATTATAGAGAATAACTACCTTAACAATTGAGAGAAATATGATGATTCTAGATGTAATAGTAAATGAAATATAGTATGGTAAACTTTAGTAACATTTCGTTTACCTTACACTTTGAGTCCTATTATCTCGATTTCTATCGAACGGAATTCTATGCAGTTTGGCACAATTATAGAGAATAACTACCTTAACAATTGAGAGAAATATGATGATTCTAGATGCAATAGTAAATGAAATATAGTAAGGTAAAGTTTTGTAACCTTTCGTTTTCCTTAAATTTGAGTCCTATTATCTCGATTTCTATCGAACGGAATTCTATGCAGTTTGGCACAATTAAAAAGAATAACTACCTTAACAATTGAGAGAAATATGATGATTCTAGATGCAATAGTAATTGAAATATAGTAAGGTAAAGTTTTGTAACCTTTCGTATTCCTTAAACTTTGAGTCCTATTATCTCGATTTCTATTTCACGGAATACTATGTAGTGTGGCACAATTATAAAGAATAACTACCTTGACAATTGGGAGAAATATGATGATTCTAGATGCAATAGTAAATGAAATATAGTAAGGTAAAGTTTTGTAACCTTTCGTTTTCCTTAAATTTTGAGTCCTATTATCTCGATTTCTATCGAACGGAATTCTATGCAGTTTGGCACAATTATAGAGAATAACTACCTTAACAATTGAGAGAAATATGATGATTCTAGATGTAATAGTAAATGAAATATAGTAAGGTAAAGTTTTGTAACCTTTCGTTTTCCTTAAACTTTGAGCTCTAATATCTCGATTTCTATCGCACGGAATACTGAGTATTTTGGCACATTTATAAAGAATAACTACCTTAACAATTGAGAGAAATATGATGATTCTAGATGCAATAGTAAATGAAATATAGTAAGGTAAAGTTTTGTAACCTTTCGTTTTCCTTAAACTTTGAGCTCTAATATCTCGATTTCTATTGCACGGAATACTATGTAGTTTGGCACAATTATAGAGAATAACTACCTTAACAATTGAGAGAAATATGATGATTCTAGATGTAATAGTAAATGAAATATAGTATGGTAAACTTTAGTAACATTTCGTTTTCCTTACACTTTGAGTCCTATTATCTCGATTTCTATCGAACGGAATTCTATGCAGTTTGGCACAATTATAGAGAATAACTACCTTAACAATTGAGAGTTATATGATGATTCTAGATGCAATAGTAAATGAAATATAGTAAGGTAAACTTTAGTAACATTTCGTTTTCCTTACACTTTCAGTCCTATTATCTCGATTTCTATCGAACGGAATTCTTTGCAGTTTGGCACAATTATAAAGAATAACTACCTTGACAATTGAAAGAAATATGATGATTCTAGATGCAATAGTAAATGAAATATAGTAAGGTAAACTTTAGTAACCTTTCGTTTTCCTTAAACTTTGAGTCCTATTATCTCGATTTCTATCGCACGGAATACTGAGTATTTTGGCACAATTATAGAGAATAACTACCTTAACAATTGAGAGAAATATGATGAATCTAGATGCAATAGTAAATGAAATATAGTAAGGTAAAGTTTTGTAACCTTTCGTTTTCCTTAAACTTTGAGTCCTATTATCTCGATTTCTATCGAACGGAATGCTATGCAGTTTGGCACAATTATAGAGAATAACTACCTTAACAATTGAGAGAAATATGATGATTCTAGATGTAATAGTAAATGAAATATAGTAAGGTAAAGTTTTGTAACCTTTCGTTTTCCTTAAACTTTGAGTTATTATCTCGATTTCTATCGCACGGAATTCTTTGTAGTTTGGCACAATTATAGAGAATAACGACCTTAACAATTGAGAGAAATATGATGATTCTAGATGCAATAGTAAATGAAATATAGTAAGGTAAAGTTTTGTAACCTTTCGTTTTCCTTAAATTTTGAGTCCTATTATCTCGATTTCTATCGAACGGAATTCTATGCAGTTTGGCACAATTATAGAGAATAACAACCTTAACAATTGAGAGAAATATGATGATTCTAGATGTAATAGTAAATGAAATATAGTAAGGTAAAGTTTTGTAACCTTTCGTTTTCCTTAAATTTGAGTCCTATTATCTCGATTTCTATCGAACGGAATTCTATGCAGTTTGGCACAATTAAAAAGAATAACTACCTTAACAATTGAGAGAAATATGATGATTCTAGATGCAATAGTAATTGAAATATAGTAAGGTAAAGTTTTGTAACCTTTCGTATTCCTTAAACTTTGAGTCCTATTATCTCGATTTCTATTTCACGGAATACTATGTAGTGTGGCACAATTATAAAGAATAACTACCTTGACAATTGGGAGAAATATGATGATTCTAGATGCAATAGTAAATGAAATATAGTAAGGTAAAGTTTTGTAACCTTTCGTTTTCCTTAAATTTTGAGCTCTAATATCTCGATTTCTATCGCACGGAATACTGAGTATTTTGGCACATTTATAAAGAATAACTACCTTAACAATTGAGAGAAATATGATGATTCTAGATGCAATAGTAAATGAAATATAGTAAGGTAAAGTTTTGTAACCTTTCGTTTTCCTTAAACTTTGAGCTCTAATATCTCGATTTCTATTGCACGGAATACTATGTAGTTTGGCACAATTATAGAGAATAACTACCTTAACAATTGAGAGAAATATGATGATTCTAGATGTAATAGTAAATGAAATATAGTATGGTAAACTTTAGTAACATTTCGTTTTCCTTACACTTTGAGTCCTATTATCTCGATTTCTATCGAACGGAATTCTATGCAGTTTGGCACAATTATAGAGAATAACTACCTTAACAATTGAGAGTTATATGATGATTCTAGATGCAATAGTAAATGAAATATAGTAAGGTAAACTTTAGTAACATTTCGTTTTCCTTACACTTTCAGTCCTATTATCTCGATTTCTATCGAACGGAATTCTTTGCAGTTTGGCACAATTATAAAGAATAACTACCTTGACAATTGAAAGAAATATGATGATTCTAGATGCAATAGTAAATGAAATATAGTAAGGTAAACTTTAGTAACCTTTCGTTTTCCTTAAACTTTGAGTCCTATTATCTCGATTTCTATCGCACGGAATACTGAGTATTTTGGCACAATTATAGAGAATAACTACCTTAACAATTGAGAGAAATATGATGAATCTAGATGCAATAGTAAATGAAATATAGTAAGGTAAAGTTTTGTAACCTTTCGTTTTCCTTAAACTTTGAGTCCTATTATCTCGATTTCTATCGAACGGAATGCTATGCAGTTTGGCACAATTATAGAGAATAACTACCTTAACAATTGAGAGAAATATGATGATTCTAGATGTAATAGTAAATGAAATATAGTAAGGTAAAGTTTTGTAACCTTTCGTTTTCCTTAAACTTTGAGTTATTATCTCGATTTCTATCGCACGGAATTCTTTGTAGTTTGGCACAATTATAGAGAATAACGACCTTAACAATTGAGAGAAATATGATGATTCTAGATGCAATAGTAAATGAAATATAGTAAGGTAAAGTTTTGTAACCTTTCGTTTTCCTTAAATTTTGAGTCCTATTATCTCGATTTCTATCGAACGGAATTCTATGCAGTTTGGCACAATTATAGAGAATAACAACCTTAACAATTGAGAGAAATATGATGATTCTAGATGTAATAGTAAATGAAATATAGTAAGGTAAAGTTTTGTAACCTTTCGTTTTCCTTAAACTTTGAGCTCTAATATCTCGATTTCTATCGCACGGAATACTGAGTATTTTGGCACATTTATAGAGAATAACTACCTTAACAATTGAGAGAAATATGATGATTCTAGATGCAATAGTAAATGAAGTATAGTAAGGTAAAGTTTTGTAACCTTTCGTTTTCCTTAAACTTTGAGTCCTATTATCTCGATTTCTATCGAACGGAATGCTATGCAGTTTGGCACAATTATAGCGAATAACTACCTTAACAATTGAGAGAAATATGATGATTCTAGATGCAATAGTAAATGAAATATAGTAAGGTAAAGTTTTGTAACCTTTCGTTTTCCTTAAATTTTGAGCTCTAATATCTCGATTTCTATTGCACGGAATTCTATGTAGTTTGGCACAATTATAAAAAATAACTACCTTGACAATTGAGAGAAATATGATGATTCTAGATGCAATAGTAAATGAAATAGAGTAAGGTAAAGTTTTGTAACCTTTCGTTTTCCTTAAACTTTGAGTCCTATTATCTCGATTTCTATCGAATGGAATTCTATGCAGTTTGGCACAAGTATAGAGAATAACTACCGTAACAATTGAGAGAAATATGATAATTCTAGATGTAATAGTAAATGAAATATAGTAAGGTAAACTTTTGTAACCTTTCGTTTTCCTTAAAGTTTGAGTCCTATTATCTCGATTTCTATCGAACGGAATTCTATGTAGTTTGGCACAACTATAGAGTATAACTACCTTAACAATTGAGAGAAATATGATGATTCTATATGCAATAGTAAAAGAAATATAGTAAGGTAAAGTTTTGTAACCTTTCGTTTTCCTTAAACTTTGAGTCCTATTATCTCGATTTCTATCGAACGGAATTCTATGCAGTTTGGCACAATTATAGAGAATAACTACCTTAACAATTGAGAGAAATATGATGATTCTAGATGCAATAGTAAATGAAATATAGTAAGGTAAAGTTTTGTAACCTTTCGTATTCCTTAAACTTTGAGTCCTATTATCTCGATTTCTATCGCTCGGAATACTGAGTATTTTGGCACAATCATAGAGAATAACTACCTTAACAATTGAGAGAAATATGATGATTCTAGATGCAATAGTGAATGAAATATAGTAAGGTAAAGTTTTGTAACCTTTCGTTTTCCTTAAACTTTGAGCTCTAATATCTCGATTTCTATTTCACGGAATACTATGTAGTTTGGCACAATTATAAAGAATAACTACCTTGACAATTGGGAGAAATATGATGATTCTAGATGCAATAGTAAATGAAATATAGTAAGGTAAAGTTTTGTAACCTTTCGTTTTCCTTAAACTTTGAGTCCTATTATCTCGATTTCTATCGAACGGAATTCTATGTAGTTTGGCACAACTATAGAGAATAACTACCTTAACAATTGAGAGAAATATGATGATTCTATATGCAATAGTAAATGAAATATAGTAAGGTAATGTTTTGTAACCTTTCGTTTTCCTTAAAATTTGAGTCCTATTATCTCGATTTCTATCGAACGGAATTCTATGCAGTTTGGCACAATTATAGAGAATAACTACCGTAACAATTGAGAGAAATATGATAATTCTAGATGTAATAGTAAATGAAATATAGTAAGGTAAACTTTTGTAACCTTTCGTTTTCCTTAAACTTTGAGTCCTATTATCTCGATTTCTATCGAACGGAATTCTATGTAGTTTGGCACAACTATAGAGAATAACTACCTTAACAATTGAGAGAAATATGATGAATCTAGATGCAATAGTAAATGAAATATAGTAAGGTAAAATTTTGTAACCTTTCGTTTTCCTTAAACTTTGAGTCCTATTATCTCGATTTCTATCGAACGGAATTCTATGCAGTTTGGCACAATTATAGAGAATAACTACCTTAACAATTGAGAGAAATATGATGATTCTAGATGCAATAGTAAATGAAATAGAGTGAAGTAAAGTTTTGTAACCTTTCGTTTTCCTTAAACTTTGAGTCCTATTATCTCGATTTCTATCGAACGGAATTCTATGCAGTTTTGCACAATTATAGAGAATAACTACCGTAACAATTGAGAGAAATATGATAATTCTAGATGTAATAGTAAATGAAATATAGTAAGGTAAACTTTTGTAACCTTTCGTTTTCCTTAAACTTTGAGTCCTATTATCTCGATTTCTATCGAACGGAATTCTATGTAGTTTGGCACAACTATAGAGAATAACTACCTTAACAATTGGGAGAAATATGATGATTCTATATGCAATAGTAAAAGAAATATAGTAAGGTAAAGTTTTGTAACCTTTCGTTTTCCTTAAACTTTGAGTCCTATTATCTCGATTTCTATCGAACGGAATTCTATGTAGTTTGGCACAACTATAGAGAATAACTACCTTAACAATTGGGAGAAATATGATGATTCTATATGCAATAGTAAAAGAAATATAGTAAGGTAAAGTTTTTTAACCTTTCGTTTTTCTTAAACTTTGAGTCCTATTATCTCTATTTCTATCGAACGGAATTCTATGCAGTTTGGCACAATTATAGAGAATAACTACCTTAACAATTGAGAGAAATATGATGATTCTAGATGCAATAGTAAATGTAATATAGTAAGGTAAAGTTTTGTAACCTTTCGTTTTCCTTAAACTTTGAGCTCTAATATCTCGATTTCTATTGCACGGAATACTATGTAGTTTGGCACAATTATAAAGAATAACTACCTTCACAATTGCGAGAAATATGATGATTCTAGATGCAATAGTAAATGAAATATAGTAAGGTAAAGTTTTGTAACCTTTCGTTTTCCTTAAACTTTGAGCTCTAATATCTCGATTTCTATTTCACGGAATACTATGTAGTTTGGCACAATTATAAAGAATAACTATCTTGACAATTGGGAGAAATATGATGATTCTAGATGCAATAGTAAATGAAATATAGTAAGGTAAAGTTTTGTAACCTTTCGTTTTCCTTAAACTTTGAGTCCTATTATCTCGATTTCTATCGAACGGAATTCTATGCAGTTTGGCACAATTATACAGAATACCTACCTTAACATTTGAGAGAAATATGATGATTCTAGATGTAATAGTAAATGAAATATAGTAAGGTAAAGTTTTGTAACCTTTCGTTTTCCTTACACATTGAGCTCTAATATCTCGATTTCTATCGCACGGAATACTAAGTATTTTGGCACAATTATAGAGAATAACTACCTTAACAATTGAGAGAAATATGATGATTCTAGATGCAATAGTAAATGAAATATAGTAAGGTAAAGTTTTGTAACCTTTCGTTTTACTTAAACTTTGAGCTCTAATATCTCGATTTCTATTGCACGGAATACTATGCAGTTTGGCACAATTATAATGAATAACTACCTTGACAATTGAGAGAAATATGATGATTCTAGATGCAATAGTAAATGAAATATAGTAAGGTAAAGTTTTGTAACCTTTCGTTTTCCTTAAACTTTGAGCTCTAATATCTCGATTTCTATCGCACGGAATACTGAGTATTTTGGCACAATTATAGAGAATAACTACCTTAACAATTGAGAGAAATATGATGAATCTAGATGTAATAGTAAATGAAGTATAGTAAGGTAAAGTTTTGTAACCTTTCGTTTTCCTTAAACTTTGAGTCCTATTATCTCGATTTCTATCGAACGGAATGCTATGCAGTTTGGCACAATTATAGCGAATAACTACCTTAACAATTGAGAGAAATATGATGATTCTAGATGCAATAGTAAATGAAATATAGTAAGGTAAAGTTTTGTAACCTTTCGTTTTCCTTAAATTTTGAGCTCTAATATTTCGATTTCTATTGCACGGAATTCTATGTAGTTTGGCACAATTATAAAAAATAACTACCTTGACAATTGAGAGAAATATGATGATTCTAGATGCAATAGTAAATGAAATAGAGTAAGGTAAAGTTTTGTAACCTTTCGTTTTCCTTAAACTTTGAGTCCTATTATCTCGATTTCTATCGAATGGAATTCTATGCAGTTTGGCACAAGTATAGAGAATAACTACCGTAACAATTGAGAGAAATATGATAATTCTAGATGTAATAGTAAATGAAATATAGTAAGGTAAACTTTTGTAACCTTTCGTTTTCCTTAAAGTTTGAGTCCTATTATCTCGATTTCTATCGAACGGAATTCTATGTAGTTTGGCACAACTATAGAGTATAACTACCTTAACAATTGAGAGAAATATGATGATTCTATATGCAATAGTAAAAGAAATATAGTAAGGTAAAGTTTTGTAACCTTTCGTTTTCCTTAAACTTTGAGTCCTATTATCTCGATTTCTATCGAACGGAATTCTATGCAGTTTGGCACAATTATAGAGAATAACTACCTTAACAATTGAGAGAAATATGATGATTCTAGATGCAATAGTAAATGAAATATAGTAAGGTAAAGTTTTGTAACCTTTCGTATTCCTTAAACTTTGAGTCCTATTATCTCGATTTCTATCGCTCGGAATACTGAGTATTTTGGCACAATCATAGAGAATAACTACCTTAACAATTGAGAGAAATATGATGATTCTAGATGCAATAGTGAATGAAATATAGTAAGGTAAAGTTTTGTAACCTTTCGTTTTCCTTAAACTTTGAGCTCTAATATCTCGATTTCTATTTCACGGAATACTATGTAGTTTGGCACAATTATAAAGAATAACTACCTTGACAATTGGGAGAAATATGATGATTCTAGATGCAATAGTAAATGAAATATAGTAAGGTAAAGTTTTGTAACCTTTCGTTTTCCTTAAACTTTGAGTCCTATTATCTCGATTTCTATCGAACGGAATTCTATGTAGTTTGGCACAACTATAGAGAATAACTACCTTAACAATTGAGAGAAATATGATGATTCTATATGCAATAGTAAATGAAATATAGTAAGGTAATGTTTTGTGACCTTTCGTTTTCCTTAAACTTTGAGTCCTATTATCTCGATTTCTATCGAACGGAATTCTATGCAGTTTGGCACAATTATAGAGAATAACTACCTTAACAATTGAGAGAAATATGATGATTCTAGATGTAATAGTGAATGAAATATAGTAAGGTGAAGTTTTGTAACCTTTCGTTTTCCTTAAACTTTGAGCTCTAATATCTCGATTTCTATTGCACGGAATACTATGTAGTTTGGCACAATTATAAAGAATAACTACCTTGACAATTGAGAGAAATATGATGATTCTAGATGCAATAGTAAATGAAATATAGTAAGGTAAAGTTTTGTAACCTTTCGTTTTCCTTAAACTTTGAGCTCTAATATTTCGATTTTTATTGCACGGAATTTTATGTAGTTTGGCACAATTATAAAGAATAACTACCTTGACAATTGAGAGAAATATGATGATTCTAGATGCAATAGTAAATGAAATAGAGTAAGGTAATGTTTTGTAACCTTTCGTTTTCCTTAAAATTTGAGTCCTATTATCTCGATTTCTATCGAACGGAATTCTATGCAGTTTGGCACAATTATAGAGAATAACTACCGTAACAATTGAGAGAAATATGATAATTCTAGATGTAATAGTAAATGAAATATAGTAAGGTAAACTTTTGTAACCTTTCGTTTTCCTTAAACTTTGAGTCCTATTATCTCGATTTCTATCGAACGGAATTCTATGTAGTTTGGCACAACTATAGAGAATAACTACCTTAACAATTGAGAGAAATATGATGAATCTAGATGCAATAGTAAATGAAATATAGTAAGGTAAAATTTTGTAACCTTTCGTTTTCCTTAAACTTTGAGTCCTATTATCTCGATTTCTATCGAACGGAATTCTATGCAGTTTGGCACAATTATAGAGAATAACTACCTTAACAATTGAGAGAAATATGATGATTCTAGATGTAATAGTGAATGAAATATAGTAAGGTAAAGTTTTGTAACCTTTCGTTTTCCTTAAACTTTGAGCTCTAATATCTCGATTTCTATCGCACGGAATACTGAGTATTTTGGCACAATTATAGAGAATAACTACCTTAACAATTGAGAGAAATATGATGATTCTAGATGCAATAGTAAATGAAATATAGTAAGGTAAAGTTTTGTAACCTTTCGTTTTCCTTAAACTTTGAGCTCTAATATCTCGATTTCTATTGCACGGAATACTATGTAGTTTGGCACAATTATAGAGAATAACTACCTTAACAATTGAGAGAAATATGATGATTCTAGATGCAATAGTAAATGAAATATAGTAAGGTGAAGTTTTGTAACTTTTCGTTTTCCTTAAACTTTGAGCTCTAATATCTCGATTTCTATTGCACGGAATACTATGTAGTTTGGCACAATTATAAAGAATAACTACCTTGACAATTGAGAGAAATATGATGATTCTAGATGCAATAGTAAATGAAATATAGTAAGGTAAAATTTTGTAACCTTTCGTTTTCCTTAAACTTTGAGCTCTAATATCTCGATTTCTATTTCACGGAATTCTATGCAGTTTGGCACAATTATAGAGAATAACTACCTTAACAATTGAGAGAAATATGATGAATCTAGATGCAATAGTAAATGAAATATAGTAAGGTAAAATTTTGTAACCTTTCGTTTTCCTTAAACTTTGAGTCCTATTATCTCGATTTCTATCGAACGGAATGCTATGCAGTTTGGCACAATTATAGAGAATAACTACCTTAACAATTGAGAGAAATATGATGATTCTAGATGCAATAGTAAATGAAATATAGTAAGGTAAAGTTTTGTAACCTTTCGTTTTCCTTAAACTTTGAGCTCTAATATCTCGATTTCTATCGCACGGAATACTGAGTATTTTGGCACAATTATAGAGAATAACTACCTTAACAATTGAGAGAAATATGATGATTCTAGATGCAATAGTAAATGAAATATAGTAAGGTAAAATTTTGTAACCTTTCGTTTTCCTTAAACTTTGAGCTGTAATATCTCGATTTCTATCGCACGGAATACTGAGTATTTTGGCACAATTATAGAGAATAACTACCTTAACAATTGAGAGAAATATGATGATTCTAGATGCAATAGTAAATGAAATATAGTAAGGTAAAGTTTTGTAACCTTTCGTTTTCCTTAAACTTTGAGCTCTAATATCTGGATTTCTATTGCACGGAATACTATGTAGTTTGGCACAATTATAGAGAATAACTACCTTAACAATTGAGAGAAATATGATGATTCTAGATGCAATAGTAAATGAAATATAGTAAGGTGAAGTTTTGTAACTTTTCGTTTTCTTTAAACTTTGAGCTCTAATATCTCGATTTCTATTGCACGGAATACTATGTAGTTTGGCACAATTATAAAGAATAACTACCTTGACAATTGAGAGAAATATGATGATTCTAGATGCAATAGTAAATGAAATATAGTAAGGTAAAATTTTGTAACCTTTCGTTTTCCTTAAACTTTGAGCTCTAATATCTCGATTTCTATCGCACGGAATACTGAGTATTTTGGCACAATTATAGAGAATAACTACCTTAACAATTGAGAGAAATATGATGATTCTAGATGCAATAGTAAATGAAATATAGTAAGGTAAAGTTTTGTAACCTTTCGTTTTCCTTAAACTTTGAGCTCTAATATCTCGATTTCTATTGCACGGAATACTATGTAGTTTGGCACAATTATAGAGAATAACTACCTTAACAATTGAGAGAAATATGATGATTCTAGATGCAATAGTAAATGAAATATAGTAAGGTGAAGTTTTGTAACTTTTCGTTTTCCTTAAACTTTGAGCTCTAATATCTCGATTTCTATTGCACGGAATACTATGTAGTTTGGCACAATTATAAAGAATAGCTACCTTGACAATTGAGAGAAATATGATGATTCTAGATGCAATAGTAAATGAAATATAGTAAGGTAAAATTTTGTAACCTTTCGTTTTCCTTAAACTTTGAGCTCTAATATCTCGATTTCTATTTCACGGAATTCTATGCAGTTTGGCACAATTATAGAGAATAACTACCTTAACAATTGAGAGAAATATGATGAATCTAGATGCAATAGTAAATGAAATATAGTAAGGTAAAGTTTTGTAACCTTTCGTTTTCATCAAACTTTGAGCTCTAATATCTCGATTTCTATCGCATGGAATTGTACGCATTTTACGCATACTGTATATTTTACTGAATATTTTTTGTTAGTATTCGCGTCTCATGTATTAGATTTGTGTTAAATAAATGTGGCAATGAATTACAACTGTGTTTCAAAACGAATGTTATTAGTAAACACAATGATGGAAGGTATAACGAAAGATTTTAGAATAATATGTTTTCTTAAATATGGTGGATATATTCTCCGTTATCTTCTTAAAGGCGGGTTGTTGTGATTTTATTTTTTAAACTCAGTGTACTAATTGAGCCTTTGTAGATTTACTTTTGGTTGAAAAGTTTACCGAAAAAATTCGACAATAGGGTATATTGTTTCTAAAGTGATATGTATTAAATAATACTGATACTTCCGTTGACTGAGGATGGATTTTTGTAAATGAAAATGTCGTGCGTGTGTAAAAACTTTATCTAATCCTCATAATTGTGAAATGAGGTTTAGAGGAGCCGATTGGATTGGTCGACAAGAGGAATCTTGATTGTCGGTACTAAGATGATGATTATTGTGTTATGAGGTGTAGTGGGAGTGAGCGAGGTGGCTCCCGTAAACGATCCGGTCATAAAAGGAAGAAAAGCTTCGAATGACTGGCTTTACAGTTAAAGAAGAAGAAGAGTATTACCTTCCTAGTCATGACGACCAAAGTGATGTTGGGCGAGGCGGTCTCATAGAATGCGGTACTGTCCGTGATGTTGATACCCCCAGATGGTGTCCATTCACCAACTTTCCTCAGCTCTTCTCGTTTCAATTTGAGCAGATCCAGTTTGAAATTGCTGCGCTTTCCTTCGTTAAACTGTATCCGGCCAGTCAGTCCATTGACAGTTACCTGCGCATCAAAGCTATACACGTGTGAAATTTAATCAGAAATTACAAAAACTAATTTTAGGATAAGAGTAAAAAAAACAAAACAGATTCGGCAGAGTGTCCAGAATTCGATTCTACAGATATTTGGAAGCTTCAAGTATATTTCTATAATACTAGAAGAATTGTTTAGATACTTGGGATGAATTATTAGTTTCCATTAGGGAGAATGTTATGTAGTTAAATTACCATTCACTCCTTTATTAACGTTTCGGGAGTCTCTATATTAGAATAAAGGGAGCGGCATATAAGACCTTCTTTTTCACAGGAGAAAACAATTTTCTTTGTCATCGGCGTAGGTTAAAAGTATGAGATGGGGTAGCAGTAGCAGCGGTGTAAATAACATTGTGTAAGGACCTTTCCCTTGGGAAACCCCAGTGCACGAACTGAGAAGGAGAGTGGATATTTTCACAAGTGACAATAAAAATGAAGAGATGCAATTAGATATGCTGTAGCATGCACTTGAGTTAGCTTGCAATTATTGGATTATTTCAATTTATTACTTTTAAATAATTGCTTGCCTGCTTCCGTAATTTGAAGTAAACCAGCTGGCAGGTCCATTTTACTAGACTACATATTTCCTGTAAGGTGGCGGCTAATATTCATTATATTTTATTTTACAGTTCACATTAACATTGCAAAGCAGGAAAATTGAAAGTTACTTAAAAACAGATTTAATGGTGTTTTTCTTTTATCCAATTGGAGTTGAAATAGCAGTAACAAGAGAGAAACATAATTAGATTGGAGCATCCATTTGGTTAAAATTGTAGATAAGGGATGTCTAGTTAAAAGTAGAAAAATAGATAAAGGGGAAAAACCCAGGACAATTTGGGACCAGAGTGTTAGTGTGGATGCGGCGTCTTTGAAATGGAAAACAGATATACACACATACATTGGGCAACAAAAATTATAATACACGCAATGAAGTATTAGTAAAAGCTCTAAGGAAAAATGGAAAATTCTAGGGGGACTGTTGTAAACAAGAACTGTGAAAGCTTTTATTTTCCATCCAAAAAGAAAAAGATATTGGCCTTTATCCAAAGCACAATTTTCCCCAAACTAAACCAGAAGTGTGTGGTGGGTACGGCTATAAACATTGACATAAAGTGATGTTGGAAAAACTATAAGGAAATTTCCACTTTCTTTTGTATAGGCTTTTCCTTCTTTTCTTTTCCTTCGTTACATTCACCTCCTGTCACCGTCTCTTTGTCTTCCAATTTTATCCCTATATTTTCTTACGCACACCACTTATTTGATATAAGAGAATTTTCCACATGGTTACTTATACGTAGAGCTGAAGTTTTCTAAACTTGGTTTTTCCTTCATTTTTCATATTCTATTTTTGTATTAATTAATAAAATTTTATTACTATAATAATGAAAATTTTCTGAAAGTGGAAAAACTTTAGTAGAAAACAAGGTATATGTATTTATTGGCGAGAAAGTCGTATGTACGAGGGTCGTTTGAAAAGTCCGTGCAAAAATAAAAACTACTTAATTTTTGGGGGTAAACCTTTTTTATTTTTCAACATAGTCTCCTTTTAGGCTTATACACTTCGTCCAACGCTGCTCTAGTTTGTTGATCCCTTCCGAATAATAGGATTTGTCCAAGTCTAAAAAATAGCCATTCATTTCTGCAATCACTTCCTCGTTTGAATAAAATCTTTTTCCCGCCAGCCATTTCTTCATATTGGGGAACAAATAGTAGTCCGAGGGAGCCAAGTCTGGAGAATAGGGGGGATGTGAAACGAGTTGGAACCCTATTTCCATTAATTTGGCGACTACAACTGCTGAGGTGTGAGCTGGTGCGTTGTCGTGATGGAAAAGGACTTTTTGTGGGCCAATCGTGGGCGTTTTTCTTGCAGCTCGGTTTTCAAACGGTCCAATAACGATGAATAATATGCACTTGTAATAGTTTTACCCTTTTCCAGATAGTCGATGAGGATTATTCCTTGCGAATCCCAAAAGACAGTCGCCATAATCTTTCCGGCCGAAGGAACGGTCTTCGCCTTTTTTAGCGCAGATTCCCCCTTGGTAACCCATTATTTAGATTGTTTTTTGGTCTCAGGAGTGTAGTGATGTATCCATGTTTCATCCACAGTGACGAAACGACGCTTAAAGTCCTGCGGATTCTTCTGGAACAGCTGCAAACCGTCCTTGCAACACTTCACACGATTTCGTTTTTGGTCAAGCGTGAGCAATCGCGGCACCCATCTTGCGGATACCTTTGTCGTGTCCAAATGTTCATGCAAAATATTATGTACCCGTTCATTCGAGATGCCCACAGCACTAGCAATCTCACGCACCTTCACTCTTCTGTCATCCATCACCATATCATGGATTTTATCTATGATTTCTGGAGTAGTAACCTCAACAGGGCGTCCAGAACGTTCAGCGTCACTTGTGGCCATATGGCCACTCCGAAAATTTTGAAACCACTTATAAACTGTTCTAATCGAAGGTGCAGAGTCACCATAATGTTTATCAAGCTTCTCGTTAGTCTCCTGAGGCGTTTTGCCTTTCATAAAGTAGTGATTAATCAACACACGAAATTCTTTTTCGTCCATTTTTTGAAAATCACTCGACTTCCTCGATTCAAACGAATGCTAAACACAAAGAAATAGACCGATGTGGCTGAAACTTGGTTTGTGTTCTTCCAAGAGATGCTACTAACTAAACATAACCTCGATACGCGCCAGTAGTGCTATCTCTCTGACTTTGCACGGACTTTTCAAACGACCCTCGGATGTTTAGGTTAGGTTATTTATCCCGGGGTTGAAAGAATCTTTATACGAATATTGCAACCCGATTAGGTTAATTATATTTAGTTCTAGTTTATTTTAGGATGTGCAGGAATATTAGTTCAAAGTACTGCACATCCAACTACTAGTAGAGTAAATAGCCTCCTCGGATTTAGTATAAAATAAAGCCCAAGCAAACAATAAATGTAGAAGTTATAAGGACCCAGTATTACTTTTGGTTTTCCCTAAAATGAATATAATAGCATACAATTAAAATTATTTATTCAGATATAGGATATTTGTAATAAAAGTTAGTGTAGTCAAGGGATGACACAATCATATTCCACCCTTCGACGACAAGGTCGATGAAATAAGAGGAGATATGTGAAGACACTCTTGCAGACCCAGGCTGAACCCTAACTTGTTGAGCAAGGTGTAGTGATTGGAAGCTATGGGTTCTGCACACGTGTCATCCCAGCTCGTGTAGTATAAGGTAAGAGGAAGAAGCTTGATATGGGCGCTAATGACCGTAGAAGTCGATGCGCCGGAAATAAAAATCAAGAGTCAAGAGAAGCTGAGAAAATGCGACAGAATTAATTAATATAGAAATGGCGTGCAAGGTGGGTGTAAAAGGTAAAGGTTCACGTAGATAAAGGACAAAGGCTGATAGTAACCAGCTTAGTTACATTTAAGGATTATACAAGAAACTCACCAGCTACCTGAGTTCACCATTATATGTAGTTTCGACATTCTACCACTATTTACCGTTCAATGTTCTCTTAATCTTGAATCCTAATTTGATTGGCGAGTTCAGAAACTGTAATTATCTCTCGTTAATTTTGAGTTAATGACATAAACTATCCTTTTACAAGAAGATATTATATGTTGATTCGATCAGCAACAGTAACTACCAAGTTTTACACCATTTCTTCATACTGTGAGGTGAGCTAGAGTATTCTAACTAACTGGGAAAGTGGTACTATTCTAACTAATGCATAACTGACGATACACAGACGATAACTAAAGTACAAATTAAGTTGTAGTATCTAACGTGGATAATGTATCCCATCTTGTGAAGCCTCTGGCATCTCTGGAATTCTATCCTTCGCTGTGAACTAGGGTGAAGGACTTTAAGCAATGTATAATGGTTGCAGGGGTTAATAGCTTGTGAAACCGGAAGCAGAAGTGAAGACGAGACACTTTAAAGGGGTGAAGGTACCTATGAGGGGAGGAGAGAGAGAGAGAGAGAGAGAGAGCGGAACAAAAATCAATTCTCCTGTGGCAAAAGTTTCGCAAACAAAGCGACGTGGCATTCAAGTGACGTGGGGCCTCAAATGGCGTATTTCCTGTGGGAAGTCAGAGCAAAAAATTAGCACGATTGCAATGTTGCAGATTTTGCCCGAATGCTCTCACCTGTAGCTAAGAGAAAGTAGCAAAGGTCCTCTCTCTTTTCATCCTAAACAACTACAGTGCAACCTCGGTTAACCGGGATCATGTTGAGTCATCATAAGAACACCTGGATCGGCGCCGAAAACAAAAGTTAATTTTCGGTGGCGAAAGGAAAATTTTTTTTGTCTTCCGGTGTAACATAATTGTAGGCGTGGCAGCAACTCTTTTATACCTGATTTTCTTGAAGGACCCATCATGTATGTATGTAAGACACTACTAAGACCCATCTGGACCTACGTAGCTGAGCTGTGGGGTTCTGCGAAACCTTCCAATATCCAAAGAATCCAATCCTTTCAATCTAAAGTCCTTCAGCATATCGTCAAACGCTCCTTATTATGTATCCAATTTAACCCTCCACACAGACCTCAATATCCCTTTTGTCAATTGACCTAATCCATTCTCGCTCCCTTAATTTCCTTAATAGCCCTAACCATACATCCTAATCTTCACTGCATAAGCCTTATCCACACAACAACCCATCCCGACAGTCCTCTACGATGCCCGGAAACGACGTTGGCCCCGCGACCTTTTACCAATTTGCTAAACTTCCTTCCAACCTCTAGAGAGTTCCAGCATTGGCTGGTGGTCCCTCTCAGCATGCCTTCCCGATTGTGGCGCTGGATCCTCGGATTCAGCCTACAATCTGTGCATAACTAAATGAAGATCACATTTACATAATGTATATATATATATGTACAGGCTGTAAATAAATTAAAAAAAAAAAAAATGTATGTATGTAAAAACCCAAACTATGGCGCAATTAGTACTGAATTTCTTGGGATTTACCACGGTCTTAGTACAAAAGACAATGGGATTTACGTGTGGTAAATGGTTGATTTTCAACTTCACGGTTATATGTAATATTTTTATGGATAATTACCGTCATTATTTTATTATCTTCCCGGTGAATACTGTGTATTCGGTTTAACCGGGATTTCAGTTTTGCCGGGGTAGGTGTAGCCGGAGGTCAGCCCGGTTAGCCGGAGGTTGTGCTGTAATTCAATGCTAATTCTATTTGAATGGCCATTTCATCAAAAGTTTCCATAGAAATTTAATATTAATATTATTACGAACGAAGAAAACTTTTATCATTAGAAAATTAATGAATAAAAACAATATATGGAACTAGAAGTAGCCTTAAAAGGATGAGTAGGCGGAAGTGAAATTAATGATGTAGAGAAGTGGAATATAGAAGAGAAGACTTCCTGTACAAAGTGAACAAAATTTCCAAAAGGCAATGGAGATTGTTCGTAGTAACATCTTGTTTTCTGGGAGTTTAAAATAATAAATTGGGAATGAAAATGAGGATACGGAGGTGGGAAATAGAAGTTAAGGTCGAGAAGTGTCGAGGCTGAAGAAGGTTGACTGATACCGGAGGTCTGAAAGTTTTGAGAAGGAAAAGTGGGCGAATCAATGCCGGAGTTCCTGAAGTGTTAGAGTACGCTCTAACGAGCAGCGCCGGGATTCTCCATGCCTTCCAGTGGTTTTGCTCCAGAACTTACTTCCCTGTATTACTTTCCGCCCTGCTGTTTTTCCCTTGTCTCTCATCTCTGTAATACCTCTCACCCTCTCTCTGTCTCTCCTTTATCAAATTTATTCCACACAATCACCCATTAATAACTGGTTGACTAACAACCAACCAACTTGGAGACTGGACCCCTGGAGGGCTAGCCACTTCCTAAATATTCATCTCTTCTCCAAACTGTGCTCAGCACCTGAAAACCCTCTTTTCCCTTCAGGTAAGCTTTTAACTGGCCGTAATTTCAACAGTTTTTCAAGTGGTTCCCTTTTCCATGTCACAGAGGTTCTCTGTGTCACTCCTCCTCCTACTAAAAATTGAAATGGTTCCAAATCACCCTCCTCATACTACTACATTCTGCCTATTATTCAGTTCGTAATTAAAATCTTTGAACATTTAATATTCTCTGTAAATCGTCCATTACAGTAATTAAGGGTACTTTATAATTGCAAATTTTAATCACTTTGAAATTTGGGCCTCATTTTATAATTCAAAGCTAATTATTTGCATATTTTCATTTGATCTTACTACCGGGAAAGCACTGCGACCTTTTCGCCATGTACCTCAAAATTTACGTGCATACAAATAAAAATGTTTTTTCCCCAATTGGAGTTCGTCGGGAGGTCTGTTCCCACTCCTGAAAAACGGAAAATCGCAGATAGCTCAAATTTGATATATCGATTAGATGCATTCAAGTGAGCCGATAATAAAGGTGTACGATAAAATCGATTAACCAGAAGTTACCTAAACAACCATGGTTTAAGGGAACTGTCACTAATAAATGGGTTGTTACGACAATAAGCAGGCTGAGAGCGAACCACGCGGTGTGTGTGTGTGTGTGGATCCGTATCTTCAAAGGATCAACAAAAGGTCCTTCTTTACGTGGATTGCAATGAGGAGGAGGACTTCAGGACAATATAATAATGATATGTCCACGTTATGTAGTAGAAAGGAAACGAATGTTTGACGACATATACAGGTATTTAGATGCACCATTTCGCTATGAAGACATAATATTCTCCACCAACATCTATGTGCTTAAATCTATAGCAGAGCTAGCAATGAAATATGAATGTATTTAAAAGCTATAGCCGATTAGAATGATTGGAAGAAAATGATCAGAGAAGGATTACGGTGATTTTAATTTCGGTTAAGCTATAAGGATGGCAGGAATATAGAGTACTGATCCATCCATTAGCTGTAAGTTTGTATGTAAATAGTTGTATGTAGTAGAGGGATGAATGTGTGAAGCGAATGTATTTATAAGTAAGAATGGAGAGTGAGTGATATTCTAGTGAAAAGCACCTAGACGATGCTGGCTGTATGGCGGAAGCCAATGCCCCCCAAAAAAAACCAAAAAAAAACCGGAAGCACAATTTGTTTGCTTTATAACAGCGATTAAAAAAAAAGAGAAGATTTTCAAAGTCAAACTTTACAGAACCGGAAGAACTTATTCACTAAAGATTAAATTAACTCTAAAGTTATGTTTTCACTTCACCAATATTTCCGTCTCGCTTTTTCTAACTCACTAAGTTCAGCAAGTTTATTGCGTGACGAAAACATTGGTGAACTCAAGATTACTCTGCACTAAACTATTTAATCTACCGCTGAGGATGGATGAAAAATCAGAAAAGCGGTCAGGGATAAACAATGGACATGCGCACTAAGATGGATAAAATCAAACAGGCAATGTGAAATTTTTAAAATTACTTCTTTACGTTTTACTCACAGAATTAATATAGTTGTAGACGCTGCTACCATCCTGCCATGGTATTTCCAGATCGCAGGACAGATTGGCCGGTTTAAGGACATGGGACGCTTCCAGCGAGGATAATCCAGCGGCGAATACGTGCACCGAATCGAATACTAAAGCTGGTTCCGCCTGAAAAAAACATTGAATGAATAATATAGTTATGTAATAAAAAAAAAAGAAGGTCAATTTTTACGCGGAACAAATACGAGTATTTTTGTATGGACGATTGGATGTTGGTAAAACTGTACTATTCAATAAGCTGCCGGTTATCCAGAATTAAGTACACTACAATTGCCTGGGAATCACTGCGGAGCTGGGCAGTACCCTGGTTCAAAGGAATTTGCAGATAGAGCAGCCTCCACACTTTTCTGGAAAATATGGGAAAGTGAAAACTCAATTTTGGAAAATTTGACACCATCACGATACTTCCTGTTTTATCTAGCTCAGAAACAGGAAGTAAATATTCTAAATTAAAAAATGCAGGATATCCGTAGAGTACAGTTTAGAACAGGTTGCATTTCCTTTTTATAACAAATATTTTCGGATTTTATTTTCTTTTTTTTTTTATTAAATTTTCACAAATTTTAATTAAATTCTTGGCAATAATTTTCCTATCAAAGTGTAATATCTACAACAACAACAGCAGCAGCAACAACAACAACTATAACAATAAACATTTTAGCCTTCATCTTGTTGCATAAATGTATTAAATGGTTTTTAATAAAAGCAGAAAACAATATGTACGCTTTTAGGGGAAATGGTTGTTTTAAAGAAAAATTTTAATAATGGGAAAAGCTATATGTTAGAATGGCTTAGCTTTTCCGGCTGGACGGCTAAATCTATTTAGTTGTTATAGTTAATATGGCGGCCATTATTATAACGTTAAATATTATGACGCGTTATTTTTTTAATATTACACATTGCAGGTAGTTTTATCAGTTTGTTGTAGATATTTCGACTTCCAAATTATGTTTCCCTCTCGTACTACATCTGCTCACTGAGTGTGGGTGTTGTACGGCTCTACACTGAACTGGTTAGTCTATAAATATTAATTTATCTAATATGAGTATGCAATATATACGAGGTGTGGCCATTAAATAGCGAGACACTGATGCTGCTACAGAAGAACTATGCATGCGCCAAATCCTAACGACCGCGACAGCTGTGCAGCGTAAAGCCTTCTCTTTTGATTGCAGCGTCCCCTCGTGTTTTGTAGAGAAATCAGTCTGACCGGAACCGTCGTTTGTGTAAGAGGTGTTAGTTTCGTTTTGCCGAAAACATCGATACTACACTTGTAGTAGAGCAACGAGTCGTCGTGAAATTGCTCATGAAACTTGATAAAACCGCTACTGAAATTTATCTTTTATTAAAACAAGTTTATGGCGATGAATCACGTGCGCTGAGTTTTTGAGTGATTCAAGCGTTTCCAAAGATGGCCGAGAAGACGTCGGAGATGATGACCGCCCGGGTCACCCTTCAACGTCCTAAATGGATGAAAAATATCGATTATAGTTATAATCAACATTATTTACCTTGAGGTGCTTACTCAACTCCGTGAAAGAGTAAGGAAAAAAATGACCCGGTTTGTGGAAGAACAAGTCCTCAGGGTTCTCCATCAAGACAACCAGCGCCGGCTCACACTGCATTGTCTGTCAAGAAGACGTTTCTAGCCCAAAGTACAACATCCCAGTTTTAGGCCCCATGTGACATTAGAAATCTGTTCCCCCAAAGTCAAATCTGCATTAAAAGGAACAAGATTTCAGTCCAATTGAAGCTGTGAAAGAAAAAGCGGCACGTGTCATGTAGGAGCTCAGACAGAAAATGGAAGTCTTTCTGAACAATGGTAAATTCGCTGTGGAGCGTTATAGGGATGGTGGAGTGGTGTATATTGAAGGTGATAATAACTAAATATGTATAAATTTAAAATAAAATGGTTTTACAGCATCAGTCTCGTTATTTTAATAGCCACACCTCGTATTATACAGTTATAAAATCAAAATGACGCCCACATGATATCCAAAAGTTATTGTGCACAAAATAATATTCAAGAATAGCTAACTGTTCGACTTCCTATCTAGATCTGCCAGCACTTGTATTTTCAAAAACTACGCTAATCCAATTCACACCACTAATGCTCCAATCAAAATTCTGAACTTCAACTACTCTAGTCAAGTTACTGTCATTGGTGTCGGCCTTTTTCAAACAATTTTGTTTATTTTTTTTTGTTTTTCCATTTTTTTTCAATTCCAATTTATTTCCCCACTCCGGAAATAATTAATTACGGAAATGGTGGTGGAAGCCGATAAGAGCAATTATCTGAATTTTCACTTCACTCTGTGTGGAAGGAAGAAAAGAAAGAAAAAGGAAAAGCGAAGGAAGAAAAATCTAGAAAAGAAAATGTGGCGGAAAAGTCTCCGTATTTGGGCATGATGGATATTCCAGCAGGGGTAATGTGGTTGGTTTCGTTGGTGAGGGCAATAAAGGAAGGAAAATTCATTGATGTTTAAAAAGGAAATTGTAGAAGGGAAAGCCAATTTTGGGTCCGTATGTGTGTTAGTGTGTGTGTGTGTGTGTCTTAACAAAGCCTCCCTTACAACCTCCCAACCGCTGCTCATCATCCCCAAGCTAATTCTACCCCAAGTTGTCTAACTTCCAGGACCAATCTATTTTCCAGTGTTAGGACCAATCTCAGACCCTGAAAAAAGCTGGTCATTTTGTCCCTGTTTTCCTTTGAGTAATTTTCCAATTTTTTTTGAGGAAAATGAAGAGTTTTCACTTAAAATTTTTCGAGAAACTATTGCTTCTGTAGCAATTTTGATCAGAAAAAGGTTGATGTGCCAAGTGTATCCATCACTGAACGATTCCACATACCTTCAAAGACACAAAAAAAAGTGCCAAAGAACTTAGTGGCTGCCTTTCGAGGAGAACTTGAGGACCAAAAGGAAGAGAGGTTTCCCCCTGTTAGTTGGCCAGCGTGGGGGTACGCTAAGCCAAAAAGTAGTTTGCACACTAGTGACTCTCGGCGCAGGTTTTGAGAATTTAGATGTCCATACTGAGTGTTGTTCGTATTGTTAGGCTGGGGATACCCACAATCAGAGAGGCCAAGATCCAAGTAGCAGTGGCTATATTCCAGGTCCTCCATACTTTAAAGTGAAAATTCTTATCATTTCCTGTTTCACAAACTTGTGTTATTTTAAAAAATCTTTATCGACGAATTAGATGCCATTACCAGTTACTAGTCTCTAGTAAACAGATTAGTGTAAAGTTATCATAAATAAAACTATTAGAAACGTTGTTAACAAACTATTAACGTGCTGATGCGAAGACAAGTTATTCATGACAATTTAACGATCTCCCAAATAATGGACCCAAGGTGTAATAGTATTTTTAACAGCTGGTTTCTAAATAAAACATATCTTAACATAAATTGTTTGCAAATTCAATAAACAGAGTTTTTGGCCAGTAAAAACATTCCTGTGGCTCCAACAGCCTCCTTATTCGCCTGACTTGAGTCCTTGTGAATTTTTTTCTCTTCTCGAAGTTTAAAAAATCACCTCAAGGGAACTCATTTTGGGACAGTCGGAAAACATTCAAACGGCTGTAACCGACCAGCTGAAGGCTATTCCAGTATCGGAGTTCGAGCACTGCTATGAGGAGTGGAAGGAACGTCTCCAGCGCTGTGTGGCTTCAGAAGGAAGTTATTTTGAAGGTGACAATATAGAATTGTAAATCTTTTTGAATAAAAAAAAGCATTAATCAGTCTCATTACTTAATTTACTGACCTCGTAAGTTTAATAATCGGCATTAATTAATTAATCGGTAATATTAATAGCAATTAAATATGAAACAAAAATTGCGAATTTGAAAGGAAATCGATTGAACGAAAAAGCCACTTTACTTCCGTTTGTTGTTTTAGCTACTTTTTTTTTTCCACGCACCAAATACTTTCAAGAAAATCTAATTGCGTTGAGAGAAAAGTCATGCGAGTCTAGGCATGACAAGCAAGATTAGTGAGTGACCATCCGGTGAGTATCTCGCAATAGACTGTGTTATTGTTATTGCACTTCCGCTCTGATATATATATATATATACACACGAATAATGGGATTCCCTAGAAATAAAAGATAATTCTTGTCAACAATAAAGATAAATGTTTATCTTTCGAGAGATTACTGATGATGCCATTATATATAGTGATAAGCACGAGTAATGCCAGAGTGTGACAGGAACTTAGCGAGAGTAGGAGGCTTTACTAGTTTCCTGGCCACGTACAGCAATTTGTCTTACATTGTTAACGATTTTGGGGGGGGGGCGGTGAACAGAGACGGAGGTTCAGGTGCTCATATATTATTTTTAACGGAGACATTTTGATGATGGAGACCGTATAAGACTTTTTTTAGTGGCTACAATAATTTTTCCTCAAATACTTGGAATAATAAAATCTACGGATTTTTTGAAACTTTTGGCTTCCGGTCAGAAAAACTTATCTGTTTTTCTTTTTTCCAAGAAAAAAAAAAAATTCTTTTAAAAGCAACTTTAGGGTAAAGTTTTGGCGGAAGCTTCCTTACATAATGTCCGGTTTTACAAACTAACTAAGTTAATAAGAATTCAATTATTCAGAATCTGAAGAAAGAAAAATTTTTGAATTGAAATTTGAGAATTACTCGTAATATGTAGAGTGAGTAAAATTTGAGAATTACTCGTAATATGTAGAGTGAGTAAAATTTGAGAATTACTCGTAATATGTAGAGTGAGTAAAATTTGAGAATTACTCGTAATATGTAGAGTGAGTAAAATTTGAGAATTACTCGTAATATGTAGAGTGAGTAAAATTTGAGAATTACTCGTAATATGTAGAGTGAGTAAAATTTGAGAATTACTCGTAATATGTAGAGTGAGTAAAATTTGAGAATTACTCGTAATATGTAGAGTGAGTAAAATTTGAGAATTACTCGTAATATGTAGAGTGAGTAAAATTTGAGAATTACTCGTAATATGTAGAGTGAGTAAAATTTGAGAAAGTCGTATTATAAATTTTGTTTATCACTGAAGAAGAGATCTGCAATATTAAAATTGCAATAATTATTACAGTGTGGGCTCTGCAAAAAATAAAAAATAAATAAATAAAATAATAATAATAATAATAAAATAAAAAATAGTATACGATAAATTGCAGTTGCAAACAGAACTAGGTTGGCAAAACTTTTATGCTTTATATCTTTAAAATTTCTTCTACTACTGGTGGGAGATGAACGAACGAATGGAATCAGTGATATCATCATAAAGAGAGTCTGTGTGTGAGTTAGTCACAGTCTGTTTAGTGAGTTCTATAGTTAAGTGTTTATATGACTCAATATGTTGATAATAAATGAAACTAGTGAATTCAGTAAGTACTTAGTTGTTTACTAGTATAACACAATTAAAATAATAATATTATCGATAATCATGTTAAAAATTTACGTAAGAAAAAATCGAAATAAATCATATTGTGCAATAACAAAACCAAATCTCGTGGACTATTTTACTACGAACAATGAACAAACGGAAATTTTAAAAGATTTTTCTGGTTTAAAATATTTACCAGAATGTTATCTTAAAGGAAATAGATTATGGGAAAATCAATCTGTTTATGTGAAATTCAGGCAACCATTAATTTATGAACTTCCGTTGAATTCACTTTGGAATTGGGTAGAAATAAATGAAAATCAACTTTATATACAAAATACGGAATTTATAACCTGTAGTAATGTATTGAGTAACATCATGATTACACCGTTTCGTCAAAAATGGCGGCCAGAATTTTACATTAAAGCAAGGCTAAAACATAATAAAATTTTATTATATGAAAGTAATGATCTTGAAAAAATACAAGATTATTACAATCGCACTTATACGCTCGACTATGTGGATCAATTTAGATTGTACAATTATAGAAGATTTCTATTCAATAATAGGCCTCAAATTGAAGATCCTCCACTTTTACATATCAGCGAACAAATTACTAAAAATCTCTTTTATGAGATCTTTGAAATCAAAGTGAACAATCACAAGGTGATCTATACGAATGAAGTTGACGGAATCTACAATGATAATCTGATTGAAACTATAGAAGAATTAAGATTAGCCAATCATTTTGAAGCGGTTCTTTACTACAAAAATCGTAAATATTTTAATTGGAAAAAAAGACGTTTAGAAAATTTTGATCATGCTTTAATATTATGGGCTAAATGTAAATTAAATTTAGCTGGTCAAATATTAAAAGCAAACTATACTGATGGTGGACAATCAAATCTAGAAAGATTAAACAATATGAAAACAATAAGTATAGATCGATTGCCCAGAAAATGTGCCAAAATTTGGAATCCAACTAAAGCTGTGAGATTTCTGAATGAATTTCTGAATACTGTGAAAAAATCTGTGAGAAATGACAATCTGACTGAGAATGAACTAAATACAACTGAATGGATCTTTAAATGTTCACCAAATTTTAAGATTACTGTGGATATTGTTCAATAAATTATTAAGGTAAATATATAGATATATATAATTACTGTTCATTATTTTTGGTGACTGAATCATAGTTTCAATAGGATGAAACAATTAATGCCAGTTTCAGTCATGATATACTTTATTATGCCGAGCTTTCGACCTAGGGCAGGGGTTGGCAACCTATTTTAAGTAGAGAGCCATTTCTCCTTAAATAATTTTAATAAATCTTACCAAGAGCCGCAAGGATGATAATGTAAAAAACTCTGAAGCTCATTTGTATTCACAAATTATTATTTTATGATATTCAATAACATTTAAATGTTTTATATATTTATTTTCACACATTGCAAAGTAAATAATAACTTAACGAATGAAAAGGCGGCAGTCTTACAATATAAATCAAGTACTTTATTTTGATATTGTATAATTCCATTCAATTTCGAACCTATCACATTTAAAATTATTTTTGAAAAAATGCCTTTAATAAACGGAATTTTCATTCGTTTCAATATAATTAAACTATACAATATATTTTGGACAGGCTGAAGAGCCACACAATTTGGATAAAAGAGACGCGTGTTGCTGACCCCTTCGACCCTTAGGGGCTAGGTCATCTTCAGGGCTAATTTACAATGTCCATGAATAGAAGACAAGACAGAAGACATACCAACCCTCAAATGATGTAAAGCAGTAGATTTTATTAGTTATTTTTATTAGGCAGTTATTTTTCATCCTATTGATACAAAATATATGTATAATTTTTTTAAATTTAGTTACGTATGATAGTTTTTGGTTTCGACTGTTCTTAATTGATGATTTTGGAAATATTGAGGTACAGTCCAATCAATAAATTAGAAAACACAAATTTTTGTTACATTTTACCAACGTTTCGGTAAATCTATTACCATCTTCTTCTAGTGCTGCACGAGACCGAGACGAGGCGAGACTTTATGCAGTCTCGATCTCGGTCTCGGTCGCTCAAGTCTCGGTCTCGGTCTCGGTCTCGGTCTCGGTCTCGTCGAGATATCTCGGTCTCGGTTTTTTGAATTTTTGTTTAAGTATTAAAAGCGGTTTGCAATTAATAATCTTTTCAAAAAATGTTATTATTTTCTAATAATTATTTTAATTTATATATTGGTAATGAAAATGTGTGTAAAAGAAGACAACTACTTACACTTCAATGCATCATATATTACTATTACTGTTATATATCTTTATATAATTTCAAAAAGATGTTAAAAACGCGCCAAATGAAAGACCCAAATAACATATCTGCCTCCTATAACAAGTCGATTCGTGAAATAAAAAATACACCTCCCAACAAACTTCCCGCTCCATTAGTTATGGCTGTTGGTGAAGATAAAGAATCTGGTGATTCACCTTTTGACGACGACGAAGACTGCATCAATATTTTAGCACCATTTGCTCAAAAATCAGCAAATATCACCGAAGCATGGAAGACAGAAATAATTAATTATACCAAATTAGACCAAGCACCAGTAGACGTTGACATTTTAGAATGGTGGAAAACACTTGAGAATTCCTTCAAAAATTTGTCTAGAATGGCAAAAGATATTTTTAGTATCTGTGCAACTTCAGTGCCATCGGAAAGATTATTTTCGCAAGCTGCGTTGATAATGACCAATAGAAGATCTTCTCTAACTTCTGACTCAGTAAAAGCTCTTTTATGTATCAATGCTTGGGCAAAGTGTATCTTAAAAACGAAAATTTGTGGCAATATTTTTTAGGTGCATAGATAGTCTTTTTTTTCAAATTCACTAATTCCAAAATTCTAAAATATAATTCAAATAATATCAAAGTTCAAAGTATTAGATTATTAATAGTGAAATTTATGTAATTGAATGAATGAATGATATGAATAGTGAAATTTAGTGAATTTATGTAAAAATTATGTAATTCGAAGGGGGCCGCCACGGTAGCCGAGCGGTGCGAGACCTGCGAAGCTAATGTGTATTGTGGTACTGGGTTCAATTCCCGGTCTTAGGCCTTGGATTTTATTTAATGGTTAATATGAGAAATTTATAGTAAAGTATGTTTGCTAGTCGCCTCCGTCCGCGACACCAAACTGGTAGTTGGACGTAAAGCCCCGCCTGAAAAAATAGGCGATTACTTTACTTTGCTTACTTTACTTAGTACAGATCACGCACTTTTGTGTTCGTTATACTGTAGTGTTTTGATTGAGGTTTGCTATTAAGCTGTGTTTGTGTTATGGAATGACTTTAGAGTGTGTCAGAGTTATAGGTTAATTTGGTCATTCATAGTGTTTTGGCGAATTGGCTTTCTGTTTGTTCATTTGTACTAAGTCAAATAGAAGTAGTAATATTGTACATATATAATAAAATCGTATCTTTTAATAATTAATTCAATACCCGTAATGATTATTTATTAATAAAGAACACAATTTTATAATTTTGTAGCTAAAAATTAATATTTGAAAAACCGAGACGTGACCGAGATTTCTCGACGAGATATATATCATGTTTCGATCTCGGTCTCGGTCTCGGTTGCTCAAGTCTCGTCTCGGTCTCGGTCTCGGTCTCGGTCTCGGTACCGAGACCGAGACCGAGATTTGTCTCGTTTCTCGTGCAGCACTAGATGAAACAAAATTTTGTGTTTAAATTTATTGATTGACCAATAATCCCAAAATCATCGTTAGTTACATATCTTGCAACTGCACACAATGGATGCAACAAGCAAAACTGCTGAATAAGTGAGAATATACAGACACATACAAGCATTGTAACGAGAACGGCGATCAACAACCAGTATCGGTAGCAATCAGTCAGCCAGCTGTTACAGCGGAAAACCAAGGACATTTCAAGGTTATGTAGTTAAATTGGTCACCAGGGCCATCAGCCCAGGTATTAGTCGAGTGTATTCTGGTTAGAGCATTGTAATAGGAAGCCCGTTATATATATATATATATATATATATATATATAAAAATCCCACCAAATCCCTGTGCAAAATCCCACCCTAATCCCTTAGGCCGCCACCTTTTATATGGCGCACCATTCCAGGACAACTCTCCCTTCCACAGGCGGTTAAAACGCCAATGGATTTGCGATTTCCTCATCGAATGATAAGAACAATTAGCTCAGCAAGAAGCTGGGTAGCATCTTCTCTCAAAGTGGTCGTTTAAGTGGGCATCCAGTAATTACCTTATAACATTTCAAATGATGTAACTCTATATACATATATATATATAATATTGCAACAATTTAGCTCAAGTTTCTTCTTTCTTTTTTTGTCACAGAGATTTACTGATAAAATTGCGGAAATCTGCTGACAATAACAATCA
This sequence comes from Rhodnius prolixus, assembly GCF_049639745.1. Taxonomy (NCBI): domain Eukaryota; kingdom Metazoa; phylum Arthropoda; class Insecta; order Hemiptera; family Reduviidae; genus Rhodnius; species Rhodnius prolixus. Next base: position 4,009,873 of record NW_027411605.1, on the reverse strand, counting down.
TGTCGGAAGAGATTCAGATTTCAACGAACCGTGTATCCGAACTTAGTAAAATCATGATGGATCATTGATCATTGTTTATCCAAAGAATAAATTTGGTTAAAGGTCCACTGCGCTGGATAAGATCTTTGATTTTATCCGTCGTAGCATGCATGTTTATTCCTGCTCTGCCACGGACTATCATCCACATCAGAGGTAGATTGTTCAGTTTGGTGTAGAGATTTCGAATTCAAATAATGTTTCCTTCTCGCAGTAAACTTTGCTGACCCTCTCGCTCAGTGCTGAACTCTTGTTGAAGTCGAATTCTCCTCTCCAAGCTGATTAAAATTCACTTCTGCTGATGGCTGAAAGTCCGAAACCGGTCAGAGATACACTAAACATGCGCGCTACAAACGGTTAAAATCAAAAACATAGAAATTCTGTTAGCTTAATAAAGTATGAATATTGTATTTGAATTATGGTTTTATTAAATTATTATTGTATTCAAAATTCCCTATAAGAATAAAATCAATAAATATCAATCAAAATGTATTTGTAGCCAATATATTTTTTAATTTTTATATTTATAAACACTTTTATAAATAAATAATTGTATGAAAAAAAATATTGAAATCTTATTTCTCGAAGTTAAAGTTAACTAATTTCATTAAATAAAAGTCTGCACAAGTTCACGTTCATCACGTCGTAAAGAATTTGCTGAAAGCTTAACAGCTAACTATATCTTAAGCTCATAAAACGCTTAAAATTTATAAGAGAAAATTTTCTCAATGAGTTTACTATATCCATTCCAGTCTAGTCTAGGAATTCTTATCTATAATACTTTAGGCGCCACGAGAGCCGAACGGTTATAGGCTAGACCCGCATAGCTAAGATGTATTGCGGTACTAGTCTATATTCCCAGTGGTTAATATGAGTTTACAGTAAAGTATGTTAGGCAGTTATAGACTAGACCCGCAAAGCTGAGATGTATTGCGGTATTAGTCTATATTCCCAATGGGTAATATGAGAGAATTTATAGTAAAGTATGTCAGGCGGTGATAAGCTAGATCCGCAAAGCTAAGATGTATTGCGGTACTAGTCTATATTCCCAATGGTTAATATGAGAACTTTGTAGTAAAGTATGTTAGGCAGTTATAGGCTAGACCCGCAAAGCTAATATGTATTGCGGTACTAGTCTATATTCCCAGTGGTTAATATGAGAAATTTACAGTAAAGTATGTTAGGCGGTTATAGACTAGACCCGCAAAGCTGAGATGTATTGCGGTATTAGTCTATATTCCCAATGGGTAATATGAGAGAATTTATAGTAAAGTATGTTAGGCAGTTGTAGACTAAACTCGCAAAGCCAGATGTATTGCGGTACTAGTCTATATTCCCAGTGGTTAATATGAGAAATTTACAGTAAAGTATGTTAGGCGGTTATAGGCTAGATACGCAAAGCTAAGATGTATTGCGGTACTAGTCTATATTCCCAATGGTTAATATAAGAAATTTATTAGTAAAGTATGTTAGGCGGTTATAGACTAGACCCGCAAAGCTGAGATGTATTGCGGTATTAGTCTATATTCCCAATGGGTAATATGAGAGAATTTACAGTAAAGTATGTTAGGCGGTTATAGGCTAGACCCGCAAAGCTGAGATGTATTGCGGTATTAGTCTATATTCCCAATGGGTAATATGAGAGAATTTACAGTAAAGTATGTTAGGCGGTTATAGGCTAGACCTGCAAAGCTAAGATGTATTGCGGTACTAGTCTATATTCCCAGTGGTTAATATGAGAAATTTACAGTAAAGTATGTAAGGCGGTTATAGACTAGACCCGCAAAGCTAAGATGTATTGCGGTACTAGTCTATATTCCCAATGGTTAATATGAGAAATTTATAGTAAAGTATGTTAGGCGGTTATAGACTAGATCCGCAAAGCTAAGATGTATTGCGGTAATAGTCTATATTCCCAATGGTTAATATGAGAAATTTATAGTAAAGTATGTTAGGCAGTTAGTGGCTAGACCCGCAAAGCTAAGATGTATTGCGGTACTAGGATCGATCCCCCTTAGCTAGAATTATGTGTTAAATTTCTTCCTGCATTAATTTATTCTAGCTCATTGCGTTGTGCAAAAGTGCATGACCCTGAGGCTACAATCATAGTTGCAACAGATAGTAAACTAACCTAATCAACCTTCTGACTAATTTAGTCCAATTTAAACGTCTAGCACGATTTCTCAGTTTATTCGCAGTGTCTTAATTAACAAAATATTCTTTTGTAAATTTCTCCTACTTCTACAGTTAAACAGGAAGTGGGCTGCTATTTTGCAGATTTTCAAATTTCCGAAAATACCAGTTTTTGTTTCGACTGAGAACTTTGTGTTTTTTAAAATTAGCTTCGCCTTAAAATGTTTATGGGCTTCTGGAAAAATGTTAAAAAGGTTAAAAGTGTCATTTCTGTGCTTTTTTAAAAAATAATCTGGATAAAGATGGTAAAAGTTTAATACGTTTTGAGATTCAGTTTCAAATGCATGAATTCAAAACTGCGATCATAACAGCAAGTTTCGAGTTAGTTCACTCCAGATTTTTTGTTCAGTTTGTTTAAGTTTGAGAAATTAACTTAAAAAAAAACTTAGAAATACTTTTAAAAAGCGGAAGTAAGTACTTCTTGCGTCAGATCTTTCTAAGCATTTTTTTCAAACACTCAGCGTCTGCTTGGTAAGTAGATAATTTTAGTAAACATATCATTTTGAATGCCTTCAAGATTTAATTTCTTTCTTTCTGATATTTTGTATGAGTAAATAAACAAACTCTAAACAGGAAACACTTAAGTTGTTTACATTTGAACTGAAATGGTTGTCGGAAGAGAACGCACAGGAAGTTCCATCGAAAAAAGAAAAATCTAAAGTGAAATATTTTCTTGAATTTTCTCTCCAAGTAAATTTTCTTGAATAGTGGACTTTGTTCTAAAGAGTCATGATTGAAGTCAAAAGACTTCAATATTAAAGCCCGACTGAAAAGAAAAAAAATAGGCATTACTTAACTTTTTTAGTTATTACCATCGAAGACAATGGAGGAACTGGGCAAAACGTAACTGTAATATGTGGACCACTTCCGACAAAATAAATTTATCAAAGTGGTTCATTTGATTAAAAGGCGATTGGCCAAGCTGAGGTGGTCACATGCCCAAAATGGAAGATTAGGAAGTGCCGAAAATTGTTGACAATTCTGGATCTGCCTTGAGAAAAAAGTCGTTAAGGGTTGATTATATTGATTATAGATTATAAAAGAAGCCAGAAAGTGGATCTGGAAGAGTCTTTTTATAGACCTGAATCCTTTTGTGACGTTCTAAAATGCCTTTAATCAAACCATCGTCTCTGCCAACAAATCGCCGGGAATGATGTTGGAAAACTCAATGACCAGTAGCATGTCATTGTAGACTGGAGAAAACATTAACATCACATAGTATTGAATCAAGAGAAGAGAGGAAAAACGGCTCCGCTAAGAGGAAAACTCAAGAGCCTTAAAAGAGCTCCAGAAAATCCAGATACTCCATGGAAGGAATCTACAGTTAACCCTGAGAAGTCACACAAGAAACTCGAGGGCGACCGCTCAAGGCCGAGCGCAAAAAACAGCTTTTTCTTTTTAACTCTGGAAAAGCTCAACAATTTCCAGCGAGAACTTACAAAATAAAAAATGCTGTTTCCTCCAATGAGGGGTGAGAGTACTACAGTTAATTGCAGTAGATGAACGAGATGTTAAACCTGAACAGTTTTAAAGTTACGAAATATCACAGATAAAGTAAAGTAATTGTCTATTTTTTCAGGCCGGTTTTACGTCCAACTACCAATCGTGGACGGAGGCGACTAGCAAACATACTTTACTGTAAAGTTCTCATATTAACCATTAAATAAAATGCAATGCCTAAACCAGGGGAATCGAACCCACTAAACCAACAATACATCTTAGCTTTGCGGGTCTAGCCTATAACCGCCTAACATACATTTCTCATAATAACCATTGGGAATATAGACTAGTACCGCAATACATCTTAGCTTTGCGGATTTTGCCTATAACCGCTTGGATGTCGTGGTGCCTATAATATCACAGATAAAATCCCACCAATTCATAGTTGATTACTGGTACGAGTTCTACAATGTGAACTTCTACGGAACCAGTATTACAGAGCTAGTTGTCTAGTCAAAGACATCTCTGTAATTTAGATTATAGAGTCGCTTGGTTTATTAGACCACAAAATTGTAGAATGTCTACTCTTCATGGATCCAGAGCTAGACTAGACACAGACTGATCAATAGATCAAACAAGCCCAAACGCACACACTAACTTGGGCGGAAATGTTCTCTTTGAAATTACGTTCATCACCCTCCTACTTTTCTAACACTTCCGTTTTATGTAGGGTCCAACACATGGGCAAGTAGTGGTAAGTTTTGTGTACGAATTTTGACTTAACACTAGAATTAAACTAAACGGAAATCATAGTTTTAGGTATGCTATGTGCCTAAGGACTGCCAATTTGCAAATTCCTTGATAACTTAACAGCCCATCATCAATAAATCAACGGTATTAGCGTACAGTGGCCTACTTGATCAGACACCGACTTCTTCAAGTTCAGTAACGGCCATGGAAAAATCAAGTAATCTACTTCTTGCGAATGGGCATTTTGTATCAACATAAGGTTCAGCGCCAATTGGCTTCTTTCCATCCATTCCTTACAAAGAACCGTTCATTATACTCAATTGGTACTTTAGATGAGATCTAGGAGTTTGGAAATTCATGCCTGACAAGTACCCCGCTTAAATCAAGTTTCTTAGAAATAAAATTGATGTATATATAGGTAAGTAGAGTGTGCGCAAAATATACTTTTGTCCCCATAAGGTAATTCAAAATTCTGTAAAGACTAAAACACGTGATGTGTCCTGGAGGGAGCAAAAAATGAATGCGACTCTATCCCTGTACTGAGATATTTTATAGGATAAATTTCCCTACCTTGTTCGTACTTTTTTCCGATTACATATTAAAATCCATAAGTGATAAAACTGTTCTTTAAACCGAAACGACTTTCTCTCCAGCCGTTCACCTGAAGTGCCCTTAAATGAAAAATAATTTTCAAGAAAACATGCCACACGCTTCCGGGTGCGTAATTTTTCTATTACATAATTGTCGAGTACTTCTGTAGCCCGGGAATCATATATCAATGTTGACACTTCGCGATTCTTCAGTTTTGAATTCGCTATTTCCAGAAGGCGAATTTGGTGAAAACACTTTTTCGTGTACAGGAAAATCGATTGCAATACTTTCTCTTCCACTTCTAAACTGAACATTACCCTTACAGACTCTCGATTATTGTAAAGTGTTTCTTTCGTTTAATTGATAGTGAAATATCGTAAATTAGATTCTCTGTGACTAATCAGTGGGCGTACTAAATCCGTCTAAATCTGGGCGTTAGTGGTGATTAGAGTTTAAGAGACTAGATTAGAAGTGGTGGAAATCTTTGCCTTCAACTAACTATAGAGCTGCTGGAGGCTCTGGATTTCATGGGGGCTTGTTGGCTGGCAAAGCGAAGATGAAGGAGGCAGACGAGTCATGGGAGGAGAGATTGCCAAGATAGGAGCCTGGAGACTGGGTAGCGGGCCGAAATGTCTTCCAAATGCTGCTAGCTTCAGGATTTATGGAGGCGCTACGGCCTTACTGACTACAGGTTCTAACGTGTCCACCATCCAACTGCAGAACGCTTCCTTCTCCAGTTATACCAACTCCCACTTCTCGGAGCACTTTACACCGCACACATACACACTAATTCACTCCTTAATTATAATTGCTGATTCTAGTAATTACATATATTTATCACTAAGGCGCCACGGTAGCTGAGCGGATAGAAGCTAGACCTGTAAAGCTAATATGTATTTTGGTACTGGGTTTGGCCTTAGATTTTATTTAATGGTTAATAAAAGAAATTTACAGTAAAGTATGTTAGGTGGTTATAGGCTAGACCCGCAAAGCTAAGATATATTGCGGTACTAGTCTATATTCCCAATGGTTAATATGAGAAATTTATAGTAAAATATGTTAGGCGGTTAGAGGCTAGACCCGCAAAGCTAAGATGTATTGCGGTACTAGTCTATAATCCCAATGGTTAGTATGAGAAATTTATAGTAAAATATGTTAGGCGGTTATGGGCTAAACCCGCAAAGCTAAGATTGTTGCGGTACTAGTCTATATTCCCAATGGTTAGTATGAGAAATCTATAGTAAAGTATGTTTGCTAGTCGCCTCCGTCCACGACACCTAATTTGGTAGTTGGACGTTAAGCCCCGCCTGAAAAAAAGAGGCAATTACTTTACTTTACATATATTTATCACTAGATAACAATAATAATTATTGATAAGTTTAGAAGACGTCTCGGCTCCAAAAAGTTGCTCATTAAGGAAACAGATGTGTACTTGCATAATGAGCGTGGGTCTCAAAATTCCTCAAATTCGGAATTCTACTTTACTTTGATCTATAAAGGATGCAAAATTTATTTCGATTTTTCCTAAAGCGAGTAAAGCACTTTTCGAGAAGTAAGATGGCAGGCTAAACTTTAAATAGCCATTTCACTGATATGTACGATAATTTCGTTACTCTTTTTTTCCCTTATTTTTTAAAAAAACGTTTCAGTAAGTGGGAGGTTAACAGCTGGTTACAATCAGGTGACTGCAATTGCAGACTCTGCCTTCTTGATTTAATTATCTTTTCTCTCATTCATTATTCTTTTGTACCATTTTATTTTATTTTATTAATCTGTGGCTGCATAATCTGTTGCAGTAAATTTTATTAAGTTGATCTGTTGATTGTGCAATGTCCTTTAAATTGGATTCGCCATTATTCATTAAGATGAATTCAAGAACAAATTAAAGGAGAGAAATTTCTCATTAAATTTAATGTGAATGTTTCACACCCTTCTTTTATGGATTCCTGAGGGACCCAGCTTTCCACATCTATAAACCACGTAACTAGTTGACCTCCATCTATACTGGAAACTGGATATCTAGGGCAATGATAACTAGCCATGTAGAGAGTAAGATAGTAATGGGACAGTAGAGATGTTTAAGGCTGGTCAGGTAGCTGTCTTACTTCATCCAAAAAGACCAAGGTGACTAGAATATTTGATCAGTCTGAAGCAAGAAGGAAAACTTTCTAGTTTGGAAAACCATCTCTAGTTTGGGAAAGCTCTAGACCAGTGTCTTATTACAAGGAAAACTACACTAGCTTAGAGAGAGATAGAGGGAGAGATTGAGAGAGAGGTTTTGTACGCGGAGGATGGCCCTCCGGCTTAGAATGTTGAAGCAGTAGTGAGTGGAAAACTTCACTGAGACCAGGAGAAGTGCATGACTAAACGAAGGAGTTTTCCCAAGGTGATTACAAGCCCTAAATACCCCTTCAGGCGTTACCCTACACTATCCATTGAAAAATTGAGGTTGTATTTATTTTTTTAAATTCACAACTACATAATGTAAAGTAAAGTAATTGGCTATTTTTTCAGCCAATTTTTTCAGTCCAACTACCAAATTAGGTGTCGTGGACGGAGGCGACTAACAAATATACTTTACTATAAATTTCTTATATTAACCATTGGGAATATAGACTAGTACCGCAATACATCTTAGCTTTGCGGGTCTAGCCTATAACCGCCTAACATACTTTACGGTAAATTTATCATATTAACCATTGGGAATATAGACTAGTACCGCAATACATCTTAGCTTTGCGGGTCTGGCCTATAAACGCCTAACATACTTTACGGTAAATTTCTTTTATTAACCATTGGGAATATAGACTAGTACCGCAATACATCTTAGCTTTGCGGGTCTGGCCTATAACCGCCTTACATACTTTACTATAAAGTTCTCATATTAACCATTGGGAATATAGACTAGCACCGCAATACATCTTAGCTTTGCGGGTCTAGCCTATAGCCGCTCCATGATGACCAAAATTCCACCATCGCTATCGTCACGAAGAGATAGAAGTGAAGTAGTTCTAACTAGAATTGGGGTATTTCTAATCTATGCAGAAGCCTGCTGCCTCCGCTTGGGCCAAAGAAGCTAGCATTGCCGCCTTCACAATTGGTTACAAATTAAATTTCCTTTCTATTCAGATAAATTTCATTTTATTGGTAACAAATTTTGTGAATAAATCATGAGAACAATGATTGGCTCTACCTAATTTTGTTCAACGGGAGCCATATGCGAAAAAATAGCCAATCAGATGCTACATTGTTTTACGACAAAAAATAAGGTAAAAAGAGTTAACAATATGGAGAACATCTAGAACAAGAATTATTTTGGTTAAAGCCGTTTTTCACCTATTTTTGTCGAAATATATTCGGTCTACGTCGTCTTGATAAAAGAAGTACCCTTTTCTAACAAAAATTATGCGCTCTTTTTGGAATCCTATTTCCATTAATTTTGCGACCGCAACTGCTGAGGTGTGAGCTGGTGCGTTGTCGTGATGGAAGAGGACTTTTTTGTGGGCCAATCGTGGGCGTTTTTCTTGCAGCTCGGTTTTCAAACGGTCCAATAACGATGAATAATATGCACCTGTAATAGTTTTACCCTTTTCCAGATAGTCGATGAGGATTATTCCTTGCGAATCCCAAAAGACAGTCGCCATAATCTTTCCGGCCGAAGGAACGGTCTTCGCCTTTTTTTGGCGCAGATTCCCCCTTGGTAGGTAACACATTGTTTAGATTGTTCTTTGGTCTCAGGAGTGTAGTGACCATGGAGTATCCATGTTTCATCCACAGTGATGAAACGACGCTTAAAGTCCTGCGGATTCTTCTGGAACAGCTGCAAACCGTCCTTGCAACACTTCACACGATTTCGTTTTTGGTCAAGCATGAGCAATCACGGCACCCATCTTGCGGATAGCTTTGTCATGTGCAAATGTTGATGCAAAATATTATGTACCCGTTCATTCGAGATGCCCACAGCACTAGCAATCTCACGCACCTTCACTCTTCTGTCATCCATCACCATATCATGGATTTTATCAATGATTTCTGGAGTAGTAACCTCAACAGGGCGTCCAGAACGTTCAGCGTCACTTGTGCCCATATGGCCACTCCGATAATTTTGAAACCACTTATAAACTGTTCTAATCGAAGGTGCAGAGTCACCATAATGTTTATCAAGCTTCTCTTTAGTCTCCTGAGGCGTTTTGCCTTTCATAAAGTAGTGTTTAATCAACACACGAAATTCTTTTTCGTCCATTTTTTGAAAATCACTCGACTTCCTCGATTCAAACGAATGCCAAACACTAAGAAATAGACCGATCTGGCTGAAACTTGGTGTGTGTTCTTCCAAGAGATACTACTAACTAAACATAACCTCGATATGCGCCAGTAGTGCTATCTCTCTGACTGCACGGACTTTTCAAACGACCCTCGTATATTATTATTTTAATAGAATCATTGTTAACAATCTGTAAACATGTTCCACAGCCCTGAAGATGAACTAAATCCCTAGGTCGAAAGCTCGGCAGAATAAATGTATCACGACTGAAATGGCAATTATTTTTTCATCCTATTGGAAAAGTCTAAAGTTAGCAATTAAAAAAAAAGCCCTGTGAAAAGGTGAACTATTTTCCCGAAAACAAAATATATCAAAATAGTAAAATAAGTTGCAAGAAAATGCTAAGCTCAACATCAAGTCCATGATAATATTTAAATGGACGCCCTAAGTAGAGCTATATCCGGGTAGTTATTACCAGGCCACCTGTTGAACGCCATAGAAATGATCTCCCCACTCGCTCCCGATAACTGGACGCCCCCATTACAGCATCTCCTCCTTCCACTCAACCCCGAAGTACCGAAGAACATATTTTTAAGTTAATACTTAAACTTTCAAGCACCTACTACATATAAACTTTGTTTTAGGCTCACTTAAAGGAAGAAGCTTCACGTACAAAAACTTAAGTTTTTTTTTCTTTTCTTTTTATCTTCTTGAAGATATTGATTGTAAATTGAATTTCAATTTAAGAGGAAAAAATAAGTTCAACTTTTTTGAACTGTTTCCGTACTTCAGAAAGAAAGTAGTGCAATCTTTTTGTGCTGCTTAAATACTCTAGAACAGAGATGGCGAACCTTTTTGAGACGTGGGTCAAATTTTGTTCATTTTTTTTATTTTTTAGTACTAGCTCTTGGGTCACTAATGCCCATTTCACACAAGCGTTAAGTTTAAAAATTTTAAACTGAATATTTTCAAAACTAAACATCTTTAAAATTTAGTTGGCTTAACTGGGTAAAACGGGACGAAACAAGTGGCTATAGAAGTCTCTTTTTACAAACTGAACTGAACAAAACCTGAACAAAAGTGTGTTTTATCTGAAGAAAAATCTAAATATGGTTATTTGCTTTGGGTTGTCGATTTTTTTTAACAAACAAAATATGAGTAAAATTATACATTTTATTTGATATTTTGTATACACTTTTGCTTTATTTCAAAATACTACAAAAGCATTCGTCGTCATTTGTGTTTTTAGAACTGTAATGATCCAAACTAAAGGTTATAGATAGCATTTAAATTGCTTTTGTGTCAATGCGTGATTGAAAATTAATACAGATAGAATATAAATTATCCACAACAATTAGAAAATCTAAATCAACCCGCGTAAACAAAACAAACGGTTGCCTAGCAATTGTGTGGGTCAGTGAAAAAGCTTGAGCGGGTCCTGTGTCTGACCCGCGGGTCATAGGTTCACCATCACTGCTCTCTAGAATATGGCCATAATATGTGCACTCATTTACTTACATAATCTATAGATTAAGTTACCCCGTGCTTAGGGGATTTTTTAATTGATGGGGGTTAGATTAGCTTTATTGGTAGCTTTACCCAGGTAATGACTCTTGGGAGGGGGGTGGTGGAGACGCAGCTCTTTTGGGAAATCTAATGTTTTAGTATTTTTTATAACAAACATAAAACAGGAGCTTTTGTAAAATAAATAAATATAAAAAGCAAGCAAAAAAAGTTGAAAGGATTCTATTATATAACAATAACAAACAACCAGAACGCCATCATGAAGAGACGGAGAGGGAGAAAGAGAGAGGAAAAACGTTGTGATAAGCCAGGAAATGCTGGAAAAATAGGATGAGTGATGGAAGAAAAATATGTCGTAAGTGCTCGCATACAGGAAGACAACCACTCTATCCGCTTTTCCGCCGGAAAAACATATAAGTATCCTTTAGAAGTTCTTCTACTCATTTTCCAGGATTCTTTTTTTTTTGTTTTTCTTATAAAGTAGCTACTTACAAGTAATTCTTCCCACTGCCCGGGTTGAAGGGTTTGGAACCCCCCCAAAAAAAATTTGATTTGATTGGCGAAGAGTTTGGCTCGTAACCATTGTCGTAGGACAAGTACTTCCTACTACTGTCTGAGGAGGACATCCTGGATTTATGAGCATTAATTTTTTTTTTAAAAGAGATCTTTTACTGATTAAGCAAGTTGAAAAGTGCTTAGTTCTAACAATGAAATTTTGTGTTCCATTTATGTTGGTACGTATGCCGAATTAGCTTACGTCAATGTTCAGGTTCAAAGATGGATCTAAAAAGACGAGGTTGGTTTAGCGTGAACTTTTTATTGTACTAAGAAATTGATAATGACTAACATATTAAGGTTACCATCAAAGTTAGTAAACAATAAACCAGGGGTCCCCAAACTACGGTCCGCGGGCCACATGCGGCCCTCTGAAGAGTACATTTATCCGGGCCCTCAAGGCCGCACTTCCGGAAGGGGCCTTCTCTTTCACTAGGTGGTCAAATGAGAGGAGCACTTATATGTGGCGGTGCCGCAAAGCGCTGCGTCGCTCATGTAACAGTACTACTAGGCGCCACGGTAGCCGAGCGGGTTAAGAGGCGAGACCTGCAAAGCTAAGATGTATTGCGGTACTAGTCTATATTCCCAATGGTTAATATGAGAAATTTAACAGTAAAGTATGTTAGGCGGTTATAGGCTAGACCTGTGAAGCTAAGGTGTATTGCGGTACTAGTCTATATTCCCAATGGTTAATATGAGAAATTTAACAGTAAAGTATGTTAGGCGGTTATAGGCTAGACCTGCAAAGCTAAGATGAATTGCGGTACTAGTCTATATTCCCAATGGTTAATATGAGAAATTTAACAGTAAAGTATGTTAGGCGGTTATAGGCTAGACCTGCAAAGCTAAGATGAATTGCGGTACTAGTCTAGCCCTTGGATTGTATTTAATGTTTAATAAAAGAAAGTTACAGTAAAGTACGTTTGCTAGTCGCCTCCGTCCACGACACCTAGTAAATGGTAGTTGGACGTTAAGCCCTGCCTGAAAAAAATAAGCGATTACTTTACTTACTTTTACAGTACTACTTCCGATGACGCGGGTCGCACGCGTCACGACTCCGAAAACAGTGTAAAATAACAGCCAGAAGTAGGAAGAAAGTCCAAAGCACTATAACTAAACCGGACATTGGACCATCTCATTAGCCAAAAGCAGGCCTATAATTCCCACAGAAATACTGGGCAGTTTGGTGATTTAAATTTACTTGTTCTTTATTTGAAATATTCTATTTGTTCCCGTTTTGTTTTTTGTTGTTTTTACTTTAAAATAGTTTTTTTTTATAGTCCGGCCCTCCAACGGTCTGAGGGACAGTGAACTGGCTCCCTGTGTAAAAAGTTTGGGGACCCCTTACAATAAACAATGAGAAAAATCGTTTGTCACATTTTTGAAGAAAACCTCAAAAACTTGGAAAACTATTGAGTAAAATTGCCACTTCCTGTAGTAGATTTTTGTGTCCGTGCCCTCGTGATGACAGGAAATTTGTAAACATTTTGTGTTTTTTGATAACAAAAGTACAGACAAACAGACAAAAACTTCGCCAATGGCCAGATGGGGGCCCTCAAAGCGATGATTATTACCGGTGAGAATATAATGTAGAAAATACGTACTTTAGCAATCTTACAGGAAGTGAAAGAAAATAAATTGTAATAGTAGCAGAATGAGGTGAAGCTGATAAACAGGAAACAAGGAACTAAAGTGAATAGCTAGTAGCTATAGTTACTATGGGGAAGATTTCCACACGTTTAGAATTTCCACAGTTTTCCATTTAGCAGAGCAGAATATGGTTAAGGCGCTTATCTGAATGGAGGGGGGGTACTCCATCTTGATTTAGTGTGCAGCGGTGTGTGACTGTTAAGGAAGGTCTATATATAATGCAAGTCTTGCATAATAATACACGTACTTCTCACTTACAAGACACAACATGCGTATTGCTTGATAAGTTTTAATTAATGGAGGGAGATTATCAACAATTAATAATTATTTAAAAATTTTAATTACTTCCGGCGCAAAAATTCGTCACTAGAATCGAGGAAGATAATTTCTGTAACTTCTGTAAACTGTTAGTCAAATTTTTCTAAAACAAAAATTGATGAAATCATCACTGATCAGCTGTTTTAAAAAAGCTCCTATCAGGTTTCGGGCTATTAACCTTCATCAGGGGGTAGAGTAATTAGATTAGATTACTGCGATCCCTTTGGATCTATTGTGGTTCCCCTCACTTTAAAGCTCGCCCTCCAGACCTGTCCGTTTAATCAGACTCTTGATGCTGGAGAGCGGCTCTTGGGTAAAGCTCACAGGCCTTGGTTTTTCCTCCCCGAGAAGTAACATCATTAGCCGCAAGAGCCCCTCACACTGACACAACACGTGCAGTGGCGTTTCCTTCTCTTCCTGACAAAGGCTATCATCTGCCAGGCCCATGCGATGCATGTGTTTTCTGAGCCTGCAGTGGCCCAGTTAATAGGCCTATAATCATCCTTATAGTCCCGCGGCCTTGAATGATTAATTCTGCAGTCAGCCTCGGCGAATCGCCTTAATGATCTCCTTCGGCTGTCTCTGCCCCGTGGTAGCAAGCCACCACTCTTGAGTGCACCCATAAGTTAATGGCCGCAGTCTTCACACACTTCGGAACCTCAAAACAGGGCTCCGGGCCAACGAAGTGTCCCGCAGAGCCCTCCCGGGCCAATAAATCTGCCGCTTCGTTTCCCTTATAACCTGAATGCCCAGGTACCCAAACCATAAAGACCTTATTATGGTCACTAATTACCTTCAGAGCACCCAGACAACAGTCTCAAACCAGTTTTGAGTTGACGGGTAGAGCAATAGTTTGTTGATTAGAATTCAACTTTAGTTACATTAGCGCCCCACATTACACTTGCTGATTCAGGTAACATTAATCTCAGGATGTCAGAAAAATTGTAGTGTAAGACAGGAACATAAGTGACGTCGATTTCTCTACTTAAAACTGAGTAATCAACATCTGATGGTGGGCGGAAGTCGGAAAACGGTAAGAGAGAGAGAGATAGAATAAAACACGCGCACAACGACGAACAAAGTCAGCGATATCCACCGATAAGCCTAACTGACATTTTCACCTGGTTAAACATAAAAAAAAAGATCATAAAAATGACGCGAACAATATGGATCCAATTATTAAAAATTAAATTACCTGCAACAACCAACGTAAATGACATGAAATCACATGAAAATCTCCATGGATAACTCTAGACGAAAGAATTTATACGTACAAGCATATTCCAACAAAATATCTATCCATAAATATGGGCACAAATTTCACAACACATATTAACACAATATCGCTAATCACATGGTGCTGTAGTCCGCTAACGCACGGCTAAACCGGATATCCTCTCTGACCCAGTTTTTACTCGTCCACCCATCGTATTTTCACATCACAGTCCCCAGGTTCTGTCGGCTTCCTAGTGTACTGCCGTAGATATAGCAACGGAACCGGAAATTGAATGATGGAACACACTGATTAGGAAGAAGAAAGAGAGAGAAAAAGAGAGGAGGTGAAAGGAGGGGGGCCGTAATATTATTACGCACTCACACACAAAAACAAAGCGAAATTTTCACGAAAATCTCTAATTCCATTATTTTAGCATTTTCCTTCAATAAAGCAGTTTTTGCAAATTATGCTTTACTGTTGTATTAGTTACGATAAAACTGTCCAAACTACTTGTTTCCGGGTAACAACATGTAAAGCATAAATTAATGAGATAATTAATGGAGTTAAAAGGTTACGACTGTCAGTAATAACATAAATAATAATTTGATTTTAAGAAAAAAAGAAAATGAAAATTAAAAAACAAAAAACAATTTCTAAAGAATAACATTGAATATTGGATTAATTGGGAGAAAATCGTGGAAAATTGAGATTTTAAAGGGGAAAAAAAGAAAGCTATAGAGGGAAAAAGAGCCTTACAAAAGGATCAGGGCAGAAATGATTTTTCTTTAAATTGGCGACAGACTGCCTAAGAGAGATGGAGAGACTGACTGGAACAGCGGCAGAGATTTCCCTAACGAATTGTATATCTGGAAAACCTACAGCCTCCTCCAGTGCCTTCCGTTTCCATATCAGATCTCGTTAAATGACGCCAATTCTCAGCATAAATGTCAAGACTAGAAATCAATTTATTTGCTTATTAAAAACAATTTTCTAAACTGCTTATTCACTTCGCCTTGGATTGCCAAATAACTTTGGCACCGAATGAAGCACGCACCTTGCGGTAAGTCCTCCTTAAGTTAAAGCAAGTTAGATTATACATAAATGATTCCAGGGAATATGGTAGCTGATAATGAGTAGGTATATCACAAAACTTCGCCAAAACAGAGAAAGAGCCATTTGAATGGAAGTAACCAGATCGGCAATGAAAGGGCTAGCAAATGGTTTTGGGATGCAACGCGGAGAGCTTAGTAGAAACCGTAGTAGCAGCTCCTAAGTCCCAGATAAGTGATAGAGAGAGTTTAAAGTATTTTCCTAGTTAACTAAGGGTTAATTAGATTCGATTCTCGGTCTAAGATTTTATTATAACTTTACAGTAAATTATGTTCGCTATTCGCTTCCGTCTGCGACTCCTAATTAGGTAATAGGAAGTAAAGCCCGTCTGAAAAAATTCAGGCATTACTTTACTTCACTTTTTAATGCCTTAATACAGAAATTATTTAAGCCAAAATAACGTTAATTCAAGTAAATTATATAAATGTACTCCTTGTAATAATAATAATATTACCAATAATAATAATTATTTTTTTTTAAAGAGGGGTGAAATGCCCCCGCGGCCTACCGGCTAAAACACCCCCCTACTGCCGAGCATAGCCCGGATTCGCTTATGCAGCACTACTTCAGGCTAGGCTCCAGTTCCTTACCCCCTAGGGGTTAGCCTACTCTCCACCCAGATTTCGCCTTTTGAGGGTTAGTACTTCCGTTGTGAAAACTGCCACAGCATTCCACTGCGCCCTGCCAGAGAACATTATGCTTTGGAAGCGCTCGGGAACCCATTGACCCACTCTTCTTTCCAGATCCCTTCTGGCACGACCCCATCTTTCGCGCACAAAAAAAAATGTGTGATGGGCGTCGTCCCTCTTTCCTACGCAGAGGGGGGCAATTTCCCTCTGACCGCTTCCCTATCTTCCGTAGAAACTCCTGGAAGTAACCGTGCCCGCTGAGGAGCTGGGTGAGTTAGTAATCCACCTCCCCAAAACCCCTACCGACCCAGCTTCTGATATCTGGGAGCAGGACTGCCGTCCACCTGCCACGGGTTTCCTCCGTCCACGCAGCTTGCCACGCAGCCATAGTGCGCTTTCGTTCTTCTCGAGCGGCTGCTGCCCTATCAGCTTCCAATCTTCTTTTGAAGAGCCGCTTCCTTTCACTAGCTAGCAGCGCAACGGGGATAACTCCCGCGATGACCAAAATGGCTGGTTCAGAGACTGTTCAGTAGGCAGAGGCAATCCGCAACGCGCCAACCCTCTGGACCCGCTCCAGCCTCTCTCTGTATACTACTTTTTGAAGCGCGTCTGCCCAGATCTCAGCCCCGTATAACAGTATGGAGTGCGCCACTCCCATTAGCAACTTACGGGTATCAGCCCTCGGGCCTCCTACGTTAATAATACCAATTAATAATAATAATAATAATAATAATAACAATAATAATAACACATGATGTTTGTATTTATTTAATCATACAGTACAACCTCGATTAACCGGGCTGACCTCCAGCTATACCCATCCCGGAATACTGAAATCCCGGTTAAACCGATTACACAGTATTACATAGTAATACATTACTGTTTCGTCCCAGAGATCAACTCCTATCTTAGACGCATCCCGGAAAACTGAAATCCCGGTTAAACCGAATACACAGTATTACATAGTAATACATTACTGTTTCTTCCCAGAGATCAACTCCTATCTTAGACGGCAATCCTTTTTTTTTATTTTTTACATACATACATACATAATGGAACTTTCAAAAAAATCAGGGAATAAAATAGTTGCTGCCACGCCTACAATTATGTTACATCGGAAGACAAAAAAATTTTCCTGTCGCCACCGAAAATTAAACTTTTGTTTCGGCGCCGTACCAGCTGTTCTTATGATGACTCAACATGATCCTGGTTAATCCGAATCCCGCTTAACCGAGGGTCGGTTAATCGAGATTGCACTGTAGTTACGATAGATAATTTTTATATTTGTAATAACTGAAGCTTTAGGTTGCTATATTAGTGTCGCACCGCTGAATCCAGGAGATGAAGTCCAAAAATATAGTAAATACCAGGAGGAAATTAGTAAATACAATAAAAATTATTAAACTATTTTCTAAAGACAATATTGACGTCATGGAATTGTGTCTCAGACAAAAGGCTAAAGTTGCCTTGTCAAGACAGGTAACTTTAGCACACGCAACGTAATTGGTGGATGGCAGTTAGTAACAAGTTTCTTCGGGAGTAAGAAGGAGTGGGGATAACGCTAACCAACGAGGGAGAGTTTAACTCATCTCCCACATCCACAGATATGCTTCATCTTACTTGGCCACCCACCTCTCTAAGTAAGAGTACATTCTCTGCTCTCAAAACTTGTTTTATACGTCAGGATGAATGCTGAGGCTTCTGGAGTAGAATGCGATAGAGTGGAACGGCTAGACAGTCGGGGGTTTTAACCCGGGGTTAGAAGAGGCAGCCAACACCCTGGGGACAATTCAAACTTATCTTTATCCTTTAGTTGTTCCCCACGCACTATCTGCCTCCTCTTATTTCCCGTCTTCCTTCTCTTATCTTCTTTTCCAAAAGGGAAACTTAACGCCAACCCTTTGGCGCTAATCTTTTTTTTTTCTCTCCCTCTTTTATTTTCTCTCACAATGAGCTGGAAAAATAATAGAATTTTTCCCCAATCTAATCAGTTACACCAGAGAAAGATATTTCATAATAACCTCTTTGCTACATCTGTTAACAAAAATTTTCCTGTCACTGATAGCGATTTAGAGCAATAATTTGTGAATAATGTTAAAAAGAAGTTCCCAAAAATGTATCAGATAAATTAGTTCTACAATTAATTTAGTCTAAATTTGAATAACAACTTTAGAACCACTGAATAACTTGTAAAAGAATTGAAATCGAGGCGTTGATAAGAATTTGACGCTATCTTTTAGAACAAGAGTGACAAGGGCGCCACGGTAGCCGAGCGGTTGTAGGCTAGACCCGCAAAGCTAAGATGTATTGCGGTACTAGTCTATATTCCCAATGGTTAATATGAGAAATTAATTGTAAAGTATGTTAGGCGGTTATAGGCTAGACCCGCAAAGCTAAGATGTATTGTTGGTTTAGTGCGTTCGATTCCCGGTCTTTAGGCCTTGGTTTTATTTAAGTTAATAAAATAAAATTTACAGTAAAGTATGTTAGGCGGTTATAGGCTAGACCCGCAAAGCTAAGATGTATTGTTGGTTTAGTGGGTTCGATTCCCGGTCTTTAGGCCTTGGTTTTATTTAACGGTTAATAAAATAAAATTTACAGTAAAGTATGTTTGCTAATCGCCTCCCCGTCCACAACACCTAATTGATAGTTGGGCGTTAAGCCCCGCCTGAAAAAATAGGCGATTACTTTACTTTACTTTTTACTTTACAAGAGTGACAAAGAAGCGCAAGGCTCACTCATTCATGCCATTCTCTGAAAATCACTTCTTCCGCCTCACAGAACCTGAAAATGAATAAATTTCAGCATAGAAAATCTAAATTAATGTTTGCGAACCAGTAGAAATTTATGGACAATCAGGATTTAGCCAAAAGATATAATTAGATTGAAATTTAGATTTCCCGTAACAGTATCTGGATTGGTCAATAAGGAATATTGACGTCCTTAAAAAATGCACTGAAGCCAATGAAATATCTTCTTTTTTTTTTTAATTTTTTTACCAGCTATTTTAATTGAGTCCTCTACTTACCCGAATGATGCCAGTCTTGTTTAATATAGAATGTCCGATTGGTTGAAATCTTTCCATCTGATGTAATAGATCGGCCACTTTCTCATTCTCCACGTCCACAATTCTGAACGCTGTCATATTGACGGAATTATATTTAAAATCTTCTAAATCAAACGTCTCGATATCCTGGAACAAAGTAGATGAATATTGACGATGTAGTTCGTGTTAATTTAAGATGTAGATGTTTTATTTTCACTTTACATATTCCTTATTTAATACAACAGATTCTCTTATTTAGTAGCGTAAGATAAAACGAAAAAAATGAGACATAATAGCAATACTTTTTCTTAGAGGAGTTAGAGAATCAAAGACTCTACACCAGTGCTTCCTAACCTTTTTCTGGTCATGGCACATTAGTCAGATACCAAACAGTAAACGGCACACAGGAACTGAAATGCTGCCATTTCATTTTAAAATGACGTATGCTCAACTAGTGCTGTAATAGCCTACAAAAATACAAGTTTTCGTGGCAGGCTGTAACATTAATAACAAACCCAATCATTCACCCGTCTATCCCATTCTCTGTCAATACAATTAAACTACATGTACACAGTAGCAATGAATCTTATGACAAAGAAATTCTTAATTTTAATGCCCATTATTGATGCCATCAAGAAGTGCCTGTAATTCATCCGTAACTACAAAGAAAGTGATTAAAAGCCCCTCTAAATGAGATCAAAGTTACCAAAAACTAAACAGTCAATGAAGAAGAACGAAAGCTTTGAGACATATTTTACTAATTCTCCATCTTGAATCCTCTTGAAGCAAGTTAACTCCAACAAGCAGAACTCTGATGAAATGAGGTTTGTATTGTTTAGAAACTAATGATATTTCCGCATCATTTTATGTTTTATTTCATTACAGGAATATGAGGTTATACTATTTTAACTTGTAGTTAATTTTAAAGGAACACCATTATAATTTTATAATTATTTTTTTTTTTTAACTTTTTGTCACGTCACACTTCTACAGTTGTGTGCCGCGACGCATAATGTTGGGAAACACTGCTCTACACGATGGAAAAAAAAGATTCATGACTTTATTTGGCCGCCATTTTGAAGCACCACAAAGCTCCATGTTGAAAACAGATATACTATCATTAGTACAATACTGAAATGGATCTGTTTCTCAGCAATTAGGCTATCGCCGCAAAGCTCCTGCATTATAGGAACTCCTGATACAAGTACTGTTAACAGCAACCTCCCACTTGACTTTCCGACTTGTGAGAAAATGAGAAAAGTAATAATGATATATATATTTTTTTTTTCTTAAACTTTATTAAGAAAAATCTAATATGCAAATTGAGCAAAAGTTTTTCCTCTCCTACGTCATAAAAAAAAAGAAAAAGTTGGGCTGGAAAAGATTACATGAAATCAAGGAAAATATTATTAAAATTGCCCTTTGCCTTTCCCCCCGTCCCTAAATGGTTCCTTTTTCTTCCTTCCATTTTGAATAACTTCTAAATAAATATATATTTTAATCTTAATGAGTTTTTAAATTACAGAAAAAAAATGGCTGAATTTTGCATTTATATATCCAAATGTTTCTTTTTTCTAAATGAATATTCAATATGGTGGGATTTCAATATTTTAATGAAATAGAAAAAAGGATATCCGTTTTCCAATGACGAAGATAAAAAAAAAAAACAATCACGTCATAAATCTGAATTTATTAATTTTTAATCGAAGATAAATATTCTATCTGGTCTTTGTATATTTGGTTGTGTAATTCAGCCTGTTATTGTAAGGGAAACTTGTGGAATTATTATTGCAAATTGTAAAAAATATGGAAAAATGTGCTGCTGGATAATATCTTTGATTTTATCCGCTAGCTAGCTGAGTCAAGTCAGTGCAGGACGACAAATAAAGTCGAACTCTCTACCTCTGATGATGGGTGAAAATCCAAAACCAGTCTGGGAACGCACTGAGCATGCGAACTTCAACGACCGGTAAAATCAAAGATAAAGAAAACATGATAACTTTTAATCTTTTATTTATCAATCATACTACCACCTACGCACGTAGGAACATCAGCTTCATCACTGCTAGTGAACGGAAGAAAGCCGAAATGCCCACTGTGTAGAGAGAGACTGACCGTGATCCACATGTTAGAAGAGTGTCAGGCACTTAAAGGAAAGAGACAAAGAACAGGACTACCTTGCTAAACTATACTAAAAGAGGGTTCCCCTTATATAGGAAGGCTATTTACTTTTTGAAGAGTAGTAACTTGTATAGTAAAATTTAGATCAGTTAGGTTAGGCTAGGTTAGGATATCTTAAGCGAGGAGTGGAATATCGAGTACACTCCTCCAGAGTGAATGTAGAAAGCGTGTATGTACGTATTAGTAAGAATGTATTTATTGGTATGAATGTACTTGCTGGTATAAATGTATTTATTAGTAAAAATGTATTTATTGGTATGAATGTACTTGCTGGTATAAATGTATTTATTAGTAAAAATGTATTTATTGGTATGAATGTACTTGCTGGTATAAATGTATTTATTAGTAAAAATGTATTTATTGGTATGAATGTACTTGCTGGTATAAATGTATTTATTTAGTTAGTGCTTAGGTAATGATTTCGTAAGCAATCCCCTGATCTTAGCTAGAGAATGGCGCGAAATGTTAGACTGACTTCTCCCCGTCGTCGGATGCGATGGTAAAGAGAGTAAGTCAAGACCATAATACCATACCTCCTTAGCTCCCTCCGCCTTTGACCATTCAAAGGCGTTGTTTTGGATGCTGGGTATTTTGGGCAAGCGCCATTCTAGTTCGAGTGGAAAGGAAAGAGTGTGAGTCGCTAATAACCTTGCAGTTGATGCGCCGGAAAACAAAAAAAAAATCAGCTTCATCATTAAGGTTCCCCAACTCCGGCAGCCAGATCAAAGGTCTGGGATAAATCATAATCTATTTAGATACTAGTAAAGAGAATGCGATGCGACACTGTAATTACAATCGAAATTCATTCTATCTGGAACCTGCAGAGCTGGTTACTGAAAATCTGTGGCTGAAGTTACGCATTGTTGATATGGCTAAGGATGTTACTCCTCGGGGGAGGAAAAACCGAGGCCCTGAGAGCTTTACCCAGGAAGCCGCTCTCCAGAATTAAGAGTTTGATTAAAAGGACGGGTCTGGAGGGTGAGCTTTAGAGTGAGGGGAGCCCACAATAGATCCAAAAAGGGGTCGCAGTGGTGTAGGCCTTGAGGCCGCCCTAGTTTAATCTATCTATCTACGCATTGTTGATGGCTGATGTAGCTGAAACGAGAATTGAGGAGGGTATCTTCGAGGTGATGACTCAGTCTGCGTCAAGTGAGTCATACCGGAAGCTTAAATTAGAACGGAAGTTTCGAGTTTTCAGCGATTTTTTTTTTTAACAGGAAATTTGAACTTTAGTATAAATTTTTCTCTCACTCTTGTAAGAGTAAGGTACTCCTTACATTAATAGAAAGAGAAACAGCAATTACTGAACTAGGCCAATGGAAAAGAGAAAAGAGATGTGTGCTGTAGAGATGGTAATTAGAATGTTATTTTGGCCGTAGGATGTGGTGATGAGAGTTTTCCAACTGCAGAGATCATGTTATTGCTGTTATCGTGTGTGTGTGTGTGTGTGTGTGTGCGTGCGTGCGTAAGTATGCTGCGCTAATTACCGTATTGTGCAAACGATCTGTTAGGATGGTAACTGCTGCAGAGTCTGGTATAGGTCCAGTTAGCCAGCATCCCAGCACAGCCACCAGAGAGGGTTTGGTCACATTACAATTGTGTGCCTATGAGGGTTGTATATGGTATGTTTTAGTTCGTGTTCGTGGTGGCGAATGAGGGTTAACCACAGTTTAACGCTCAGCGACAATAACCGAAACAGAACCTACAAACACACATGGTAACAAAACATATTGTGTACAACGTTTCCCCTCCGAATCAGCGCAACTATCTTACAAGTAAGTTAGCCACTATGTCCCCCCTTCTAGTACAATACAATCACACTGGGGGCTAGCTGTAACCGCACTAATTCAACCTTCAGAACTTGCCCATCACTTCCTCTAACAAGATATTGGGGGAACACTCCTTGTGCAACACTGTAAGCCGTTCGCTCATCAGCATGCATTAATCACTACTAACAAGGGACGACCTAAATATATGCATCCCCAAGTAACTAATCTTCCACAGAACAACATCTGCTCTATGAGTAGCGAAATTGAATACTATCACTTCAATCAACTAGCTAATAATATTCATCGCTAAGTTGAACTAGCTAACCCGTCAGTTAAGCTCGAAATGCTAAAAATCGCAGGATGCACATCGCCATCAAGAAAAGAAGAACTTTAAATTTTCTTCAAAAGAACTTCAACGATCTTCCTTAAACTGGGACACTAGTTGCCCTTCGGAACATCCGCACCAAGTACTCTGCTACTGCGGGCTTTAGGTCTTGCTTAGGGCTCGAAACTATTGGTTTTTTAACGCTGTTCAACCAGAAGATGTTAAAATTTAGAAAATTACAAATGGAAAACAAAGGTTTACTCATTCTTCACATGCTCGATCCTAGGTTGACAGTATGGTTCAAAGCCTTTGAACAAGGCTTGCTACCCCCCTCCACTACATCCAAATTAAGTTAAGTTACAAAAAGTAAAGTAATTGCCTATTTTTTCATGCGAGCTTTACGTACATTCAACCACCGATTAGGTGTCGTGGACGGAGGCGATATTAACAAACATACTTTACTATAAATTTCTCCATTAGAAATATATAGACTAGTACCGTAATACATCGTAGCTTTGCGGGTCTAGCCTATAACCGCCTAACATACTTTACTATAAATTTCTCATATTAACCATTGAGAGTATAGACTAGTACCGCAATACATCTTAGCTTTGTGGGTCTCGCCTCTAACCGCTCGGCTACCGTGGCTCCTAGTTAAGTAATAATATATTAATGCCATTATTCTCCCAGTCACATAGAAAAATGATTACAGGAAAAGATACAAAACCTATTTACGTATGACGCCCAGTTTTCTTTTAACACTTTCCTCTCTTTTTACTTAGTGAGAACATGACGGAAAAGTCTCCACATTTACTGGGGAGCTTAACGACAAAATAATATCCCCTCTTTCACTGGTGCTTTAAGGATAGTGGTTTTTCTTTTTAGTGCTGGCACTAAGGACGTCCCGCGAAGAACCTAGAAGCTGCAGCCAATCTTAGGGATGAGGAAGGTTATTATGTGTGAAATAACAGTAAGAAAGGTTAAACATTTCGCATTAACCTTTCTTGAATTACTGTTTATTTTTGTTTTCTTATTATTATTTTTTTTTCATCGACTTTTCTTCCTTAGCGGGACTTTTCTTAGTGAAATGGTGGGTGGGGGGCATTATGTGGCAGGGTAAAAGTTCTTCCGACGTAAAGGGAAAGCAGGAAGGAAATTTACGTGAAAAAGGGGTACTTAAAGTGAAGTTGATGAAACTGGTAATACTTTTATATCAACGTAAAGAAGTTTTTTCCTCGGGAAAGTGGGGAAAAGTTATTTTTATTTATTTAGTTCTTTTACGATGTTTCTTCATCGAGAGGTCGGAAAATGAGGGTAAAAGTTTTTCTCTACTCCCTCCCGAAAATATCAAAGCGAATTTTAAGGAGTTTTTCCCTTTCAGCTGGGAACAGGCACACACATGTTTATCCTCTCTCTCTCTCTCTCTCTCTTCTGAATTTCTTAAGTTCCTATAAAAACTAATTTTCTTTAAACTCGGGAAATTTAAACAAGTTTTCCTGGTAGTTGTAGTCGGGTGCTCGATTCCAGAATTTACACTTTTCCCAGTTGAATTGGGAGGGAAAAAACCCCTTCCTGCGAGATTATTACAAGTAACTAGAACCGAAATGTTGAATTTCAAATAGAGATCTTAAATCAGAATCAAACGTTTGATTGCTTATGTTCAAGGGTTATTCTGAACACAGAACAACTGTTATAAGTGAGAACCTAGTTTTTATAATCGGAGAGAGATTACAAAGAGGATAAGAATTTTTTCTGGTAGGCTGTTTTGAACGTGTTCTGAAAAGAGTCCAAATCAGAGGGAGGATGTAGAGGAATTTTGAAGAAAAGTGGATGAATGGAAAAGAGATGAGATGATGTTGAAGTTTGCAGCATACCTTAGCATAGAGGTGCCAGTGAGACTGAGTAAGACGCACTTTGAAACTACAGCCTTGACTGCAAGACCCACGTCTAAAGCCAAAAAGTTATCTTTCGTCTATTCTAAAACACTGATGTGAAGTCAGAAGCAACGGAGCAAAGTCTATCACCCTGAACGACGCACAATTATTACTAACCATCATTTGTCTGCAGCATGAATGCACAAGACTGGGTTCCACGAAATGTTGTTGAAGACCACGAAGTGGGACTTGAACTACACCCCAGGAGATGTAGCAGATCATATGGTATTATCTTTAGAAGCTTCAACATGGACTAAGGGCTATGGGATTCAGTCCTATCATTTCTGTAAATTCCTTACAGAGTACACAATTTTGATGTGCATAGTTCTGATCCTTTCTGACTGCAACATAGCAACACAGGATCTTTGAAGGATCCCGGTAGTGTAGCGTACGTTGCCTTAGCAGCAGTAATAATATCCGTCAATGGTAAAATTGTTATAATAAAATCAGTAGCTGTACAAAGTCGACTTATAATTTAAAAAACCACAATGAAAGAAACGCAAGCTACCTAATGTAGGTAGATAGGAAAAAGCTGTTCCCGAAAGTCTAATTTACGATGTTTAGGATAAGGGCTTTTGAAGGGCATTCATCCAGAACATCTACCGAGTATAGAAGGCCACTCTATTTTATTCGCTACTTTTGTAAAGATGTTTCTTAAAAAATGAAACGTAAAAAAATATGGTTCTCTAAGGAAAATGAAAATTTTTTAAGAAGAAATATTAAAGATTAGAAAGAGGAGTTTTATATTTAAAAAGAAAAATAAAGGAAAATTAAAATGAAAATTATGAAAAAAGAAAACTAAATAAAGAAAACAAACAACAAAAACAAAAATTACGAAACAAAAATTACAGTAGCATGATAACAAGTAAAATGAAGACTGCTGGGAAATGAAAGATAATTAGAGAGCTGGTATTTTGGATGAAAAGTGAAAAAGGAAAAGCTAGGCAACATCTAGAATTACTGCTGGTCCTGGAGCATCCTGAAGGAGATGGGATTTCTGTTCATAGAAAAAGTTAAGGAAGGCTTAAAGTGTTAAAAAAGATATTTTTTTTACAAAATTAGATCTCAGTAAAATAAAAAAAAGAATCCGGAAATATGGTAATAACACTGAAATTTTCGTAAAATAGACCCAAATTAGGTTATTCAACAGGTAAGTTCGGATATAATTCCAAACATGTTGCTAACCCTTATTAATTTAAGGCTTAGCGAAAAAATGTATTAAACCGTTGAGAAAGTTCTAAAGTCCCGGATATATAAGTGTACCGGAAACCTAAACTTCCGGTACTTTAGTAAACAGGAAACAAGTAATACGTTGAATAAGATTTGGTGAACACACTCACATGACATTAAACCGCAATTTACGTCATAAAATTTTGATGTAAACTGTTCGAAAAAAAAAAATGATAAAAACTTTTAAAAAATACTGAATTCTCTCTTGTAAAATCTTTGCAGCATCTTTTGTTCTCATGTCCTCAGTACAATCCGTACAAAAAACATTAATTTAGACAAGTACTTCCCTCTTGGTAATTATTGTCTTGCCCAACTTTCAATCAATGGTAAACTGCAGAAGTTACTACATATATATTCTTCTTTACTATTACTTCTTTTAAATTGAACAGTTGGTAGAAGAGGAAAGAGAGTTTTCTGTTCACCATAATTTCCTTTGAAGTTGAGCCAAAAGAAAAGCCTCTCTAGTAAAAACAATCTTGTTTGTTACAAAGTTCAAACGGTACTTCCGCCCTGTCTATTTCCTTTAAATTCAAAATTCTACTTACACATTGCATTCCAATTGTTTGGGCGATGTACATTATATCTCAATGGGCTAGACCCGCAAAGCTAATATGCATTGTGATTCCGGGTTCGATTCCCCGGTCTTATGTCTTGGATTTTATTTAAAGGTTAATTAAAGAAATTTACAGTAAAGTATGTTAGGCGATTATAGACTAGACCCGCAAAGCTAAGATGTATTGCGGTACTAGTCTATCTTCCCAATGGTTAATATTAGAAATTTATAGTAAAGTATGTTAGGCGGTTATAGGCTAGACCCGCAAAGCTAAGATGTATTGCGGTACTAGTCTATATTCCCAACGGTTAATAAAAGAAATTTATAGTAAAGTATGTTTGCTAGTCGCCTCCGATCACGACACCTAAAAGATAGTTAGGCGTAAAGCCCCGCCTGAAAAAAATAGGCAATTACTTTACTTATTATATCTAAATGACCCTTAAAGGGAGCCATAGCCGTACTTAAACTCTGGTACTGCCATAAGAAGCCAAGAAAATATTACAAACAAAAGTTGCAGATCTGTATGTGTGTAATGGGGTAAAGCTAGTTCAAAGAAAATGGAAAAATAATGTGTATAAATGCATCTAATAAAGATAGAAGGATGTATTGTCTCTATACTACAGCTTATACAAAATAGTTACACGAAATAAAACAAGGCGTTGCTCCTTTCAAGTGCTGAATAGAACTGGCTAAATTTTATTTATGTAACAATATTATTCACAGAAAAATAATAATAATCATATGTCTTATTAGAAGAAAAGTATTTAGTTCCATATGGGAGTTGAATTCTTTGAATTCTTTAGAGTGCTGCCGCCACACCAGAGGACCTTACGCACTTTCTCCATAACTCTGGTAAATTAGAGAAATTACGCTAATGGTCAACCCAATTTTGTTAACTTCGAATCACAATCGTCGTTGGGAAGAAATTGGTTCGAATTCCTTCTATA
Organism: Rhodnius prolixus; assembly: GCF_049639745.1. NCBI lineage: Eukaryota > Metazoa > Arthropoda > Insecta > Hemiptera > Reduviidae > Rhodnius > Rhodnius prolixus. The sequence goes on along the minus strand of NW_027411605.1, from coordinate 3,981,612 downwards.
AAAAAAGAACAGTTATACAGTTACGGGCTCTGTGGGCCCACACGCCGCTTTCTGGCTAGAGATCTTTCAAGGATAAAACTGAGTTTTACACTTTTCTCTATACAGCCCGCCCACCCACACAATCCGAACAAGCTACATAAAAAGAGAAATCCAGTTATTATCCTGGAGACAAGGGGACATTACAGCCGTCCGCACCGTGTAAACCATGGCCCAAGCTGGAGGGAATGGATTAACGTAACTGGTTCACTTAAGTGTATAATTTAATGTGGCAATGTTTTACTACTTTTTTGGAGGGGTTGGGGGCAGGGGAATATAAGAGCAAGTTTTAGCGCCGGACGTGTGGAGCTCCGTGTGGATGAGATAGGGGGCCAAGATATGGAAGGGCTGTGGTAGTGCAGGAGGGAAGGAACATCCCTCCTCCAAAGGGCCAGATAGCGGAAGAGACTTTCCGGTGCCCTTCTGTCGGGCGGGATGGTGCAGAGTCCTGTTAGTCCTTCCCCCCACCCACCATAATAAACACCCAACCCTTAAAACCCGCCAGTATCCAAACTAGGTTTCCTAACCAACCTCTCCTAAACCGCGGCGGCGATTTTGTATTTCATCTAGTCACCCCTTCCATCTCTGCACTAAAGTTCACTGGCTAGTCCACCCTCAGGGCCCCTAACCTCAAGTTAATCTAGGACCCAGTTTATAGAGATAATTAATTATTTGATTTATTATTAATGTAAAGTTATGGAATTTTGATTACGTACCTATCAAGGAGGGGAGTGGGTTTCAACATGGTGAAATTAGTAGTTACACTATTAAAATATTGATAAACTTTTATATCTCATGTATTGCGGTACTAGTCTATATTCTCAATGGTTAATACGAGAAATTTATAGTAAAGTATGCTAGGCGGTTATAGGCTAGACCCGCAAAGCTAAGATGTATTGCGGTACTAGTCTATTTTCCCAATGGCTAATATGAGAAATTTATAGTAAAGTATGTTAGGCGGTTATAGGCTAGCCCCGCAAAGCTAAGATGTATTGCAGTACTAGTCTATATTCACAATGGTTAATACGAGAAATAACTGAGTCATACTCCGGGAACTGTTCCGAAAATATTATTAAAAGTTCAAAGGAAGAAGAAGACACACGTGTACATGAAGATGTTGGTGCCGATATCCCTCGAAGGGTAAGTGTCACTCTGCCAAAAAAAAAAAGAAGATGTTCTCAGCTCTACATAATGATCGACGACTACGGAAACTCTTGAGGAACGGAAATACTACTAACGGCTACCGAAATAAATCAGGAATCGTCATTCAAAGAGGTTGTGGATAATCTTGAATCATATTTTGAATAAACGATTCGTGTACAAAGTCTTGATGTACAATAATAGTCTAGATAGGTTTGCCTAGATGCCGCGCCGAGTCTTATTACCAAACATTTATAGTTCAAAATCTCATGCCGTTTTTTGAGAAGTTTTCAGAAGAAATGAAGACCATCACAAAATTACCTTTCAATGAAGACGCGTATTACGAAGTAAAGTAAAGTAATTGCCTATTTTTTTCAGGCGTGCTTTACTTCCAACTACCAAATTAGGTGTCGTGAACGCAGGCGACTAGCAAACATACTTTACTATAAATTTCTTTTATTAACCTTTACATTAAAGGTGTAGACTGGGAATATAGTCTAGTACCGCAATACATCTTAGCTTTGCGGGTATAGCCTATAACCGCCTAACATACTTTACTATAAATTTCTCATATTAACCATTTGGAATATAGACTAGTACCGCAATACATCTTAGCTTTGCGGGTCTTGCCTATAACCGCTCGGCTACCGTGGCGCCTTCAATGAAGACATATTACGAAGGGTTCAAAATAAATACAAGCAAAATTAAATTTAATCTGAATTAATAATCACTTCAAATTAAGAATTGAAACAGAAATGTAATTAATTCCAGTTGATAATCAGCTGCACTAAATCTGTAGTTAATTTAAATGCAATCGAACGTTCACAGGACTGTAATGAATTGGTAGCAACTGATCTGATTCAGGTTGTACTAATGGGCTAACGAAATAGGGGAAAAGGGTTGTTACACTCCATTAAACCTAATAGTGGTGTGTACTTATCCTTTTGGAAGATCGTAATAATGAAATTCCTAAACATCCTGGGGGGGGGGGGACTTGGACTTAACTGCCCCTAACTTAATGAAATTTAGTTACATAATATTCCGTATGGCAGAACTGTTCTGTTCTTCGGTTCTAAATGGATTTTATAATTCGAAAGGCGGAAGCGATAACGCATTCTGGGACACGTAAAAAAAATAATCTGTTCTAACCACTCACACGACTTCCTCTTACTAATATCCTTAAAGTTCTAACTCACCAAATTTTCTTCAAAACCCCAAATATTTGGATCCACATTTAAATTCTTACGCAACATTTTACAGTTTGTAACACCACCCACCCTGGACGAAGTTTTAAAGAAAGATTATACTAGTATATAACTAACTGTATAACTAACAAATCTATGTGTACGGTTTACCAAACGGAAAGCCCAGTAGCCAATTTTGGAAAAAAGTTTACAATAAGACTACGTGTGCAACGTTTCCGCCTTAGGTGACCACACAAACATCTTACTTCCTGTGAAAAAATTCCATCTCCCAAAAATTTCAAAATCAATCATAAACTCAAACATATGCTCTTTACTAAATTAAATCACAATAAACACTTCGCCAGTAAATATTATTCAAATGGCAGTGTTGAATAATTAACAACAGATGCTGAACTAGTTGATATTATTATACAATGATCGTCCAATCTGTAGCTTAGGACCGTGGTAGTTGCTTTCATAAGCAGATCATTGCCAACAAACTCCATTTAGTTAACATGTTGAACGTAGGGTTCTAATGATGCTGACAATAATATCTGAATCTCTATATTATGATTGGAAATTTCCCAGTGGACACAGAGGCTAGAGTTGAATGCATGTATCCACCTCTCATTCAATGCATGTACAGAATTTTCGATAACATCGATTGTTTAATAACAATAAATTAATATAATTTTAGTTTTTTTTTAGTGTGTGGGGAAAACACGCTTCATATATCGATAAGAAAATTGTTTATTCTAAAAACGCTTTGGGGAATATTAACCGGAAAAGCGTTAGACCAAAGTTACCTGGAGAAAGCGGAAAAACTAGTACGAAAAACTTACACGGCCATCTCTTACAGAAATTACATCATATCAAAATTAACAAAATTTTCATCAAAGCTGGTAAAACAATGTAGAAAAGAAAAGAGATAATAAATTAGATCTGAAGAGGAACGGTTCTCTGAGTTTCAGGGCATTATGGGATCCAGGACGTGCTGACAGGATTAGATTCTTCTCATCCCTTCGACGGCTTAACCTCTGGGAACTATCGGGCAGCCAGAATCACAGTGTGAGAATCACAACTAGCGTGGGGACATGGGATTGCGTTCAAATAACCTCTGGTGTCGAGACGAAGGGTTTTCTGAAGTTGAATATCTTTCGATATTATACGTCATAGCAATCATGTTTATACCTGTCCGGATTCAGACTTCCATTCATCATTAGAGGTAGTATTAATCAACTTTGGTGTAGGGTTTTTAACATCACTTATGTTTCCATTTTTCACTACACTCTACTCCTTGCAGTGGTCGGCATAATAAAATGCCTCTACAGTTTCCTAGAGGAATATCCCCGTCCTGTCCACTCTGCTCTAATCTAAAAGTAAAAATTCTGGATTGAATACACTCACATGACTTTTAGTAAGGTATATTTCTTTAACGAGAGAGTTCTTAAGTGTAAGGAACACTTGGAAGTCTTCGCGCAAAGAGATTTGGGACTTTATTGACTTGATTCTTGATATGGTTCGCTAGCTTGAGCCCACTGATTGTTCAAAAGGTTTCAAACTTTCGTCTAATAGTTCAAGCAGAAGTCACATGTGAGTTGATCGTGTTTCGTTTTCCAGTTTTTCATATGAGAATTCCTCGGGCAAGTCTTACGACCCAAAGACACATTCTTAGGTAGTTTGACGATATCAGCAACTGGACGGATATTATGCCCCCGTATAGGATTTCAATTTTCAAATCCAGAAGTGGTTTTGGATGTTTAAGATGGATGATGTCAGAACTTAAATCGGTAAAAAAGGAAGCCCGGATGAGGAAACGGATCTTAAAATGTAAGATTTATAAGTATAAATATCTAATTAAATATTCATTCAAAAAACTGGCCACACACAATCTCAAATTCAAATAAAATCAATACAAATACAGAATAAATAAAGGAAAAAGTTATTTATTTTTTTTTAAACTGGAGAAATCTCAAGTACATTTCAGGATAGATACCCCCATTCCCCATTATTTCAAGCACATGAGCTCAAATACCCAGAAGCAAGTTATAATCCCATAATTTCCAGTCCATAAACTCAGCTTCAGCGCTCTCTCCAAATATAATTCACGCTGATTCATGATATATTCGCGATTTCCTTTATTTGTTTTATTTATTTATTTATTTGTATTCTTTTGCAACCATCTTCTTCACAGCAGTAAGTGAGGAAGGTTCAATTTATTTGATTTATCTTTTTATACATTTTTCTATTGCTTTTAATATCTTTTCTCTTAAAAATTCTATCGATTTTTTACTTTTAGATTGGTTATTGAAGACTGGAGAGACTTAAATTTTTCAACGAAGATTTCCGGTTAACCAAAACTGAGCATTGGCTCACAAGAGACTGTCCAAAATAGACGGCAGATTAGATAAAACTAATGAAAAATCAATTTACTTACAAAAGTTGTAAACATATAGTGGTATCGATAGTCGTTCATCTGGAGTTGTAAAATCTGGAAAATAAAGAATAAATTTTTAGTTTATCAATTATCAATTATCATCAGTCGTGCAATCAATTACAATCAATAATCGAGGGAAGGGATTAGCTATGCGTTTAGCGTACTGGACTCCCACGCGGAGGTCCCGGGTTCGAATTCAGCTGCTGACCTTTAGATTTTCTCTTCCTAGGAGCTTCTTACAGCTCATTGTCCGGTGATGGACAGTGTTATCTGTAACGAGAGAACACTGTCCGGAGGCTGGCAGTGCACTGAAAAAAGCTCCGGGAGCCAATAACCTTAGATGTTGACGCGCCTTAAATCAATAATCATCAGTGTACAATCAATTACCATCAGTCGTGCAGCCAATTATTATCAGTAGTGCAATCAATTATCATCAGTCGTACAATCAATTCAAATCAATTATCGTCAGTCGTACAATCAATTATCATCAGTCGTGCAATCAATTACCATCAGTCGTGCAATCAATTATCATCAGCCGTGGTATTGCGGATCCGAATTCCAAAAATTCAATTACGGAACTCCTTCCTACTTGGAATAAGAGGAAATAATATTTTTAAATTACTGGAAGGGCACTGGAATTCCACTCGGCTACAGGGCAGAAGAGAGAAGAGGGAGACGTTCCAACTTTTTTCAGTAGAATAAGAGTTTAGTTTTATCGTTAGCAAGAACTGTGTAGTCAACTATTGGTGGATGTAAGTATATATAATGCTACCACTTCCAAACAACTATGTCTCTGCCCTACCAAATACCATAGTCACCAGGCCCTTTTTCTTTCTTCTGGTAGTTGTAGTAACTACATGGGCTTTATAAAGGACCACAGGATCTAAACTTGGTGCTCTTAGTAAGTTAGAAAAGGGAGAGTGAGTTTAAAAAGAAGTCCTTATACACACACACACACACACACACACACACACAAGCCCACTCGACCCTATTCAGCCCTTTCTCCCAAGTTTTCAACATTCTGCGATTATTGCTAGACCAACTCTAGCCAAGGACATTGTATCTTCCTATCAAAACATCTTACAACTTTAACTAGATCTGGCACTCTGCTAAGTATCTACGACGTAATCTAGTTTTCTACACTTTCTGCAACTGTAAATGTTAAAGTTAATTTTTTTTTTTTGCTTGTAGTGGAGAAATATTAATATAAATAAATTTAGAATCTAAAAATTATTTGAACAAAATGAAAAATTATAATAACAATAATATGATAACCATACCAGTCTAAGCCTTGGACTTTATTTAATGGTTAATATGGGAAATTTACAGTACAGTATGTTAGGCGGTTATAGACTAGATCCACAAAGCTAAGATGTATTGCGGTATTAGTCTACATTTCCTAATGGTTAATATGGGAAATTTATAGTAAAGAGTTTGGCGGTTATAGGCTAGACCCGCAAAGCTAAGATGTGTTGCGGTACTAGTCTATATTCCCAATAGTTAATATAAGAAATTTATAGTAAAGTATGTTTGCTAGTCGCCTCCGTACACGACACCTAATTGGTAGTTGAACTTAAAACCTGCACCAATCCCTCTACTCCGCACTACCTTTGCTTGCCTAATCATATTATTTATTGTCGTTAATTTAGTTAGCTCGGTTATTGTTAAGTTAATATCATAATATATATGCAGTAAAGTGTAGATTGCCTTATTATTGTGATTAATTACCTCTTTCATATTCTACAACTCATCAGAAATTCAATAACTTGTTATATTCATTCCCGAACACAATAAATGTAATCTATAAAGTCGACTTGATTACCCTGAGGAGCGTTGGGGAATGGCTTCCTCCAACAGCCTGCTTACCACTCACCAGTAATAGAGCCAGGGTGGATACCAGGGTGTAGAACCTATCTAGAACCATCTTAAGTACTTAAATTTGGTAACCAGGGTGCTTATTTGGAATATCTGGGAAGTGTGTTGGAGAAAAAGGGTGCGTAGCACTCAAGAGAATGGTCATTCCAGCTAGCGAGATCTTGCCTTTTCCCAGGACGTTTCTTAAGGGACTTTGGTTCCTTCGGAACAACACGGGGAACGTTAAAGGGTGGCATAAATTGCTCTAAGAAGAGTTTATACCTAGCTACTGACGTCCTACTTTTCCTGGATTGGATGGATATCCTTCGAAAAATGATCTATTTCTACCATACTCTACTTCTTCAGAATACATATGAAGGGCATTAACCTCTGCGCAAGAATGCCGCACCACCATTTGTGCCTGCAAATATTCCAACAAACAAACAATAAAAATGTAAATTAAAAGAGAGAGAGAGAGAGAGAGAGACAGATTTCCAGCAGGAAGTTAAGAAAAAGGACCTCTGATAAAAATGAAGAGTTACAAGGCGGATAATCCTGAACGAAGGACACGCTGACGCTGTAACTTAACATGTTCGTGGAGTCGATGCAGAAGGTTTTTCCCCCACAGCTCTGTATCTATCTACAGACTTGGGGGACGTTGAAAGAGTGAGAGGCCCCGTTATAAGAGCGAGAAAGTGTGGGAAGGGGAAAGAGATAGAACAAAAAAAATAGTTCTTGAGTAGGAATAAATCAGCTGAGTGGAAGGTTCTACTAGGTTACATCTTTCCCGCCACTCTTAGCCCATTTTTTTCTTTCCCGCCATATATCCACATATTTTCCTCCCCACCCACCCCTAGATTCACGCTAGACCGCCGCACAACTATATTTCTTCCAATATAGCTTATATATAGAGCGTTGCGTCCATTGTCGCTTTTCATATCGCCTTAACACTAACATTATTTTTCATGTTCTCTACCATATATACAGGAATATATGTGTGTGTTTATTTTCTAATCAAGTAGGCACAGTTTATGCTTTCATCTGTTTTATTTAACTTTTTAAAACACAAGATGGTGCTCTGCGCAAGGTTAATTCGATTCAGTTATTTATAATTTCTCATCACTTCAAATCTTGCACTTAAAAATTTATTCTCTCGGAAAATCTGGGGGTACATATTTCCATAAAGATTTCCTTTTAAAGAAGGGAAAAACTTCTCGTCTTCTGGATTAGATCCTTTCGTTTCACCTAAAAGACTCTTCCATATCTAAAAGATTTATCCCAAAATTACATTAAGTATTTAAGGGAAGAAAGATTGTAACCAATTTCAATCGTAATTTTCATTTGTTTTCCAAGCTTTCGATCTAGAAGGGCAAGGTCATCTTCACGGCTGAGAAACAGCTTGGAGCCTAAGCCAACTAATAAGAGCTCATCAGTTAATGCAGCCCCCACTAAAAATAATCTAAATTATTCCGTAAATCAGCGCTCAGACATATTTATTTCTATGAATATTATTCAAGTGATGAGATCGTACATTTTACTCCGAAGTGGTATACTCTCTAGAGAAAAGCCTGCCCCCCTCCAAAATTTCCCTCATGCTCCAAAAATGAACACAAATTTTAGTGGGAAAATATTTCAAAGAAAAAATTCTAGAATTCTTTCACTTATATCATGTTTTTAAGAAAATCTGACCAGTCTGAGCTGGTTTCGAGAAAATGAAAACTCGATACAGTAAAATGTCGGAAAAACTGTTGTCCAAAAATATATATAGGGAGAGGGGGCACATTTGAACAATTTCAAATTTCTCGCCAAATATTTAAAACCATTTATGATTGGTAATTTTCTCCATATTTATTGTGGTAGACCTGTTGTATAATTGACAAAGTTTCCCTTCATTTTCATTGTTCGGTAAAGTCCAGAATTGAGGAATATTATATTCTGTAAGGTGGAAGTAAAAATTTTTTGTTGCAGCTTTGGGAAGTGTATTGTGAAGATTGTAGTGGACAAGGTGTAAGTATTGTTAGTCCCCATATTAACATTTGGAATTCGTATTTTTAAATCTAGTATTTACAGAAAGTCCATTTGCTTGCACAAAAAGTGTTGGATATTATATTTTCTTTTATGGAAGGAGAGGGGGCACATTTCTACATCACCAGTTAAAATGTGCCGCCCCACCGACCTCTGCAAGTTTGTGACTTTTTTTTTTTTTTGTTTAATCGCAGAGAAGGGGAAAGTGGGTCCGAACCTACCATTAAGAAGCGCAACAAACAGAATATTTTGTTCAAACTTCCCTAAACCAATCACCACTTCGGGTACAACATCCCGAACTGAGTCATTCTTGATTTTTTGAACTAGATTTCAGTGGTTTAAAAGAGAAAGTAATGTAGTAGAGAGAGAAATAACTGATAGAAGGTAGATTCAGAGTAAAGTAATAGCATTTCTTTCTATTTTATATTGTGTTCAAAGGTGACCCCCACCAATGGGGCAGATATTAACATTTGACATTTTTAAATTTAAAAAACATAGATAGGTATGTAAAGTACCAACTGTTTATTGATATAGATCTGTTAAGAAGACTTGAAAGTTGTAGAAAACAAAATAAAAAGGTTCAATAATACGATTCTGCGCACTCTGCAACAGAAAATGTAAATTCTGTTCAAATGTGCCCCCCCCTTCACCCCTATAGCTAGTGAAAACTAATTTTCCGAAAATGTTCATGTTAGCAATATTTTCCACCTTATGAGAAAAATGTAATTAAAAATAAGTGCTAAGAAAATGTACAAAGAAAAAAAAAGGAATTAATCACCAAATGGATGTGGAAAAATTTGCCCCCAGCACTAATATAGTTCGTACAAGAATTGTAATTAAAGGAGAAAAGAATGGCGGAGGAAAGGAAGGCGAGCCAGGATGAAAGCGAGTAGGGCTCCTTAGGTTCCTTAGGGATCCTACAGAATGGGTTTATAGCTCTGCAGTACAAGATGATAGCAATTCCAGGCCCGTACTCTATGGCGTTCCTTCTTTTTCACCAGCAAAACCATTGCTTCCATTTAGTTCCCAGGAAATGGGCCGAGTATAATTGTTTGGTTAACTTCCGGTGAGGGGGGGGGGAAAGGCTCATTAATAAAGGAAGTTATAAAGACCGGGGAATTTTTATAATTTTTAGTTGTCGGACTAAGGAAGTTTTCAACTGTAAGGCATTCCTAACTATGCTTTTTCTAAATTGCATTTGTTTTCCCTCAATTTTTCCAACAATAATTTAGCGGATACAAAATAGAAAATTAGTGTTTCTGGGGAAAAAAAAAAAATTATGAGCACCAAAAAGTATTCGCTAAACGTAATATTTCCCAGCTAATGAAAAGTGAATATGCTAATGCAAAGAGAAAAACCATTTTTAATTAGTTTTCCAGTTCAGATCTCTCCTCTTTCCAGCCCCTTTAATTGCTTCTAGTTAAAAAAAAAAGGAAATTGGTATAAATCAATCAATTTATCTAATGAAATTGCCCTTCATCAATGGACCAATCTGTTCAAAAAAACAAAAAGTAAAAAATAAAAAAATAGAAAGAATAAAAACTTTCTTGTCAGTTGGGAACCCTGCAATAATTTAAAACAAAGTTCCGGTTTTATACAGCTGTTACACTTTCCATGTGTCAAAAAATGAATGATTGAAAACGTATTTATGATTGGAATAATTTTAAATTGGAAAAATCATTAATATGAATTCATTTAGGATTATCGTGAAAACATATGTTAATGATTTTAGAGTGAAAGAAAAGTTTTACGCATAATGATGTATGAACTTTTTAAAGCGTTTTTTTCCCAAATGACGTATTTAATTAATATCAATATATAGTTTTCGTGACCGCAAATTGTTAAACTTAGAATGGAAGATTTGCGAGGAATCGGTCAAATAAAACAACTAGTCTTTTTGCCAACGTTTCGACTAAATATATTGTCCTCTTCAGGGCCTGGATATTACAAATACAAAACAATTTACAGAGTCAGTAACATAGAAAAAACAGTAAAAATGTTAACAACACAGTTAACTTTAGGACAGACACGTCGAATTTGGCCAACTGCTACAATTTTATCATTAAAAAATAAATAGATATCCAAATTTTGTACATAATTATTTCTGTTTTTTTTTTAAATTTACTTCAAATCTTTTGGTTATTTGTTATTTAGTTCATAAGGGTTATTTGGTTTCTCCTGTGTTTTGTTTTTAACGGTTTTTGTTGTTTAAAGAAATTTACCAATATTTATTGTATTTACTCTTTTGTTGTAATTAGTCTATTGTATCTGTTCAATTGTAATTACCAAAATTCCCGTGTAAGTCCCGCTATATCTGTATATATATATACCTGCTTCTCCATTTCTGGCTCCAAGTTTCTGTAACTCAACCAATCCGCATAGCCACGTAAGTTTCAATAATTATAAAGAATTTATTGTATTTTACTGTTTATTTTTTGTAACATATTACTGATTTTCTATGTTACTGACTCTGTAAATTGTTTTGTATTTGTAATATCCAGGACAATATATTTGTCGAAACGTTGGCAAAAAGACGAGTTGTTTTATTTGGACCGATTCCTCGCCAATCTTCCATCCTAAGTTTAATTAATATCATTTGGTTGGTTGGACTATTTAATAGCAAATTTTCTACTTATTTCGTCCAGCATCAGAGGCAGATTTCCACTTCACTTTTGTTTTCAACTCGCACTACACCTTGCTGGACTTACGAATGCGATCAGGGATACAGGGAAACATGCGGGCTACCACGGATAAAACCCAAGATATTATCCCGTACTGTGCAGTTGATCACAATTTCAATAGGATGAAAAATAAATGCCAGTTTCGGTCATTATAAAATTTATTTTGCCAAGCTTTCGACCCCTAGGGACTAGGTCCATCTTCAGGACTAGTTTAGAAAGTAATACTATTACATTTCAGGGTTGGTGTGTTTTCTGTCTTGTCTGTTCATGGACTGAAGTCCATGATATTCAATCACTGCTAACAAAGTTACCAAATTATATCAGTTTCTCTCAAGTGTAATGGTAATGTAACAGTTATATTGTTAGAAGACTTTTTTTTAGTTATATTTAATGAATATTTAATAATATTTAATGAATTGAGTCCATGAACAGACAAGACAGAATGATACACCAACCCTGAAATGTAATAGTATTACTTTCTAAACTAGCCCTGAAGATGGACCTAGTCGAAAGCTTGGCAAAATAAAGTTTATAATGACTGAAACTGGCATTTATTTTTCATCCTATTGAAACTATGAATCACCAAAAAAATTTTTTTTTTTCACTTTATTCGTATATTTACAACTGCAACAAATGTTGCATCAAGTAAACTTGATCTTACTGGTTCAGTTCACTTGTAATGTCATGGTTAGAGCAATCACCCACTGGTGAAACTCTTTCACAATGATTTAATCACAACAGATCTCTAGGCCACTTCCGCTTCAAGCGACGAGGAGGATTGTCGGGAAGGTGAGGAGAGGAGAGTTGTTGGACAAGAGGATTAGGATGGAGAGCTAGCAGGCTGTGAAATTTGCGGTAGCGAGACTTTATTAGATCGGTGACAAAAGGGATGTGAAGGTCAGTGTGTATGGTAAGATTAGAAATCTAGTAAGGAGTATTCAGGATTTTCCTTAGGATTTTTAGATTGTAATGTCTGTAGGCGTTTGGAGTTAGAGGGTTTGGTTGAGCCCCACACTTCTGCTCCGTATGTCCATATGGGTCTTAACAGAGTCTTGTAAATAGTCAGTTTGTGATTCACGTCGAGTTTGGATCTGCACCAAAAAGAATGAATACACAATTTCAACTTATCCTAAATGTTTAGCATTAGATTTGACTCTCTCAAAATATTTCTTAAAAGAATAAACCCATTAGAAGAAGTAGAAGAAGAAATGGTTACAGTATCTAGAGATCAGCGGCTATCTAAACACGTATCTCCGGTTAAAATATAAATCTCAAAAATCAGACTTAATCTCAATAAACCTTCCCCTTTTTTCTAGGATTAAGTGAAAGTAAAAAAAACTTCTAAAAATCCCAGAATTATTACTCTTTATCCCTACAAAAAAAAACAAAAAATCCTTCTAAAAGTTTTTGCTCATAATATTTTTATTATAACAGATGGAACTTCAACTCCATCGGAAAAACCATCTCATAAAATCATATTTTATGAACTTTTTTTTCTCTTTCCGGTTATGGTTAAGTCATAACAGTGGAAAATAAAGATATTAACGTAAAAAACTTTTTTTCATGACAAAAAAGGGGGCGGCCTGAAGATTTCGTTTATTACGCTAAAAGAATGTAAGGAATAAATAAGAGCAAAATCATGTTTGATAATTTTATTCTTTATTCTTTGCCTTCAGGAATAAAAAGACCAACGGAAGTAGGCGAGGTAAAATAGATCAGAAAATTCTAAAAAAAAAAAAAAAAATCGTAAGTACTAAATTTCTGAGGTTTTTTTGGGGAGGATTTCTCTTGATTTGACTTTTCTTTAATATTCTAGAACAAGAACGTGAACGCAACTTCCCTTAAATTCCATTTCCTTTCTTTTCTGCGATCATTTCAACAATTTAGAAGAATAACTCTGAAAAAAACCTTGACGAATAGCTAGCTACCCGCTGAAAGTTAGATAGCTTATTGAGAACTTAGAATATTGAATTCAAGCACACTTTTGAAAAGACTACTTGACCAAAAAAGATCCAAGTAGTGTCATTTCGGGGATTCTAGGTCAATTTTTTTTTTGAGCCTGGTAATAACTGTGCTGAGGGGCTGCAAGGGGAAGCTTTAGAATTGCGTGGGCGTGCGTAATACAGATATGTATTTAACACCCATGTTTCGTACACGTAGAAAATACTATACGTATCGTCTTATACAGGAAAATCGTCTTATATAAAAAACAGGATGTTAAATACTACATGTAGTATTTCCTGCCAGATGCACGAAAGCGCACGCGTGCTCAATTTTCAGAGCTTCCCCCTGCAGCCCCACAGCACAGTTCTTACCAGGCTTAAAAAAATTTGACCCAGAATCCCCGAAATGATACTACTGATCTAGACTCTCAACCAACAACAAACTAGGGGGGTGGGAAGGGATTAGCTATGGCGGCTGGCGTATTGGATTTGGAACGCGGAGGTTCCGGGGTTTAAATGAATCCACCTGTGGGCCCTTTAGATTTTTCTCTTTCGAGGAGCTTCTTACAGCTCGCTGCCTGGTGATGGTACAGTGTTGCCTGTAACGAGAGAACACTTCAGTCCAGAGGCCGGTAGTGTACTGGAAAAAAGCTCCGGGCACCAGTAACCTCGAGATGTTGATGCGCCTTAAATCATTACAATAAAGAAAACAAACTACTTAGATACAATACCATTTTAAAACCTACCTGCAGGTACTGGAATTGAACTTTAGGGTTCAAGCAAACGTTCCAACTATCAGAGATTCAATTCCCTTCTATGTTTCCGATTTAACCATCCACAAATATTGGGAAATTCCTTTCGAAAATCTAGCACAGCCCACCAATCCCTGCAAATCGTACTCTAATCCGCTTCTTTTCCTGGATCATCTCAGGATGGTAACCCTTCCTGGCCAGTTAAAAACGCCAGTTTGGCCTCACGATTTCCCCCCTCCCCACAAGCGTCGAGAAACGTTACCCTAAGCAATTGGGGAAAGTTACCATTGCTAATAGAGAGAACTTATATGAATTATTTCGCTGCAAGTAGGTGTGGTAGTATATTATGGAAGTAGGGTAACAAATTACGTAGCCGAAGTAACTGATTAGAGAATTAAAAGGAGTTTGTTCAAAAGCGGCAGGATAGAGAAAGGGGTTTAAACGCTCCCAATGGGGATCATTAATTTTCAATGGTTCAATTAAGCAGGAGAGAAAAGTGTTAAATTAAAACTGCAGCAGTGCGTGCAAGAGAGAGACAGAGGGAGTTTTTCTAGCGGGCTGGGAAAACCCAAGTGAAAATTACTACTAGAATTAAAAGACTAATTACTAGTTAGGAGTATATCTATGGCGCGGTCGAACGAATATGGTTCTAATTTCCCTTATCACTCTGAGGAAATTCAAAATTTAATTTTCACTTCTGAATCACCATATCAAAAAAATAACATGTTCTACATGGGAAGTCAAAAGATCGGAAAGGTGGTATTTCCTTTCTGAGCTACATCCACTCTCTGATGATGGTGACAGAAAAAGCACAAGCTTTACTGCGCTCTTGCTGCAGTCATCAAGTGCTTAACTGACGACATATAAACCACGATCTCCTCGGCAACCTGGATACTCCAGGAAAACAATCAGGAAATCTGCTTGAACCTAGAAGCACAGAACTTGTATATATCCTGAAACTAGGAGTTTCACTAAAACGTGACAATAATGATTCGGAAAAAAGTAACTCTGCAGATAAGACTAGAAGATTCAATAAGATTGATATGGAAACAGATTGATCTAAGAAGGAAATTCAACACCTGATTCGTTTTGTGGGGGATTCGGTTATACTGAGCAGGCGGAACTGTTACAGATAAAACCTATTCTTCTACTTAGGAGAATAGAAGTTACTCAATCGTAACTAATCGTCACATGGATTGCCTGTTCTATTTCCGGCCGCAATGGCTTCTCTCTCAATGGCTGTAAAGTGCTTAAGTTATTAAGCCGGAAAAAGGCTCCTCTATCAGTTGTTGTTTTAGTTTTTTTTTTTTTTTGTACCCTTACACCCACCCGTGCAAGCATCTAGGGACCATTTCCCAAAGAAAAAGTCATTCATCAAGATCCCTCTCAGGGAGGTAGTGTGGTACGAAAAAAAAAAAGATCACTAAATTTTCTTCTAGAGGGGGCTTAATTTTCTATTTTTCATCTTGCTGGGTGGCGTTGGAAGATAATGTTATCGAACGACCAGTAAATTGCCATTTATCAGAAGTAAAAAACCCCAATTTGAAGATGGTGACAAGAATTGGCAAACCTTATTTCTCCTTTACTTTAAAACATAATAAGTAGAAGACGATAGCTTTAAATATTAAGGACACTGAGTGAGTACGAATGAGCGAAAAGGATAATCAAACAGCGAAATTAAGGAATAAAAGACAATGTTCATGATGTCACTAATTTATCGTATGTCTATTGGTACACCTGACCGAAAACGGGCTACCAACCATTCTCAGAGGAGATTAAACCATTTGGTGCTGAGATTTCGACTTCCTGAATTTTTTGACATGAAGTATGCAATTATTTAAAAGCGTACATTTTATAAACTTAGTTTACGAAGTTTTAAAAGCACTTCTACCGCTTTAAATATTGTATATTTTAATGATCCATTGTATTTGCAGGATTGTAATTGAGCGAAAAGGATAATAAGGTAGCGAAACTAGGGAAGGGATTAGCTATGCGGTTAGCGTACTGGATTCCCACGCGGAGGTCCCGGGTTCGAATCCAGCTGCTGATCCTTAGATTTTCTCTTCCTAGGAGCTTCTTACAGACAACACTGCCCTTTGAGGGACAGTGTTGTCTGTAACGAGAAAACACTGTCCGGAGGCCGGCAGTGCACTGAAAAGAGCTCCTTGTCGCGCCTTAAATCATTAAAAAAAAAAAAAAGGTAGCGAAACTACGTAGTTTAACTAAATTAAGGAATTATAGTCAATAAAAAGATAATTGTAATGATGAGATAATGATAATGATGTGATAATGATGTCACTAATTTATCCATCGTACTACGTATGTCTATTGGTACACCTGACCGGATACGGGCTACCATCCATTCTCACAGATAGATTAAACCGTTCGGTGCAGAGATTTCGACTTTCTTAATTTTTTTGTTGACAAAGCATGCAATTTAAAAGCGTGCATTTTTATAAACGTTTGGTTTACAAAGCTTCAAAAGCTCCTCTACCGCTTTAAATATATTCATAATGATCCATTGTATTCGTAGGATTGTATTGTAAGAAAATGTATTTTAAGTTCATCCCAGTGATGCAAATTACATACTTAATTTTCTTGTAAGTTCCTAATATTAATATTGAATTACAACGCAAAATATAAGCTACATATAATCTAGTATGTAAACACTGCGTTACAGATTTAAGTACAAAGTTTACGCTTATGTATCACGAGTGGTAGGTGTGTAATCTATGGAATTCTACACCTCTACTGACATAGCGTATCGTTTTCTGTCGCTCTGCTATTGACATACGTAACAATGCAAGTTTAAATAACATGTTTTTCAGTCTATTATAATGTGATAAGACTTTGACGTAATAAGATGATGCTGTAGTCTTATTTGTTTTGAATTATAGGAGAGAACGATCGTAAGGAATTTTTTTTTTACTTTATTTGTGTATTTACAACTGCAACAATTGTTGCATCTAGTAAACTTGATCTTACTGGTTCAGTTCACTTGTTATGACATGATTAGAGCAATCACCCACTGGTGAAACTCTTTCGCAATGATTTAATCACAACAGATCTCTAGGCCATTTTCGCTTCAAGCGACGAGGAGGATTGTCGGGAAGGTGAGGAGAGGAGAGTTGTTGGACAAGAGGATTAGGATGGAGAGCTAGGAGGCTGTGAAAGTTGCGGTAGCGAGACTTTATTAGGTTAGTGACAAAAGGGATGTGTAGGTCAGTGTGTATGGTAAGGTTAGAAATGTAATATGGAGCATTCCAGGATTTTCCGTAGGATTTTAGACTGCGTAGTGTCTGCAGGCGTTTGGAGTTAGAGGGTTTGGTTGAGCCCCGCACTTCTGCTCCGTATGTCCATATGGGTCTTAACAGGGTCTTGTAAATAGTCAGTTTGTGATTCACGTCGAGTTTGGATCTGCGGTCAAGTAGTCTACTAAGTAGCTTGTAGCGTCTGTTCACGTCTTGTCGTTTCAGTCGAGTATGTGGGTTCCAGGTGAGTCTCTTGTCAATGTACAGTCCTAAGTATCGTACTGCGTCAGCTGGAGGAATCGTTACACCGTTCAGTTGAACTGGTGGACTCGCAGATTTTCTTAGAGTAAACGTAATGTTTACTGACTTTTGTTCATTAATTTTAATTTTCCATTTTCGGAACCAGGTTTCGAGAAGCTTTAAGTGAGTTTGAATATTCTGACTGGCTTGCACCGGATCGGAGTGAGATTAAAGTATAGCGTAAGGAAAATAAAATTGAAAACCTACTTTGACCACTCGCACGACTTCCTGTCACTCTCACAAATTTTTTTCAAATAACAATATTTATTTTCCATGGGTAAGTTGCCACTTTACTAGAAATAGATTTTCAAATTTTTCCAGTTTTTCTCGAAAATAGCACAAATGATAACTTTCCAGTACACCACACCCCCACGCTGATATTTTGAAAAAACATAATTATTAATTATTTCCTTGATTACCCTAATTAAAACTATAAAAATATAATAATATAATGGGAAAACTAAAAAAAACTTACCGCTCTAAAGAAAAGGTTCATATTGTTTGGGTTCGTGTCGACGATGAGTTTGAAGATCTCCTTTTGGCGAATTTCTCGCAGGACGTGTCTATAGGAGGATGGATGCGCTTGACGTATGTACATTTCCGTTCTAGAACCAGGAGGCGCTTTTACCAGTTCTTGTAGTTTGAAAAGTCCTGGAGATGAACACATAAGAAAAGTTGAAGAAGTTTCAAATATAAAATAAAATATAAATAATTAAGTATAAATTCTTAAAATATTTATTTAAAATAAATAAATAAATCTGGTGCGCACACTCACACGACTTTCTCTTACTGCTTTTCCTATGGTTCGAACCCATCAAAGTTCAGAGTTTGAGCCATACTAAAATTCTAACCAACATTGTAAAAAGCCTTACACGGTAATCTAAACTTTGCGGGAGAGCTCACCCTTCTTCCCTGAAATCCAAATTCTAATCTTCGGCACCTTTAAGATCCTAACAAGACTAGGGAGGAAATATCTAACAGATGATTGGTTGGGAATCTTTATTCAGACCAAGATGACGATCTTAGAGCACAGCCTGCAGTTTCCCTTTGGCATCCCTTTTTTTTTTACCGCATCATTGTCCGATGTCTTTGGTTTAGTTTAAGTCCCGATAAAAGTTGCCAATGTAGTTGTTCCTTCAGGTGGATGTGGTAGTTATTTTAATAATAGTTTTCTTTATTAACTTTTTTTTGGGGATTTTTTCCCGAAATGATTTCTGCAATTTTAAAGAATCCCTCGACTCACAGACGGACCGAATATCTAGCACAAAACTTCTTGTAACGCTGCAGGAAAGAGGGCGTAAAAATACGTTCATTAAACCAAAGATAATATGCCAGTAATTAATCCAATCATGAATGGATCTCAAATATAAATTGGATCAATATTTTTTTCCAATCATAATTAAAAATAAAAAAAATCTGGTGAAATATTGAATAAATATACTATAAACATGACTTTAATTAGACTGGTCTCACATTGATTGGTGAATGGTGCGTAGGGGGTTGGATGAGGGTCTCTACAGATGGAATTTAATTTAGGTCAAAAATTCATTAATGCGATCTGGTGTGTGTGTGTGTGTATGTGTGTATGTTTGTTTAGATTTAAGAGAGAGTGTAAGTATTAGTACCGAGTAGTACAGTGAAGTGGATTATTTATTGTATTTCCGCTCTTTAAGGGTTCAAAACGGTTAATTTTAGTAATTCCGAAACCGGTCAGAGATACAATACGTACTATCACGGATAAAATCACAGTTATTTAATTTTATGTTTGGAAGTGCATAATTTCATAATACGGTACAATAATTTATGTTATTGAATTGAAAAGTTATAAATTGCATGTAAATGTTATGTAATGTGCATGTTGAAACAAAGATTTTAAGTTTTAAAAAGAACGAGGGGGGGGGGGAGAGAGGACACTTTGTAAAAACAACTGTTTCGGACTCCAGGGACCTCAAAATGGGACATTTCTTGCCCAAAACTGAAAATCGTAAATCTACACGATTAGAAAGGCGCCTCGATAGCCGAGCGGTTACTATAGGCTAGACCCGCAAAGCTAAGATATATTGCGCTACTAGAATATATTCCCAATGGTTAATATGAGAACTTTATAGTAAAGTAGTTAGGCGGTTATAGGCTAGACCGGCAAAGCTATGATGTATTGCGGTACTAGTCTATATTCCCAGTGGTTAATATGAGAAATTTACAGTAAAGTATGTTAGGTGGTTATAGGCTAGACCAGCAATGCTAAGATGTATTGCGGTACTAGTCTATATTCCCAATGGTTAATATGAGGAATTTACAGTAAAGTACGTTAGGCGGTTATAGGCTAGACCCGCAAAGCTAAGATGTATTGCGGTACTAGTCTATATTCCCAATGGTTAATATGAGAACTTTATAGTAAAGTAGTTAGGCGGTTATAGGCTAGACCGGCAAAGCTAAGATGTATTGCGGTACTACTCTATATTCCCAATGGTTAATATGAGAAATTTACAGTAAAGTATGTTAGGCGGTTATAGGCTAGACCAGCAATGCTAAGATGTATTGCGGTACTAGTCTATATCCCCAATGGTTAATATGAGAACTTTATAGTAAATTATGTTTGCTAGTCGCCTCCGTCCACGACACCTAATTAGGTAGTTGGAAGTAAAGTCCACCTGAAAAAATAGACATTATTTTACACGATTAGAATTACTTTCTTTTACTTCGAAGAGGATGAAGTACTAAAAAAAAAGGAACTCAGAATAAAAATTTAAAAAAGGACTGAAATTAAGAAATGCTGTACTCCGCAGACAAAGTAATAAAGCACCAGTTCTTGGAAACGAAGAAATAAAGAAGAAGACAATGAAATCACGGCTCAGAGAACCCGGTTGCTGTGTGTCAATACTAACAATTCCTGTGAGACATTTTTCCTCATTAAAAATAACCGAAGCACAATCTAAGAGCCATAGAATCGTTTCTTCAGGGAATAGCAACAGCGATGGGGGGGGGGAGAAAAAAGAGACCAAATTTCTTTTAATTAAGTTCTTTTAAAGTCTTTTAATAAAATTAATGATAATGAATTAATTTATCATGAAAAGAACTTCGTAACTTTTGAAACAAATTTACATATATAGTATAATATCCCCCCTTCACTTTATGGGGGGAAAGGAATCCTGAAAACTTTTTAGTATGCAAAACAACTTTATAACTTGTCCTCAAGTATTATAGTTAGCGAGCGTTTTAAACTGAATGAATTAAATGCTGTAATCTCTTTCAATGAAATGGAAATAATTCAAAGCTGAAGAGAAATTAGATAATTATATTTTTATTAAAAAAAAGAAAAAAGAATAACAGATGTAATTAAGTTTTGAAAAAAGGGATAATATTGACCCGGAGGGTGTGTTAGTCTATTGGTTATGAAACTTGGATTTTGTAAGTGGGAGATCACCAGTTCGAATCTCGCGTGCTGCTATTAACCGTTGGGAATATAGACTAGTACCGCAATACATCTTAGCTTTGCGGGTCTACCCTATAACCGCCTAACATACTTTACTATAAATTTCTCATATTAAACATTGGGAATATAGACTAGTACCGCAATACATCTTAGCTTTGCGGGTCTAGCCTATAACTGCCTAACATACTTTACTATAAAGTTCTCATATTAACCATTGGGAATATAGACTAGTACCGCAATACATCTTAGCATTGCGGGTCTACCCTATAACCGCCTAACATACTTTACTATAAATTTCTCATATTAAACATTGGGAATATAGACTAGTACCGCAATACATCTTAGCTTTGCGGGTCTACCCTATAACCGCCTAACATACTTTACTATAAATTTCTCATATTAAACATTGGGAATATAGACTAGTACCGCAATACATCTTAGCTTTGCGGGTCTAGCCTATAACTGCCTAACATACTTTACTATAAAGTTCTCATATTAACCATTGGGAATATAGACTAGTACCGCAATACATCTTAGCATTGCGGGTCTACCCTATAACCGCCTAACATACTTTACTATAAACTCATATTAAACATTGGGAATATAGACTAGTACCGCAATACATCTTAGCTTTGCGGGTCTACCCTATAACCGCCTAACATACTTCACTATAAATTTCTCATATTAAACATTGGGAATATAGACTAGTACCGCAATACATCTTAGCTTTGCGGGTCTAGCCTATAACTGCCTAACATACTTTACTATAAAGTTCTCATATTAACCATTGGGAATATAGACTAGTACCGCTATACATCTTAGCATTGCGGGTCTAGTCTATAACCGCTCGGCTACCATGGCGACTAGCGAACATACTTGACTATAAATTTCTCTTATTAACCATTGGGAATATAGACTAGTACCGCAATACATCTTAGCTTTGCGGGTCTAGCCTATAACCGCCTAACATACTTTACTATAAATTTCTCATATTAAACATTGGGAATATAGACTAGTACCGCAATACATCTTTGCTTTGCAGGTCTCGCCTCCAACCGCTCGGCTACCGTGGCGCCTAGTTGGAAGTTGAGTTTCAGCTGAAAAACTGGAAGATTGTTTTTTTTTTTTTTTTTTTAGTATTAACTTAGGGGTGAGAAACACAACCTCCAAAAAAAGAAGTTGAGATTGCAGCTCTTGAATGTGAAATTCAGAACTACTTTTCCTGTACCAGAACTTCTAGGAGTTTCTACAGGATGTTGAATAAGAAGTCAATGGTAATTTGGTAGTACATAAAATTCAATTTCGTTCAATCGGCTTTAGGCGGATATAGCTCGCCCAGATTCCTGGAAGATGGAGCAAAAAAAAAAAAAAAAAAAAAAAAATGGAGGAAGCTATCCTGAATGGATTCCAACAACAGGAAACCATCTTGAACCAGTTCATTATTTCTCACGCCTGATCTAGGACTTATTCACAAACCTCTGAACATGGTCAATATTTGGGCCGTGGCTGGAAGTTAATGGATTGTAAAGGATGTAAATATAATGAGAGATCCACTTCCATAACATGTTTGGTTTGTTCACAGATCGTCGACTTATGTACAGAGTTAGTCCATGCTAGTCGTTTGCCTATGATAAGATAAGAGCCCTTATTTATGTTTTATTTTTTAAAAACGGAAATTGGAGTTGATAAAATGAACACCTATTCATTGGAATAAACAAAGATTTTGTTATTAAATTAAATTAGAATGGCATCCATATTGAATATGAGCCAATAAAAAGTACCAACCATTGTTAATACTGTTTTTTTTACCCAGTGAACACCGCAACCACCCACATAAATTTATATGAGGTTGTGTTGATGCAGTTTATTGAAATGATTGTGAAGTTGAATAAATTCAACTCTACAAATAAAAGATTGTATTATTTTATTTATTTGGTTTGGTTTTTATTTTATTCATTTTTTATTATTCTAAAAAATAATTCAGTCAATTACACTCGTACAACATGTTTCCCTTTGTGTACACCTGTTATTCATTTCCTTTTAATAAATAATGCCATAGAAATTGTTTTTTACCTGTTATAATTAAACTACTGAATGTTAAATTAACAAAAAAAATAAATAAATAAATAACAATTTGGTCAAAGGGCTACAAAAAGGGCCGTCCATGTAATTTTTTATTTTTTTTAAGGGCGCGATATCTGTGATCATGGATCTTTTTTTAAGCGCATTGCCAGTAACTTGTTACATAACCGGTGATTATTTACTTTACGAAGTCCTTGATAGAATACTAAAAGAAAGTATTTAGTACTTACACATCTAAAACTCTCCTCCAACTTTAGAATCAAGTCATAAGTTTAATCAAATAATACTAATACTAATAATGATAGTAATAATAATAAAAAGAAAAATAATAATAATAAGAAGGGAAGGGATTAGCTGTGAGGTTAGCATACTGGACTCCCACGCGGAGGTCCCGGGATTGAATCCAGCTGCTGACCTTTAGATTTTCTCTTCCTAGGAGCTTCTTACAGCTCACTGTCCGGTGATGGACAGTGTTGTC
Source organism: Rhodnius prolixus (assembly GCF_049639745.1). Classification (NCBI taxonomy): domain Eukaryota; kingdom Metazoa; phylum Arthropoda; class Insecta; order Hemiptera; family Reduviidae; genus Rhodnius; species Rhodnius prolixus. The sequence goes on along the minus strand of NW_027411605.1, from coordinate 3,958,016 downwards.
TGTAACGAGAGAACACTGTCCGGAGGCCGGCAGTGCACTGGAAAAAGCTCCGGGCGCTAATGACCTCAGCTGTTGATGCGCAAAAAAAAAAAAAAAAAAAAAAAATTATAAGAATAATAATTATAAGAACAATAACAAGAAGAAGAAGAATAATAATAAAAAGGATAAGAATAATAAGAAAAATAATAATAAAAAGGATAAGAATAATGCGAAGAATAATAATAAAAAGAATAAGAATAAGAATAATAAGAAGAATAATAATAAAAAGGATAAGAATAAGAATAATAATAAGAATAATTAAAACTCTCCGGTAGGGCAGTATAAGTCAAAAAAATGCACGAAAAAGCGTAACGTTGAAAAACAACCAACTTTAAGAATAATAATAATAATAGTAATAATAAAAATAATAAGGGAAGGGATTAGCTATGAGGTTAGCATACTGGACTCCCACGCGGAGGTCCCGGGTTCGAATCCAGCAGCTGACCCTTAGATTTTCTCTTCCTAGAAGCTTCTTACAGCTCACTGTCCGGTGATGGACAGTGTTGTCTGTAACGAGAGAACACTGTCCGGAGGCCGGCAGTGCACTGGAAAAAGCTCCGGGCGCTAATAACCTCAGCTGTTGATGCGCCAAAAATAATAATAAATAAATAATAACGGCAATAATAACGGAAGCTGTGGCAAGCGGAAATCAGGTGAGTATGCACATCAGATTTTGTACACCTTCCCTCATTCCACTGTCAGGAAAGGTGTTTTTATTTAATTTTGGGCACTCCATAATCTTGGGAAATATTCTTCATTACATAAAAATGGACTTCATTAATTTATAATCTTTTTTTGGAGATTCATTTCGGTTCATAATTTTTTATTGGCCAAGTTTTCGGTCTAAGGACTAAAGGTGATCTTTCGAGGCTTTATACTTAATAGCAATTATAATATTTTTTACATTTTTAACATCAAAGGTTGTTGAGTTTTCTGTCCTCACCTACCTAAACAGTACCTAAATCTAAATCACCTAAACAGCCAGGAGAGAAAACACACCTACCTTTGTAATATTATAGTTGATAATCAGCCTTGAAGAAGAACCAATCCCTACAGGTCGAAAGGTTGGCAAAAAGTAAAAAGTTATTTCTTCCAATTTAATTTTAAATCATTTTAAAGGATTCACCATTAATCAATAAAAAAAACTAGAAGGAGGGGAAATTAGATTTTTCTTTCATTTGCCCCCAATAGATATTGGGCTACAATTTTAATCTCAATGGCCGGAAAAATAAAAGAAAATGGATAGAACGTTGGCTTGGGCGGTATACGGAAAAGTGCCCCAGTCGGCACTTTGGTGGCTGTTGCCAAGCTGGCGGCTGAAATTGAATTACAATCTTTAACCCGCTCAAGGAAACGCACGGTTGGGTAAGATTAGGACAAGGGAGAAGGTTGCGACCGAACCGGTGGCAAAGTACACAACTAAAAGTAAATACTTTGGGTCACCATCGTTGCTAATATTTTTAACTTTTTTTTTTGTTCTCCTAGGATAAACATTGTATGCTATATATAGAAATGGTTCATTGTATATTATACAAGGAATTATCAGTAATAATTCCTAGTATAAATAAGGAATTTGTTGCCTCCAGGATCTTTACACATTTTACCAATCACTTCTCAGCCGACCTCAACGTGCTTTCTTCCAATTTTTGATTTTTAGCAGGTTTCGTATTTTTATTCAGTCAAAAAATTAAATTGGTTCATCAAACATTTTGATTATCCCTTATTTTAAAACCTCCAGGAAAACAGTAAAGGCTGGAACTAGCTAGATAGTTTTCATTGCCTCATCGACAGATCTCTCGTTGAATCGCTGGGGTCGTACGAGTACGTCTGCAAGGAGAAGAAGACTCCCGCAAGAATTGCATCCAAGAAATGCCATGACTATTCCTCTCTGTAGAGGGATGCCATTTCTACGCCTCTACAGTTAGGCGGAATAAAGACCCGACCTAAAGAACCATTTAGAGAGAAGCTGTCTTAATTCGGACTGTACAAATTGGGAATATAGACTAGTACCGCAATACATCTTAGCTTTGCGGGTCTAGCCTATAACCGCCTAACATACTTTACTATAAATTTCTCATATTAACTATTGGGAATATAGACTAGTACCGCAATACATCTTAGCTTTGCGGGTCTAGCCTATAACCGCCTAACATACTTTACTATAAATTTCTCATATTAACCATTGGAAATATACACTAGTACCGCAATACATCTTAGCTTTACAGGTCTCGCCTATAACCGCCTAACATACTTTACTATAAATTTCCCATATTAACCATTGGTTTATCAAACCAATTGTTTGAGTAGGCCTTATTTAAAAACCTCCAGGAAAACAGTAAAGGCTGGAACTAGCTAGATAGTTCTCATTGCCTCATCGACAGGTCTCTTGTTGAATCGCTGCGGGTTGTACGAGAACGTCTGCAAGGAGATGACTCTCGCAAGAATTGCATCCAAGAAATGCCATGTCTATTTCCTCTACAGTTAGGCGGGATAAAGACCCGACCTCAAGAACCATTTAGAGAGAGAAGCTGTCTTAATTCGGACTGTACACATCAAGAAACAGTCCACGGTCACCTTGAACGTATATTTAGCATTTCAATCATTTTAATCTGTGCACATTGGAAGTAACAAAGTAATGGACTCGTTCAGTATCAAATTAACCAACGATGTGTACTTTTATCAGTGGCTCTGAACAGTTGGGAAGTTCTCTACGTAATAATCCGTGGAAAGTAAAAGAAAAATAACAGCCGTTCACATTTCCATCACTCTAAAAAAAAAAAAATCATCTCGCTTTGAACGAGATTTCTCAACTGAATTTACAGAATTTCAGCATGGTTTTTCATGGAATCTACCAGTAACGTTCCCGTATTTTTGGTCTCCCATAAATTCCTGAAAGTCATCAAAATGTTGGCAATATTCAATAGTTTTTTTTTTGGTTAAACATAGGGCAAAGCTCGAAACCTTTTTATGTACAGATATACATCATTATAAGAGAGAAAAAAAGATGGCAGCATACATGCAATTAATTTACAGCAAATTAATTTTAATTTCTTAATTAAAAATTAATTTTGTTTTTCAGTTTATAACAGAGAAACTGATTATATATTTCAAAAAATTTAAAAAAAAAAGTGAAGCATTTAAATTAATAATAATTAATAACTCAATTAACAAAAAAAAAATTAATTATATTTATATTACCCTCATGCATTTTAAAAATAATAGTCCTCAGTGAATTTAAATAACATTCTACCTAATCAAATTAATTACACCTATACCATTACTAATTAATTATTCATATAATTAATTATATAAAATAATTAATTCCTAAAATTAATTAAATCAGTATATTCTGTTATACTTTAATTAAAAAAAAAAAAAAAATAGAAAAAAGAAAAATGAAAAAGCTTTTTTACAGTTCTTATGTTTAATTACTGAAAAATATCAAAAAAAATTAATTATATAGAGAAAATTACGCTATCTACAAAGCAAAAAGTAGGAAAATTGATTCTTTTTTAAATAATTTTTTTTTTTTAATGAAAACCAAAAAGAGAAAACTTTTTTCCTGACCTTTAGCGCTGATGGACTTTGCTGTTTAAAGGAAAAAACAGAAAAAAGAAAAAAAAAATCTAAAATGAAACGGTAAGGAAAATTATTTTTTCTTTAATTTTCAAGACGCGTTAAAATTTTTAAAATTGATTCCTAATTTAAAATATAAAGTTATTTATCTTATTGAATTTTGGTTAAACACTTAATTTGTAGGGGGGGGTGTTCTTTTTTTAATTTTGATTTTGGTACACTTAAATTTTAGCTTTTTCTTTTTTTTTTTTGAAATTTGTTTTGAAGAATGCAGATTTCAACAAACTGAAAATGATTACTGTTTGAAATTGATAATACTGAAATGTTAATACTGATAATGATATTATTTTTTTGTCTGGTTGCTCGTCCAAACAATATAGGACGACAGGAAGTAGATAGCATGGCCTAGGCGAGTTCCTGTGGAATTTTCAAGATTATCATTTCCATTTTGTGTCATTGCAAAATACTTCGTGGTTTAATCAAGTAATTATTATACGAGATAGCGCACAGATTCCTTAATTTGGGCACCAATTTTCTTAAAATCATCAATTTTTTTTTTGTCTATTTAGGTTTTCCGGAAAGTGCCTTCTATTTAAAGGATGCACTTTTGGAAATCAACATTTTTGTGGTGGAAAATTTCTACTAAGTTCATTTCTCTAGGAGAGAGCATTTAGTAATTTCCCTCTAAAGAGCCTTTCGAGACGTTAGAGTGTAAATCCACCACTTTCATTAAAGTTAAATGAGTTGCTGAAATAACTAATTATGAAAATTAACCTGCCGGAAGTATGACATCACTAGATTATACTTCCTTTTTTAATTTTATCAGTTTTTGAGTTATCGCCGTCTACAAGATAAAAGTAATGCGCCAAAAAGTTAGTACCAGATAAGAGTCATTATTTCGACCATCTGGAGCTTCGAATACGTTGTTAAGACCCCCTAGTTTATTGTATTAACTGAATAAGACCCTCCCATCCAAGCATTGTAAATAAAATTTGTGGGCTAATAGAATCAGCTGATAACTCGACAGCTGTTTAATTTTTTTTAAAAATATGATCAGCTGATCACTCCAATAAATAATTAATAAAATATCAAGTGAAATTTGCATCCTTTCAGTTATTTTTATTTGTCTCTAAGAATATTAATGAAAATAAATATGTCATAATAAATAAATAAAAATAAAATCTCTACTCACCATAATCTTCTTCATAAACAATAGCCACCCTGGTCCAGTTTAAGAAGGTGATTAGATCTTTGATAGCTGTATTGATATGTGCTTGAGATGGATGTAGATTTATAGAGAATTCTCTATAGCCGGACGGTTCTAGATCTAGACGTGCTTCTAGATGTGGTAGATCTAAAGCTTCGCAAAGGCTTTGTACATGAGCGCCAAGCACTGGTTCCCATGGGCCGAACATTCCTTGTACGCCAAGCTCTACTTGGTTGCAAGCTGAAATAACATAGGGGGGGGGGGGGGAAATTAATAAATAATAATAGTTCAAAGATTTTTTAATTTTTTTTTTCTAACTTTACACAAGTAAGGAGAACTAATGCCATCTTGATGCAATTATCTACATTGAGTTCTTCACCGGAAATGTTTGTTTTTAAGTCCAAAAATAGTGATTTCCGGTATTGCTTTTTTTTTTTGTATTTATTTACATAAAGGCGCAGTTTTAGAGCTCACCTTCGTGTCGGCCCTGAAATGTATGGCCGCTGCTTAAGTGATAGTAACGCGTCAACCAGCAACGGATGCGTAAAACTTAACATCCTGTAATGATGACCAATAGTTTTTATCTCCACATGGAGCAGCACCACATTGACTTACAAACTAACACACACATTCACAGCCTGACTAAGAGTAAAGCTGAAACGATCCAGTTGAACTCCTGGAAAGGTCCATTATATCTATGATTCCAGCATCCAATCTCCTTATCCTCTCCCCAACAACAATCCTTAACCTCTTCCTGTACTTTCAACTCTATTTTGGCCTCACAAATTTCTTCCTTTTTTTTTTTTTTATTTAAATAAAAAAATAAATTGAGACTAATAAAGGTCCCAAAACAGGACCCTGGAGCTCTCCACCACTCCTGGAAGAACCATGAAGAGAACTTATCAGACAGGGAGAGAAAGAGAGAGGAGAGATTGGGGGCCGCTTAAACATAAGTTGAGCTTCCAGTTCATATAAAGTTCAATGAGTTGGATGTTTACGCCCATAGAATCAGGAGCATCGTTCAGGGTCGGCTAATGATTTGTAAACTCTAAGATAAGGAAAAATCTTGCATAAAATTTCCATTAGAGGAAAGTCTTAACCTTTTTTTCCTTAATTTTTGAACAAAACATAGGTTGTATTTATGTTTGTTCAAAAGAAAAGATCATTACCAATAATTACAGTCGTAGTTTATTTACCTATATAGCCTTCGACCTAGGGGCAAAGGTCAACTTCAGAGCTTATTTTTATAACCAATTATATTTTTAACATCAAAGATTGTTCAGTCTTCTGACCTCTGATCCCTCTACAGATTATAAATACCAACATATATATGATAAATGTAATAAAAGTAAAGTAATTGCCTACTTTTTCAGGCGGGCTTTACGTCCAACTACCAAATTAGCTGTCGTGGACAGAGGCGACTAGCAAACATACTTTACTATAAATTTCTTTTACTAATCATTAAATAAAATCCAAGGCCTAAGACCGGGAATCGAACCTACTAAACCAACAATACATCTTAGCTTTGCGGGTCTAGCCTATAACCGCTTAACATACTTTACTATAAATTTCTCATATTAACCATTGGGAATATACTCGTTGACTAGTGCCGCAATACATCTTAGCTTTGCGGGTCTAACCTATAACCGCCTAACATACTTTACTGTAAATTTCTCATATTAACCATTGGGAATATAGACTAATACCGCAATACATCTTAGTTTTGCAGGTCTCGCCTCTTAACCGCTCGGCTACCATGGCGCCTTGATAAATATAATACGAGTATATAAACAGCATAATTTAAAAAAATGGCCGACTTCTCCCAAAAATAAAATAAAAACAATGTATGAATTTTGATAAGGGAAATTATCTCCAAATATCATGCCAGCCAATCAAATAAATATGTGATCCGCCAATAACCAATGGGATATTCATTATGCAGATTAAAGTACACAGGACCAATCTTTACTTATTTTAAGTAAACACTGAATTAAATTATCTAGTATTTATCCAATGATATTAATTATTTGTCAGAAGCTTTAAATTCATATTAAATTACAAAGTTATTAATTTAAAAGTAAAACCAAAATGATATTAAGTCTAATGATGTATCTATTAGCCAAACAAATAGAAGTCAAAAGCTAGCGTGAAATCATTTTGGAGAGAGGGGAGAGGAATTTGAAAGAAAAGTTGTTACTTCTTCCGCGATTGGGCGCAAATCCAGAGAGAGGGGGGTCTTTTTGGGGGTTACTAACCACGCCCCCAAACTGGGGAAATTAAGTGTTTTTCCACAATGAAAGTGAAAACAACTTGAGGCAGCCGAGCGGTTAGAGGTGTGATGGTAAAGCAGCATACTGCTTGAATCTACAATAGAGGACCTACTATCACGCCGAATGGCCGCCCAAGTGTCTTGTTGTGGTTTTTTGGCAGCAGGAAGTTTGGACAAACAGTTCGGCTTGGTTGGCATCTACGTCGGGCCTAATTATGAATTCTAGGCAATATGGAAATGCATTCGATTAGAAAAAAGTGTAGAATAAATGAAAAATAAAAATAAAGATGGGAGAAAACTCACAATAACTAAAACACATAAACCATAATAATAATTTACTTAATACTCATAAGGGTTTGAATAAACACTAATTAACATAAATATAGTTTATTCACATAATTCATAAGACATAACATTCATAAAGCATAACTTCCATAAAGAGTGACCAAAACTAAACTCAACTCAACTAAGGAATGTCTCCAACTACCTGCTACCCTCTAGCTACCCTTAACGGTCAGCCCTTCTCTTACACCCTCAACAGGGTTGCCAAATATCCAACATTCCAATACATTTAAATTGACTACAAAAGCAAAGTTTTTTTTTGCTCCTGTTTTTCATTTTTTTCGTGTTTTCAACCGGAAGTCGCTCAGTATTGTTAGAAAGTGCATGTCGCATTGCTTTAGAAGACGAAAATGATTTGACGCAATAAGTAATCATATAAAATGTGTTTATTTATGTAGTTACTAACTAACTAACTGGCGCTACAACTCGCTTGCGCGAATCTTGGCCTCCTCTATCAAAGTCTGCCAGTTGTCCCGGTCCAATGCTGCCGGCCACCCATCCAGTTTCGGACACCAAGGAGAGTTCTTGCATCACCTTCGAAACACCATCACCTCCATCGCGACCTCGGTCTGCCCACTCGGTCGCGTACCATATATATTTTCTTTAATTATCTTATATGGTATTTCCTCGGGATTCGTTCTGCCTACATGTGCTGCCCAACGAAGGTGTCCAAGCTTCACCAAACTCACCCTGTACAAACTCCTTAGTTCTGCGTGTTACTTCTCCGTCTCGCATATTTCACCATCCAAAATGGCTCCATAGATCCTTCGAAGAATTTTTTTTTCTTTCGAACCTAAGGAGAAGAAAAAGCTCGTCATTTCTGGCGGTGACCCAGCACTCTGCGGCGTACGTTAAAGATGGGTCGGATATGGGTCTGTGTAAAGCCTTACCTTAGTCGACCTGGAGAATAACTGACTTTTAAAATGATGATTTATGACGTTAATTGCACTAATTATTATTAGGAGATTCGGGTCTATTCCATTTTTTACTCTTAATTACTGCCAATGCCATTAAAAATAAATTGAAATCAAACAATATTATTAATCAAGCTATATACTAATCGTAATTAGCTTTCACACGCTATTGATGACTGTTAGCTCGTTATATTATCAATATTTCTATTGTTGATAATAACTGTACGGAATTCACAATAGGTGGGTACATGTGGGTAATACGGTACTATTTCCGGGAAAAACACTTTAAAAAGTAGAAAAACTATTCTTTCCACCCCCCCGCCAATTGTACTCTTTAATACTTCCGGTTTAAAAAAAAACACGAAATCGAAAATTTGAGAGGATTTAAAATGTAATTAAACAGCTGATATTATTAAGAATGCAATATAATCACATGGGAGCGTGTTTGCTTTTTGTAAACACAAAGTTAGTTACCATTAAACCAGCTTAAGGTGAACTACTCCATTGTTCAAAACTGTAAATTGTAACATTGTGTGTAAAATGTAATCAAATTGAAGTTTCCTTGCTGCCTACTAACACGTATAATAACAATAACAATAATAAAGGAAACCTCAACATGAGCAATGTATACAATAAAATTATGTATACATGGTTGGAAATTAACATAACGTTTACTTTACAAGTAGAAACTACTGCTTTTGGGTTTTCCTGGGGTACTATGGAAACTCTGGCTCTTACCAAATAAGGAAATGAAAATTTTTCGATTACCGAGTTTTCACGTAAGAAAAAAATAAAATCCTGTTTTGAGGTTTTTTCCTAAGATCGAAAAAGATTTATTCCAAAAATTGTCTGTCTTGTGTGTTTGTGTTTCGACGAAACATCTTCTAAACAAAACAACAGCAATGTACTACACTTCGTTGAAACTTCATCATGCCAATGTGATCCCACAATTTGGTACCGAACTGTAAACTAGCGAGATCCAAATTCCTAAATCGGATGTACCAATTTACAGCATTTTTAATTTATTTATTTTTAAAGTAAAATTATTCAAACATCTTTATTAAAAAAGTAGTAAAGTAATTGCCAATTTTTTCAGGCAGGCTTTACGTCCAACTACCAAATTAGGTGTCGCAGTGGAGACGACTAGCAAACTATAATTTACTGTAAATTTCTCACATTAACCATTGGGAATATAGACTAGTACCGCAATACATCTTAGCTTTGCGGGTCTAGCCTATAACCGCCTAACATACTTTACTATAAATTTCTCATATTAACCATTGGGAATATAGACTAGTACCGCAATACATCTTAGCTTTGCGGGTCTAGCCTATAACCGCTCGGCTATCGTGGTGCCTCAAACATCTTTATTAAACATTTTTCATATCATTGGTGTACTATTTTCATTCTAAAATTACCCCCACCGCCAAAGTAAATCGATTAAAGAAAGTAGCAGAATAATGCGCTATAGAAGCGAGCTGTAGAACTGCAGGGAAACTTTTACCATTTAATAGTAAAGTTCCCGGTTGTTACAATATTAAGGTAAGCTATCCCCCCCCTGTGATAAAGGGAAGAGCAGTAAAAATGTGGTTGACAGAAGAACGTGCTTAGAGCGGAGCTCTAATGTAAGCAACGAAGTAAACCACAGAATCTGTTTTTTTTTTTTTTTTTTTTTTTGCAGCCAACCTGACAACACCAGCGATGTCTGGTGCTAAAGCAGAAAAGTGACACCTTATTGTCTCATATCCTTGCACCCCCCTTTTCACACAAAACACCACTCATATTGAGAATGGAAATCTTTTCATCCTTAAAAATAGTGACAACTTCACACTTCATCCTTCTTCTTGTGTGCTTGAAGGTGAAATTGTCCTGTTCCTCTTTGGAGGAACAGGACCGTCAAATAAAACAACATAGCCTTGGGATTATGTCATATCCTACGGGCATTTATGTTTTTCTTCTATTATAACTGCTCCCACACTTGACATAGTTATCTTTGCTGAACAGACTAGTTTTACTGTTATATTTATTCAATCGTCTTTCTTGCAAATCTTCTTATTCCTCTTAACTTTCCAAAAGTAAGGGAAAAATCAATCGATTTTTCTTGTTCTTACTTTTACGACCATCTTGAAGAGTAAAGTAAAGTAAAGTAATCGCCTATTTTTTCAGGCGGGGCTTAACGTCCAACTACCAATTAGGTTTAGTTTACGGAGGCGACTAGCAAACGTACTTTACTGTAAATTAACCATTTTTATTAACCATTAAATAAAGTCCAAGACCTAGACCAGGGGAATCGGACCCACTAAACTAACAATACATTTTAGCTTAGCGGGCCAAGTCTATAACCGCCTAACATACTTTACTATAAATTCTCTCATATTAACCATTGGGAATATAGACTAATACCGCAATACATCTTAGCTTTGCAGGTCTAGTCTATAACCGCCTAACATACTTTACTATAAATTCTCTCATATTAACCATTGGGAATATAGATTAGTACCGCAATACATCTTAGCTTTGCGGGTCTAGCCTATAACCGTTTAACATATTTTTCTCATATTAACCTTGAAGATGGCTCCTACAATTTTCTTTTAAAGTTAATATGTTCTCTGTTATAGTAAGACAAATATCTTTAAAAAAAACAAATATTCTAAGTTTGGATTTCAAAACAAATACTTCCGGTAAAAATTAATATGATATGAACAAAAATTTGGACCGACGTAATTCTTATTTATCCGTCGTAGAATGCATGTCCGGTTTCGTTTTTTGAACCACCATCAGAGGTAAATCACCTCACTTTTGTGAAGAGTCTTAAGACTTTTAATCAGCAAACTGTATTACAAGACGAAAACATGAATGAAGTCGAAAATTTCTACCCAAAACTGGTTAATCTACCTCTGATAATGCATGAAGGCCCAAAATGGGTTAGGGATTCCATAAAGTTGCGTGCTACAAGAGATAAAAATCAAAGGCACTAAGGTACAAGAAGATTATTCGTGTTGCTAATTGAGCGATACCTCCCATTTATTTACAATTAACTTATGCTATTCTAGTGGAAAGTACCTACTTTAAAGTTATGGATGTGCAGGAAGTGAAGACAGACACACAGCATGAGAACCGGAACTAGACAAACTAGAGTGGAGAAAAGAAGAGTCACACTTTTGGTCATATTATAACTGAGTTAGCAACAATCCTTACAAAAGTAGATTTTGTGGTAGTGTAGTTGATCTAACACCCAGTTAGCTAACCAATGAGATTACCAATTAAGTTTTTAGAGAGAGAGGAAAAGTGGTAAGAACAAGGTTAAGTCTTTAACAAGTTCTTCTAGGTATTTGTCGAGAAGAATGGAAAGAAGTAGAAGACAAACTACGAACAAAACTCTTCCGTTCCTAGATATGTGAATGGTCTTGTTTTAGAAAGTATCAGCAGAGGTGATGGAATGCCGAGGAAAGGAGGCTGAAGGGAGTAGGACAGTACGAACTGGATGGGCACACTAGAAAGGTCCTCCAGGAGAGAAGAAACTAGAAAGAAGGCTTTACTGTTCTCCCAAACACCCGGGAGGATGATAGTTGCCAAACTGGGATTATGACTTGTTCGTACGAGTTTTTGCCCTTCCAAGGATTTAGGGAAGAAGCTTTGCTGAAGTACCTACCCACTTCCCACCGCAAGAAGACACTTAAGGGAAGTAAAAAAAAAAGAAAAGCCAAATCCTCTTTCCTTTTCAGCAATAAATTAACATTCTAATTGACAAATTACTTTTCCTTAAAATTTTGCAAGTTTCCCAACAGTGACCCTATTTTCCCTTTCTCTTGATAAATAGGGAAAGTATTCCGTTAGTTTAGGGCTTTGATTTTGAGTTTACACCGGAAATAATGGGTTGGCTGTCCCTTTAGTACCAAAAAGTGCTTTTTTAGAAAATGGTCTGAATATGTTAGTGAGAAAAAAAAAAATTCAAAAACTTCTAAAAGCGCTGGAAGCTCAAAAAAAATAAAAAAAATTTACTTTGAAGTAATTAGAACTGAACTGGAGAACTGCGCATGCGCAGTAGGCTCAAAAAGCGGCAGCCTTTAGTAAAATTCTTAAACGTTCATGCTTCGCTTATTCGTATTGAAATATGCATATAATAATGCTGAAACTATTGCCGAGTCATAAAAAGTCTACAGTACAACCTGGATTAACCGGGCTGACCTCCGGCTGTGCCCACCCCGGAAAACTGAAATCCTGGTTAAACCGAATACACAGTATTACATTGTACATTTGTACCTATGAATGTTCATATGAATATAAGTATGTATGTATTACACGGGTGAATACGTTTACGTTTAGTACCAGTTTTCTTAACGGATTCCATTGCGTAAGTGAAATAAAAATTCGACCGAAAGGGGGCAAACGAAAGATGTTTTCTCTAGGACAGAACTGATTAACACTGAAGACTATTTTGGGGTCTCCAAGTGTCTTAAGACTGCAGCTATTAAGCTATGGGTGCAGACTAGGTCTCAGGAGTGGTGGCTTGCCACCACAGGGCAGAGACAGGCGAAGGAGTTCATCAAGGGCTATTCGTCAAAGCTAACTGCAGATTTAATCCTTCAAGGCCGTAGGGCTATAAGGATGATTGTAGCCCTATTAACTGGCCACTGCAGGCTCAGGAAACACATGCATCGCATGGGCCTATCAGATGATAGCCTTTGCAGGTTCTGTGTCAGGAAGAGGAGGAAACGGCACTGCACGTGTTGTGTCAGTGTGAGGGGCACGTATGGCTACGGATGTTACTTCTCGGGGAGGAAAAACCAAGGCCTGTGAGCTTTACCCAGGAGTCGCTCTCCAGCATTAATAGTCTGATTAAGCTGATGGGTCTGGAGGGTGAGCTCTAAAGTCGGGGAGCCCCAATAGATCCAAAGGGGTCGCTGTGGCGTATGAGGCCGCCCTATTAGAATCTTAATCTTAATTTTAACACTGAAGACTAGCTTGAGATTAGGCTGCTCTCTGAGAAGATTAAATTAATGCCGGTAATTTTCCATAAAAATATTACATATAACCGTGAAGTTGAAAATCAACCATTTAAGACACTTAAATCCCATGGTCTTCTGTAAGACCGTGGTAAATCGCAAGAAATTCAGTACTAATTGCACCATATTTTGGGTTTTTACATACATACATAATGACCCTTCAAGAAAATCAGGTCATAAAAGAGTTGCTGCCACGCCGCCTACCAATTATGTTACATCGGAAGACAAAAAAATTTTCCTGTCGCCACCGAAAATTAACTTTTGTTTCGCGGCGCCGATCCAGGTGTTCTTATGATGACTCAACATGATCCCGGTTAATCCGAATCCTGGTTAATCGAGAGCCGGTTAATTGAGGTTTTACTGTATTTTGGAAGGAAAGTTTTGCGTAATTCTACGTTTATTTTTTGGGCAGGGTAGGCTAAACTCTGAAGCTGTGCCATTGGACAACTAGAAATATTTTCAAGGTTTATCCACGGCAAATTTAACATTCTATTTCAATTATTATTGTCTGCGTTTTCTGATAACATCTCTGAAAAAGTATCAGAGTCTCCGCCACGAAAACTAGCAAACTCAGTCGGTTATGCCAAAACAAGTTTTCTGCACACAATTCATTTCCAGTTGTTGTTTAGCTGGTACCGTGGGTTTGTATTCATTACTAGTACCCACAAAACCCAACTCTTGAATAATTATGGTAAGAGAAACCCAATTTTCCCATTCTCTGAATCCAGACGGAAGTGATGCCAGTTTTTGGAATGTAGATGTCGCCCAACCATGACATGTAAATTTTGTATACATTTCTATTGTTAGTGTTATGAATTATTAATATTTCATTTATTTTTTCTTGCCCCAGGTCCCTTCCTGGCATCCTCTAAACATGTTGTGTTTCCTCCTGTTATCGATGGCATAATTCAGCATATCCATCCTGCGAGACCCATGAGAACGACGAGAATTGATAGAAGGAGAAAGAAGTCATGTGACTTTTTCACATGATTCTGTAGCGTATACGTACTGACGCATATTGGACAGTCAGTCACCATGTTATTATCTGTCTTTCGCAGGATTCGCAACAACATACAAAACATACATATGTACAACATGTATACGTCATCAAACAATAACCTTCCCCCCCTTTTTCTTCGACTATCTCTCCCCTAATATAAAACTGGGAGAGAGAGAGAATGAAAGAGGGTAAACTCATATCCATCATGTACGTGAAATTTATACGAACCAATCCCAGCACACATATATTGTCCCAATGCTCATTTGTGTAAATGTAATCTCCCCGTTGCTCCCAAATATTGGGCATGACGTAAGAACATTAACTTTTTTTTCTTTCTACTTATTTCATCAATTTGTTTTTAAATTTACTTTCTAGAATCTATTCATAATGAAATTCATTCGGTGTGAACACTCACACGACTATATTGCGGTACTAGTCTATATTCCCAATGGTTAGACCCGCAAAGCTAAGATTTATTGCGGTACTAGTCTATATTCCCAATGGTTTATATGAGAAATTTATAGTGAAATATGTAAGGCGGTTATAGGCTAGACCCGAAAGGCTAAGATGTATTGATGGTTTAGTGGGTTCGATTCCCGGTCTAGGTCTTGGATTTTATTTTATGGTTAATACGAGAATTCAACAGTAAAGTATGTTAGGCGACTAAAGATTAGACCCGCAAAGCTAAGATGTATTGCTGCACTAGTCTACATTCCCAATGGTTTAATTTGGGAAATTCACATTAAGGTATGTTTCTTAGTCGCCTCAGTACACGACACTTAGGCCTAGGGCACACAAAAAGCGGTCTGTCACGGCGAGCAACGACTCCTACCGAGATCTAGTAGGCTACGGACAGAATTGATATCACAAAAATGTCCAAAATAAACATGTTTTATTTAAATATTTACCAGAAGTAAAAGAAAGTAAAATCTAGATCATTAAACGAAAGTGAAAGAACACCATTTTATGTACTGGATAACTGTGCTTTGATTGGCGAGAGAGTGGCTTACGTTGTCACTACGTCATCAGCTACTATCCGCCTACTCACGCATCCGGTTCGCCAATGAGATTAGCTAATCGTTTTTGGTAATTATTTCAAGGAAAAATACTATTTAATTTTTTTTTACTAATTTTTCCCCCGTAGGTATTTGATAAATTATCAAATAATGCAATAAAAATTGATATAACAAAAACGTCCATAATAAACATGTTTTCAACATTATATTTCCGGTTTCATACTTCTAATGTAATGAAGAATTAAAGAAGTTAACGAAATATTTACCAGAAAAAAAGAAAGTAAAATCTAGATCATTAAACGAAAGTGAATGAGCACCATTTCATGTACTGGATAACTGTGCTTTGATTGGCGAGGGAGTGGCTTACGTTGTTATGCGTCATCAGCTACTATTCGCCTACTCACACAACCCGTTCGCCAATGAGATTAGCTAATCGTTTTTGGTAATTATTTCAAGGAAAAATACTGTTTAAATTTGTTTTACTAATTTTTCACCCATAGGTATTTGATAAATTATCGAATAATGCAATAAAAATTGATATCACAAAAACGTCCATAATAAACATTTTTTCAACATTATTTATCCGGTTTCATACTTCTAATGTAATGCAGAATCAAGTAACTTAACGAAATATTTACCAGAAAAAAAGAAAGTAAAATCTAGATCATTAAACGAAAGTGAATGAGCACCATTTTATGTACTGGATAACTGTGCTTTGATTGGCGAGCGAGTGGCTTACGTTGTTATGCGTCATCAGCTACTATCCGCCTACTCACACAACCCGTTCGCCAATGAGATTAGCTAATCGTTTTTGGTAATTATTTCAAGGAAAAATACTGTTTAAATTTGTTTTACTAATTTTTCACCCATAGGTATTTGATAAATTATCGAATAATGCAATAAAAATTGATATCACAAAAACGTCCAAAATAAACATTTTTTCAACATTATATTTCCGGTTTCATACTTCTAATGTAATGCAGAATTAAAGAAGTTAACGAAATATTACCAGAAAAAAAGAAAGTAAAATCTAGATCATTAAACGAAAGTGAATGAGCACCATTTTATGTACTGGATAACTGTGCTTTGATTGGCGAGGGAGTGGCTTACGTTGTTATGCGTCATCAGCTACTATCCGCCTACTTACACAACCCGTTCGCCAATGAGATTTGCTAATCGTTTTTGGTAATTATTTCAAGGAAAAATACTGTTTAAATTTGTTTTACTAATTTTTCACCCATAGGTATTTGATAAATTATCGAATAATGCAATAAAAATTGATATCACAAAAACGTCCAAAATAAACATTTTTTCAACATTATATTTCCGGTTTCATACTTCTAATGTAATGCAGAATTAAAGAAGTTAACGAAATGTTTACTAGAAGTAAAAGAAAGTAAAATCTAGATCATTGAACGAAAGGGAATGAGCACCATTTTATGTACTGGATTACTGCTTTGATTGGCGAGGGAGTGGCTTACGTTGTTACTACGTCATCAGCTACTATCCGCCTACTCACACATCCCGTTGCCAATGAGATTAGCTAATCGCTTTTGGAAATTATTTCAAGGAAAAATACTGTTTAAATTTGTTTTACTAATTTTTCCCCCATAGGTATTTGATAAATTATCGAATAATGCAATAAAAATTGATATCACAAGAACGTCCAAAATAAACATGTTTTTAACATTATATTTCCGGTTTCATACTTCTAATGTAATGCAGAATCAAAGAAGTTAAGGAAATGTTTACTAGAAGTAAAAGAAAGTAAAATCTAGATCATTAAACGAAAGCGAATGAGCACCATTTTATGTACTGGATAGCTGTGCTATGATTGGCGAGGGAGTGGCTTACGTTGTTACTACGTCATCAGCTACTATCCGCCTACTCACACATCCCGTTCGCCAATGAGATTAGCTAATCGTTTTTGGTAATTATTTCAAGGAAAAATACTGTTTAAATTTTTTTTACTAATTTTTCACCCATAGGTATTTGATAAATTATCGAATAATGCAATAAAAATTGATATCACAAAAACGTCCAAAATAAACATGTTTTTAACATTATATTTCCGGTTTCATACTTCTAATGTAATGCAGAATCAAAGAAGTTAACGAAATGTTTACTAGAAGTAAAAGAATGTAAAATCTAGATCATTAAACGAAAGTAAATGAGCACCATTTTATGTACTGGATAACTGTGCTTTGATTGGCGAGGGAGTGGCTTACGTTGTTATACGTCATCAGCTACTATCCGCCTACTCACACAACCCGTTCGCCAATGAGATTAGCTAATCGTTTTTGGTAATTATATCAAGGAAAAATACTGTTTAAATTTGTTTTACTAATTTTTCACCCATAGGTATTTGATAAATTATCGAATAATGCAATAAAAATTGATATCACAAAAACGCTTAAAATAAACATGTTTTTAACATTATATTTCCGGTTTCATACATCTAATGTAATGCAGAATCAAAGAAGTTAACGAAATGTTTACTAGAAGTAAAAGAAAGTAAAATCTAGATCATTAAACGAAAGTGAATGAGCACCATTTTATGTACTGGATAACTGTGCTTTGATTGGCGAGGGAGTGGCTTACGTTGTTATACGTCATCATCTACTATCCGCCTACTCACACAACCCGTTCGCCAATGAGATTAGCTAATCGTTTTTGGTAATTATTTCAAGGAAAAATATTGTTTAAATTTGTTTTACGAATTTTTCCCCCATAGGTATTTGATAAATTATCGAATAATGCAATAAAAATTGATATCACAAAAACTTTCAAAATAAACATGATTTTTACATTATATATCCGGTTTCATACTTCTAATGTAATGCAGAATCAAAGAAGTTAACGAAATGTTTACTAGAAGTAAAAGAAAGTAATATCTAGATCATTAAACGAAAGCGAATGAGCACCATTTTATGTACTGCATAACTGTGCTTTGATTGGCGAGGGAGTGGCTTACGTTGTTATACGTCATCAACTACTATCCACCTACTCACACAACACGTTCGCCAATGAGATTAGCTAATCGTTTTTGGTAATTATTTCAAGGAAAAATACTGTTTAAATTTGTTTTACTAATTTTTCACCCATAGGTATTTGATAAATTATCGAATAATGCAATAAAAATTGATATCACAAAAACGTCCAAAATAAACATGTTTTTAACATTATATTTCCGGTTTCATACTTCTAATGTAATGCAGAATCAAAGAAGTTAACGAAATGTTTACTAGAAGTAAAAGAAAGTAAAATCTAGATCATTAAACGAAAGGGAATTAGCACCATTTTATGTACTGGATAACTGTGCATTGATTGGCGAGGGAGTGGCTTACGTTGTTACTACGTCATCAGCTACTATCCGCCTAGTCACACAACCCGTTCGCCAATGAGATTAGCTAATCGTTTTTGGTAATTATTTCAAGGAAAAATACTGTTTAAATTTGTTTTACTAACTTTTCACCCATAGGTATTTGATAAATTATCGAATAATGCAATAAAAATTGATATCACAAAAACGTCCAAAATAAACATGTTTTTAACATTATATTTCCGGTTTCATACTTCTAATGTAATGCAGAATCAAAGAAGTTAACGAAATGTTTACTAGAAGTAAAAGAATGTAAAATCTAGATCATTAAACGAAAGTGAATGAGCACCATTTTATGTACTGGATAACTGTGCTTTGATTGGCGAGGGAGTGGCTTACGTTGTTACTACGTCATCAGCTACTATCCGCCTACTCACACAACCCGTTCGCCAATGAGATTAGCTAATCGTTTTTGGTAATTATTTCAAGGAAAAATAGTGTTTAAATTTGTTTTACTAATTTTTCCCCCATAGGTATTTGATAAATTATCGAGTAATGCAATAAAAATTGATATCACAAAAACGTCCAAAATAAACATGTTTTTAACATTATATTTCCGGTTTCATACTTCTAATGTAATGCAGAATCAAAGAAGTTAACGAAATGTTTACTAGAAGTAAAAGAAAGTAAAATCTAGATCATTAAACGAAAGTGAATGAGCACCATTTTATGTACTGGATAACTGTGCTTTGATTGGCGAGGGAGTGGCTTACGTTGTTACTACGTCATCAGCTACTATCCGCCTACTCACACAACCCGTTCGCCAATGAGATTAGCTAATCGTTTTTGGTAATTATTTCAAGGAAACATTCTGTTTAAATTTGTTTTACTAATTTTTCCCCCATAGGTATTTGATAAATTATCGAATAATGCAATAAAAATTGATATCACAAAAACGTCCAAAATAAACATGTTTTTAACATTATATTTCCGGTTTCATACTTCTAATGTAATGCAGAATCAAAGAAGTTAACGAAATGTTTACTAGAAGTAAAAGAAAGTAAAATCTAGATCATTAAACGAAAGTGAATGAGCACCATTTTATGTACTGGATAACTGTGCTTTGATTGGCGAGGGAGTGGCTTACGTTGTTATACGTCATTAGCTACTATCCGCCTACTCACACAACCCGTTCGCCAATGAGATTAGCTAATCGTTTTTGGTAATTTTTTGTAGGAAAAATACTGTTTAAATTTGTTTTACTAATTTTTCACCCATAGGTATTTAATAAATTATCGAATAATGCAATAAAAATTGATATCACAAAAACGTCCATAATAAACATGTTTTCAACATTATTTTTCCGGTTTCATACTTCTAATGTAATGCAGAATTAAGTAAGTTAACGAAATATTTACCAGAAGTAAAAGAAAGTAAAATCTAGATCATTAAACGAAAGCGAATGAACACCATTTTATGTACTGGATAACTGTGCTTTGATTGGCGAGGGAGTGGCTTACGTTGTTACTACGTCATCAGCTACTATCCGCGTACTCACACAACCCGTTCGCCAATGAGATTAGCTGATCGTTTTTGGTAATTATTTCAAGGAAAAATACTGTTTAAATTTGTTTTACTAACTTTTCACCCATAGGTATTTGATAAATTATCGAATAATGCAATAAAAATTGATATCACAAAAACGTCCAAAATAAACATGTTTTTAACATTATATTTCCGGTTTCATACTTCTAATGTAATGCAGAATCAAAGAAGTTAACGAAATGTTTACTAGAAGTAAAAGAAAGTAAAATCTAGATCATTAAACGAAAGCGAATGAGCACCATTTTATGAACTGGATAACTGTGCTTTGATTGGCGAGGGAGTGGCTTACGTTGTTACTACGTCATCAGCTACTATCCGCCTACTCACACAACCCGTTCGCCAATGAGATTAGCTAATCGTTTTTGGTAATTATTTCAAGGAAAAATACTGTTTAAATTTTTTTTACTAATTTTTCCCCCATAGGTATTTGATAAATTATGGTATAATGCAATAAAAATTGATATCTAAAAAATGTCTAAAATAAACATGTTTTATACATTATATTTCTGGTTTTATACTTCTAATGTAATGCAGAATCAATGATTTTTATTCCTACTTCTAGTCATCTTCATAGTGCGTTCCTCTCACTGGACGCTGATTGTTTCATTATAATTATTTCTCTTATTAAGCACGCGCGAAGGCGAGGGTCATGGCCGGAAGTGACAGGATAACTCCTGCAGATGAAGATGGAGAAAAATCGATGCTGAAGAGATGAATATGTAATTTAATGGTGCAATTCTGAATAAACAGCTTTACTTTATTTTTTTTTACTGTACGGGTGGTAAGACTGTATAAATTAACAGATATTTCCGGTGGAAACTCTTAATCAATAATCAGCACGATTATTTCTTATGATCAGAATAAGAGGAAGTATTTACGATATTATGTGATGTCACAATTAGCGACCTCTTGTAGCTGATTAATTACGTATTTCCTTTTTAGAAAATATAACCTGCATGAGGTTATTTGTCATATCCATTACGCAACCATTATTAATTCACATCGGATTTTCTACCGAAATATGATCGAAGAATATTATTCTTATTCATGTTAAGAAAAAAATAATTGATTAAGTGATAATTGTAACAATTAATGCTGAATAAAAATCGATCTGAGAAGGTCCCTAGAAGATTTTATTTTAGGCTGACATTCTACCAAGTAGTAAGCTCAAGATGCAGGTTTTGCCAAGATTAAGGCAAAAGCGGGGGTGAACATTAAAGGATGAAATGAGAAATCCATAAAAGAGAACCTTTAGTACACATATATGCGTCTTAATATTTCAGTTGGGCTGTGGCAGGAAGCAAGACGGTAACATAAGGAATCCTTATTAAGGATATCTGTGTGTGTGTGAATATTTGCCCTGGATACTGTGTTACCGCTTCCGTTTGTACCCGAACTGTAAAAGGCAATCTTCACAGCCTACCAAAATCTACTACTAACACTTCGCAAACCTTCTCCATCTGGCTTCATATAAAATTCATCAAGGCTGATGAAGCCAATCAGGGTGGAACTGTGTGGGCCAGAAATATAGAGGAAGTGGAAAAGAGGAGAGGGGGAATATTGGTCTCTATCAATACCTACCTCTATCTCCGTTCTTCCAATATAACTTCACTCGCCCTCTCTCATTTCTGTACCAGAAATAGAAAAAGGAAACCAGATAGAAACGGAATTAACTTCCTGGTAATCTGATAACTTCCGGTTCCATTTCTTTTCAATGATTCCTACAGATCTTTTAATTCCAATTAAGGAGTTGAAGTGAGGATAATGAGTAAAATTTAACATAACAGGAAAGAGAAAAAACTCCATTTCCTAGCTTTTTCCTTCAAATCGTGCAATATACTGAAATGGACATCCTGCAGGAAAGCCCCGGCTCGAAGACATTGTTTAAAAAAAAATATAATAAGTTTAAAGTTTGAAATGCGGTTTGGAGCAGTCGAACTGCTGGAATGTTTTCTTCCGTTTTCCCCTCTGTGTCACCCAGACATCTTTCTTTTAGTGTTGAGCCATTGAATCTTTATTCGTGTGGTGGTGAGCTTGAGTTTGTCTGTGAGTGAGCTAAACGACCAACTATCTGCGAAGCTAATATGTATGGTTGGTTTAGTGGGTTCGATTCCCGGTCTTATGCCTTGTATTTTATTTAATGGTTAATAAATGAAATTTACAGTAAAGTGTGTTAGCCGGTTATAGACTAGACCCGCAAAGCTAATATGTATTGCGGTACTAGTCTATCTTCCCAATGATTAATAGGAGAAATTTATAGTAAAGTATGTTAGGCGGTTATAGGCTAGACCCGCAAAGCTAAGATGTATTGCAGTACTAGTCTATATTCCCAATGGTTAATATGAGGAATTTATAGTAAAGTATGTTTGCTAGTCGCCTCTGTCCACGACACCTAATTGGTAGTTGGACGTTAAGCCCCTCCTGAAAAATAGGCTTTACTTTACTTTTAAATTGGAAGACTATAAACAGTTTTTAATACAAATGCCAAGATTAAAAATATAAACAAATTTACAAAGAAATACATGCGAATAGTTCACACTGAATATTACTATGTGTAAAAAATATGTCAGTTATCATTTCCAAATCAAAATCATGTTTACCTATTTCTAACTGATTGATTCTCATTGGTTTGTGTAGAAAACATTAGGTTTTGCAAATAAGTGGGTGGGGGTAATATGTCGCTGGCAACTGTGTGACGTCATTTCACCATTATTTTAACAGGAAATGCCCACACGTAATAAATTTAATTTGATAGATGTTTGAAGACAGATTCTTTCCTCTACCCTTTATCCTGTATGTATGTATGTATGTCTGATTTGAAAGTAAGATTTATGGGCAACGTTATTCCCTTAGTGGATTGCAGAAGGGAATTCGTTATTCAGTGACCCTTCTTTCCCAGAACTGTCAATACATATTGAATCAAATGTCATTTTATATGGTGCCCTAAACTAGATTGGTCAGAAGTACAAGTAAAATCGGAACCATCTTAAATAACACAGGACATTTGAAAAAAACAACAAAAAACCTTATTTCCGTTATAATCAGAAAAGCCTTGAGAAACTCAAACTTCCGAGTAACTAAATGTGGACTGGTTTTCTTGCCCTCCACAAGCAGCGCTACTGCGGAGTAATGCTCTTGGTAATCAAGTAAAAAGTTGCATGTTAAGTTAACTGCTGGCCGACCCAATAATGTTTCTACGGGATGTCCCGTAAATTTAGGGCCAAACTCTTCCCGTTATCACTCTGTTTTCTATTTCCAGGTAAAAGCTGGGCAAAATATCTTTTTTTTTTAAAGAAATTTATTTTTGTTACTAAAGCTTTAACAATCTTTGCGGAAGCTGCTGGAGAGGAGATTCTTCTTCTTCTTCCTGTTTGGCACTACAGTCCAGGAAGGGACCTTGGCCGCCTTAATAATCTTGTGCCATTCATCCCTCTCCTCCATCTTCATCTCCATTAGCACCAATTCGATGTTATTGGTGATTAGGGTGCCGTTATGCCAGATCAGAGCGATCACTGCCCAAGTGATCGGTATACACGCCAAGTTTCTATATGACGTCTCCCCTGAGTGTAAGGCTATAGTATATCGATCTACAGACATGACGTAGACAAATTGATTCACACTATTGGCAGCATATGGTTTTCAGACCAGAGCTCCGTTTTCTCTTCTCCATCTTCTTACGCCCAAAACCTCTCAGGTCCCTCATTGTCATAGTCCAGCCATCTCACCCGGGACCTCCCTCTCCTTCTAACCCCTCCTGGATGTCCAAGAAATAGTTTTTGGGCTGCTCTTTCCTTCCCCATTCGTTCCAAGTGACCAAACCATCTAATTTCTACCTTGCTTAATAAAGCCAACTAGGTCCTGATCAGCATAAAGGTCACTGACTTCCTGGTTGGTCCTTGTCCTCCATCTTATCCCCCATTCCAGAATGGGGCCACATATTCTTCTCAAAAATCTTCCGCTCCCAGACACTGAGAAAGCGTTCATTCTCCTTAGGCTGGAAACATAGTGGAGCGGCGAGCAAAGCGGTGATGAGAGCGAAGAGCAAAGCGGCGAAAACAAACACAAGCTTTGCTCTTCGCTCTCATCACCGCTTTGCTCGCCGCTCCACTATGTTTTCAGCCTTAGTAAGAGCCCACGTTTCGCTCTCGTACATCCACAATAGGTCGCAAAATCGTCCTATAAGCATGCAGCAATTTGGCTTCTCTCGACAGAGTTCTAAAGCGCAATACTTTCTGTAAGAACCGGAAAGCTCCTTATTTCCTGCCATAATTCTCGCTTGTATTTCCTAGCTATTATCATTATTAGCCGTAACAAGCGTCTCGTAAGTATTTGAAACTGTCCACACGTTCGAGCCCAGGCTCTTTTGACCTGCTATGCTGTATCCAGTACAGTGTCTGGGGAAGAGATCCTACAGCATAAAAAAAAAAACAAAAAAAATGGTCTGGACCCACACACGACTAAATCTTACAATTCTCTCTTTATTTTTAAAAAGAACAGTTTTTAAATCCTCTCAAAATGCCCAAAACCAAATCCTCCCCCCACCCAAATAACCCAAATAAATGAATTTTATTAATACAATATTTAGAGAAAATTTACGAGACATTTCCCAGCCCCCAAATCCTAGTAATGTGGAATAAATCCATTGTGCTTCCGTTAGTTTTGGAATCTTCCAAAAACTCAGGATTTAACCCGATACCTAATCTAAAAATCGCCCCCCCCCGATGAGGAGCTCCAGTTCAATCCAATCACAGCATTCCGAAGTTCCTACAAATACAAAAAGAGGTATTTCCGTTTGTATTACGATAATATATTTGTTGAGCAAATTAAAACTAAATTGCGTCAATTTAGGATCGTATTGATCTCGAATAAGTTGTGCTATTCTCGAATTTACGTGAACATGTCCAACTTTCTCCCAATTTTGTTTGGGTAAATTTTAAAAAAATTGATTAATATTTTTCAGCATTCAAATGCAACGTATTGTACTTGTACTTCCACTTTGAATAGCGCTCCCTGCAGAATGAACGACACCCTAACATTCATGGCCGGAAAGGCTGGACTACTGGACAGGATAATATCCAGCCAGCCCTGGGGCCTAGAGATATGGCCGACTGACAAACTGCGACACAATACGCTGTGAAAGAGGATGTGGGTTCTGGTGAGTATTGTATCAGAAAACCATATGCTGCCAATAGTGTGAATCAATTTGTCTACGTCACATGTCTGTAGGTCGATATATACACTCCGGGGAGACGTCATATAGAAACTTGGGAACAGGCTTGGCGTGTATACCAATCAGTTGGGCAGTGATCGCTCTGGTCTGGTGTAAACGACACCCTAATCGCTAATAACATCGAATTGATGCTCATTAGAAGTGCGTTCAAATGGAAAACTACCCAGATCCGGTTTTCACACATCGATTACTTTCCTGCAGTATTCCGTGTTAATGTTCCAAGCGGAAATAATACGATAACTGAAACTATTCTAGAGGAAACAATACATTTTATTTACAACCTATGGAATACAATCCTAACAATAGCCCTAGAGGAAAGAATGTGCTCATTGGTTACTTGGCCGGATTCCCATGCGGAGATGCCCGATTCGGAGGAAGATGTTGTCGGCCCGGTTAAATTGTTGGATTTCCACGCGGATTCCAAACCAGATATGGGCCCTTAAATTTTCTCTTTTTAGAAACTAAAAGAGCTCAACCTGAAGGCCTAATACGAAAATAAAGAAGATTAAAAACGCTTTTAGGCGCCAATTTCCCTCAGAAGTTAAGGCGCCTTAAACAAAAAGAGTGTAGCTGAAGATGTGGTTAGATATGCAGTGCAGGATAATATCTTTGATTTTATCCGTAGTGGTTTCGAATTTTCATCCATCACCAGAAGTTTAGATTAGGTACAGTCTGCACCAAAATGACTGATCTACCTCTGACGTTGGATGAAAATCCTAAACCGGTCAGGGATACAAAAAAAAAAAACAAAAACAAAACGCATGCATGCTACGACATGCAAAATAAACGATAAAAATATAAATCCAACATAGTAATCCACAATTTACAGTCATCAACCGATTTTGAAACGCCTTGGAGAGGCTGCCAACATTTAGAAAAAGTCCAGGCTCGAATGCCCTAACACAGGGGTTGGCAACCCGCCGCTCGCGAGCCGCATGCGGCTCTTTTATCCAAATTGAGTGGCTCTTCTGCCCGTCCAAAATAAATTGTATATTTCCATTTTATTGAAACAAATGAAAATTTCATTTATTAAAGTAAAGATATTTTTACAAAAAGAATTTTAAATGTGATAGGTTTGAAATTGAATAGAATTACATTA